>NW_026851464.1:0-600000 GCF_030913505.1 Colletotrichum phormii
CTGAGGGAGTTGATACCAGTCGATAAGGGGGGCATTCAATGCCGACTCGGCACCGTCCTTGGATGGCACAAGTGGCACGCCGCTATCGTAGGCTACAATAGGATTGGTTGCTGAACCGCCGTCGTTTAGCTTAACGAAGATGGTATCGATATCCTTGCGTGTGACATCAAATGTGTTTTGAGGGTTCTTAGAGTATGCAACACTGAGAGACTTGAAGTTCCACAGTTGATCTGAGCATCCGTCGACACGGAGCCACACGACGGCAGTGATCCAGTGGTGTTTGTGCTGTTGTTCGTTGCCCATAACTTTGGGCAAATACCAGCTATATATGATGCCCCATCGTCCATGAGACTTTCCGACACGTGCATAAACTTGACCGCTTTGCTCGAAATCACGACAATCGCCGCCGGCCTTGCCTGTAGGTCTCAAACCTGCACTGAATTGCGAGTCATCAGTAAAAGTAGACCCCAATAATACTGCTCTGATAAATAATGTTTTCTTACCCAGCATTCCCATTGGCATCAACTGCAGGGTATGGAACGCATCCGGAATATGAGTGAAGTAGAGGCTTGAAGGCCATTTCGATGTCTCCGACAAGGTCATAACCGGGTGTTTCTTTGAAGCCGACAATCTTATTGTGGCCCAACCACTTGTTGTCAATCGCCACATCCCCCCCGCGCTTGAAATATCTTGATGGTAATGTAGAAGGGCTTGCGCAAGTCAGGCCGAGCGAGGAAACGAGGATTAGGAGGAGAGATGTTCGAGGTATCATGATGAAGTTTTGCTAACAATGGAACCCTGGGAAATGCGCATGTGTACCCAGACCTGCTCTCCCGGATTCAAGTCCAGGAAAACCATCTACGTTTTATTACAGCATTTTGGGTCCACGACTACTCGGCTTGGCAAAAGCTGTCAAAGTAAACAAGGTGAAAGCCTCTGGAGATTCCGGATATGAGCGACGGCAACTTCGTATGGCCTGATTCACAACTAAACCTTGGCCGGACACTGCCAAGTGAAGAAAAGCCGAGCGAATTTGCACTAATGCATCAAGTGCCGGCGGGAGTATCCGCCCCCTAGAGTAGAGGGTCCACAGAGAACAGACGGAATTCCAATGAATAACCAATGTTGTCTAATTGAGTTTATCAAAGCCATGAAAACAGCCTGAAGCTCTAGATTTGGACCCTGTTTTCGTCGACGGGGTCGAAGTTTACCAGGCCGCCGAGATGTACCAAGAGTGAAGTGACAGTTATGCCTAAAGTACTGATGCCCTGCCAAGTGAAATTCACTTAAACTGCACTCTAGCCTCCTAATCTGTGTCGCCAAATTCCACTGTCGTCAAACTTCTAGGTTACCCATCTAGCGGTTCCTATTATTCCAGTTTCCTTGAATTATCCTCTCTAAGTTTCATCTTATTCCTCACTACATATCCATCCGCACAAGCCAAAATGAGGCTACTAAGCCTGTTGACCTTTTGTCTGGTTGCCTATGGGCTGGCTATTCCAAGTCCCGCCGAGATCTCAGTCCGCGATCCGGGTACCACCATCACAGTAGGTGATGACTCTTTCAGCTCAGCTGGAATTTTTTCTCGAGATCAAAGCGAGGCTTGGGCTCAGGCGGAGAAGGTAGTCGGACATCCACTTGAGCACAACAAATACTACTACTTCATGTCTTGCAATCGGGCGTATCGCAATGATCGTCTGACAACGCAGCCTTACTTGAGGTATGTCATTGACAGGACTGATTGCGTTCATGTCGGCCTGGTCATTGGGAAGACGTCGAGGCTCTTTAAGAGGTTCGAGGCGGAGTATCTGCACGTGAGGGTAGACCTAGACAACCGACCAGACGAGTGGTATCAGTCGCGAAGTAACTGGGACGGCCCCATTGGCGAACAACGGTTAGTGCACCCAAGATCGACTAAATACGGAATTGTCGGACTGTAATACAGAATATACTGACCTTCACTGATAGCATTACCTATGGCGGAGAAAGCAAATCCGTCAAGATCAAAAAGCTCTGGGAAGCTGGTAGGTCTCCCCAGTATTCCATGTCTTATAAATGCTGATCAAGTTGTAGGTAAACAATGGGTGGAACAGGCAGGAAATCGTATGGATGCAGACTGGAACTGTCTGCGATACTATGATCGTCTGGTCTCTCTCATCTGAGAAGAGACTTTTGTCGCAAACGTCGATCGAACGCGATTCAGGATTGCAGATAACAGAATATCATCGGTGTTTCTCTGTTAAGTGGAATGATCAGACGATGTCTGAGTACTAGAACTTCGCAACACATGCGTGAAACCGGTGAAATACATTTGATGTAGCGGGAATATGTGACGGTGAGAAGTGGAATATAACCTGCAATAGACTGGGGCAGATGTTAGAACACTCTTGATCCGCAGTGAGTTATTACCGCATTGGATGCTACTCTGTACCATAATCATAATCATGTGCAATCGTTACGGAAAATGTTGCTGTCAATACGCCTTTGGAGCAAGGGTACCTGGTGCTTTTGATATTGCACTTATGATTCTAAAAGACACTCTTTGCGCAAAGTATGAACTCAGCAAGCTCATCGCGTAACACAAAACAAAGCTATGTAGATATTTGAGCACCTGCAGAATGAATTCTCGGACGCTGTAGCCTTCTAAACAATAAAGAAAAACCTCAGCATGCTATTTCCGTGACCAGTAACTTATTGTAAGATGTATTAATTCTCAGGAACTTGCTGACCGAATAGACACTATTATTGGTATAAATAAGGTCAATAGGAGGTAAGGAGGGAAAGTAGGTACGTGAACAGTGCGATGGGGCGTACAGAACGGTATGATCATGTCTATAGGAAGTTCACTGCAAGACACTCTGTGGGACTGTGGATACCTGAGGCAGTGGCTGGTGCCCCAGGCACCAGCTGCCTGATCCACCTCCTGGTTGATCCAGCCCACCGCAGCCACCTTCACCACAACATCACCAACCAACTGTCGATGATAATGATGATGATGTATTTAACGTCTGGTAACAAAAAGACGTGCCGGGCGCTATGCCGACATGGTCTATACTAATCTAAACTATATTACAGGCTACCGTCTTCACCTAACGTTCCTGTTTAATGACTCGGGCAAATTTCGGAAAAGAAATTGGTCTCCTCTATCCATTTGCATAGAAGAGAAGCTCCCTTAGCAGAACCTAACAAGAAATCAATACTTGCTTTGGCCATACGTTGGCGGAGGTAGCGCGGTGTAGCCTTGCGTCCACGCTTGCAGAAGTAGAAATGGACTGGTGTCTTGGGTTTCCCACAGCTGCAGTTGAGCAACGCATCTTGATGAGCGAATCTCTCGTGGTATGCTGCAAAGTCTCTATGATGGGATCTTGTTGCGTATAGCCTTCCTAGTAAGTGCCGAGGGAGGCGGAGTTCGGGCGGCTTGGGGTGAGGAATTATCTCGAGGTCGGCATATTGCCGAGGGCATTGGGACAGCCATTTTCTGGCAAAGGCTTGGAAGGCAGCTGCTTTAGCTTGCCTTTCTAGGTGCGCCAATGAGGGCTGTGGTTGTGATTTTGGGATTAGTTTGCAGGCTTCCTTGGCTAGAGCATCCGCTTCTTCATTTCCTGGTACTCCCGTGTACCCAGGGCACCACCAAACATAAACCCTGCCGGGGGTTGTCCAGCTCTCTCTTTATCTCCGAGTCCAGGAGGAAGAGAGCCTATTGAAGGCCCTAAATCTAGCCTGGCTGCTTCCTGTGCTCTGGGAGTATAGTCTAGCCGCGACTGCGAGGTTATCGAGGCAGATGTGGACGTTATCTACCATACGAGCCGTAGGAGCCCGGGTGGCTTCCATCAGGCCGTGATACGCAGCATGTACCTCCGCGTCATATACCTCAGTTTGGGAGCCGAGTGGTTCGGATCCGCGGAAGATCTACCGTATAGCTTGGTACCCTACCCAGCCTGCTCCGGCGGAGGTGCTGCTACCGTCCGACATCTGGGACCCGTCAGTATAGACAACAATGTCCCGCTTAGAGAAAGTTACCATCCTGCCTACAAAGGAGAGGGCCTGTTCTTCTTTGGTCTTATTAGATTCGTAGCCGACCCTGGCGAGGGCTGTCTGCCAGTCCGCTAGTTGCTCCCAAGGGGGGAGTTCTAACGGATCGATGTATTCGGTATTTTTGCTTACGAGGCTTGCCATTCGTCGTAGCCGTGAGTCTGGTCCTGATTTGTCCCTGAGTCTCGTTCGGAGAGGGTGTCGCTCGTCCAGACGATGGATTCTGGTGGACGCTATGTGGAGCTTCGCGTCCAGTATCACCTCTGCTGGGGGTAGAGCCGCCTCGCACTATAGGATCGGTACAGGCATAGTTCTATATACGGGGACCATCGCTCTAATAGCTTTGGTTTGCATCGCGTCCAGTTAATATAATAGACTACCAACCCCGTTTAAGATAGTACGTCCATTCTTTATCCGGCTCTTGCCGGGCCACCATACTTCAGATACATAGTACTAAATAGGTAATACACAAGAGGTAATCGCTCGACGAAATAAGTACGCAGGCGCGCCCCAGACAGTGTTCCCTAGTCCCCGTAGTCCATTAACTACTTAGCATGCTTTTATAGAGAGGTTTCTTACGTAACTCTTAAATATAAGTTTACGGTCGAAGTAAACGCCGAGCCAGCATAGAGAAGAGCCTTCTTTAATAGCCTGAACTATATAATACCTCCCATCCGGCAAACCTACTATGATTAATAGGTTTCCGTCTTTTCGTCTCTTAGTAAAGTAGATCAGTTCGGACTTATCAAGGTCAAAAGTAATTCCTTCCGTCGCGCCCCATCCTAAGGTTTCTTTCTATTCCTTAGTTAGGATATCATAGTTGTTCTCTAGTGATATTGAACTTACTAAGATAGCGACGTCATCGGCATAGCCGAAACGAGATCGCTTCCTTCCTAGGCGAGCTATGCCTAGCTTAAAAAGAGGTTCAATATAGAGCATAAATAGAATGGGAGACACGGGTGAGCCTTGTAGTAGTCCGCATTCGAGACCGAAGACGTCTCCTACCTCCCCATCAAGCCTTATTCTTGCTCTCCTTCCGGTAACAAAACTTAAGACCCAGCGTACGAGGTTCTCCGGCCATCCTTGTTCGCAGAGGCGTCGGACCAGTCGTCCTGGGAGCACGGCGTCGAAAGCCCCTTTTATATCGAGCGTAAGCATAGAGGTAACCAGGCCTCTTTGCCAGGCGCACTCGATGTCGTGGATGGCCGCTACGATAAGGTCGCTACAAGAGCGAAGAGGGAGTGCTCCAAACTATTGATCGTGCAGAACACGATGTTTAACTACGATCCAGGCAAGTCGTCTAGCGATAAGTCTCTCCAAGCCTTTTCCGAGGACGGCCAAGAGCGCAATTGGCCTATAGGAGCGCGGGAGTGTCTTGTCTCTTTTTCCCGGTTTTGCTAGGATCACGAGAGTTGCTTCTTTAAAACAAGTAGGATGCCAACCCTCGCGTATACACCCGCTATAAAGTGAGAGGACAATATCCTCAATAACTGGCCATGCTATTTTTAAAGCAGTCGTAGTAATTCCGTCGGTCCCAGGAGTCGTGTTTCCCGCGGTGAGAACCGAAGACCGTACCTCGTCCTTCGTAACCTGCGGGAAAGGAAGCGTAGCTTGCCTTTATAGGACTGGGCTTTCTATTGGTATGTCCTCGGAGATTACAGCATTTCTAAGGAGGACGCGGGTAAATAAGTCGCACTTCTCTTTTAGTTATGAGACAAGCGTGTCTTAGTTATCTACATCTCGGAGTAGCGGGGTCTGAAAGGATCCTATGGCTTTATGCCAACCGACCATTTCAAATATGTCTTTACTTAAGGAGGCTAAGGAGATCTTGTCTTTCCAAAAGGCATCCTTGGAGCGTTTAAACTCGTAGAGGAAGTCCTGTTTTAGAGCTTCGACCTCCTCTTCTTCCCATTGGCAGTTCACTCCGGCTGTGCGGAGTCTTACTAATATCGCTCGCTTACTCGCATAGGCTCGGTGTTTACGTGTGCAGCTCTCGCTCCAATATGGTCTCCCTGTACCTTTCCCGAGCGTGCGCTTTGTGGAAGCCGTAAGTGCTTTAATAAGACAGTCCGTAAGCTGTTATGCTAGGAGATCTAAAGACTGTGGGTCTTGGATGTTGCTTGCAGTACGGCGCATGGGTTATAAGTTACGTTTAATGATGCCGAGGAAAAGCTCCTCGTCCATCGTGTCGAGCCGAAACCTTCCCGGGGTCTGGCTGGGTGAATCGATCAGGGCCAAGGGGACCCGGGTAAGCAGAGATTCGTGGTCTGATGTCGTGTGTAGTGACGTTTCTATGCTGGTGGAAGCCCCATGGAGGTTGCTGGACGCCCAGCATAAATCTAGGGTGTTGCCGCCTTTGTGCGTGGGTTCACCTATAGGTGACATTAGGACAAGGCTGGCGGCTTCTGCCCATTCTACTAGGTTTTCAGCGTCCGGGGAACTCGTGGCCTCGGGCTGCCACGTCTAATGGTGTAAGTTAAAATCCCCCGCAATCAGTACTCGATCCTCAGGTTTGGGTTGCCAGGCCGCTAGGATGTTCCTGAGAGCCTGGCCAGATCGCAGAGAGCCACGAGGGGCGTTGTATACGTTGATGACTGTGAGGACCTCCTTCGTTCCTGAGAGGAGTCGTAAGAAGAGCAGGTCTGTGGATGGATCGGGTAGAGGCCGTGTTTGTACGCCTCGTACCCCAGTTCCTCTGCGGAGGTAGGTAAGTACCCTGGGACGCTCTTCGGTCCAGTTATCTACTGGGGTGAAAGTCTCAAAGCCTGGGTGGTGTCTTATGAGCCTCCTCTCCTCCGAACGGATAGACGGCTCTTGTATTAGGAGTATATCGATCTGGGCTGCGTAAGCCAGGTTCAGTGCTGTTTCGTGGGCGGATGCCCGCTTGCCTACATTCGCTTGTATGATTTGTAGGGTTTTAGAGGGCTGTATTCTTCTTTTGTGTCTCATTCGCCAGGGTATAGTCCATCGCTTGTTCTTCTTTACGGGAATATCGATGCGACTACTGGGTCGCATTTCTCCATAATCTTTCTCCCTCAGCTCGGATGGCCCGTAGCTGAGCCTTATCCCTCCTCTGGACTAAAGTATCCAACATATCCTTGACTCGGTTGGATATGTCGCATATCCAACATATCCAGACAAAGTGGACTGTTCAGCACTGTTCAGTTAGGATCGGACTTGTATATAAGGATGGACTCGAGCTGGGCTCTAGGACAGACTTTCCATAGCTTCTTCAGCAATTGACTTCGTATCAGGATTAACATCCGCTTTCAGCTACTACCTTGACAAGACTACGATTGATCACCGAAGCCTTACCTACCCTTACGATTGACAGACATAGCTTCCCTGAAGCTATCCCCGACTACGATTACTGTTACCAGTTCCGCAGCCTCAACTTCTGCAAACTACCCCTACGACTAGCTGGCCGTAACACTGGTCACTTGCTCAATCTTCCTATAAATGTCGCCCTTCGATGTCGCCCTTCTAGGTCGCTCTTACTATTAAAATTCGCTGCTTAGAGTAGTTGAGAACTGAGTTGATTGTATACTAAGGTTAGCAAAACATATCGGTATGGCCTTGCTTTAGCAATTCTTGGTGATTCTAGATGAGACAGGTATCATTGGAGAATTCGGGGAGACGTCCCTGACTTTTCCTCCAACCAAAGCATGCTTCAATTGAACCAAGGTTGCAAAATGCTAGGTTTTACACTATGATCGTAAGCAAGTGACGAGATATATGGCTGTCATAAGGAGAAAACTTGCGCAATAACCAAAGCGGTTCTGGTCGTTAATGATCTCAGAGCCCACAATGTGGCAATCACCAGGTGGATAGACAGGTCCTCCATGCTTTGGATCAGAGTTGTAGTCGTAGCACTATTTGTTCGAGGGAGTTACTGCACGTTCATTGATCTGAGCAGTTGATGACATACGTAAACGGCGTGCGTTTTTGGCTTACGACTATTAGTAAGGAGGGAGCGCCGGATAGAGAACATTGAAACCTACAAATCCCGCACAAAACGCTCCGGGTTCATTCCAATTCTTGCCTTTGTAACAAGCTGAAGCATGCCCGAAGAGGACTGAAGATAATGCCAAAGCAAGCCCGAAACACCGCATTCTACCTTCCAAGTAGCTGTAGTGGCGTGATTTCCGGATAGGTGGACAAGAACTGAGTAACTGAAACACAAAGAATATGAGGAGGTTGTCGAGAAACACCATAGATGATTCCGAAACTAGTTTAAAGACTTTAAAGCACACGACGTGTTGTTAAGGATATAAGCATTTGGCTATTGACTAATACTTAGTACTTAGTAGTTAATAATCGATAGTCTTAATCAGTGACTGGACTTTTGATAGAAGGAACTCTAATAGAGTGTCTGAAAAATAAATATAGTGCTGGATTTCTCCGGCTTTGCTGGCTTTGGTGATTTACCCGAACGGGACCCGGCTTCGAGATGATATAGTTAAACCTTCCCAAAGGAATGCAAAGCTTAATGTCGACGCGGCGTATGGCACATTGGTGGGAGCCGGAAGGTCTGCACTGGGATTCCGATTATTATAATGTTCGTTCCGCTTCGTCTCAGCTCAACTGGCCGTTTGAACCTAAGGATACTACATAAGAACAGTGCCGGAAAATAAGCGTCTTGCAAGTTTGTCGTCCGATTCCATAATCGTTTCTGTTTCTAAGAATGTTCACGTTTGATCAGGTGACTTTAAATATGTACTTCACATGGGGGAGTTTCTTCAACGGGCCAAATGACTGTGCACTATGAAGAAAGTAACTTCCTTAGGCCGAGAAGAACGGTTAGTCGATATATTAGACTCTAGCTGAATAAAGTACGAACAATGAGATTTAATGAACTCAACATACATTGACGGAGAAGGCAATTTCTCGGAACCACTCACCTAGCGCACGGGCTTCCGTAGACGCCGAAGATTTCGCTCAATTAGCCGGGAGCTGGGTGGGCATTTCAGTTGAATTGACAAATCCTTAGAGAAAGGCTTCGCAGCGTATATATGCGAAGGAAGAAATGTGCGGAAGACAATAGTGACACATCCCATTGAAAGTGTATTCTCGTACTTGTGACTCACATGAAATTGATTTCTTCGATAACAAGGTACTTGGGGACACAGGCCCCGCAGATATTCAGATGAGATGGCAACGATGATGTCGGCAGCGCCACGCGTGGCGCTGCCGATTACTGCCGCACGATACCGCCTTCTACGAGCCGACTGCTCGTCTCGCACGGTACATAGATACGACCCATTATGGGTCCCTCACATAGAGGGAACTAGCCACTTTCTACTATACACGTCTTCTACTTCTTACCTCGCTTTGTCGTGGATGACTAGTAAGCTTCTTAGACTCAAATTTGTGCAACTTTGGTTGAGTTATCAAATCTGATTTTTACCACGTTTAGCGCAAAATGTGGCTGCAAAACGAGTTCTCCAGGGATCGAAGGGCTTATGTCAATCCATTGTACTTTCCATCACTGTCGGATTGGAAGTCCAATTCGGCCGCGAGTAGGGGCAGAGCATGGGCCACCTCGAGGGGGTACACTTAGACCTCGACTACTGTTACGGCCAGCTAGTCGTAGGGGTAGTTTGTAGAAGTTGAGGCTGCGGAACGTAATCGTAGTCGTGGAATAGTTTCAAGGAAACTATGTCTGTCAATCGCAAGGTAAGGTAAGGCTTCGGTGATCAGTCGTAGTCTTGTCAAGGTGATAGCTGAAAGCGGATGTTAATCCTGATACGAAGTTAATTGCTGAAGAAGCTATGGGAAGTCTGTCCTAGAGTCCGGGTCAAGTCCATCCTATATACAAGTCCTGATTCTGAACATGTCCTTTGTGCTGGACAGTGTCCTTGTTTGGATATGTTGGATAGCTTATATCCTGGTTATCCAAGGATCGCTTGGATAACTCATATCCAACATATCCTTATCCTTATCTCTTATCTCTTATCATCACGTGACTTGTCCATAGTTCTTCCGTTCCGTGAGAGGGTGCCTAGTGTTCCTTGTCCTCTGCTTGTGTATTACCTACTCAGTACTATGCATCTGAAGCATGGTGGCCCGGCAAGAGCCGGATAAAGAATGGACGTACTATCTCAAACGGGTAGTAGTAGTAGTAGTAGTAGTAGTGGTGTTTTACATCATCAGGGACAGGTGCCCAGCTATCTATGTAACTAAGCTCCGATCAACCAGAGCGCCCTTTGGGCATATGATGTGCCGTGCCGCCATTATAGCGTACGACAAGTCAGGCAGTCTATAATGTACACTTTTCTTCTCGTGCCTAGAGCAGTGGAGTTTAGTATCTAATCCCCAGGGTCCGTTCAGTTCCAAAAAGCACGCCAGCAGGGGGTCCCTGACTCGGCAGAAGCGAATGGGTCTCTAGCAGCCCTACGCCGTCCACAGACGGCGTTGCCGCAACAAGTAACCGGCCCTCGGAGGCATATTTGCCTACGCGAGCATTTTTCTGTTTTCTTATATTTTCTTACATAGAAGATAAAGGAGGAAGGGAGAGAGAGGGGTGTGGTAAGGCCGGGGCCTCAAGGCGTCGGTGGGTGTGTGAGAGAGTTGTGAGGCGCGGGATCTCGGGCTCGCTATCTTTGCAGAGAGTGAGCCTCATAGTAGCGCGTCACACGCTCGAACTTCTCAAAGGCACCCGGGTCTCTGACCAGGGCGTACCAATAGGCTTCGGCCAGGCCTATCGGGGGCGGTAGTGGTCCCGGATCGTCCACGGTCCCGGTAATCGGCCATAGCGCCGAGGTACGGCGGTTCTTCGTGCAATATACTGGATGGGTAGGCGATAATTTCCGCCCGCAGTTACATTTGAAGTCTCCGTCGTGCTGAAAGCGCCTGTGGTAGGCGTGGAAATGGCCATGGCCAGAACGAGCAGCGAGGAGGTGGTGCAAAAGAGGACGCCGTAGGTCCAATTCCGGAGGGCAACGGAGGGCAGCGTCAGTTTTCTTATAGCCTGGTTTGAGCTTTTGCTTCGAAGTATGCCACCATCGTGAATGGTAGCCACGGGCTCTGGCGCGGGCCATCTTCGCTATCCCAGCGTATGATGCTAGCGGTGGAGGGTCAGGCAGTAGGAGAGCGGCTCCTTCTTTAGCAAGCTTATCAGCTAATTCGTTTCCAGGGATCCCGGTATGTCCGGGCGACCAGTGGCATTTTATATCCCTTGCCCGCTGGGCGTCGAGTATCTCAAGCATAGCAGCCTGCGAGCTGGCGGGAGATCGTCCGAAACCCGAGATGAAGTTGAGAACGCCAGTATTATCGAGGCAAAGATGGATTGTAGTGGGGGAGGTGGCAGCTAGGTGCAGTGCTCGCCGTAGGCCCTGACGGGCCCCCTCGGCCTCGGCATCAAAGACTTCTGTGTATTCGCCGAGGCGGCCACGGCCTTCCGCGATGGCCTTGGGCCCACGGTATATCACATATCCGTAGCCCACAGCGCCTTCAAACAGCATGGACCCATCGGAGTAGATCACTAGGTCGGATCGCGGGAGCGCTTTTATCATCTGCAGAAATGCAGCAGCGGCTTCTTCTTTAGTGTCTCGCTGGGGTGCGGGGGGATTCGGGAGGACTAGAACCGGCCGAGGGCATGGGGGTAGTAACGCGTAGGTTCGCTGGAGACGTGTGTCTCGTCCAGAGCGTCCAGGGGTGCGTTCCTCCAGCCTGGGGACCAGCGGGTGTTGAGGGTCAAGTCGTCGTAGCCTCGCGGCAAAGCGTAGTCTGGCCCCTTCCAGCGCGGTGACCGCAGCGGGAAGACCTGACTCCTTGAGCAGGATGTCCGTGGGCGTAGTACGCCAGACCGGGAGCACGGCCCGGGCAGCAGCGACAATGGTCTTATTAATGGTAGTAAAGTGACCCTTCTGGCCAGTGTTCACGGTGGGGTTGCGGAGGGTGGCGCACATCCTCGAGAGTTGCGTGAGCGCAGCCGGCTTAGTACGGCCCGAGAACCATACTTCAGATCCGTACAGAACTGACGGCAGTACACAGGCCGTTATAGCAAGTCGGGCTTGTCGCGGCGGCAAGCCCTTGAGAATAGCACTAAGGCCACGAAGGAAATCGGCGACCCTCCTCGCGGCGGCGGCCCGGTGGCCAACGTGGGTTCGGAAGGAAAGCGTACGATCGAACCAGACGCCTAGCCAGCGCACAGCTTTCGTTGGAGCTACGGGCGTAATTGTAAGCCCAGTAGCATAGATAGCAGGCCATTCGCTTGGCCTATTCTTGCGGTGTTTACGCGTAAAGTGTACCGCTTCACACTTAGCTGGATCAAAGGTAACTTTGTTTTCAGCACCCCATTTAAGCATAGAGCTGACTTCGCTACCTAGTATCCGAGCGTTCTCTTCTAGCGTAGGAGAGATCACGAGGAGTCCTATATCATCGGCATACCCGAAGCGGCACCTAGGGTTATCTAGGAGCGCGTCTGCTAGGTAGAGGATATAGAGGACTGGGGACGCAGGGGAGCCCTGTGGGAGGCCGCAGCGTAGGGGAAAGCCCTCCGAGAGTCTCTTGTCCATTCTGATAATAGCCGCGCGTTGGGTCATAAAGGACCTTACAAAGCGGATAAATACCTCTGGCCAGCCCTGTTGGCGAAGCCGGAGTATAAGTCTATTTCGAAGTGTGGCGTCAAAGGCCCCCTTAGCGTCCATTGTGACTATCGTCGCAGTGAGGCCGCTTTCTAGTGCTTCCTCTATATCGTGCGCTGCACAGGAGGTCAGGTCGACAGCACTCCGGCCGGGGAGTGCGCCAAATTGTTGCGGGTTAACAACCGTATTATGCACTATACGGTATGCGGTGCGCAGCGCAAAGATGCGCTCAAGGCCCTTGCCTAGGCACGAGAGGAGCGAGATAGGCCTATACGAGCTGGGGTCAGAGAGCTTCCGCTTACTAGCCTTCCGAATGATCACTATTTCCGCTTGTTTGAAAGGGGTGGGGTGGTGACCGCAGGTGAGGCAGGCCTCGAACAGGGCTCTGACAGGCTCTTGAATGTGTCCCCAGACGGCAGCTAACAATTTCGTAGTGATTTTGTCCGACCCTGGAGACGTGCTCCGCGTGAGCGTGTACTGTGTGGCCTCAGCTAAGGTAACCGTGGTCCGCCAGGGTAGGATCTGGCGCGCAACAAACGGTACCGAGTCTGGGTCTTCTATATCGTCGTCTGGGGTGAAGCGTTCTAGCAGTACGCGCCGGAAGGCATTCATCTTACCCGGGATATCCGCTATCCTTTCGCCATTAACCTCCAGGGGAGGTTCTTTGATGGCCAGGTTGGAGTTGCGCCACTTGGTGATTGAGAATAGGGCTTCCGCGGACTCTGCGGCAGCTATCTTCTCCGCCCAGTAGGCGCGCTTAGCACTTTTCGAAGTGCTAAGCCATTCTAGTTGTGCTTCTCGTGCGCGGTTACAGTACGAGCAGCTTGGGCACCCAGAGGAGGGACAGCCGGTCCGTTGGCGGCGTCTGGCCTCAAGATGCCCAGCACGTGCTTCAGCGCATTCTGGCGTCCACCAGGGTGCTCCGCGGCCATGTTGGCCTCCTTCAGTGCTTGTGGCATCTAAAGCCGCCCTCAGGGTGCCGACAATAGTGACGGCAGCTTCGTCTAGCTGCTCTGGCGTGGCCTGTCTTGAGACGGTGGGGAGCGGCCCCTGACTCACCAGTTCAGCGAAGCGTTCGAGTAGGTGTTGCGGTACCCGTGATCGGCTCCAGAGATCCGGCTTAGGGAGCTGGGGGCAAGGTAGCGTGGTGAGAATGGCCTCATGGTCAGAGCCAGCGTGCAATTGCTCGCACACTTCAGCTCGGGCCAGCGGGATGTTAGAGAAGGATAGGTCAATCACGTGGCCTGTCCCATTCTTATTCTCGCGTGTCACTTTTCCAGCTTCTCCAATATAGGTGAGTCCATGATTCTGTGCCCATTGGGAAATAGAAGTGCCAGCTCTTTCTGACTGAATTCCAGGCTCCCAGGTCTCATGGCGGGAGTTGAAGTCCCCGGCAATTAGAGAATGCTCCGGGGGTGAGTAGTTGAGTAGCGCGGTAGTTGTTGGGTTATGGGCCCTCTCGCCAGGCCGGTAGACATTAACTATGGTATACCCACGTACTTGGATCCATAGTATGTCTCTGGTTGGCGTTAGGCGTAGTTGCTGCGCTTCCAGGTGTTTGCGGACGTAAGTAAGTACCCGTGGCCGGGTGTCAGCATCGTGCCAGTGGTCCACGGGGCTGAAAACGTCGTATCCTGGGTGCGTGTTAAGCTTAGCTTGCTTTTTCTCCATCGTCCAGGGCTCCTGGGCAAGTATGATATCGATATCATGCTCCCAGCAGGCCTGGAGAAGGTTGGTGTTCGCCGCAGACCCCCTATTAATATTGCACTGGGCAACTAACAGATTTGGCTCAGGGTCTACGGTCTGGGAGGCACTAGGCCTCTTCTTCATCCAATTGCGAGAACGCGGCATGATTCTGGACGTTGTAGTTAACTGTCTTGGACTTCACTGCCCTCATTCTGGCGCCTAGGGGCGTTCGGATAGGGGAGACAGTGCCGTCTTCGTTCTGCGTTAAGGTAAAGCGTGGTGGCCTAGCAGGTGACTTGGCGCCGTTCAGCCATGCTGGGCCGCGATGCCCCGCACTTTGACGGGCGAGAAAAGCATTATAGGGGTCTGGGTAGGCTCGCCTGGCACTGGGGCATCGTCTGCCTCGCCCATGTCCAAGTCTGCTTCGCTCCCGGCTGTAGACGAGCTGGAAGTGATAGACTGGGCAGGTTCTGGGTTGACTGTGATGGTGCCAGCGGTACTAGGGCGCTGGGGCTCTGGCTCTGATGGAGGAGGTGGAGGAGGTGGAGGATAGGGAGAGGAGGTACCGCGGTCCTCTGATCCGTGGGCCTGGGCCCGTCTGATCCTCTGAAGCTGGCGCTTAGTGGGGGGGACGATTCGTCCTTCTTTCAGCGCCGGCTTGGCCGGGCAGTTCTTATGTGTGGCCGGGTATGGGCCATAGCAGTTGGCACACTTGGCTGGCTTGGGGCATTGGATGCCACTGGTCGTACAGTCGGTCTGGCCGCACTGAACGCAGCGGGGGGACCGAGTGCAGTAATATCCGTTGTGGTATGCGAGGCAGCCATCAATATGCTGGTTGACTGGCTTCTGGCGCTGTGGGAGGAGCCGCGGGCGGCCGGAACACCCAAATAGGCGGAACTCACCGGAGACCTCGCAGTCAAAGGAGATAATAAGCGTTTGGGTGTTGGAAACATAGTCAGGGCCAGGCCTGGCGACGTGCCAAGCCCGGGGGGCGAAGCCGGTCTGGGCCTTGATTTCTTCGGCAATGACGCTTCCAGCCTCCGTTTCTTGGAGCTCTGGTAGGTCACGGGTGTCGAGGCAGGCCCGCGAAACCTTAACTGGGCAGCGGGGGACGAGATAGGTCTGCCATTTCAGGGGCAGGTCGATGCTATCAGCGTTGAGACAGCGCTGTAGTTGTTGTTTATTTTGGAGGAGCTTTTGCTTAACTTCCTCCGAGCTGGGGCGTATGGAGAGGCCTGTGGCGGTGTGTTTGACGTCCGCAATGTCTGACAGGGGCAGGCCGAGGTCCTGCGAGATGGCCTGTCTGAGTGAGAAGGAGTTGTGTAGTCGGGTTTTCGGGAGCCGTTCGGTTCCGACGCGGGCTAGGAGCCGGAGATCCGGGCCCGAGGCTGCTTGGCGTGGGCCACTTATGGGCCGGGGCATATCTGCTGATCGGCCCTGGGCGGCCGTACTAGCGTAGGTCATACGTGTCCCTTCGGGTCTGGGTCGGCCCGGACCTGGGGAGAGGTAGGAGGTGAAGCTCTGGATAACAGACCGCGCGAACGGCTTCAGCTCCTCGTTGCAGGAGGTGACGATGTTATCCAGCGCAGCGGCGAGGAGACGGTGTACTGCGTCGTACTTGGATTGGGCCGCGTTGGCGCGTTGTAGTGCCGCGGCGGCAGTGGTGGTGGGTGCTTCGCTTCCCTGCGAGGCACGAGGACGGGTTGGGAGGGGCGCCATTGGGCGCTGCGTCGGCGCGCGTGGGCGCGAAGGAGTCAAGAAAGGGTCCGTTGGCGAGCTGACGGCATGGTGAGAGCCTGCCAGGCCTTTCTGAGGTCGCGCAGGCAGCGCGCCCGCGTCTGGCTGCGAGGCCATCGCGGGCGACGAATTGGTGGTTTTGGGTGCAGAAAGTGGTGTTAGTGGGTGGGTGTAGGCCCAGGCAAGACACTAACAGTGGGTGTCTCACTCGGGTGATGCGTGCGGGAAGTGCTGCAAAGTCTCCATGATGGGATCTTGCTGCGTATAGCCTTCCTAGTAAGTACCGAGGGAGGCGGAGTTCGGGCGGCTTGGGGTGAAGAATTATCTCGAGGTCGGCATATTGCCGAGGGCATTGGGACAGCCATTTTCTGGCAAAGGTTTGGAAGGCAGCTGCTTTAGCTTGCCTTTCTAGGTGCGCTAATGAGGGCTATAGTTATGATTTTGGGATTAGTTTGCAGGCTTCGTTGGCTAGAGCATCCGCTTCTTCATTTCCTGGTACTCCCGTGTGTCCAGGGCACCACCAAACATAAACCCTGCCGGGGGTTGTCCAGCTCTCTCTTTGTCTCCGAGTCCAGGAGGAAGAGAGCCTATTGAAGGCCCTAAATCTAGCCTGGCTGCTTCCTGTGCTCTGGGAGTATAGTCTAGCCGCGACTGCGAGGTTGTCGAGGTAGATGTGGACGTTATCTGCCATACGAGCCGTAGGAGCCCGGGTGGCTTCCATCAGGCCGTGATACGTAGCATGTACCTCCGCGTCATACACCTCAGTTTAGGAGCCGAGTGGTTCGGATCCGCGGAAGATCTGCCGTGTAGCTTGGTACCCTACCCAGCCTGCTCCGGCGGAGGTGCTGCTGCCGTCCGATATCTGGGACCCCGTTAGTGTAGATAACAATGTCCCGCTTGGAGAAAGTTGCCATCCTGCCTGCAAAGGAGAGGGCCTGTTCTTCTTTGGTCTTATTAGGTTCGTAGCCGACCCTGGCGAGGGCTGTCTGCCAGTCCGCTAGTTGCTCCCAAGGGGGGAGTTCTATCGGATCGATGTATTCGGTATTTTTGCTTACGAGGCTTGCCATTCGTCGTAGCCGTGAGTCTGGTCCTGATTTGTCCCTGAGTCTCGTTCGGAGAGGGTGTCGCTCGTCCAGACGATGGATTCTGGTGGACGCTGTGTGGAGCTTCGCGTCCAGTATCACCTCTGCTGGGGGTAGAGCCGCCTCGCGCTGTAGGATCGATACAGGCGTAGTTCTGTATACGGGGACCATCGCTCTGATGGCTTTGGTTTGCGTCGCGTCCAGTTAGTGTAGCAGACTACCAACCCCGTTTGAGATAGTACGTCCATTCTTTATCCGGCTCTTGCCGGGCCACCATGCTTCAGATGCATAGTACTGAGTGGGTAATACACAAGAGGTAATCGCTCGACGAAGTAAGTACGCAGGCGCGCCCCAGACAGTGTTCCCTAGTCCCCGTAGTCCATTGACTACTTAGCATGCTTTTGCAGAGAGGTTTCCTACGTGACTCTTGAATGTGAGTTTACGGTCGAAGTGAACGCCGAGCCAGCGTAGAGAAGAGCCTTCTTTGATATCCTGAACTATATAATACCTCCCATCCGGCAAACCTACTGTGATTAATAGGTTTCCGTCTTTTCGTCTCTTAGTGAAGTGGATCAGTTTGGACTTATCGAGGTCAAAAGTGATTCCTTCCGTCGCGCCCTATCCTAAGGTTTCTTTCTATTCCTTGGTTAGGATGTCACAGTTGTTCTCTAGTGATGTTGAGCTTACCAAGATAGCGACGTCATCGGCGTAGCCGAAACGAGATCGCTTCCTTCCTAGGTGAGCTATGCCTAGCTTGAAAAGAGGTTCAATATAGAGCATGAATAGAATGGGAGACACGGGTGAGCCTTGTGGTAGTCCGTATTCGCGACCGAAGACGTCTCCTACCTCCCCATCAAGCCTTATTCTTGCTCTCCTTCCGGTAACAAAACTTGAGACCCAGCGTACGAGGTTCTCCGGCCATCCTTGTTCGCAGAGGCGTCGGACCAGTCGTCCTGGGAGCACGGCGTCGAAAGCCCCTTTTATATCGAGCGTAAGTATAGAGGTAACCAGGCCTCTTTGCCAGGCGCACTCGATGTCGTGGATGGCCGCTGCGATGAGGTCGCTGCAAGAGCGAAGAGGGAGTGCTCCAAACTGTTGATCGTGCAGAACACGATATTTAACTGCGATCCAGGTAAGTCGTCTGGCGATGAGTCTCTCCAAGCCTTTTCCGAGGACGGCCAAGAGCGCAATTGGCCTATAGGAGCGCGGGAGTGTCTTGTCTCTTTTTCCTGGTTTTGCTAGGATCACGAGAGTTGCTTCTTTAAAACAAGTAGGATGCCAACCCTCGCGTATACACCCGCTATAAAGTGAGAGGACAATATCCTCAATAACTGGCCATGCTATTTTCAAAGTAGTCGTAGTGATTCCGTCGGTCCCAGGAGTCGTGTTTCCCGCGGTGAGAACCGAAGACCGTACCTCGTCCTTCGTAACCTGCGGGAAAGGAAGCGTAGCTTGCCTTTGTAGGACTGGGCTTTCTGTTGGTATGTCCTCGGAGATTGCAGCGTTTCTAAGGAGGATGCGGGTAAATAAGTCGCGCTTCTCTTTTGGTTGTGAGACAAGCGTGTCTTGGTTGTCTACATCTCGGAGTGGCGGGGTCTGAAAGGATCCTGTGGCTTTGTGCCAACCGACCATTTCAAATATGTCTTTGCTTGAGGAGGCTGAGGAGATCTTATCTTTCCAAAAGGCATCCTTGGAGCGTTTAAACTCGTAGAGGAAGTCCTGTTTTAGAGCTTCGACCTCCTCTTCTTCCCATTGGCAGTTCACTCCGGCTGCGCGGAGTCTTGCTAACATCGCTCGCTTACTCGCATAGGCTCGGTGTTTACGTGTGCAGCTCTCGCTCCAGTATGGTCTCCCTGTACCTTTCCCGAGCGTGCGCTTTGTGGAAGCCGTGAGTGCTTTAATAAGACAGTCCGTAAGCTGTTGTGCTAGGAGATCTAAAGACTGTGGGTCTTGGATGTTGCTTGCAGTGCGGCATATGGGTTGTAAGTTGCGTTTAATGATGCCGAGGAAAAGCTCCTCGTCTATCGTGTCGAGCCGAAACCTTCCCGGGGTCTGGCTGGGTGAATCGATCAGGGCCAAGGGGACCCGGGTAAGCAGAGATTCGTGATCTGATGTCGTATGTAGTGACGTTTCTATGCTGGTAGAAGCCCCATGGAGGTTGCTGGACGCCCAGCATAAATCTAGGGTATTGCCGCCTTTATACGTAGGTTCACCTATAGGTGACATTAGGACAAGGCTAGCGGCTTCTGCCCATTCTACTAGGTTTTCAGCGTCCGGGGAACTCGTGGCCTCGGGCTGCCACGTCTAATGGTGTAAGTTAAAATCCCCCGCAATCAGTACTCGATCCTCAGGTTTGGGCTGCCAGGCCGCTAGGATGTTCCTGAGAGCCTGGCCAGGTCGCAGAGAGCCACGAGGGGCAACACCGACAATGAGAGTTGTCGTGATGGCTTCAACCATCTGTGGCCTCACTACCCGTCACGTGACCTCGGTTACATAATCACCGAGGCCCACACTCGCTCGCATCACCTATTTCAGAGCGAGCTTCGTACCTATTCTCTACTTTCAATGGAAAACCGTTCTCTATCAAACATCTCGATGCCCACATTGTGACCACACGACAAGAGTCTAGTGACAGATGATATGCCGACTCTCTATTATGTCTTGGCACGCAACCTGCTGTTTTAGCGCAACTTATCTGGTGTAATGGACGTGGAATAGAAGTCGTCTGTGACCTTACCCGACGGCCCGACACCCTTTCGCTCCCACCGGTGAAAGTACATGTGATGATAAGCCCTTTGCCCGGCTATGGCCCCATGTAGTTGTGCGCCTGAAAAAATGCCTCGGAAACTCAGCCACTAACCTATCTGGCTGACACCGAAGCCAACTTCAATGGTTCGCAAAACCAACAATTGCACTTTGCCTCGCTGGAGCCTGGAGAGCACACGGCCCTGCTGACATAGACCAAAGTGCGAGAATTGAAGTGTGCACCCTCTTGGTATAACTCGCGAAGCCTTCACCAGACAACAGATTCTCCAGCCTGGAAACTTGTATTTGTATTTGTCGCAGCGCCACACGTGGCGCTGCCGGTTACTGCCGTACGATACCGCTTTCCACAAGCCGATTACCCGTCTTGTACGGTATATAGATAGGACCCTCATACGGGTCTTCCACTTAGAGGAATCAAGCCACTTTCTACCATACAAGTCTTCCACTTGCTACCTCGCTTTGTGATAGTATTCTGAATAGCCCGTCGTTGCTTTACATGGATGACACCAATATCCGATCTTGGGCATCGAGGCTCAAGAGCTACATCCCGGCGTTCGGCAGACAAGAGAAAATGTCCAACCCTGGCCAGTTTGTCGCGACCGACAAAATAATGAATCGATATGCAAACAAGAAGGTTTTGCAAAAAAGTTCTTAAGCTTCAAGTTTCCCAAGGACACGATCAAGATGAAAGTAAGATGTCGCCGAGTTCACGAGTCCTGTCGCTTTAAGACAATTTACTGACTACTGGTTTAGGCAACAAAAGCCGACTGCGTTGAGGTTCAGCTTCCTCGGAAGTTGACCCCGGTGAGTCCAGATGTCAATCTCTTGCATGGGATTTCGTTCTCATTGCATCATCATCTAACCCGTAACTAGGAGGAAATGGAGAAAGTTCATGCTGCTCTCAAGAAGGCCAAAGATGAGGATTCTGAAGAAGAAGAGGAATAAAGTTTGCCTTGACGCTGGTGGAAATGGACATCGGGCGCTTTGCCCATCAGCTTGGGCATGACATGATGGTACTGAGTTGAGATGCCCTGTTGGTCATACAGTAGTCAGCGAAAAGGGCTTAATCCTTTTTACAAATCTCTGATCTCTTTCCGCACGGACATCCAAAGTTCTTGGCGCTTACACAGTACGATTTGTTATCTTATCATTTGAAGTATATCCAATAGCTTAAACAGGCTGGCCCCATTTGCAGCTCTTTTTGGCTTTTATTTGCAGAAAATCCACTTGTGCAGAGAACCCGCTATAATGCACGTAGTACAGGAGATTACGATTCATAGATGCTAGTATGGGGGAAAGGCGGGACTTGGCTCAGTAATGGTTATTATGGCTCTACTATAATTAGCACGTAACATAGTCTGAAGTATGTTTAGCCCCCCTTTAGATGTCCCTTCAATGTCCTCCATTTGGCTTTCAGCCCTCGTCCTGGCTTCTGTACGCGAAGCGAAACATCTATCTCCTGTATAACAAGCTGTGATAAACGGATTTTCTCAGATAAATGTTTATATCGCTCGTTCTGTGACCCTAGTACAGATAAGAAGCCGTTCTGTGCCTTTAGGTAGTATAACATAGCTTTGCTATTCTCGCCAAGCATCTCGAACAAAGAGCCGAGATTTTGAAGTGCGTTCAAGGCAGGAATATAGGTCTTTATGGTGTCTGCTCCAAATGCCTTCTCGTAGCCTTGAAGAGCCCGTTCGTACATGGCCTCGGCCTCTTTGAGTCGGCCCTGGTCCGAGTAGAGGAGGCCTAGATTGTTGACCGTGTCGAGTGTTGACGTGTGGTCTGGTCCCCATGCCTTCTCGTAGCCTTGAAGAGCCCGTTCGTACATGGCCTCGGCCTCTTTGAGTCGGCCCTGGTTCTTGTAGAGGTTGCCTAGATTGTTGACCGTGTCGAGTGTTGACGTGTGGTCTGGTCCTAGTGCCTTTTCAGAGCCTTGAAGAGCCCGTTCGTACATGGCCTCGGCCTCTTTGAGTCGGCCCTGGTCCGAGTAGAGGAGGCCTAGATTGTTGACCGTCGAGAATGTTGACGTGTGGTCTGGTCCCCATGCCTTCTCGTAGCCTTGAAGAGCCCGTTCGTACATGGCCTCGGCCTCTTTGAGTCGGCCCTGGTTCTTGTAGAGGTTGCCTAGATTGTTGACCGTGTCGAGTGTTGACGTGTGGTCTGGCCCTAGTGCCTTCTCCTTGCCTTGAAGAGCCCGCTCGTACATGGCCTCGGCCTCTTTGAGTCGGCCCTGGTCCGAGTAGAGGATGCCTAGTTCGTGAAACATCCATGCATCTTTTTCCTCCGCCGCATCTGTCGCTATCTTTGTGATGCATCGGTCTGAATGTTGTAAAAGTCGTCTTTGTACTATCCAATACTCTTGCTGCTCGTTGCTTGGGACATGAGATGCTATACACCTCAATGCTGTCCAAGCCATCTCCTCGTCGACTCCCGTGTTCAGCACGTGTATCATCCACGCATGGACACATCCATGCACACTGTATCCTCGGGACTCTCCCTCAGTCTCTTTTGTAATAAGGTCCGCCTCTACTAGTCCATGTTCGCAAAGAAGTCTCATTGTTATGTTAAAGATCAAGTTGTCTTTCGTTATGTCTTGTAGCCAAACCGGCCCCTCTGAACCCACATCCTGCAACAGTTCGTACCATAGGTCCTCGTTATCGAAGTATGCCCAAAGTCGAAGGAGGGTAGCTGCACCTCTGCTTTGCTGCTGAATAAGGTTGAATGAGATACCCCACGTCGAATACAACGCTTGATCGTAATCCAGAAGTTGTGGACTCTCTCTCTGTAATCGCAGCCATGATTCGTCGTACAGCCGGAGATACTCAGCGCAGCTCGTCGACACTTGGTTGAGGTACGCTCCAGCCGTCGACAGGGCAAGCGGAAGGCCGTCAAGTCGCCGCGCAAGCGTATAAGCATCAGGATCTATTTTGATGAATTAGCCCCACCTACGCTGCTCGTTCGAAATACTTACTCTGGCTCAGATGGGCACGATTGGATGTTGACTCCAGTATAGCCAAGCTGTCATTGACGTCGCCTAGCTTACTCAGCCGGATCAACTGCCCGAGTTTCACTGTTGCGGATCGGGTTGTGATGATGATGGCGCCGTGGTCGGTTTCAGGGAAGTACGGACGGATATCGTACGCCTTTGAATATGCTGCCTCCGGTTGGCTTGTGTTGCCAGATGCAGTCCCACCCTGCTCCGCAATAGATTGGGCACTTTGACCCGCACCGCCGCGGCGATCAAATCTGACATCGTCCTAGTTATCGTAGACAACGAGCCAGCGGTCGTTCCTCGCTTCACCCAGCCATCGCTTAACTGCTTCCGTCGTCTCGTCAAGGTCCTGATTTACCATGACATTCTATACATATGCCACAGTCGGGTATTCCCGCAAGATTCGCTGCGCCGCTTATTATAAGCTTTGCTTCAATAATGTCTCGTCCCTTGCGTTCAGCCAAAGCATGGCCGAGTAGTCGCTACGATACCGCTTCGTATACTCTATCGACAACTAAGTTTTTCCCATACCACCTAGACCCTGCAGCACGGCGGTGCGGCGCTCACCCGTCCATTTCAGCGCCTCATGCAGACATCCAAGTTCGTCGTCTCTACCAACGAAGCGACTCACCCCTACAACGCCTAACAAAACAGGGGCAAGCATATACATAGCAGGAGTAGGGTCGGCTAAATTAACATCAGTCAGCATGCGTTAGCAGCAGCTAAGGGCTTAGGATTTGGTCACGTACAGATTGTCCTAGGAATCCTACAAACGTAGCGCTCCATCAGCGCCTTTATCGCTGAGGCCGCCATTGCAGCGGCGAAGTCCTGCCACAACTTATTTTTGTAACTGTCGGCGTAGTCACATACCCCCTTAACAATAATACACGGGATCTCCTCCCAAACGCCCGCCCCCTCCATCTCAAAGGCGATAATATTATGCTCTTAAGCAACCCTGTCCCGGTGTTCGCCTAATTTCATCACCGTATCACCTGAGCCGATGCGCCCAATATATATTCGCAACTCGAACATCGTAGACTCCAGTCGTGTCCTTACTACTTAATGTGCGACATCGCATCCAAGCTCGTCGCACGACGCTTTGATCGCTTCGTCACACGCAGTAGATTCGCTACAACCACAGCCTAGCTGATCTCGGTGTCTATGAAGATAATCCGGCTCGAAAAGTGAGTCCTCTTCGGCCGCAGGACGGTCATAGCAGATTCGGTCTTATGTATCAATGGCCATCTATTAGACTTGGTTAAGGACTTTGGTAATCCGGCGCTGTAAGTCGTTCCGGCCATATTACGTCTCGTAGGTGGCGAGAAAAGAACGGACGTCTTTGTTGAGTCGGCTCAGGTTGTCTTCAACACCGTCTTTCCTACGAAACTTACCAGGGTACTATCGGCCTAGGTCATACTACATAATGCTTTTACCAATCACCACATCCCCGAGCAGTAGTTCATGATCGGTGCCCGGGCTAGGCACTCCCCCACAGATCCCAGTCAAGAAGGCCATCTCTAACCCAACATATATAGATCGGAGCCGGACTACCTCGTTGGCTGCGGTGACCTTTCCCATGTTGGGGAGAAGGACCAAAACAACATCATGGACTCCAATCCGCCCCAGCAGGTGATTATTGTGTTGCCTGAGCGCAGGTCCGCACCCATCTCTATCGTTGTTCCATATCTCATCGAAAGCCAGGATGGCAGCATCGTATTCGCGGGCTAGTGCACATATTATAGCGATACGGAAGTCTTCGAGACGGCGTGGTTGAGGGTACTTGGTCATCGCCGTAAGTTATTGAATGCAAGTGAATATCACGCCTCGTTAGGGTCGGGGTGCGTCATATCATGTTGTCGTCAAACTTTGTTATCGCGCAAACGCGTTCATGCTCTGCTGTCGAGAGCTGGGAACTTGGAGGTCGGAGATTATCTTTCTCCTTGCTGACGGAAAGGAGGGGTTGACATCCTAATCGACAGCCTTATGCGGCGCAGCAGCGCGGCATATCGCTGACAAATCAACCTCATGACCTATGACTGCCCAGTGTGTAGAAGACTTCATTACGTGCACTGAGCTTAAATAATAACAATTCTCAGGAAGTGACGGTTGACAGTAGCTATCAGGTAAAATCGGTGATGGTCTTATAATATGGAAAGGTCTGTGTTGGTCTCCCTATCACAGGGTAGTTGGTTCGAACCTATGGGCTCTGTGGGTGACGAAGGGTCAATTCCTGTATATTGATTGATTCTGCGTAACCGTGTAAGAGGGAGATTCCAACCGGAGGTTGGAGGGGTAGTTGAGGTCTAATTGAGGGTCGGGCTGGCCCTTGCGCTGCCTCCTGACTCGCAGTCGAATTGGAATTCCAATCCGACAGTCTGCGGTTATAGGGGCCGAGGCATTGGGTAACGTTAAATGGGTAAGCCATAGAAAGGGATGGACAGCGCAAAATACTCCCAGCCATAAGAACATTCATCCGTTGTTAAAGCGCGCTACTCTGCTTTGGCCTTAGTTCAAGTGAACGAAAATAGCAGAATCGATTCTACAACAGAGGGCATTGTATTCGCATCGAATCTTCTAGAAGCTAAGCTTGGATAAATCCCCGAACCACGATTTACCGTTAACCATTCTCCCGTCTATAACATATATCTTCCTGCCCGCCATAGAGCCTAATCTTACAGCCTCGCAGCATTTCTTTATCCGTGATATAATTCTTAATAGGTCGCTCAGTAATGCCTAGATGGCTCGCTTCGTCGGGTGCTGCATCGTAATTTATCAAACATCTAGATGGCTGATATTGGCGGAGATGTTTCTATCCTGAATGTGCTCCAAACTTGGATGAAGGGCCTCGTCGGCTTAGCACGATCCACAGGACAAAGGCCGTTTTCTACTTTAATAATCTAGGCCAGGGCCAGGTCATCCGAAGTGGGCTGGTCGGCAAAATCAGACCCTAGCCTGATGACAAGGGAGCCAATTTAAGCTCCTGTCGTGCACGGACCCAGTTGGCAAGAGACCCATATGGCTGGGGACACCTGCCAGAAGATATGGATGTTGCTGATTCCACGATCCAGTAATCCAGACTCACAACTGGCGCAAGATTTTGAGTATGGTCAGGCCAGGTAGAAGTCAAGTAAGCCATCGGACGGGTCACGTGACATCAAGCAGTTCGCCACTTTGCGGAGTGAATTAATCGTTTGGGTCTCTATTAGGCCGAGCAGCTCTTTTGTACTTTCTATTTGTTAGTTATTCACTTTGAATTTTTATCCTAATTTCATAGTGGAATCTCTAAAACCCTGGGGACCATGTAGATTGTATTTATGTGTAAGACCGGGGAAAAAAGCACCAAGTGAAAATAAGCAGGCCATAAGCAATTGAAGCAGCAGAAGCAAACATTGAGCAGCAAATAATGTTGTGCATAATCTATTTTCCAAACACTTGGATCAGGTGGGGCGAAAGCTGTCAGCAAGGCCTCCACAGTGGGTCGGTACAGCAGTGTGAGATCAAACTGTGTTGGTGCCAAGAAGACAGACGTCCGTGCGGAAAGAGATTAGAGAGTTGTGAAAGGGATGAAGCCCTTTTCGCTAGCTACTGTACCATCGATGAGTGGTGCCTATGCACGGCGCCTCTTCCCAACATGCACCAGGAGCAGCTACATAGACGTTCGTGAAACTGAAATACAAGATATTTGTCCAGGGCGACACCAAATGACCACCCACCCGGGGACCAAAAAAAAAAAAGCGAACACTTTGGACCAAGCAGTACAACCATCCTATCCTCCACCTCAATTTCTACTACCTCCTCAATATTAACCATAATTTAAGAAATAATATTAAAAATATAGGAAATATTAAAGCTCTCAATAAGGACTTTAGAGTTTTTTATATATTTAATTAATAAGAATTTACTGAAAAAAGTGCTGTTCTATGTGGCGGCTTGTTAGGTGTGCGCTTTATTTTGGTACCCGGGTGCCACCTTTACCATCTTCCAAAAAGAAACAGGCATGCAGCGCGTTCTACTTACTACTTTCTCACACTTGCCGCGTTCAAGAGTGAAGCGGGGATTTCCAATCCTTGAGTGCCACGTCTTTGCCATATTATCTCGCATATCCAAGGTTGGGGTGCTGCAGCATCCGGTCTTCCACATTGCATCTGCAGGCTTTTTAGAACCACCATGGAAGACCTTGATTCATTCGTCCATGAACGCGCCAGTCGGATGGAGGCTTCGAGTCTCAACTCCCTACCTTACTCTTTGAAGCTCTGTTTCCAAGCCTGCAGGGTATCTCGAACCTCATTCGAGGCTGCTCGCGCACTGCCGTCGATGAGCAGCATTCTTGACTGGACGAGACTAAGAAATCTCTCCAAGTCCTCTGTGCATCGTGCATGGTTGCGGAGATGTTGGAATTGCTCACACCAAACTTCCATCAGCATCACAAAATTAGGCAGAATCGTGGGTCATTTGATGTTTAAGCACTCACCGAAATAACCGAGGGCTTCAGATCTGCGACAATGGTCCGAGGAACACTTCTTGGCCACCACCATGCCCCTCGTTGCACCCTCTTTTTGAAGAATGTATCTTCCAGTACCGGAGGAAACTCTGGGTCGACATCGATCTCGTCTGTCTCTAGAAGGCGGCTTTCGCGGAAGCACTCGACTCCACCCCACCCCTCTATCGCCCAGGTGATGAAGTCGAGAAAAAGGCATCCCAAGCACCATATGTCGAACGGCTCATCCACTGTGGATCCCTCAAGGTCTCTTTCGGGCGGCCGGTATGTCTTTGTCTCGGCCTTCTGCTTCGGACGAATCGAGGAGCTCCGATCAAAAGGTTTAGATAGACCAAAGTCTGTCAGCTTCAATTCGTATGAGACCTTGCCGCCCTGGGACTTTCGGAAGCAGACAAAATTCTCTGGCTTGATATCGAGATGAAGCTGCGCCTCGGAAGAACGCCCCCCTTCTCGGGAATCATAGCCATGTACCGTGACTAAGGCGTCGGCTATGTAGTAGCATTGGTCCATCATCCATTGAACTGAGTACCACGGCGGGTAATGCTCAGTGGAATCATGATATAAGTCATGGTTTTCCCATAGGTCAAAGAGACTGCCGCCGTCAGCCCAAGGGAACAGGAGATAAAATCGATTTCGGTGTGTGAAGGCAGAGAGCAGCGGTGTTATGCGGCGATGGGTTGTCCTTTGGTTGGCAGCAATCTCATCCATAAACGAAATTTTGGCAGCCTCGATCGTGTGCCCCTTGTCGATGATCTTCAAAGCGAAATAATCTACCAGTGGTTCGGCTTGCTAGCACACGAGAAGTCATTAGTACATATGGCGCGAGTGCTGATCGACCGACCTGCTAACTTGCATGTAATAAGTCGTGATGATCTCGGTGAATCTTCATCTTTTGCACAAACGAAACTTGGCCATCAAGTATCTCCCCTTGCATATTGATCTCTGACCACCGCAAGGTGGTTTCATCATGCAATGTATGGTAAGGCTGCTCGTTAGGATTTGTGCCCGATTTACTAAAGTACTGAGACCTCATATGCCATTGCAGCTGGTGGAATAGCTCCTCGTCATGTGCGTCTAGGGCTTGCAGGGCTTCCCGAAGAGCCTCAGCAGCCCGAGAAAAGTAGGTTGGCGAAGTCGGATTGCTACATAGCCAAGCTCCATCAGAAATATGAACCGGAGATTGGTAAATTTACAATACTAGTTCCTGTTTACCGAGTAAGAATAATGTTGCGAAGATTATTCTTAGTCCCGTACACAGATTATCGTCACAGAGACATCGTTTTTGCTCGCTGGGAGTAATAAAACGTGCAACATCGGCGACTTTAGTCTCGTCGGAAGAAACAAATGTCCTTAAAAAGCTTGAGACATTTTCGTAGTTGAACTGGGACATCAAGCTGCCGCGTGGAACGAATCGATTGCGTTTATCGTTGAGATCTTGGCGTGAAGCACGTAAGAGGATGCAGGCGATGACATCCCTAGCTGTGCCGACATTGAATGAATGAGGCAGTAACCCAGTTCGATTCTCGAGGTCTGGACTCGTTATGGAGATCTGTAAGGTATTTCTTAGCGGCCAGTAATAATGTGAAAATCGGACAAGTGCAGAATGGTTGCTTTTAACCCGTAACAGGCAGCGCTATGCGCACGAAGCACGGCGGTGGATTATGTGCTATGGCTGCAGCGCGCATGCCTCTTTGTCGTAGTGCAACGTCTAGAAAATTGTCCAACGCATGCAGTGAGATAGCAACCCACCTGTTCAAGTCTTGAGGAAAGCTCCATGATAAGTTATGCCGCGAGGAAGTAGTTCGGTGTATTCATGAAGTCGAAGACACAGTACCGGTTCATTCGGGATTGGATGGGGTTGGGATGTGTAGATCAAAGTAGTGGTCATGATCCGCGAAAGAGTTGGACGTAGGCTTGTTTTTGATTCTTGAGTTAAGAAAATGCCGCAGGACTCAACAGTCCTTTGCTGCCTCCTCTAGCGCGGCATTGACATAGCCATCGCCATGCGTAGGCTGACAGACACAATTTCCTGCCAAAATGCAGATTCAAACGCGACAAACGTGATTCGAAGCTCGAGGCAGGCCCCAGAATTGGCGGCCGTAAACACCAAAGTCCATCGTTGATTTGTCCGAAGAATGAAACCGAGATTCTGGTTGGTCTAAGATAAGATTGGGAACATGTTGGAAGTCGCTTGCCTTCTATGGTGGGAGGATGCCGCATGCTTACATGGACCATCCACACCATAATCGCCGAGCCCTCAGCCTGCTGCACCACACCACTACCATCCTATCAAGCCCGGGTATACCGAACGTCAGGGTTGGTGCAGCGCAGCAAAAGTAGGAATGCAACAGATGCTGGAACTGTTGAACATGCAATCTGATTGAAAGCTCCGCATCTACCCGTAATGAAGGAAAAACAAAACGAATTATGAGAGGTCCTTCTTCTCCCTTGCAGGACAAAATTACTCGCTCAGTGAAACATAGTGACAGTCTGATACATGTAGGTGCCCGACGGGGAGTCGAGCTGGTATTACTTCAAGAGATCCTACAGTCGTCTTAAATCCCGTGAAGCATCCTCGTCATGTTTTTCTCAGTAACCCAACCATACTTCTGAGCACATCAAGTAAGACTTTGTTACGGTGGCTCCTCGAATCGACTATTTACACTCGCTTCAATGATGAACTACCTCACCGCCTTATTTTCATCCTCCCCAAAATCAACTTATCCTCGTCACGACAGTTTCAGCTACTCTCAACCATCCACTAGACAGAGCACTGGCTTTTCTTCAACAGCGACTTCGTCATCAGCATATAGCCGTAGTTATGGGCAACAAGAAATAGCCGGACGATTTATCAACAAGAGGAAGCTCCAGAAACTCTTGAAAGATCGATTTGGCAACGACTATCAACTGCATGTATGTGTCAGAGGAAAGCCTACGGCGACCCAATTTTCGCACAAGGGTGACGATAAAATTTCTAATCCTTTGCTTCTGTTACGACAGATGAGGTCAAACAATTACCGTCTATACGCAAGGAGACCGCTGAGCGAGGAAGAGATCTTAAGCTGTTGCCAATTAGACTTTCATTTGGAGTGTTTTGGCTTCATTCCCACTGCGAGGTTTCCGAAACCCATACTTCAATTTTCTTGATGACCCCCGGCACGAGAAGTGTTGGGATATCGAGTGATCATGAGAAAGGTTCGTCTGAAAGGCGCTATCGGCCGCACAAGCTGCCATTCCACCTACTTCCTCTTCAGAGGATTGGTGGACTTCATCCAACTCCGCCTTAGTCCCTACATCATAGACGCAGCACAATGTATGGTATTTCATTCCATCCCGGTCCGTAGCTTGCCATGCTGACGTGTACATCAACTAGAAGAACACCGTGTGGATTCAGTGCATGACGAGTCGCCGTCGGGACCCCAGGGTGTATGTGATGGAGAGCTTTCAGCGGCATCTGTTCCACGAGATATTCATGTCATTTAGCACGACACAATTTTGACCATTTTGCAAAGGATGGCGCGGAGAAGAGTCATCAAATGATAACGGCTGAATGTTTTTGTTCAACTCAATTAATCAGAATTTGAAAATAGCATCTGTTCCGAGCGATGCAACATACTAGTAGGAAAAGGTTACTAATCAGTAGCCTGGTGCCCCCTTGATACTGCCTGGGCCACAAGATCTATGGTGATGTTTCGGTATAGCGTCTCACCATTCTCACACTTGAAAGATTTACATAGACGTAAGTCGCAGTCTCTTTATGATTCTAAACGTCAGACTTCACGTTCACAGTCCCCAGGAACCATTTCCTCCACAAAGGAGGCCCGTGACCAGATATCCATGTTCATGAAATACCTCGAACACATGTCGGGTGCCATGACCCCAAACAAACTCTGTTTCCCGAGAAACCATCCACATGGCGTATGCCTCTGCATCATATCTTCTGTGAGCAGTGGAGTCTCGAAGTCGTCAGTCTCCTCTTCCAGCCATTTCAAGAGAGAAGATAACTGAAAGTGGTCAGAGATGTTGGGATCGAGATCAGTGACCTTACGGTATGAGTGTAGCTCTGTTTGGATCGCCGCCCATAGAGTGCCCAGGTTCTGGTTGATGGGGGCCATGTTCAAGTAGTCTCCGTGAGACCTATGGAAGGCACAGTAAACGTACGAAACGGGATCCTCATGACTATTTGGGTTCTCGCTCTCCCAAGTTTCGTCATGGCCGGGAAGCTGGCAGACGCTGACTCGGTTGCTAAACTTTCCGAAAGGGCTGTCTCCTTGCGGCGATGGCGTTGCGTGACGAAGAATCAGCACCAGGCACCTCCAGCCAACCTGACAAGAAGGTGTCCAGTCATCTATGATTTCTTGTGGGACCTCTTCTGCCAACTCCATTGCGGTCATGGGTCGATGACCACAACTTCCCTCATCTGGAGACGAGAACACGTCAAGCACTGATAGATCCGCTACTTGAGCAGGATCAGCTCCAAGTGCCAAAAGACAAACTAGACAAGCCAGTGCTCCAAACAGCGTTTCACCATTCTTGCCGTTCTCTGCCAAATGAAATGCAACGGCTACAAGAGTATGCAATGGCCCCAGCTGCATCTCGAGCCCACAGCTAGTACAACGCCGTCGGAAAAGGCCGCTGAAAGCGTTGATATCCGGCGCCGATGATGATAAGAAGATCGCCATTATGTTGTGACAAATAGCCTGCACAGAACTGTGACAAAATGCATGCTTCCACTGTGCAGGGACTCGAGGTTGTCCAGATGAATGAAGATGTCGTATAGCTGGTGAATCGGCATCCCAGTGGCCGCAAATGTCCTTCTCTTCGCCCGGGAAACGAGTACAATGAATAAAGCTTGTGCTCACGTCCACGGGTAGACAATCTGTGTGGGAACGCAAGACCGAAATCATGAGAGCGTCTAGTACAGTATGTCCATTGGAGTCAAGGTTTTTCAATGCGATCGGATACGAATAACTCAAAGCTTTCGTAAGGTAGCAAAGAACGAGGCAGCAGACATTGCCTCCGTCGACGAATGATGCTGCGAGATGATATGGGTGGATTTCTGCGAAATCGAGGTCGGGTTTGGACCCAGCTTCGTGCTGAAGCTTCCCGAGAAGGTCCAAATTGCCAGTCATTATCGCAAATGCCCATGAATCTAATGAAAGTTGCTTAGGTGACTTGGATATGACCTCCGCAATAACCTCGTTGCTGATCGGTACTTCATTCGGTGCAATGGCGCTAAATCGGCTTGATGTAAAGGCTTCCTGGATGGAACTCTGGTAGGACCGAGAAGTTTGAGAGGTAGGCCATTCGGTCTAAGACGGTTGATCCCCCAACTCAAAGGCAGCTTGCTCATTTGGTGGCGAAGGTGGTGTGAAGTCATCGTCTAAATCTACCGTGTCTTCGTGGTGGATTACCCAACGACAGAGATCTGTCGGTCGTGGATTCTCAGTTATAGGGGTTTCCTGTGGTGATAAAATAGAGACCCTTGCGAAAGGCGACATCGAATGCAAGGCGTCAGGTGTCCCAATGACGCCTGAGCCAGTTGTGACCTCTGAGATCAGTCCCGCTGTCCATTCTTGAGGGCCAACCCCCCAGAATTTGGCTGTCATGAAGCAGTGCATCCAGTAGTCATGAAGCCAGTCAGAGATGGTTCTTGGAGGCGGTCAGCACTCAAATTATCTTGAGGATATGAATGGTATTGCTACCTTCTGTCATTGTTGTTGCACCCGCCCAACCACTCTTCCCTGCGGCCCTGTAGAAGCAAGCTGGACCGGTCTAATAATGTCTTCCTCCGAATCAAAGCAGAGGTCGGAGTGAGAATGTCTGATATTTCACCCCGGCCAGCTGATGTGTCAGGGCTATTGACGTGAAGGTACTGCGGGGTTGGTGGGTTGTGGCTGAATGGAGAGGCGTGATTGTCCTGCCTCACAAGGGAAGCTCGGTACGCTGCGTATGGAAGGTTCCATTGCAATATTCTATAGTCCTGTTATACCCTGATTTGTCAAAGATTATGGTGAAAGGTGCCAGCTTACATGCCAGGCGTCAATGGCGGAGCAGAGTGGTGACAAATAGTGTCATTGATAAATCGCTTCACCTGCTTGCTGTCCACAGGCCTCATTATATCTCCTTGTCGAATCTCCACGTCAGAGACTCTCCCTCCCGGTCGATTACGTTTCCCTATAGCTGTGATCACAGCTGTCTTCTCTTCCTTCTTTGTATTTTTTCTGATGTTCCACTGGCCGAGGCGATAGCGATACTGGGCGGGCCTGTTTGTGGCGTGCGTTAGATGACAAGGTTATACAGGGGCTATTCTCGGGACAGAGGTTGACCACCGATGCATCAAAGCCATGATGCTTCTTCATGAACTCGGAAAGCTTGGGGAACGTGAGAGGTCAGCTTGTGGCTTCCCCCAAAAAGGCCTCGATGATGATCCTCTTGAGGGGCTCCCATCGTTGATCTTAAGGGATGTCATGGAACGTGGCCTGGGGGGCCGAGCCAAAGGTTCTCGGGGCATCCATCACTGCCACAAATAATTGAGGCAACAGTGATGATTGGCCCGCTAAATGTAGTCTGAATCGACTCTCGATTGCGGTTTCAGCAACTCAAGACGGATTCGAGAACGTGCTGGAAGAGGGGGGAGAGGCGTCCGATGCGTTCATGAACAGAGAAGAAAGAAAACGGGGGTGGAACTAATTTCAACCGAGATAAATAGAGAGAGTAAAGAAACTGCCGCCAGGGAACGGAAACCTGTGGTTTTATTGAATCGGCCCCGTAGTGGTTGCCTCGAGGTATAAGGCAACGGGTGCCTCGTTTCAGAGCATGGCGGTATGCAGCGAAAGCCAAGTTCAATCCCTTAATACCGCACTCCGTGTTGTGTAACTCACAAATGGCGAATCGCCAATCAGGGCCTCAGGAATGACGCTTCACTCTCGTAGTTTTTGTCGCCGAGCCTCTAGAGATTCCCAGACAAATCCAATCAAGAAGTATGAGTACGATAGCCACAGGTATCCACTCACGTTGGCTGGCAGTTGTGTCAGTGTCGTATGCTTAGCTGTCATGCTGTCCCTTTCTCAGCCTCCCACCCCTCCTAGCTCTGCCGACGCCCGTTCTTGTTAGACCTCACCAGCGAATAGCTTGCATACCGAGACTAGCGCGGTCCGTCCCTACAGGAGCTGGTCGGGACCAGTTTATGAACAAAAAGTGAGGATCCAATAGGACGGCAGTGTTACTTGCTTTGATACATCGCTCGCTCTCCTCATGACGACAGATGCACAAGTCCCTGATCACTCGTTCCGTGGTGGTCCTTGGGCCTGACGACGATGTAGTGACACCAACGACAAAAGGTGAGTGACCAATGACGTTCGATGTTGAAGGGAAAAATGGAGACTGAATCGACTTTGGACTTGGGATACTTAGTTATCGACGCAGGTCTGGGCTGGATTTGCCCTGGTTTGCTGCGCTGCCTGGCCCTTTCTTCGTTTGCCTGCGAGGTAAAGTGCGTACCTCAGTAGGGCGGTGCTGTCCGAATTCTGAACATAGGCAGACTTGATCGATGTTCGCATCTAAAGTTCCCAGAATGATAAATATCTTGCTCGCTCTCCACTGGTTTTCTTCCCATTTTATGCTTGTCACCGATTCATCCTCCCTCCTCGCAGCTTGACTGGTCTCAGCTTACACACGTTGTCAAATTTACAAATCTCGGATCAAATCCACGACTAATACCTTATTCGTAACCCAAACTTTCCATTCATCGAGCAATCCGAACTACAAAGCCATCTCGAAGTTATGGGATCTTCACGCAAGAGTAACCAGCCCGCGTGAGTTCTTGTCTCTGGCAGCTACCTGGTCTGACATACCATACTGACTGTGAACTTATAGCCCCGCCCCTTCCCCGGTCGACGACGAAACGTCGAGCACGACCGCCCGCTCCGGGTCGCCATCCAGATCTAATTCGAAGACGACAAAGAAGAATAAGACTGGTCATAAGAAGGGAAAGAAGAGCAGCAAGAATGAGCATATAGCCGAGGATTTGTCCTACATGGGGACACAGTTCACGTAATGGGTCGTTGGTTACGGAGGACGGAACATTGTACATTGAAGCGCGCAACTGTACTACGAAATGTTAGTAGCGCTTGCGAAATTGGGCCAAATCCACACCACTAGATTGAAGCTTCCCATTAGGCTAGACTGTGAGAATCCATCTAAAGCCTCCTCCAGTCCGTGGGGCAATACACAATAGCTTCTGCCACGTTGTGATACGATTGGGGAGGCTGATCCAAGCAAATATGATACGTTTGAAGCAGCCCTAAAATGTTGAAGCAGGCTTAGAAGCAAACGCCGAGTCTTTCCACTGTTGGTGGATTTCAGGTAAGTAAGGTACGCTGAGATGTTGCAAGCACAACGTCCGACGCGCAGGGGATGATTCCACTCCGACTCAATTGGCGTACCTTATTCGATAAGTGAACAATAACTCTTACATGTCCTAATTACTGAAGACCTGTTGTGATGACTACGGACTAGTACACGTACTGAGGCAAAGGACATTTTGAGTTTCTCTCGATCTGACATTTCGGCTTATTGTGTTAATTGATATGTGCCTCCTGCTTAGGGTTTGGTGCAGTTGCCTCAACAACCCCTCTGTATTCACCACCTCATGGATATATATATAGCCAAACTTGCCGACCGTGACCATGTGGCCATGTGCTAGGTAAGATGCAGAGATGCTGTTAGAGCCAAAGAATCTGCCACGTATTGAGGCTCAGAGACTATGCCCGACTGCGGGCGAATCCTGAAAAAGCAAGGACTCGAAAGGTATTGGTATCCCTATCACAGGGAAGTTGGTTCGAACCGTAGGGTCCTGGGGGTGACGAAGTATCAATATTCCTGTATTGATTGATTCTGCGTTGTGTGTAAAAGGGAGATTCCAACCGTAGGTTGGTTGGGTAGTCGCGGTCTAATTGAACCACCTCGAGGTGGCCCATGCTCTTGCCCTTATCCGCGGTCGAATTGGGCTTCCAATCCGACAAAAGGTTCGACGTGATTGCCAGATGGATAGTAAATTGAGGTTGGTTGCATATTTACGGCTTTCATCTCAAGGAGTGATGATTTGAACTATCTTAGCTTATTATAAGTCGTGCGTCTCAAAGTACGAAGTGAGGGTTATCTGCTTTGCTGGCAGAACGGACGGAGTGAAACCGGACGAACACATAGTCCAGATTTAGCCGTCAGGCTCAATGGGAACCGTCGTGGTGCGACTCATTAATAGAGTTTTGCCAAGTTGACATCGGGCTGATTACTTCGACATTCTCTTGTTCACCCGACGGACCAATGCTTAAAACAAATTACCACCGGCTTTTGTGGACATGGCAACAGCTAGAATGCATTTCTGGCAGAAACTGAGTCAGGACGCGAGTTCCACTTACACTTCATGGAAATTTATAGCCCGGAGGCTCACGAGGACAGATAAGTAATGCCTAAAAATTGATTATTATTCACGCCCAGTTCAATCTATCTGGCCATGGGTTTGCCATGTAACACATTCAAGGATACTCACAGTGCGACTCGTGCTGCAGGCTAGCTCCATTTTAGTTGCTACAATTGACAATTTGACTTGAGTCTTCGTCCAAATACTAAGCAAGTAAAATTGACCAATACGAGTTGACGATAGGTCTCTTGAAAATGCATATAACTCAACTCTTTCCTCTAGCAAGAACTACTTGAAAGACCTTCTCAACCACCACAATCATCTCACATCATCTTAGCCAACTGCGCCATCGATCCGATCACCAGCAACACAATCACCATAACTAAGATCAACCGTTCAAAATGAAGTTCACTATTTTCGTCACTGCCTTCGCTATCATCAGCGGCGTAGCTGTAAAGGTGATCCCAAGTCATTCTGCAACAGAAATTTGCTGTAAGACAGTTGGCATAGATACAAAGTTAATTCGTGATTTAGGACTGCTGCTGCAACGTTCTGCCAGCCAACGAGTGCGATTGCAAGGGCCCCTATGCCGACAACATCAACTGCGACGAGATCTGTCGCATCAGGAACAGCTTCAGCTGCTGAGCCAATTTAGATTTGAAACGGGCTGATACCAACCCAAACTCTGGATTGTCTGGGATAGACATTGGTTGAAGTGGAAGACGTGGGATGCTTTGTCAAACAGGGGGTTTGCGTATATCAGTGCCAATACACAATCTATTCATGCAGCAATCCCATTGTTGGATGTGCGACTATCACCCAGGAATTGGAAAGGATCTCGCAGTTGTGGGTTATTAACTCAGCCTACTTATATAGTATGGGTGGAGCTCAAGACTTGTGTTGAGGTGGATTCTTGCCATCAGATACCGTGACATCCGTCCGCCTTTCTCAGAATGAGCAAAAGCGAACATTTGATGCTGTAAGTATGTCGCCTGCGGATATGCAATGCGGACTCATGGAGTGGCTAGCCCTTGAGGTGTAGGGAACCAAAGGTACGGCGTAATTGCTCGCATGTATCAAGATCACACGACATATTGCCATCAGTCCCAAGTTAGCACGCTATGGACTAAACCATGTCCTCAAGAGTTTCTGCGCTTGCGATTTGATAGCCTCACAGTCTGGTAAGGTTAGTACCTAGACGAACAGCAGAGGACCGGCTGGAAGAGTGCACTGATTGAAGGAAGAAAGAAGGTCTGAACCGGAGGCCAACAAAAGAAAAAATGGATGGACGCAAGTTCCAGTTTTGATTAGTTTAATATGTCTACCCCGGACCCATTGGACGTATGGTAGTGCACTGGATCTTGGCGGGTAGCGACGTGATGTAAGTCAAACCCCCCACCTCCTGGCACCCCCCTGTTTCTGGCACCCACAAAAACGCGAAAATCCACCACAACCCAATGCCCACCCCCAACCTCCTTTTATCACAACATTTTCAATTCGCGTCCAAATGGGCTCATCTTTTGCACATACCTTCTTCTATATCTAATGCCTCAATATACCGAAGATCAGCTTCGTCAGGCTCTCGAGGACATCTCAAACGGCAAGAGTCAAAAGAGAGCCTCATTGGAGTATGGGATACCACGATCAACCCTCCAACTACGTCTCCAAGGTGGTCAGACTAGGAAAGTGGCTTTTGCTGACTGGCAGAGGCTGTCTCCTGACCAGGAGAGTAAGCTGGCACAATGGGTTCGCATTCAGGCTTCGCTGGGCCTCGCACCAACGCACCAACAGGTGAAGGAATTCGCAGAGCGAGTTCTGGCTGCTGCTGGGGATACCAAACCACTGGGAAAAGGCTGGATCTATGCCTTTGTGAGAAGGAACCCTATCATTAAGGTTCAGAGAAGTCGTTCTATCGATTCTAGACGCGTTAATGGGGCATCTACTGAGGTCATTAGGAACTGGTTTAAGTTCCTCGCTATCCCTGAGATCAAGGACATCAAACCAGCCAACAGATATAATATGGATGAGACTGGCATCCTCGAGGGTCAGGGATCTAATGGGTTAGTGCTGGGTATGGCTGAGACGACGTCTGTTCGCAAGAAACAACCTGGGTCGAGGGCATGGGTCTCTATCATTGAGTGTATCTCAGCCTTGGGTAGGGCACTTCGTCCTCTTATCATTTTCAAGGGGAAGACAGCCCAACAGCAGTGGTTTCCATTACATCTCGTTCCATACGATGGGTGGGAGTTCACAGCAACAGATAATGGCTGGACTACAGACTTAACTGCCATTGAATGGTTAGAGAAGGTGTTCATCCCACAGACTATGCCTGAGGCTGAGGGGGAGGCTCGACTGCTGATTGTGGATGGGCATGGGAGTCATACGACGACAGACTTCATGTGGAATTGCTATATTAACAATATCCATTTACTGTTCTTACCACCACACTCCTCTCATGTCCTCCAGCCTCTTGACCAGTCTGTCTTCAGCCCTGTTAAGTCAGCCTATCGGAAGGAGCTCGGTTACTTGTCTCAATGGAACGACTCTACCATTATAGGTAAAAGGAACTTCCTGGACTGTTACCAGAAGGCTCAACTTGCTGGTCTATCAGTCTCGAACATTAGAAGTGGTTGGAAGTGGACTGGTCTACACCCTGTGGCGATGGTTAAGCCCCTGATGAACCCTATGGTACTACCTGAGCCTCCTGCTAAGCCCACCACACCCAAACCAACTAGTCAGGGCAGAAAGCGATGCCATAATGGTCAACAAACTACCTCTGTTGAGCCATGGGATTCTGCCTCCTCTGCAGTGGTCTGGTCGACACCCAGGAAGCTGGCAGAGCTCAGCGGTCAACTGCACTTATACACCCAACTCGACAATGATACCAGCACTCAACGGCTGCTATTCAGGAAGGTGAAAAAAGGCTTCACAGAGCAGGCCTGGCAACTGGCAGCTGCCCAGCAGCAACTAGCTCACCTGAGGGCTCAAGTTACCAACGCTGCAGTGAGGAAGAGGAAGACTGTTCAAATCGATCCCAACACGAAGTTCGCGAACATCAGGGATATCCATCGGGCTCAAATCGAAGCGGGTGAAAAGGAGGTTATCACGGCTGAATCCAGCGACTCTGAATGCCCTAGTGAGGCTGGCAGCTGTATTGTAGTGGGTGTGGTTGAGGATCAATAGTTAATAGTAATGAGGAGGTCGGGTTGTGATCCCATCGTTTTTGTGGTGCCAGAAACAGGGGGGTGCCAGGAAGTGGGGGGTTTGACTTAGCACAAGGATCGTGCTGTCACCCTCTCTCGGAGGCTTCACTCCGGATTCCATTCGAAAGACAGCAGAGATTCGTGGAAGATGGTCACAGTATATTCCGCCGGTGACCGGAAAGACTGTTTTGATATTAAGAGGCTTTTGGGAGTACCTTTAGAGCTTTTGTTAATGCTGAGAGGGAACCGGCCCTTTGCAGATGTTGAGTAGCTAGGGTGATGAGAGGGAAGTCGTCCACCGGTGACAGATTTATTTAAGAATGGATCAGCCAGCTGAGGTTTATCAGGGTGATGAAATTCCAGGCACCCGAGCTTTTTGAGATAGTAACCTCAGAGTCATACTTCCTTAAGCCATCATCACTGCAGCAAAATGAGGTTCTCGTCGACTGCTCTCCTCGCTTTGGCAGCTGCCTCGGCCGAAGCCCACTGTAAGCTTTCTTGTCAATCACACATACATGTATCCCACAAAGATCGCAAAGCCACCAATACGGGCAAAATACAAAATAAACCTAACCTCTTTGACCATAGACACCTTTGGTCGCCTTGTCTACGGTGGTACAACCTACCCCGAATGGCAACACATGCGCAAGACGCTCAACTTCTACACCAACGGCCCGGCCGACGGTGTGTCGTCGACGCAGATCCGCTGCTACGAGGCAGATGCCGCCGACCGCGGCACGGTCACGATGTTGCCGGTGTCGGCGGGCTCGACCATTGGGTTTGCGGCTAATGGAGTCGTGGGACACCCGGGACCGGCGAGCTTCTACATGGCCAAAGTGCCGACCGGCCAAACAGCGGCGACCTGGGACGGCAGCGGGGCGGTGTGGTTCAAGATCTACCACGAGAGGCCGACAATTACGACCACTGGGCTGGAGTGGGCTTCTACCAGTGAGTTGTTTCCAATATTCTGCCTTCTTTTTGCTGGTCTCCAGAATAATATGACGGAGAAGAGACTCAGAGAGTGTTGAAGAAAACGTTGGAAATGGAGGAAACAGGGAAGAAAAGAGGAGAAATGCAGAGACTAAAAAGCTTTCTGCGGGTTTCAAAAGAAAAGGGGCCCTCTCACTTTTGTGGAGAGTGTGTGAATCGCGAGCCCGCAACAGATTCCCTTTGCATAGGGCTGATTCAGTGTTTTGTGGGCTCGTGGGGGTTTCTCATGAGTTGGACAAGCAAAAGCTAATGGTGAATAACGTCACAGACACCCAGATCCTCTCCACCAAAATCCCAGCCTGCATCCCGTCCGGCGAGTACCTCGTCCGCGTCGAGCATCTGGCGCTCCATGGCGCCGCGACAGAGGGCGGAGCGCAGTTCTACCTCGCGTGCGCGCAGGTTTCCGTGTCCGGGGGCGGGAGCACCAGCCCGTCGGGCCTCGTGTCGTTCCCGGGGGCATACAAGTCCACGGACCCGGGGATTCTGTTCCAGCCGTACTGGCCCACGCCGACGAGCTACACCAACCCGGGGCCGGCCCCGTTCAGCTGCTGAAAAGCTTGTGAGGGAGATGCTGGGATCCCGGTATCTCGGAAGGCGAGGACCGGGGTGGTTTTGGTATGGTTTAAGTTGATGGGGGGTTCCACTTCCCGCCGCAGGGGCCGTTCATCCGTCTGATGGTTGGTCGTTGATGGGACGTGATGGTGGTCTGGACATGATTCGGCGGGCTTGATTCAACTGATTTCCAGGTTTTTGTTGGGGGTTCACTTCAATAGGAGACTACGTACACTATCACACAACCTATGTCATTCTGAGCCTGGGGGACGATCCGAGAGTTTCGACCATCATTCCCCCCTCTTCCCCCAGTTGCCCCAGGAAAGCCACCCAGGCCACCTGTAGTAGCCTAGCTCGCCGGATGGGAATGTAGCGGAGGTTTCCCTCCTGGCGACTGGCTCATGGGCTATTTCCAGCATATAATCTGGCGGACTAGCGCGGTGCGGTGGCTGTTTGGGTTAGGTCCGCGCGGCCCGCTTATGGTTAGGGATGGTTCCGGGATGTTCTGGGATGGTGAGGGATGAGATGTTCGGCTGGCCGCCACAGGGATGCGGGTGATGTCAGGAATTGCGGGGATTTGTACGTCATTCACGCGAGAGGCGTGGCGCAAATCTTGAGATCTTCATCGTGCCCTTTTTTCTCTCACTCGTCTCTCCCTCACTCTCTGTGTCACTCTCACTCATGTCTCTGCTCAGTCACACCACCCCCGGCCCGGTCACGTCCACTGCTGTTTTGTTCTGAGCTCCCGCATTTCCCATCGTTCGATCGTTTTCAGAGCCCAATCGTATTGAAAGTACCTTACCTAATCCCCCCTAATTACGTCCAGCCTCCGTGGTCTGGCCTGATTCCCATCCATGATCTGCATAGATCGACAACTCAAGCTCATCTCCTACAAGTACAATTCACGCCTAGAAGCTCGATTCCTCCCGTCCCCGAGTGCTACCCTGTTTCCCACATTCCCATCATCTCATCAAACCCATCTACATCGCGACAAAAGCTCACCCTCTCGAGGCAACACATGCTCTCGTCACAGTCGATTAAACAGATTACCAAACCCTTACCACATCCCCATCGAAAGATATCATGATGAAGATGAATACCGTCACGATGGACGAGTACGGAGCGCCGTGCTTCCCTCACGAGACCCTTCTCACTCCTCCCGAGTCCCCCGAGCTCAAGCCCCCCGAGGTCCCAGAAGTCAAAGAAGATGCCCCAAGCAACACCACCAGCATTCCCATTCGCAAGAGCAGGAGCCCCTCCTCCAAGAGATGGAATGGCGACGGCAAGGGTATCCAGGTTGACATTGGCGCCCGTCTGCGCGAGTACCTCGACTGCCTCAACAACCGCAAATTCGACGTCATCGGCAACCATCTCGCCGACACCCTGGAGCGCAACAATCGCACTCAGACACGCGAAGAGCACGTCGAGCGCCTCCGCTCGCGCGTCCAAGGTCTTGCAAACTTCAAGATCAAAATCGACACCCTCCTCGTTGACAAAAAGGCCCAGGCCGTGGCCGTGCGATACATCAATTGCGTCACACTCGCCGAAGCGATGATGGACGTCGACCCCGTCGGCACAACGTACGAATTCGACGAGCAGTGCTTCGTGTGGTTCGATGACAGGGGCAAGATCTCGCGCATGCTCACGCTGCAGGATAACGATGGCATCCGCCTGCAGACACCCGAGGCCGCGACTACGCCGCGCTTCTTTATGCGGAGCCTGCCTGCGGAACCTATCGATCTTGCGGCAACGTACCGCAAGTATGTCGCGAGCATCAACCGACGCAGCATGGTCAAAGAGTTTCCGCGATACTGTAAGAAGGAGCTGCGACACAACAACCGCGTTCTCTCGGTGCAGGATTACGCGCGCAGCATGCAGTACAGCCAGGAGGCGATTTCGGGATTGTGGTTCAACATCCAGGAGTTGCTTGTCGACGAGGAGACGCAGCAGGTTGCTGTGAGGCTGCAGATTTCGGGGACGCCTGTGCAGGAGTTTGCTGACGCGAAGCCTAATGGGAAGAGCGTCAAGTTCCACCAGCACTGCATGTATCGCTACGACAAGGGCAAGATCGCGCTTGTGTGGGCGACGATGGAGCTTGATTCGTACCGGAGACAGCTTCAGGAGAAGCCTGGTGATAGGAGAACATCGTCCATGCTGGGCATCAACTGAGTCACGAGACAACCCTCAACGGCGCTGTATTGTATTATTAGATCACGATTTGACGGACTCTGGGAATTTTTGGGAAGACGAGAGCCGGGAAGGTTTGGAGCGTGGCGCTCTGACGCTGGGAGTTTTGGATCTTTCTGGTTTCAAGGGCAGCTTTGAGATAATTGTAATATGCGGTTGCTAGTTGGCAGCATATCTCCCCACAAAGAGAAGCAGAGTTAAAGCCGTGACGGTCTGCTCATAACTTGCCACAACATTCATGATACCCGCCACACCACTGATAGGAATATCAGTCAAGAACCTGATATCGGAGTGTTCAATTCCACCTATTTAATATAACAGACCTAACTGAGGATGAAGTCAAGCAACAAAAGACGGATTTTGATATGCCTAAAATTACTCCAGACGCTCCGAAAATGAGGCGAACTCCTCGAACGGCCTGCACCAAAACAGCACATCTCATTTCGTTTTCGAACAAGACCCCTTGGTAATGTTGGGCTGCGAGATTGCTGCCTCCTCTTCTAACAAATCTTCCGTCGCCCTCCTTTTTCTCCAGTCTCTAGTAGGCGGTACTTTTGAGATTAGGTCTGCTATTTCGTGCAACTAAAAATGCCGGGCAAACTCAACTGCGTTCATCCTCTCAGTCCTACCCCCAAAATTCACTCTGCATGGTATACTAGTATCCGTTATTGCCACAGGTGTTCAACAACATCCAGACGACGCTGTTCCAATGCAAGGTTGAGCAGGGAGCCGTGTTCCTCTAGTGGTGCGTTAACATCTGCCCCAGCTTCCACAAGCATTCTGGTGATATGGTAATAATCCGAAGTAATGGTGGTCGCCAACAGCCGGGACCAATACTCGTTTGGCCTGTGTGAGGGCTTTCGTTATTCCAAGAATAGCCGCACTACCTCTGTGTGACCAAATGTTGAGGCACCAGTGAGAGGATCGTCGCCGTTTCTGGGCGCATAATAATCCAGCCACAACCTAATAGTGTGTAATGAAGGTAGATTGTGCGTAGCTTCGTAGTCAGCCCCGTGCTCTAGCAATAGCCGCACAACTGAAGTATGCCCCTCTCGCGCTGCTGCCAGAAGCGCGCTCCCAATCCGCGTTTGCCGATCGACATTTGCATGGTTCCGTAGGAGCAGGTCCACAATATACCTGTGCCCGTTGTTGGAAGCTTCGGTAAGAGGATTTCGTTTATCATCGCGAGAGCATACGTCAAATTTTGCTCCAGCTTCCAATAGAAGCCGTGCAATTTCCACTTGCCCGTTTTTCTGCGGCTTGTAGAAGGGGAGTGCCCTTTGTCGCCGATCCGTTGACGTCTGCACCATGGTTCAAGAGCAGTTTTGCTAATTCCAACCTTCCATTCCCTCAAGCTACGCCCAAAGGGAGTATCTTGTTTCCTCCGCAAGGCTCCCAAGCGGGTAAGTTGGGGTCTGCTCCATGATCCAAAAGGGTTTGCACAATGTCCAAGTGGTTACCAGCCTCAAGCAGAGGTGACGTGCGCCGACTGACGTGCGTCTTGACATCTGCTCCGCGGCCAAAGAAAAATTTTACCATCTGATGATTTTGTCTTCTTGCGGCGACCTCCAGAGGGCTGCACGCTTCAGATACAGCATTAATATCCACTCCTCTGTCCAGAAGAAGCTGGGCAATGTCATGGAGTCCAGATAACGCACAGGCTAAAAGAGCAATATTACCTTCTGCTGGTGGTTCCAGACCTACTCCTCGAGAAATCAAAACTTTCGCAGTCTCGCGCAGCCCGTATCCGCATGCGCATGATAGGACGGTCCTGCGAAGGACTTCGAAGCTGTCGGATTGGAAGTCCAATTCGGCCGCGAGTAGGGGCAGAGCATGGGCCACCTCGAGGGGGTACACTTAGACCTCGACTACCCACCCAACCTCCGGTTGGAATCTCCCTTCTACTCCTTACGCAGAATCAATCAATACAGATATATTGATACTTCGTCACCCCTAGGACCCTACGGTTCGAACCAACTTCCCTGTGAAAGGAATACCAACAGAAGCCTTTGCCTGAGGTTATGTAGAAGTTGGTTCTAACTTCAAGCCTAAAAACGGTTGCAAGGGTTTGAGATATCCAAAACCGACGATAGTCTTCATTTTGAAGGAAGTTGGCCGCTGCCTGTGCGATATCGTCTGCAGCTTCAGCCCGTTGGGCGTATGTCGTCCAACCTGCCGCTGGACCGACAAGATTAATCTTAGAGGTAGCTCTGTGGAACGGAATCTCCGAATACCCCATAAGAACCGCTAAAAGCTTGTGCGTCAGGTGGATGCTCGCATTGAGCGGGTTAAATTCCATCCAATGACAACTAAGTAGATACTCTTTCACAGAGAAGTGGGCCAACTGAACCAATACCTGATCTCCCTGTCCCAAGTACAGCTTGCGACGGCTTTTCAACATTGACACGAGACTGGGACAAAATAGAGGGATCTCCGTTGGGTCTGGCACCCTGTACTTTGGATTGAATTCTCGCCCCCGAATAGCAAGCAAATCCACTGTCTTTCCCAAAGTGAGAGGGTCTTTGGAATGAAGGAGAAACTGTAGAAGAAGTATGGATTTATCCTTTCGGATTTTTGGAATGCTTTCGAGAATCCGGCCGTACGTGTCGTTCAAATCTCTCGGAAGGGACTCCAAGGCTCTCTCGATTTCTTCAAGGTTAAGACACTCTTCCAGTGCGTCCAGCTGGCACGCCGCCCATCTGAACCTAGCGTGTGTTAGCAAGCCGATGGCTTCACCAGTCTGCTAATATATTGGCTAAGGCTGAGGCACAACTTACATGCCGTCTGCTTTATCTCCGACCTTCCCGCTAATCGTTTGAAGGACTTCGGGGGCAGAGGCCCATCTCTTAAATCCTACCCTGACCCGTAACTGGGCGTCGACATATGATCGAATGTCGGCATCGACGGATTCCAGATGCAATGACATGCAGTTATCTGGCCCAACCACTAGAGGAAATTGCTGTTGAAACTCCACTTCACACCGGCCAGTGACAAGAAGCTTTATGTGCGCAAGACCAGGAAAAGATCCGAAGTCTCTCATCCATGCTAGGATTTCCTTCCTCTCGGTACATTCATCTAGAGCATCAATCAGAATGAAGACCTTTGGGGGATACTTCTCTAACATAGCTAAGAAGCAATCCGACAAGTCGCTGGATCTCGGTTGATCGGCACCACGTTTGTGTGATGTGTAACGGCTCTAGTTCTTGTGATGCGTCGAGTTCTGTGGAGCCTACCGCAATATCGTAAAGCTGGTAGACAAGTCCGCGGAGCATCTGGCTCGACGTCTGCTTCCCGCCGTCACTGAAATCGAAATAGAATTGCAAGACAACTCCATCGGCTTGAGACAAAAGATAATCGAGTATGGTAGTACTGAGAACTGTTTTGCCGCATCCTGCTAGACCAGGTAGCCATAAGTGTTGTCGTGATCCGGCGTTCCATTCTTGAAGAGCTTGAGTTTTGAAGATCCACCGCCCTGTGCCTTGATGCCGAAGATCTTTTGCTTTGTTGACATTAACCGATGTATCGGGAGGATTGAGCCACTTCCGGATTTTCTTGATCTGTTGATCAGACACCATAGCCTTGATGTCGGCTTTAGACTCGTCAAGGCTTTGAATTTGCTTCAACTGGTTCTCTTCAACTATTTGTCTATCCAGTCAGCAACCTGTGACCGACCAGATTTGACAGAGCTTCGCTACAGTGTTTGAAGTAGAATAGGAGAATATACCACTAACCGGACCTCAAAACCTTTGCAACCAGTACCTTAGTCTCAACCCTGCTTGGGATGAGTTGCCCGAGCAGGTCTTTGGCGTATGCTGCGGCTGTCATAGCCGCAAATCCTTGCCAGGCCTTGTTTTTGTGCGTATCCGCGTAGTCGGAAATTCCACGGATCACCAGACAAGGGAAATGGTTCATCAAACCAGCTGCTTCCATCTCAAAACAGAGCACATTCCTCTCCGAAGACAGCTTATCTCGCTTCACAGCATCCTTCATTAGCTGATTCGCTGAAGCAATTATGCCATAGTGGATGGCAGGATTGTCTTCATCGTCTGCACGTTCGTGTCTGGGAACAACATGAGAGGTGCTGCAGCTCTAGGAACAATCTACTGCTGAAGTTGGCGGGTGAAGGATCTCGGACTGATAGAGCCTGTCTGCAAAAGAGTTTGGCAACGAGTGAGTTTTTCGAATTCGTATTCGTCGTTGAAACGCGTCTTCGATATCCTCGTTGATATGATGACCACTTAAAGCAAAAGCAGCCTCGAGGGCCCCCACAGCTGTTAACAGTGACTGAGGCGGCTGATTTAGATGACCTGTCTCCGTGAAATTTTGATCCTGGATTGTTTTGCCGTAATCGTATTGAACGATGCCGCCCTCTCCATCACCAGGACAGCCAACCACGACATCGCCGAGTCGAATATCATGTTTTTGACTGGGTGCGCCTCCGCCAACGCCGACCATCAAGCCAACACACGGATATTCGGGAAGCTGTGCACCATGTCCCGTGCCACCGCCGCAGCCGAAGTGGCTCCATAAGAGGACTTTGGCAGTGTAGGCATGACCACATTGTGCTTCCCTATTCGTCCTAGAGCATAGGTGTTGTTGTCGTTGCGAGCAAGCATCTGGGGAGGCTCATGTTTCTCGTCGAGGAACGCCTGGGCGGCGACGAACTCAGTGGTGATGGCGCAAATCCACCCAATGGTGTACTGTTGAGGATTTGCCATCTTTGAACCCGCTTGTATGTGCGAGCCTTGGAAGTGTGATATCAAAGCGTCAATGAAACGTTGATGAGAAAGAGGACTTGAAGAATCAGAAGAGCCTTGGGAGAGCGCCCGCAGGATGGTCAATACATGTAGCTTCCCATGAGCGTAGTCACCTAATTTGACCAACCAATATGTAGGTACACTAAGTAGGCGGGGACAGGTTCGCGTCATGTTGAATTCGAATGGAAAAAGCCTCCCCAAGTTTTGAGACAAGGCCTGGGTCACGGGTGTCTCAAAGGTCTGCTTGGGTGACGTGGCATCTTGTTAGTCCAACATAAACAGAGCCGTGGCTGCATTATAATCACTTTTTTGCAATTGAGCTGAAGTGATGTAAGCACCTATCAGGCACCAATTTAACGAATTTCTCACACCGACGCATGAAACATCGAGATGCTTCGTCACCCTAAAATAGATATTTGGCCACCAAGTGCTGAAATTCAATGCATCCTTAAGTAGAATAACTGTACGGCCTAACGTCAGTACCTCGGCCTTAAATTTCCCAGCCCCTCATGACTGAAACAGTGCACTCGTATGGCGACGAATAGTACGGATGCATGGGTATTTTGGTAGACCGCTGTCGTACGGGTTGACATCTAACATGTTTCAATTGGCTGTTCGCTCTTTGGCTCATGACTACCCTAGCTTGGATGTCTGATGGGAATCAAATCTGCACTTTGAAATACGTGCCATGAAGAAATGAATTGCTTTGGAGGCCGAGGGAGTCCACCATTAGTAGGGCTGTCGCTGATGTAACGACACCTCAAGTTGATGATCTAAGGTAGGTAGAGGAAGCTAAAGCAACCGCTATCAACACAAATCGGCAAACCATACGACGAGAACGTATCCCAGTCCACTGACTCATTCAACGCCCGGTGACCATAGCCTTATTGTTTCAGGTTCGATCCATAAAGATTCCGTACTTGGGCGCGTACACATTCAGCAAGCGGGGGAAATTTCATCGTCTTAGTAACTTTGAAATCTCAACACCATTTGTCGCACCTATGCATTTATCATCAGCTCAGACAAGGGAAAAGACATGAGTGCCATACCAAGAGCGCTTTTGATACTGCCATAGATGGCAAACTGGCCAGCGGTGAGCCCACCAATCATGAATAGGCGCGCCGGTAGCCCGGCAAAGGAACCACGGAATCCGAGCTCGCCCGCGATCTTGTAAAGACGAAACGCGGTACTTTCGCCAGATATCCCTTTTGTCTTGTTGATTTTGGAGAGCATCGTGTCGGCGGGCTGCGAGATGACGGCAGCGGCGCAGCCTGATATGAGTCCGGATCCCATATTGATCGCGAGCTGTGTGGTTCCGGACCTGGAGTTATCGAGGCGAGCAAAGAAGAACTCGGAAATCTTCTCGAAAGAGACAAATTTTGTTACGGTATATGGAACCCTTTGGTCGTGTTAGTACAAGCTGCAGTCTCGCAGGTAGTGTTCCTGCCCAGCCAATCTCAAGGCTCAAGCAGTGGAGCTCGACCTACTGTTTGAACAAAATAGGCCCGAATCCGGAGTAAAGTGCCCCAATACCCTCATGCTTGAGGATCTTACTGAACCCGCCTATCAACCCGTTGGCAAAGCCAGGCACGGATACGAGGCGGATACGTGTAGCTTCAGCGGGACAAAGATTTGTTGTTGTTGTTCTATTTAACGCCATGGCGGCAAGGGCGCAGCCGCCCTTGCGGCAGACCTCCCGAAGGGTATGTGGCGTGAAGGGTCGCAGGCTCTAGCTATATACTATATAGTACACGCCGTATCCTGACGTCCTCCAAATCTTGCTCGTGAGCTACTATGTGTTCTATCCATCCCTAGTTCCCACTGGTGCCCTAGTTCGGTTATAACCATCTGGTTTCTTAATAGAGGTAGTTTGTCGTTTGGAGGATAGGTTATGACCTATCTCCTAGTACCGCGGGCAGATCTTCTGGAAGAAGTCTGTCACGCAGAGGAAGGCCTGGAAGCCTTCAGAGTCAGTGATTAGCCCCTTGAAGTAGCGATCGAGGGACCCTATAGGTCCTACGGGCTCCTGGCGGCTGTAGGGGTAGAGGGTGGGCCACTGTTGCCTCCTCAGTAGGGTCTTTCGGCAGTAGACTAGATGGTCTGCCTCCTTAACCCATCCACAGGAGCAGGTGAGTAGTGCTTCTGTGTGGTTAAAGCGCTGGTGATATTGTTTAAAGTCCCCGTGGCCTAACCGTGCCGCGAGGAGGTGATGAAGGGCAGCCCTAGGGAGGCCAAGTTCAGGAGGGCAAGCAAGGGTAGCCTTGAGCCCTAGTCGGGTATAGCGGGGAGTTGCCTCTTGTTTCCACCATCGTCTATATTGGCGTCTTGGCCGCTCTTTAGCAAGCCACTTGATACCTGATAGAGTAGCTAGTTGGCCCCTAAGGACTGGTAGAGTTGTTCCCTCCTTAGCTAGGCTGTCTGCTTCTTCGTTTCCTTTAATACCTTCGTGCCCAGAAGACCAATGGGTTTGTATATCGTGTATCCTAGCTACCTCCTGGATCTCAAGGAAGGCCGCTTGTGAGGAGTCTGGGACCTTACCGCGAATCCCCTGAATAACGCTGGCATTGTCGATGCAGATGTGTATAGGCTGGCCTTGGGAGGTCTGAAGGGCCCGTCGGAGCCCAGCCCTCGCCCCCTCCGCCTCACCATCAAACACTTCTGCTAAGCCGAGACGGCCGCAGCCCTGGGCTATACGTTTATTGTTGCGGTAGATAACAAAGCCGTACCCTGTAGCTCCGTCAGGAGCTTTGGAGCCGTCTGAGTGTACGACTGTATGCTGACCTGGCACAGTCTTGAGCCAGGCCTGGAAGATCCTAGCTGCTACTTCCTTCGTCTGTGTAACTATAGGGTCATAGGACCCTGGGAGGTATTGCGGCTGTAGGAGCGCTGGCCTTGGACACTTAGGTAAAAGGCCAGCTGTTCTTTGAAGCCTGGTCTGTTGCCGCCCTGACTGCAGCAGCCTTGGGACCAAGGGATGCTGTTGGTCAACCTTCTGCAGGCGTATAGCGAAGCGTAGTCGCGCTGCTTCGAGGGCTACCTCTGCTGTGGGAAGGCCAGCGTCTCGGATGAGGCTACTGGTCGGTGTGGTTCTCCAGACAGGCAGGATAGCCCTTGCTGAGTGACCGCGGAGCAACACTCAGCACAGGCTGCCGAGACGGAATACACCGCCGTACGATTCCGTCTCGCTTTTTCGAGTCCAATGATCTCAATTGACTGTTTCTTGAAAAGTTCATAAAGGCCAAACTTGACACCTTGGATGAAGTAGCCGGTGAACGTAGGACCCAATCCTGTTAGCAGAGTGCCGGCGCCTTCTTTTTGGATTAGTTGTCGGAACCCGGCGATCATGCCGCGATTGTAGGTAACTGGGCCGAGCTGGATCTTTGTCTTGACGCTGTGGTATCATAGGTCAGTAAGGGCAGTGGACTGGAAAACGGGTTGATAACACGACGTACACGTCGACGGGCGTGAAGACAGCATGAGTTATAGCGCATCTAAGCGCACCTGCAAAGGCGAACCGAGCATAGAGATCCAGGCCGTCCGGCTTTTGGATGTTGGCTTGGGCCGGAAGAATAGGAGACACAGCAGCAGCCATTGCGAGTGTGATGGAGTCGCACAGTTGCACCGAAAGATCAGAGAAACATGTGAGTGACAAGGTGGAACGATGAGGGAGAACATCATGAAGAAAACAGTTTCACGTCAAGCATGCGATGACTCGGCGGCTGATTCCGGGTTGTTTCGGCGAGCATTGAACGCCGTATATTACTGTCGCCGATTCCCCGCTAGACCCCGAGCGGGCTTGTTCACCAGCAGATGGTACATGGTCTGGCCGAATTGTGCACCCCCAAGAGTCGAAATATCTGAACCACAAGCCGATTAAATGATATTGTTCCGTTCTCTTTTCTACTGCCTGCTTGTGCCAAAACTGTGTCAGCAGCGCGGCGTCAATCCCGGGTAAGCCGTTTCAGCCCGGCCGGCGAAGCTGATCGGTCCCCGGAGGTGTGGGTCCCCGAAGACCCGCTAGACACAGCGAATCAAACTCTTTTTTACCGTGGAAGGTGGGACACAGCTCCGTGCGCTACCTGTTAAGTCAACCCACCCACTTTCGGCCCACCCCCCCTTTCGGCCACCCCAACGAAAATGGTCTCAGATCACCACCACCAAGTACACTCAATTAATTAACTACCTTCCACTGCCACTACAATACACTCACTACCGTCACTAGGTAAATCGACGTTTACGAGTTAACTAGGACTAACGAGATGATTGCTAGAATCCTTCTAGGCTCTCTATATATCCTTAATGTTAGCGAACCTAGTATTAAAACCTATTTATATAGTCTTCTTCTTCTCAGGGGCTATATAAGTTATTCTGGCTTGAAGAACTCGAACTTAGTACCGAGAGGTAGCTAACTAAGAGGCTTATTTATTAAAAGCTTTTTTAATCTTTTTAAAGAGTAGTTATTAGGTAATTGTTACGCCCGCCGCAACTTGTCATTATGGGCGCGTAGCTATATAATGCAGAACAAAGGAAAATGATGCGGAGTCATCATTATCGAAGCTTTTGCTTTATGCCACAGTTGGTTGTCTTGTCCTGCTCGTAACAGTAATATAGTCTAGACTAAGCTCTATGGATAGCTTTAAGTGGCTAGATAGCTCATTAGCCTTTTTAAGAGTTAACTAATTAATAATAAACGTTGTTGTTACCTAATTAATTACTCACAGGGTATTACTAGTTATTTATTTAGTATTTAGAATATTATTTGTTAGAAAAGTAAATCTTTTACCTTATTATTTGCCTTATGATTCATATTACGTAAGCATATCATATATTATATTAATCTATAAGAGTTATAAATTAATATAGATATTAATTACGTAAGCAAGATTCGTTATGTAAGCTTACGTGAGCGAAAGAAGGCACTGGAGAGTAATAGAATGCGCTGGAATTTACTTAAAAGGTATTACATATTACAATTAGTTACGCATTCACTTACGTATATGCTTATTAATTATGATACAATTAATAAACAATGGAATATTCTAGTCGGAGGATCTTATGCCTATATAAGGGCATCTTCTTACCTACTTAGACCTTTTGTTAAGCAAGCAACTTCTCATATAGTAATCTAGCTATATACTCATCTTACATTTATCAACCTCTTTTATATACGCTTAACTACCTCTATATTCATATATTCTTGCTTCTATATGAATATTCACCATTTAATACTCTTATATAAGAGTCTTATTACTTACCTCTTAAAGCTATTGTGCCAGAGATCCCTTATCTTTAATGGTATTAATCTTATTTATATTATACCGGTTAGCTAGTTTAATACCCTTAATCACTAACATCTTAAGTAATTTAAATTGAGGCCTGATTACTTTAATAGTTACTTTATTAATACGCCTTAAATTGATAATACGACTTCTCTAAATCTTAATTAATATATTTCTCTTAAAGAAGGCATAGATCTATCTCTTTTTAATAACGTTAGTATCGCTATTATCATATAGAACTCGCTTAGTAAAAGCCCTATTACAACTCAACGTGCATAACAAGGCCAAGGGGCCCGCCCCGCAGGCCTACGGCGGCTATCTACTAAATATATATAGAGAACCTAAGAACTTAGGTAACTCTTTATAGAACGAAAGAACTACAGATATATTACGTAATAATGAGAAAGACCAATAAACAATAAGCGGTCTTTAAATATAGACTGATAGGATAAAGGCGGTCCACCTTTAAAGGACCGATACAGTAATATTTGTCACAGACCCGCTGTCCTAAGCCCCAACCTTGAGGTTGGTGTTGAGTAATCCGGTGGCCGGGTTACGTAAGCCTGAGACTGGATAAAACTCTGCATCCTGTATTCTGTCGCGCATGTCCAGAAACGTAGCTCCTTGAGCTACGTCTTGTCAACAGAGCCTGTATCTGCTTAGGATAGAGCCTGCCCGTAGCAATAGATTGTCTGATCCGCCTGCCCAGCATCCACCTGCCAAACAACCTGCCTGCTACCGTGACAATATTAGTCCTAATTATAAAGGATATATTTAGATAGAATTAGGACTTATATATAAAATGGACTCGAGCCGGGCTTTAGGATAGACTTCTTATAGCTTCTTTAGTAATTAACTTCATATTAAATCTTATAATCGCTTTCAGCTATCTTCTCTAAGAACCTCTTTAATAAGACTATGATTAATTATACCTACCTTACGACGTATAGATATAACCTACTTGAGACTATTAACGAAGTATAATAATCATCCAATTATTACTATTACCAGTTCCACAGCCTCAACTTCTACAAACATACCTCACTATGACTGGCTAGCCATAACAAGCCCTTACTTGATTCTATTAGCCGCTTATATAATTTTAAAGTATTAATTGTAATACTCTAAACTTAATTAAGGCTCTCTTAACTGAGAGACGGTTTATAATAGATACAAGAGCCTGATTAACTTTATTTTCGGTATAATTAAGTTAACTATTATTTATTAATGAATAAGTAACGTGGTTTACTAGTCAGCCGCGCATATCAGTCAGCCGCGCATTTCCTTATGGCATAGTTACTAAATTGCATATTTACCTAATTTCTTTGAATAATAACTAATTAAAAAGATTTCAGTATCTTCATGATATATTTAAAATATAACTAGTTAGTTAAAGTTAATAAAAAAAGACATTTTAATCTTTTTATATTGAAATAAGTAGTAGAATAGAAAGATGGGTCTTTGATAAGGATATAATATATTTACTCTTTTTCTAAATAGAAATTAATTTTTAAAACTTTTTATTTAGTTTGGTGACTCTCATCAAAGACTAATGAAAAAATTTGAACGTTATATAAGCAACAATGAAAAAGATATTAATTATATAATGTAGGCGACTTAGTATACGATAAGGAAATGCGCGGCTGACTGATATGCGCGGCTGACTAGTAAACCACGTTATACGAAAAAAATTCTATTTGGACGATTTTTGCAATTGTTGTGGTGGTTTGTACATTGAGGGTCGGATAATAATGCGGTGGCTGGGAGGGATTTAATGGGGTGGCCGAAAGGGGGGGTGGGCCGAAAGTGGGTGGGTTGACTTAATGCCCGGCTTGGTGCTCTCGGAGCTCTCGGACGATAGAACTTCCACAGCCGGAGGGGCATTGAATGCAGAGTGCAACTCAACTTAATTACGACTTAATCCTCCGGAACAAGAACTTGCTGCTCGCGTACGGAATACTCTCTGTAATGTCAATGCCTGCTGACTTTGGCAAACGCGTTCACTTTCCAAACTTGAAGCAGCGGCGTGCTAGGCCTCTCTCGTGCTACCAATCTATGAACTTCTTCGCACCCATGGCCTTTAGAGAATACTGAATGCTATATGGGTACAATGAGTTCAATAGGTATATCGGTACACTTCCAGTTCTCAGAGACATAGAGAAAGAACGTAATTATTCGTATTTCGTCGCGACTTTCCCACCCTGTTGGCTCGGGTTCCCGCGGGCCTACGAATAGCTAAGCCTCAGGATCCACCAGCGAAAGCAATCTGCGGGCCTGGGGCAATGGCACGATGACAAGCACCCATGTCAGCCTATCCTGATTGGTGCGGGGATGGCCTGATGTTCGTTTCCCCTGAGTCTTGCATGCCCTGCATCTTTGTTTTCCGGTCAATTGTTGACAGACAATGTCATTGAGAAGTAGAAGTCTAACACAAAGCTCGCCGTGATTACCTGCAGTTTGCTAATGATACTTGGCATCAAGCCTGACGACGGGGAGCCTTTAGAGTTCAGCCCTATTGTTCCACAAAGGGCTTCAAGATCAAGACGCGCAGTTTGCCCTAGGGCAAACAAACTTGAAAGTTGGAAAATGCCAGAGATCTTAACGGCCGCCAGTTCCAAGATCCCGCCCGCCCAAATATGAACATCCCTGCATTCCCGCCGCCTTGTCTCACCGCCCCCTGTGAGGCGCAAAGGAAGGGTCCAACCTGCTCAGCTGGCAGCTTTTGTCTCGCCCTGTTGGGTGGAGAGGGTGCTGCAGGGAAGCAGTGTTACTTTCTTAAGCGACTCGCGCTTACGGACACTTTCTCTCAACAGTTTTGTCACACAAATTTCTGTTCGAGAAACACACTGTTTGACTCCTTTTCGCCTCGGTATCTGATCGTGGAAGCTGAGCTGAGCTGAGCTGTCGACTGCGTCTTACGAGTGACAAGGACCATGAGCGAACCCACCTCCGAGATCGCGCATACGAAGCGCGCTTCACCGGTCGCATCTAGAGCGCCCAGGTCTGCTCACTCACACAAGCTCAAGACCATTGACAATAGCCGGAGGAAGAAGCTTGTTCAATGGCTCCTTGACAACCAGACAAGTACGTTACGGAGAGGATGGAGGGATGATGACCACCTCTAGTGATGCAGTGCATCACACCCATTCATCCTACGATCAATTGCTGACCAGAAGTGTTCTAATTGAACAGGCCTCGCTTTCCAAACCACTGCCCCTCTACTCCTCACACACATCTGCGTCCACGCGGCGCGTCCTTATACATCCAAGTTCATCAAGCTCTCATATTACAATTCGACCACTGGAGAGTATGGCGCCGGCCACGACGACCTCTGCTTCGTCGCATTCTGCGTCGCTCTCCTCATCGGCATCCGCGCCGCGCTGATGCGCCACGTCCTTGAGCCCCTTGGCCGGCACTGGGGCATATCGAAGAAGAAGGATGTCGCCAGATTCTCGGAACAGGGCTCGATGCTGGCGTATTACAGTGTTCTCTGGCCAGTGGGAATGGTACAGTGGATTCGCTTTCTCACCTTGTAGGCACGTTGTCGAACTAACCGGCGAGTCCCTAGTACCTCTATTGCAAGGCGCCATACTATCTTAATATGAAGGAGCTGTGGAACAATTGGCCCCAGCGGGAACTCGACGGGTTGATGAAGGGATATGTCATGGTGCAATGGGCGTACTGGGTCCAGCAGGTCATCTCGGTGAACATTGAGGCGCGGCGGAAGGATTACTGGGAGATGATCGTGCACCACGCCATCACCATCTCTCTCATCGCGGCATGCTACGCGTATCACCAGACCCGCGTCGGCCATCTCATCTTGGTCTTGATGGACGTCATTGAGTTGATCTTTCCAGTGAGTCCATCTTGAATCAACATACCGCGCCAAGCTTCCTGCTAACAGTTACGACAGCTGGCCAAGTGCCTCAAGTACATCGGCTTCACGACTCTCTGCGACGTAATATTTGGCGTCTTCCTCCTAGTCTGGGTCTGGACGCGCCACGTGTTCTACCTGATGACCTGCTGGAGCGTCTACTACGACCTCCCCCGATCCCTCAAACAGCCATGCTTCCGAGGCGCTCCAGGCGATATTGAAGGCCCCTTTGATGCGCCAACCGAGGGCTGGTCCCACCTCCTCGAGCCGTTCAAGGACCCCGCGGGGATGGTGTGCTTCACCGATGGCATTCGATACGGCTTCTTGACCTTTCTCCTCGCGCTCGAGGTCGTCATCTGCGCGTGGTCATTCTTCATCATTCGGGTCTCGGTGAGAGTGCTCAAAGGGGCTCCAGCCGAAGATGTTAGGAGTGATGTAGATGAGGAGGAGGAGGAAGAGGAGAAGATTGAGTATGAGGAGATTGAGGCCATTGAGGAGGACGTTGGCGTGGAGTCTATCGACTTGAAGGCCTGGGAAAGGTCACCTAGCCGGAAGGAGTCTTCGAGCTCGAGGGTAAGCGGCGTCAGGACGCACAGCGGCCGGAAAGAACTGCTCAACAGAATTGGCTGCGAGAAGCAGATTGATTGAGGACTGTGGCGATGATGCGCTTCATTTGGCTGGCCAAGACTCAGAGATACAACAAACTTGAATTTTCCAGTTCATGACATATCACTTGCTAATTCCTATGGCTTCTATGCGACCAAAGCGAGGAACTCCAACAGACCTATGCTGAAGAGTCGTGAAATTTTGTTCCAATCCTTAACTTCAAAGATCGACCTCCACCACTACAGGCGGCAATGTGAGCTTTTACAGACCACAACGACCGTGATTGAGTAGTTTCACAATAATGGCTTCATCAACAGAAACATTTGGTAAAGGCGGTGTGCAGCTCCGGCCCCTTCATGGATTACAATCGGGTGAGACCCGCTCCGTTCGGAGCAACATGACGACATAAACCCTCCGAATCGGAGGGTAAAAAAAAAAGCTCATACCGCGTCCCCCTTTTCCACTCCTCAGCCTCCTGCAACAGTTCCATTCTTCGCCAAGGTCTGGCGGGAATGGCAAAGGGCAGCCACCGTTGGAAACGTAGGTCCTAATATTTCGGCTGGAGGCTGCTGAGACATGGAGAAACGCCTGTCCACCGAATCCAGCTGAGAAGCTTCCCAATACACAATGTGTGAAATCACAACTCAGGCGCAGTTTTCCGAGTGTTCGCGGAGCTCGAATAAAAGCCCGTCGAAGTTGCGCTGTACTAATTGCATCTGGAAGTTGTTTACTTGAGCCCCATCTCCGTCTTTGAACGGAACCAACAAAACAGTCTTCCTATTCTAGACTTCTGCTTACACCCGTATCTGACTAAGTGTGTGTCACACCTTCTGGCCAACAGCAGCCCCTGCATCAAGCTATCCCAAGACGGACAGCTTTCAAATTGCGACGGCACATCCTGCCGCTATTGTGTGCGCCCACTCTAGTTATTTGATCCCCTCAAGACCTCGAGCCTTGCAGTTGTTTCCTGTTTCGCATCGTGTGGATGTCAATCGTCGTGGTTTGAAGAGAGATCTGCTTCCAAACGCCACAGTCTGTTGTCTTCCTCGATCAAGCGGTCGAAAGCCATACTTCGAAGCGGAGCAGCCATTGGCACAAACGACCGATTCCCGCGAAAATAACACGAAAGTCACATCCCCTCGTCGAGACCAAACCCCAACGATCTTCTGCAACATGGGCGCAAACTACATGGAGCTCCAGCCAGGCGTTCAAGTCCCACCTCAAATGTTGGCCAACCGCCACACGAAGAATTACTCGAAGCGCAAGAAGACAAAAGTCCTTGCTCTCATGCGCCGTCGGACCTGGACGCTCCCCTTGTTCCTCACTGTCGCGATCTTCTCTCTCTACGCCGTAAACCCAACCGACTCCAACCCGACGCACCACTTCATATTCCCCTCCTACAAGCTCGACAATGACAGCGCCGGGACGACACAATACGGCAAGGGACCATGGGACATCGCATTTGTCGCATTCTACACAATATTCCTCACTTCCACCCGCGAAGTCTGCATGCACGAACTTCTGACACCCCTCGCTCGCGCATGGGGCATCAAGTCCCGTGCCAAGCGAGCGCGCTTCGCGGAAAACATGTACACGGCGCTCTACGTGACCATCATCGGGCCCTGGGGCCTGCACGTCATGAGCCGTACGCCAGTGTGGTATTTCGACACCCACGGGATGTACGAGGGCTTCCCGCATCGCACGCATGACGCTAGCTTTAAGTGCTACTACCTCCTACAAGCAGCGTTCTGGGCGCAACAGGTGGTGGTGATGGTGCTGGGCTTGGAGCAGCGGCGCAAGGACTTCCACGAGCTTGTCGGACACCATGTCGTCACGGTTGCGCTCGTCGCGCTGAGTTACCGTTTCCACTTTGCGTACATGGGGATTGCGGTGTATATCACCCACGACATTAGCGATTTCTTCCTCGCGGTGTCGAAGTCGCTGAACTATCTCGACAACAAGCTTCAGGGTGTGTCGTTTGGTGTGTGTATCGCGGTATGGATTTACCTCCGGCACTACATCAACTTGCGAATTCTCTATTCTGCGCTACCCGGATCCGAGTTTAGTACTGTTGGACCGTATGAGCTGAACTGGGAAACCGAGCAGTATAAGTGTCCGTTGTCCAACTTTATCACCTTTGGGCTTTTGGCTTTGCTGCAGGCACTGAACTTGTTCTGGCTGTATTGCTTATTGCGCAGCGCTTACAAGTTCGTCTTCTTAGGCGTTGCGAAGGATGATAGATCGGAGGATGAAGAGGTTTCAGCCGTCCAGCCGGTTGCTCAAGAAAAAGGAATCACAGCGTGGAATGTGCCATCCCACAGCATTGAGGGATCCGGGACTCTATCCTCGCATGGCTCTGTAAAGGAGAGAAAGGCTAGGAAGGCCTCGACATAGTTGACAGAATAGACGATCAGCACTGTTGAAAAGTTAAATTGACTTGGCGTTCATCTCAAAGTGACTCGGGAAGGTACATGGGGTCGATCGCTAAAGCCGGTGTGGCCTTGTACTCCGTGAGACCAAAATATCGTCAACGCTTTCGAACCTCCTGGCCTATGGGAGGAATGTTTTGTGGACCGTTGAGAGTTGCAAAGACAGCGTAGGTACGCGAAATGGAAGAGAAGCCTTGGGTATTTGAAATATTTAAGATCTCTATTCTAATGCGCAAGACTCAATACCAATGACGATGAAACATACAAAACATGACCTGAACTCCGAGTTAACCATATGCATACAATCATCGCCGCAGCAACTTGGGCAGATTCATCGGCTCCCCAGATCCCAGCGAACTCCGGAAGACGGCCGCCATGGCAGGCGATAGCCCAATTTCTTCCGCGCGATCAATCCACTCGTCCAAAACCAACCCCTCAACAGTCCCTCCCGTCTCAGCCTCCAAATACTCTCTAATCTGCCTCACACCCAGCTCCAAGTCACCAGACTCGTGAACGTACACAACCCCATCCTCCTGAGACACAGATATGACGGCCCCTACCACCCCACTTGTGACCGTCTCGGGCTTCACCAAGTCGACGAAGCCGCTAAGACCTGGCGCCGCTGGCACTGCGCGGACCCGCCGCGAGTAGTCGAGCATGTTCTGTAGAACATCCGCAGCCGGGTTCTCTCCCGTCCTGTCAGCTTCGGGGCGGATGATGCTCGATGGGCGGTGAATGTAGACCGGTAAGCCGCTTTCCACATGAACGTTCTCGAGATATACCTCGCTAGCCCACTTGGAAGCAACGTAGCCGTGTTGGCCATCCACCGGTGGTGTGTGATCGCGGACCGAGACCTCGGCCATCTCTTCGAAGGGGGTGTACATGGCGACACCTGTGGTGGACACGTAGTGCAGCGGGATCTGCCGGGACCTGCACAGCCGGACGAGCTCTTGCGTCGCTCCGAGATTGGCTGCGCGGAGGGAAGTGTAGCTCTTGAGATGCGACACATCGGCGCCGTTATGGATCACCGCATCGGCGGATTGGAATATGCGGAGGGCTGCTGCTTCCGCGAGACCGAGGCGAGGCGAGCTAAGATCGCCTTCGTAAAACTCTGCCTTGGGTCCCAACTTGAAGAGTAGATCTTGGCGGGTCTGATCCACGGGGTTTCTGACGGCTATGCAGATGACCTTCTCGATGTTTTCGTTCTCCACGAGGGATCTGGCGAGGTACTGGCCGAGGAAGCCCGTGGCTCCCGTCAACACGACAGTGCGAGGGAGCTTCGCAACTGGGTTGGCAGTATCCTTCACGGAGGTGACATCATCTGGAAGCAGGGCGGTTTCGCTCGACCAGTCAATCTGAGTGTCGAGCTCCGACTGGAGGTCGTCCATCCCGGGTAGAAGTCGAGCCATCGACCTCAGGGTGGTAGCTTGGAAAAGTTTAGGCAGTGCGATAAAGATGCCGAGATCTGCGCGAATCCGACCCTGAAGCTCAATTAGGAGAAGCGAGTTACCTCCGATTACAAAGAAGTCCGAATCGGCCTCGATTTCGTGAAGTCCAGTCAACTCCTCGGGAATCACGGCTTCCCAGTAGCTCTTGAGTGTCTTCTCGGCCGTGGATAGTCTCGTGGATTCCCCAGTGCCGTCCTGCTCGTGCTCAGCGCGATGGAGAAGGCCCTGCGAGATTGGCAGAGAAGCGAGCCCTCGTCTGTCGACCTTGCCAGCCACCGTTCGAGGAAGAGAATCGACCGGAATGAGTGCCGATGGACACATGTTTCGCGCCAGTGGTAACTCTGCGAGAAGTGTTTTGAGAAACTTGTTCTTGTCCTCGGCTGGGCTTCCGGCCGAGAAGACGACATGGACTACCATGAACTTGATAGATTCGCCAGATGTGCTGCGAAGAGAGGCCACGGCATCGGCGAGAACGCCGCCAGAAGCTTGCAGGACAGTCTTCTCCACGTCTTTGAGATCGATGCGCACACCGTTGAGCTTGACCTCTGTGTCGTCTCCAATGCGACCCTTCAGAACGAGTGTCCCGTTGGGCAGCAGGAATCCGACGTCGCCTGTTCGGTACATGGTTGTCCATCCGCGCTTCAGATCGTCCTCGGTTGCAAAGACGTCCGGCAAGAAGGATGCTCGAGTCCGCTCGTCCAAGTTCAAGTAGCCCATAGCAACACCAACACCACCGATGGCGATCTCACCTGTCTGTCCAACCGGTTGGAGGTTCTGGCTGGGGTCCAAGATGTAGAATCGCTCGTTTGCGGATGCCAAACCGACGGGTATGGTCCCTTGGTAGAATCCAGGTACACGGTACGATAGCTCCATCTTGGTAGATCCACATGTTGTCTCTGTAGGACCGTACACATTGAAGAGACGGAGACCTTCGCGGTCCACCTCGCGGAAGAGCTGGAGAAGCGGCTCAGTGACAGCTTCACCGGCAACTAGAGCCAAGCGCCAGGCTGAGGACCGCAATGTGCCCTGATTTTCACGCCTCAACCAACTCTTGTATTCGGTTGGAGTCGCGTAGGTGGCTGTCACGCCTCGGCTTTGGATGAGCTCAGCCATGGCGTGCGAGTCTGCACGCATGGTGTGAGAGACCGTGTGTAGCTCAGCTCCCACACCGAGAGCCAAGAAGATTTGCGTCACGGATAAGTCGAAGCTCCAGGCGCTCTGCTGAAGGACGACATCATCTTGGTTCAGCTCATACGTGGCCGCGCAGTGATCGAACTCGTGTTTCAAGCTGCTATGGCGTAAGATGACTCCCTTCGGAATTCCTGTTGAGCCGCTTGTATACAGGATGATGGCCGGTGCGTCCGGTTGAGCGAGGTTGGGAACCTCTTTCTCACTCAAGTCTTCTAAGGCTGATACGTTAACTAGAGAAGTGTCTTGCTTGGCCTCCAGGTTGTTTGCGTAGTCTCTAGTCAAGTCGTGGACGAGGATTGACGAGGGCTGGCAATCGCGTACGATCAGAGACAGTCTTGCGACTGGAGTGTTGACATCGAGTGGGACATAGACCGCGCCTATCCTGAGGATCGCGAGGAGAGAAGGGATCCAACAGATTGATGGGTGCTGAAAGACAGCGACTCTGGAGCCGGGTTGCACACCTTGGCGAATGAGTTCCGATGCAATTGTGTTTATCTTAGTAGAGAGCTGGGTATAGGTCATCGAGCCACCAGCGCCGTCTGTAACCGCGACTCTCTTTGCGACAGTTGGGAACAAGCTGTCGAATCGATGAACGAGGGTTTCGGGCCAAGAAGAGTTGAAAGTCGCGCCTGTAGGGATGTTAGTAACCTTGAGCAGAACCAAGATGCCCTCTGTTGTTGAACTTACCGCGTCCCAATGTAAGAGCCTTCTGCAGAACAGCAGGTCTGAAGTGCCAAGTGCTACCAACCGCCTGATCCGGTGCGTTGGCGAACTCGCGGAGAATATCTTCATACCCGTGCTGCAAGATCTGCGCATCAGAGTCCGTGTACAAGGACTCCTGCAAGTTCAAGAGAATGCGCGTGTCACCAGTGGTGTTATTAATCACGGTAAAGGTGACGTCGTAAGGAAGCTCAGCCATCTCCTGCTTCATCATTGTCATCCGGCACCCGAGGAACGTCTGGCCGTCTTCGAGGTCGTTCTCGGCGTAGTTCATGAATGCCTGTGACAGGGGTGTATGCGTAGCCTGACGTGAAACGCGGAGCTCGTTCAAGATAACCTCGAGTGGGATCGAGTTGGCGAGGACGTCGAAGCTCTTCTCCCGTGCCTCGTCGAGGGCGCTTAGGAAGGGCTGCTCCGCGTTGGCGGCCATGCGCAGGGGCAGCATATTCAGGAATGGGCCGATTCCGGTGCGCATGTGATCGTCTCGTCGGCAGCTGTCTGCGATACCGATGCACACGTCGGTGGTGCCGAGAAAGCGGTGGAGGAGAACTTTGAAGGCGGCGAGGTGGAAGTGGAACGGTGTTGCGCGGTGCTTCCTCGCAACTTGACGAATCTTCGCCGAGAGCTGCTTGTCGATGCGGAAGTCTGGAATACGGGATGCGTAGCGCTCGAGAGGCTGTCGCTCGGAAATCTGGCTGCGGTGGAGGGATAGGGGGTCAGGGGTAGTGGTGAACTCGTTGCGCCAGAACTTAATGGCTTCGTCCCATTCTCCAGATGAATACTGTCTTTGCTGGTCGTCGGAGTAGTCAAGGTACTGAAGAGGGTTCGGCTCAAGGGGATATCCGTTGTAAATCCGCTCCAGGTCACCCATGACAGCGTCGTTGCTGGATCGATCGAAGAAGATGTGGTGGGAGCTCATCAACAGGTAGTGATCCCGTGGCGAGTATGAGAGCAGAATCGTCCGGCTGGCTTGCCCTCGACTCAGGTCGAAAACATGGCCCCGGAGCGCTGCGTATTCGTCGAAGAGTTCGTTCTTGGTGTAGATCCTCTTATGCTCAAGGGTAAAGGAAGGGGTCCTCATGACTCCTTGGCTGGGCTGGCCGTCGCGTTCGCAGATGCAGCTACGCAACGACTCGTGGCGTTCTCCCAGTGCTCGAACGGCGCGGGAGAGATCGGGGATGCGCACTTCTCCGCTAAGATGAAGCATAACTGTGTTGTTCAGAGTGGTCTTGTCAGGCAAGAGCTCGTGCACGAACAAGAATACTGACTGGGTGTAAGACAAGCGCCCGAACCTTTCCAACTGGACTTCCTGAGGTCCTGCCTCTTTCTCCTCCTTGATTTCGAGATCGCCATTAACGACAGAAGAATTCTCTGTCTCAGGAGCCGTTGAAGGCGGTGTGCCAGACTTTTGAGATGACTCTTCCGAGGATGGCGAGGAGGAGAACAGCTTCGGTGCTAGCTCTTCCGGGATCTCTTCCACGGCGTGGTTAATGAGGCCCTGGAGGGCTTCACCCTTGAGAATTCGCAGCGCGGGGATGTTGACTTGGAAGTTGTTGAGAAACCAGGATCGGATTCTGACAGCAACGAGAGAGTCCAGGCCAAGCTCGTCAGTACGGACAGCGGGCGTGATGGCGTAGTCATCGCTAAGATGGAGCATCTTGCGCATCTCGGCGATGAATAATTCTATTGTTGTGTTAGTCGTTGAGCTGGCGGGAAAGGGAGAGAAAAAGCAGTCATAAACTCACCAGTGATGATCTTCTCTACATCATCTCTTGTTGTCGCAGTAGCCAATCGGTCCTTAATAGACGGACCAGCCTGGGTGTTAGCCGCGCTCGTGTTCTCAACTGCGGCCCTCTCGGTGAGACACGCGAATTGAGGATAGCTGTACCACTGCGGCCGGTTCGGCGCATTTGCCGGCATCCGTCTCAGCCCGATCGAGATCTGCCACTCGTCACCCGACTCAGGGTGGCCATACTGAATGGCCTCTGCTAGTGTCTGGTGAACGTCGTACTCAGAGATCGTCAAGAGACCTCGTTCAAATGAGGGCCGGGTCAGGACGTTGCCCTTCTCGCGGGTGATGTAGCCCGTGCCCATGATCAAGCCCAATTCCACGACTGACGCGGGCAAACCACGCTTGCGTCTTTGCTGTGCCATGCCGCTCATGAAAAGGTTGGCTGTCGTGTAACCTGCCTGGCCGGGATTACCTGCAACAGTGGCGACGGAAGAGAAGAAGATGAAGAAGTCCAGTGGCTCATCTCCCAAGACGCGGTCGAGATTCAGACTACCCTCGACCTTGGGGCGGAGAACCCGGCTGAAGTCCTCGAGTCCCATGTCGCGGAGTGCCATGTCGAGCAGAATCATGGCGCCTTGGTAAACACCGGCGATTGGGGGCAGCGTGCTAGATATTTCGCGGTGTGCCTGCGCAAGGGCATCGTAGTCGGTGAGATCACTACACATTTCATGTTAGTTCGAAATCTTTAATACGATCTGGCGGTCGGCTTACCATGCTACAATGCGAACCACTGCACCTCTGGCTTCCGTGGTCTTAAGCCAGCTCTCATCGACCTTGGGATTGCGGCTGGTGATGACTAGGTGCTTGGCGCCGTTTCGAATCATCCAGTCTGCGATAGAGATTCCGAGATCTCCAGAGAGTCCGACCAGCCAATAAGTCCGGTCTGCCTTGAACTGGGCCGATGCGGGCTGGACAGTGATGGAGACCGAACAGACGTCCCAGCCGACAATAGTCAGGGTTCTGGGAGCTTCCTTAACCGTCTCGAGATCTTGGACCTTAATCAAGCTAACTGCTGCGTGATCTTGCGTGCGATTAACAAGAGCTGAAAGTACATCAGTCGTTGCATTTGCCAGAAGCTTATTGATAATGTCGCCAGACGCTCGGCTCATCTTTGCAGTTGTAGCGAATAGGGAAGACACATTGACGATAGGAACACTGGCTTGTAAGCAAGAAGCCACTGATGACAGACCATCGTGCGTCGCGAAATCGATGTATCGAGAGATATTGGTGGGGAGAAGGGCCCTGATCTCAGATTGGCGCATGTAACGTCCGACATAGACAGCATCAGTTTGCTTCGCAACCTCTTTTGACGAGGAAGTGCAGACCAGGTTGATGCCAGCATCCTTGCTGCGGCTACTGAGTAGCTTCACCACCGCCTCGGGAGAATTGTGAGCCAAGAGAGTGTCGCCTTTGCCGAGGGTGGCCACAAGTGCTGGCATCAGTAGGTGCGCGGCGACATCTGCCAAGAACACAGCCGCAGACTCAGGGGCAACAGAACAAGTGACGAGACTGTCTTTCGAAACACTGACGACAGATGCAGCAGATTCGGAGAGGCCAATATACTGAGTGCCAGTCATTGCGCAGCTTCCTAGTACCAAGAATGCATCGCCAACATCAGTCTTAATGGCCTGCAAGCTGGAATGCGTCAAATTCAAGGTGACTGCGCTGCCATCGGAACGATCACCAGCCGGAGGAGACCGCTCGACAAGATTGTACCGATCATCCACATTCTCAATCGCGATTTGCGAGGTCAGAGTCTGGGCATCCTTGACGATGGTTCTGCGCGCCGAGTTGTAGCGGTCATTGGCGGTGCTAACGGGTCTCATTCTCGGAACCAACTGGCGTCCGTCTGAGTCGATGATGATCTCCGACTCCACAGACCAAAGGGACTTGCGCTGACTCTGGTCTTGGACGGAGCCAGATATCTGGAAGCGCAGGACGGACTCAACCAGTGCCCTCGCGTCAATGCGATGCGCATCCTGGAAGTCGATGAACTGGTATCGGATCTCCGGAATCTCCCATAGGGCTGATCGTGCGAACCCGACACCCATGTTGCCGAATGGATTTTCGACCATGCGATCCTGCGTGATCCATGCAATAGACTTCTCGGATCCAAAGAGGTGCTTTAGACCAGCCCATCGTGTCGCGGTGATGTCTTTGAAGACGGGGTGGTCGAGATCTTCCAAGACAAGGACAGTGGCGTTCGAGTCGATCTCAACATCATCGAGTCTCTCTAGAGATTCAACCACTGTGATATCGTCGCAGAAAGCATGAATCAGCTTTCGGATATCTTGCACCAAGCGAGAGACTTTCAAAGTGGTCCCTCCAATAATGAAGAGATGCTTGATGACAGACTGTCCAACAAACAGCGAAGGAGATGCCAAGAGGGGCTCTCGAATGAACTCGACCCAGTCATCGACCGCTTGAGACACCATGACGGAGTTGGGAAGAGACATGGCGTCCTTGACGGGCGTCATGGTATCGACTCCGGAGAACCCAGTCTTGCGCAGGATGGCATCCCACTTTGACTCAGAAACGCACGCACCCAGGGTTCTGCCTTCCTCAATGCCTTGCCACCATCCCGGAAGACATCCAAAAAGGGCGGTGCCGCGGATGATATCGGTATTTGTAACCTCATAGAGAACGAGGTAGCCACCTGGCTTCAGAAGCGATCGCACGCGACGCACAGTCTGCTCAATGCTCTTCGTAGCGTGTAGGACGAAGGAGGCTACGACGATATCATAGGAATGCTCCTCGAAGCCTTGAGGCTTCATATCCTGTTCGAGGTCCAGAACGCTGTAAACCATGCGATCTTCGAATACCTCAAATTCCGCCTCGGCCTTGTCGAAGAATGCCGCCGAGACATCTGTGAACGTGTACGTTGAGAAGTTATCGTCGACCCGCTTGAAGATTTCTCGCGTAGCCTGCCCGGTGCCGGCGCCGACTTCCAGAATCTTGCTCTCGGGATACCGCTGCAGGATCTGCACGACAGTGTCAGCTAGGAGGTCGGTACCTCGGGTGATGCTTCGGGCTTGAGCGTAATAGTCGGCCAACAATCCGTTGTTCATCAAATGCTCAAGCATGGTTGTCTCCCCTAGAATGGCTCGTGGCATCTGCTCTCCAACAATTTGCATGGCCTTGATCTCGGGTCGATCGGAGAACGGCGTGGAGAGGGCTAGGATGTCTTCTAGCGTGTCATTAAGCCATTCCTTCTTTGCGTAGCGATGCTTGCCTTGCTGGATGAGCTTGTGGGTATGAGAAGCGAAAGACAAGTAGGCGGCATTGTACGGGTCAGATCGCCCAAGGTGGTCCTCTGGAATCTGGTCTTCCAGATGTCGGAGGTAGAAGTAGCTGCCACGCTCCAGAATGACTGCCATCTCCTTGTCTTGAGCCGAGGCATCGTAAGTGCCAGGAATATCAGCGTTGGGCTCTGAGTGAACCCATTGCGTGGCATAGAACTGCTGCTGGTCATCGGCTGGGGAAGCCGGGGTGAAGGGTACAACGTGGAGTCCTTCCACTTGAACAGCAGTGAACTCTCCCTCACTGTCATGAATATCGACATCGCCCTGGAATCCGGAGGTGTCTCTGGACTCCTCTTCATCGGACATGGATGCGACAAATGGGACTTCGAGAACGTCTGACCAGTGACGCCCGCACAGAGAAGGATTGATTCTGATCTTGTCAATGCGAGTCGGTAGATGGAGACTCCAAAGTCTGCCATCTTCAGGGTAGCTAAAAGTCAAGATGATAGAGTGGAAGGCTGCATCCAATACCGCTGGGTGGATGATGAGAACCTCGGCATTGGACTCGGGGGCTGTCAAGGCGAGAGAACCAGACGCCTTGCCAAGCTTCCTCTTCAAGCCAGACAGAGCTTTGAAGGGACCCGTGTATCCATAGCCGACATCGTTGAGAGAAGAGTACGCCAACTCGGTGTCGACATCGACCATATAAGGCTCAATCCGGGCAGTTGCGGGGAGCGTGTCACGAGACGCCTCGCCGAGCGAGACGGAAACCTCGCAACTAGCGACTAGCTGGAAATCTTTCTGCGATCCGATGCATGCCTCATAGGTGAAATGGGCTGTGATAGAAGAGGGTTTATCGCGGTTGATATTGCTGACCACCGACCGAACCTCAATGCCAGACTCTTGCTCGTCGTTTCCGAATATCAAAGCCTGGTGGATCACGAGGTCTTTGATCTCCATGAGCTGAACAGAAGCTTCTCCAGCGAGGAAAGGAATGGTCTCAAACGCTGTGGCCGCATATGCAGCCGCGGGGAAGACAGTCTGGCCTTGAATTCTGTGATGGTGAACCCAAGGAAGATCATTAGGACGTAAAATCGCTTTCCATGTGACCTGGTGTGCCGAGCTCTGGGGCTGCAAGTCTCCGAGAAGCTGATGAACGGGTTGACTTCTTGTGCGCAGGTTCCGTGAAAGGTTGGACTCATGCCAATACCCTTGAGAATGGTTCCACTGGTACGTGGGTAGGTCGGAGAGGAAGCGATGCTCCTTCGGGCCACTAAGGGCAGATTCGTAGCGATCGAAGTCGATGATGAGGTTGTCCACATGCGTCCACACATACCCGATTGCGGAGGAGACGCTCTGAACTGCGTTGGTGTTGCGCTGGAGTAGTCCTGTGTACGGAATCTCAACCTTTTGCTCTCGGAGCGTATCATGAACGGGACCCTTGAGAGCAGGGTGAGGGCCAACCTCGATTGCGGCGTCGAAGGGACCAAGTTGCATGGCTTTCTCGACTGCTTGCATGAAGAGCACGGGCGACAGGAGGTTGTCCACCCAGTATGAGGCATCAAGACTGTTTGACGCACCCAGAGACCGGTCCAAGTTGACACTGGAGACCCAAGTGCAGCTTGAGTCGGATTGCTTCATCTGAATAGCAAAAGGCCTCATGGACTCCAGATACGGCTGTGAGCAAGGGACCATGTGATGTGAGTGGTAGGCCTTGTCCACCCGCAGACGTCGGACAAACTTGCTCTCGTCCTCGAAAATGTCAATCATCTCCTCAATCGCGTCTTCATCGCCTGAGATGGTGATGCTAGAGGCAGAGTTACATGCCGCAACCTTGACTCTGCCCAAGAAGTAGTCATCGTTGCAGATGGACTCGGCATCGTCCAAAGTTGTTCCGACTGCAAGCATAGCACCTTGAACACCCTCTGGGCCTTCAGCCAAGCGAGAGTGAAGACCACGATAGTATGCAATGCGAATGGCGTCAACAGCAGAGAGCGCTCCTGCAGCGAAAGCGGCTCCAATCTCGCCTGAAGAGTGTCCAACCACCGCGGCGAAGTTGATGCCACATTGACGAAGCAGCTCGACAAGAATGACCTGCACAGCGGTACACAGAGGCTGCGCAACTAAAGCGCTGCCAATTTGGCTGGTCTTTGCGTTGGCAAGTAGTTGCTCTCTCAAAGTCCAGGATGGTCTGTCTGCTTCTGGCAGTTGAGCCAAGGCTTCGTCCATGGCAGCTAGCAAGTCAGCCGCATAGTGGGAGGTCTCGACGAGCTCGGCGCCCATGCGAGCCCACTGCGCGCCTTGACCTGTGAAGACGCCCAACAGGCGAGCTTCCTTGGTGCTGGTGCCGGCAGCCTTGGATTCCAGCTGGAAGTTGCTGTTGCCAATAATGCCCTTCAGGTTAGTCTGAAGTACCTCAATGGTTGAAGCTGGTAGTGCCAGTCTCAGCGGAAGGCGAGAACGGCGCGACCGCAGAGTCCAGGACAGATCTGAAGGACTAGTGTCGGGATGCTGCTCCAAGTACTGGGCGTGGGCAGAGAGACTGGACAGGAGTGAGGACTTAGACTGCGCGGAGAAAAGAAAAGGTGTGACACTTTGGGCGTTCTTGTCTCCCTCAGAGCTAGACGCTTCATAGCCCTCAAGGATGATGTGCGCGTTTGTCCCACCGAACCCGAAGCTGTTCACGCTGGCTCGCCGGCTTTGGCCCGGCGCAAGCTGTGGCCAAGGAGTAAGCTCCTGGGGGATCTTCAAGTTGCTGTAGAAAGGCAACACGTTCGGGTTGAGGTTCTCCAGCAGCATATTTGGTGGGATGTAGCCGTGCTTCATGGCCTGCACGACTTTAAGAATACCGGCCAGACCGGCGGTGCTTTCCGTATGGCCGATGATAGTCTTAATGGAACCAACGAGGAGACGATCCGCGGCTGGATCTTGGTTGCCGAAAAACGCGGTGTGCACGGCCTCGGCCTCAACCGGATCACCGGCCGGCGTCCCCGTACCGTGGGCTTCGAAATATTGGCACCGATCAGTGTCGGATTCAGGGTTGAGTCCTGCTTTGGCGTAGGTAGCGCGGATAAGCGACGCCTGCGCCGCTGCACTGGGCATCGTGATGCCGCGACTGCGACCATCTTGGTTGACACCAGTCTCGCGAATAATAGCTTCGATATGATCTCCGTCAGCCAGTGCGGCACTCAGCGTCTTGAGAACAACTGCGGCAACGCCGTCGCCGCGGGCGTAGCCGTTAGCGCCCTGGTCCCACATGCGAGAACGGCCATCGGGAGACAGCATTTTCAGCTTGCTCTCGTGGATGTATGGCTCTGGACCGAGTAGGAGGTTGCTTCCGGCAGCTAACGCGACGCGAACCTCTCCTGATCGCAGAGCCTGGACGGCTTGGTGCACCGCGACCAGACTGGAGGAGCAGGCGGTGTCGACCGTCAGTGAGGGTCCATGCCAGTCAAAGAAGTATGATATTCTGTTAGAAACAATACTCCGAGCGGTACCTACAGTTGTTAGTGATATTTTCTTCGCGTCATGGCTTTCAGTTCTCACCAATTGCAAGGTACGTTGGGACGTGCTGCAGGTCACGAAATTGCAGGGATTCGTAGTCGACGTACATAACACCGACATATACACCGGTGTTGGAGCCCTTAAGGCCTTCGATGGTCAAGCCAGCGCCTTCTAAGCCCTCGTAAACCGTCTCTAGAAGAAGACGCTGTTGGGGGTCCATTGCTATCGCTTCTGGCGCTGTAATATTGAAGAACTGGGCATCGAACTTGGCGACATCTTCTTGAAGAAGGTAGGAGTGCTTGACGTTGGTGTGACCGGGGAATTGAGAGTCCGTGTGATGAAATCCACGAACGTCAAATCGACTAGGCGGAATCTCGCAGAGTACGTCGCGAGGTTCTTGGAGCAGATCCCATAACTTGGAAGGCGAATTGGCACCTCCTGGAAACCTGCAGCCGCTTCCGACAATCGCAATGGGCTCGTTCCCTTGGGAGGCCATGTTTGGGGCAGCCATACTGAGGAGCTCGACGTGCTCGGAGAAACAACTTTGACGGGCGATATAATTGATTAGAAGATGCCCTCGGTGATGATCGTAGCTAGTTGTTGATATTATACAATGTGATAAGCTCAAGAGGTGGTTGACGAACCCTGAGATTCATTCAAAGAAGACGGACGAAAACTACGACGCAAGTTGACGCTTTCAAAAGACACTATTTGATCAATGAGTGAATTTGGATCGCGATAATTCAGGCTTCAACTCTTCAGCTCGGCCACATAATATCGCTTACCCGACGTCAGTCCAGAACTTGAGGCAAATATTGAACAAACAATTGTTGGATTTCGATCCCTGTCACCTGCCACCGCAGAGCCCAGGCTCTGGATGCAAACTGGTCCCTGCAGCTCTGTCTTAGTGGACTCCGAATCCGCGGCCAGGGCCGGGCTTACTTACACCCCCACGCCGGGAGCAAGTGGACTCGGCAGGATCACGTCTTATGCCTCCGAAGGTGTGAGAAAGCCCTCCGAACGGCCTGACTAGGAACTTACGAGTACATTATGGGGGTAAGCCGATTGGCCAGCGTCATTCTTCAGAAGCAATCCTTCGGTCAGGGTCCAGTCGACTGCCTTACCTTACGCTTTTGGATGATGAGGAGAGTAGTGTGTAAATCTGTGTGAAAGAATCCGATCACCGAGTCGGTGACTTTGCCTGCAGATGTGGCGGCAGAGGCCGGATTATCGCTATCTGTCACCGTGCGTGCACGCTGTAGCCTGGTATGTATGTTTGATGACCGCGCGATTGTTCTGTCTAGGGCTTTATTCCTTTCCAGCCCGTGATGATAACATGAGGTCTTACATGTAGTAGCAGCATTCTGTCAAATTTGAAATTAGTTTGCTGGGCTGAAATTTCAATTTGGGGCATCAATCTTACTGCCGCCAACATGCTGAATCTCGAGTTTTCTGGTACGTGTTGGGCAACTCGAGACAACGCCACGATTGCTGTTGGTTGCGTAAGTGACCCCTCGTATCTAATTGAAGAGATGAACAAATTGTAGAGTGTCTAACAGTGCCTAGATCATTGCCTATAGCGTGATTCGAACCATCTACTTGTTTTGGTTTCATCCTCTGGCCAAATATCCTGGACCCAAGATTGCTGCAGTTTCCAACGTCTGGTATGGATACCAATGGTAAGTTGATGAGACTACCTTAAATGGACAGAATGCATTGAAGGAAAGCGCTAAGACTGATCCTGCGCTCCTTAGGCTATCCGGCCGCTACCCATGGGCGATGCAACGGGCCTTCAAAGAATACGGTTAGCCGAATTCACTTCCTAGTGACGAATTGGCCTCCTGACATGAGTAGGCGATGTTGTTAGAATTGCTCCCAACGAGCTGGTCTTCATTACTCCGAAAGCTTACACAGGTACGTCTTCAGGAAACACATGTTGATGCTGAGTTTTCTAATGCAAAGTTCAAGATATCTACACCAGCAGCATCAATGGACGACCAGGCTTCGTCAAGTCGGACATGCTTGACACTGGAGACAAGTATGAAGGCTTGGCTTCGGAGAGAGACATTGACAAGCATCGAGCTGCCCGCAAGCAGCTGGCCCCTGCATTCAGTCCCCGTTCATTGAAGCAGTATGAACCCATCATTCATGCTGACGTAGACGAGTTTGTGGAGGTGCTTAAGAACTCACCTGCCACTGAAGATGGGGTCGATATTGCTCCATGGTTTGAGAGAGCCACCTGCGATCTTGGTGGCTCGATCACTCTCGGCCACAATTTCAGAAACATTCAATCCGGTACGTTATACCGCATCTGTTGTACTTAAGAAGTCTTTCGAGTCGTTTGCTATGAAATGACGGCTAACATGGACGCCGAATAGGCCAAAACCACCCTATCTTAGAGTCACTGCTGCGCATCGGTCACTGGGCCACATTCCGCAACGTCATGCGCCGCTTCCCCCTGCTCTACCCGCTCTCATATGTATTCTTGCCGCCAAAGGTTGCGTTCAGCTACTTCAGAGCTCACTCGACGAGCAAGAAGCTCATTCGAACCCGTGTCGAGGAGCGTCACGACCGTAAGGACCTGGACTACATGACACAGTTTCTGAAGAACGAGGAGGCGCTCCCGCCAGATGGCTTCCTCGTGTCTCAAGCCGGCCATCTAATTCTTGATCATTATGAATCCTCGAGCGTTTTGACGGCCGGCATGTGTTTCTTGACAACGAACGACAAAATCATGAACAAGCTGCAGACGGAATTGAGGGCAACCTTCAAGTCATATGAAGACATCACGGAGGATAAACTTCAGGATCTGCCTTGGCTGAATGCGACTATTGAGGAGGTCATTCGACTTCACACGAATGTCCCCTACGGACTCCCAAGAATCAGTCCTGGCCATATCGTTGATGGGAACTACGTGGCGAAAGGTGTAAGTTGTGCAGTCTACTCTCCAGCTACCCATCATTGTCTTCTCGCTCTTCTTGTGGAGATATCAAACTAATCGCATAGTCAGGTCGTCGTTTCGTCTTGCGCATATGCCACAACGCACTCAGAGAAGTACTTCAGCAAGCCGTACGAATTCAAGCCTCAGCGATGGCTCCCCAAAGACCACGCAGAGTATGACCATGCCTTTGATGACGATGACCGAGCTGCTTTTAGGCCCTTTAGTGCCGGATCTCGCAACTGCCTCGGCCAGGCTATGGCCTATTTGGTGCTTCGCATCATGTTTGCGAAGCTTTGCTGGAAATTCAAGTGGGAACTCTTGAACAAGAGTGAGATGGATTGGGACCGGGATCTGCGGCTTTACATAGTATGGCAAAAGCCAAAGGTGCACGTTCGCATCACTCCATTCGAGAGAAAGGTGTGATCAGAGACGTTACCAAGTCTTACGCAGACATCCAATTCATGTATGTAACTACTAGTTTAGCTTTAGCTTCGAAACATGCACTCCGTTACTCTATGTTTCTCGGTACTTATGTTGAATCAGTTGGAAAATGCTTAGAAGTAGAACCCGCACGATGAACGCGGTGATGCCTCGTAATGAGGGCTGTTGCTCCTATCCAGAAGTGCCCCTGTTTCTATGGAGACTTGTATGTATGAGAGACCTACGCTTCTACTGCTTTCACGGATTTGCGATGGCTTCAATCAGAGGGTCCGTGCAGTGATTATAACAACAAAGTAACTATGATTTCGAAGTCGTCATATTCTAATACACGCCATCGCCCTTATTGTCTACGTGCTAGAGCCTCTAATCCGGTTGCTAGCCTGTCTAATGGTCTGGAAAGTCTCACTCGTTTGTCTCATAACGCCCCGAACAATTTCAGAAGTCTCCATGCGACCAAGAATCCCGACCTCACCCTCGTTCGCACAATCTCGTTGGTCCCAGATTCGAAACTCTGCAGGAAGACCCATCAGCCGCTCCACCGTATGCATCTGGTACTCGAAGACTTGAGTCATCATCATGAGCTGTATGCTTGTCGGCTGCGCTAATAGCTGAGCCGAACCCGCGGCCGATGAACCCGATCCAGACCCTTCGCGCAGACACCTGCTCATGCGATTGAACACAATCTCAAAGAGTTCACCAAGCTGAACGTACGTTGACAGAAGCATTAAGGTGAAAGAGAGTGCCGGCGGTGGTACTGGGGTCACTGTCTCAAGAATAGTTGCGAATCGCATCGTTACGTTTAGAACACGATTCCAAATGTCAAGGTCTCGTCCTGCTGGTGACTCTGTATCTTTCCCATGTTGAAAGGCATCTTTTGCGAGATGAGGATTCCAATATTCCCATGGTTGGTCTTTGAGCTCCGCCAATTGATGAGAAATGCTGCCAAGGAGTCCTACCACATGGACCCCCGTCTCGCCGGCGTTCGATGTGCTAGGCGTGGCGATCCCACTTCGACCGGAAAGCTTGTCTTCGGTATCCGTCATTGGCTCGTGGATATCCCTGTTCAAGTGTTCGGCCATTTCGTTCAAGTCTCCAAAGTCGAGATCGGGGACGCTTAAGTCGGAGAAGACGTGTGAGTGTGTTCTTGGCGAGGGGATGGCGGGCTCGTCGGACGTTGACATCGCAGTCGGGAAGTTCGACGCATCTAACCACATGGCCGAGGCGGTAGCAACGTGATCCAGTGCCCTGTTGCTGGTAAAGAACTGGGAGGGGCCTGGATGTGGCGGTTGGCTCTGTGCTGTCGTCGCAGGATCCGTACCCATCGTGACACGCACACCACGATGCGTCGAGGGACGACCATTCCTGGCACCGTACAACGATCGACTGTCCTCTACCTGGCCACGGTGGTTCGCGTGTATTGGAGGCCGTCCCAGTGGCCGGCCGATGCTCGTGACACACATCGCACCTAGACGGAGACAGCGCTCGCAGGTGCCACTATCCGGTTGGCTTCGGGGACATTTAAGCTTCTGCTCCCGGCACCGGTCGCAAGCATATCTCTTTGCTGTCTGATTGTTCATAGTGCCGGGAAGTTGTTCCGATTAATCGTCCGTGCGAAATGATCAAGGGTTTGTCGCTCCGCGTATCAGTCTCTTTCGGTGTATTTGAAGTCGTTCGGGGCTGGAGCCAAGACGTTCGGAGCCTCAAAGAATCTCTTAGTTGTGTTTTGAACAACTTTCAGACGAACGAATGTAACATTCTAGTGCACAACCACTGAATCCTACGCTTTCCTAATCCGTTCAAACGTATGTTCTTCGCTTTTCAGCCCACTTTCATGCTTCTCGGTAGACTACTCGGGCGTCGAGGGCTCTGGCTCATGCAAGTTGAAACTCTGAAAATGTCTCAAATTTGACAGCCACGACAGCTTGGGAAAGTGACCAAGATCCTGGTTGTAGGAATGAGTTATTCGTGGGGTTCCATCGACAACTGACTAGTGTCCCTAGGTCTCCCGCCACTCGCGTAGCATGTCCAATTACACCAAGACAATAACGGCTTATCATCCGTGAAAAACCCCCTCTCTTTCCAATCTCACCGAATAAAGCTCTAGGCAACTGCTTGCTTGGAAGATGCAGTGAGGGCTGTCCTTGGCAACGGGTCGCATCTGATGTGGGTTTCCTCGAGACTCCGTTGCTTAGTCTTGGCGCTAATACCATCCAGCCGGCGAAGGTGTTCATTGCGGGAAGTTCCCCCTACCGGAGCAGTGCTTTGCCTGGTAAGGCCCAGCAGCCGGGGGGCCATGGCCAGATCTGTCCAATTCCTTGTATTTTTCGCAAAGTGAATAAATGGTTAGCGTCCCGGACAGGCCCGCTGAGGATTGGTATGCGGGGAGTGGTACGGGCCGCGTGTACTGGTTGTGATGCCGTGCATCCACAGAGCCACATAAAGTCTTTGGTCGACTACCTCACTCGTGCATCATTGATTCATAGCAAGCGCTCAGCCCCAAAAAGTAGCCCGTTCCATGCAGTCAGCAATACCCCGGACACAGTCAGCGTATTCTTGACCTGAAACGGACATACGGGTAAGCAGTGGTTCGGCCACTTTACACAAAGGCACCGAGAGGGCGTGTTTGAATCAGACGATCTCCCACCAGTGGAGGATTCTGAACCCCGGATGAACGTGGGGCTTGGCATCCTTCGATCCACACTTGGTATAGGTTTCGTTCTTTCATACAATCTAGAATACAAGGAACTCTCCAAATGGCTACGTATGCACCCACATATTTAAGCAGTCGTCACGGTTAGATCCGACAACTGTCGGACCTAAAGACACCCACAAGGGTTTTCCAACGGCACAAAGCCACGAGCCTCCTGAGCCCAGAGAAGAGTCTTTGCCATTCATACTAGCACAATGCTTCGCGAAATTCTGTATGGACTCACTGGCTTGGTTCTGCTGGCCTATGCTGCAGATTTCTTGTACAATGCTGGAGACGATCCCAATGAGCCGATTCGGATACGTTCGAGGTTCCCCCTAATCGGACATGTCCTAGGACTGATGAGCCAAGGGCCAACCTACTACAGAAAGACGAGGTGCGTTAATTAACTTTGAGTTGTGTCGCAAATTCAAATAGCATCTGATAACCCGAATCTCCGCCAGCAATTCTACCGAAGCCGAGATCTACACCCTTGGATGTTTTAATTTCAAGGTGTACATCAGCGCTTCCAGCCGGCTTTTACCCTTCATCCAGAAACAATCAAGGGCTCTGTCGTTCCGACCTTTTCTCCAGCTCGTTGCACGAAAGTACGGCGATGCTTCAGATGCGGCCTATGAGATCTTTGGAGGCAGCCTGCCCGATGACTTGAGCCAGTCCGTGAAGATGAGCTTGGCCCCAGGTAGCCATCTTGACGAACTGAGTTTGAGAATGGGCAAAAGAGTTTTGGTCGACATCGATGATTTGCTTTCATCCAGGGATAAGGTGCCATTGTTGTCTTGGGCTAGACATGCTGTTGTCCAAGCAACAAGTTGTGCTGTCTATGGAGAGAAGCACCCTTTTCTCGACCAAGAAATCGAGAATTCCTACTGGTAAGCCCCAGTTTCTCTCGGGATTTCAACTGCATCGCCACGCTAACTAGGATGCACAGGAAATGGATGACATATCTTACTGCTCATTTGGTCGGCTGGCTTGATGTTACAAAGAAGGGATATGCGGCACGAGAGAAGGTTTTTCAGTCATATATCAAGTACTGCAGAAAGCTGCCCAAAGAAAGCTCGCACTTGATGAAGGAGCACCAACGTGTTCTAGGAGAGGCTGGCATATCTAGTACGGACAAGGCCAAGCAGGCCGCCATCTTTACCATTGCCTCCTTCAGCAACTCAGCACCGACTCTGTACTGGACCTTGTGGGAACTCTTCTCCCGTCCCGAAATTCTCGAAGAGGTGAGAGGAGAACTCACAAAACATGCAGTTGCCAATCTGGAAGACGGAGAATTCGTACTTGACGTCGCTGCACTCAAGTCTCAGTGTTCGCTCCTCCTCTCGGTGTTCCAAGAGACGCAGAGAACTCGTCACGTCAATCCCAGTTTCCGCAAGGTCTTGACGGACACGCTTCTGGATGACAAGTATCTCTTGAAAGAAGGCAATTACCTCCAGGTTCCCGGAAATGTCATTCACAGTGAAACAGGCATCTGGGGTCCGACAGCTTTGCAGTTCGACCCCTATCGGTTTATCCCCAAGAAAGGAGGCGAGCGAGATGTATCTACCGCCAGCGGCTTTGTCCCGTGGGGTGCTGCGCCGTATCTCTGCCCGGCGAGACAATTTGCCGCAACTGAGATTCTCATCATAGCTGCCCTGCTTGCCATGAGGGCCGATATATCGCCTACGAGTGGGATTTGGGATAAGAACCCAGCATTGAATCACGCAGACCTTGCCACGCTATCGCCTCCCACGAAGGATGTTGACATGAGTGTAAGTGTCAGGGAAGGGTGGGCTGGCAATTGGACTGTCAAGATGGGTGAAAGTCGAAGCCGTGTTCCTCTCGCCTCCGGATAGTTGGAACGCCGTCCATTGAGGATTGGAATATTTTATTGCCTTATCTATAGAAACGACAATGTTGGCAGCCAGCACTATATAAATGTACTTTTGCAATCCTTAAATAATAATACCCAACGCCCCAACATACCTCGGTAGGAATGAGGAAGAGAGAACTCGCAGAAATGAGATGAAAAAGGCAATCTTCTATCAAGCGCATTACCAAGAACCTATAAATGAAGTCTGTTGGAACAAATTTCTCACGCTTGTTCTGAGCAAGAGCGATCCGGGGGTTTAAGTAGGTCTCCCCTGAGATTCCTGTCTAACATTTTGCAGGTTTTTGCATGTCACCTAATATTTCTACGGGCTATTTGGAACAACTGTAACATGCCTGACTGGATTGTACTTGTCCACTCATGAGCATCGAACTTTTTTCAGTGATAGACCGCGATCTAAATAGTCTATCCGAACGGGCCCAATATAGCGAAATGTTCTAGTTGCCTTTGCCCTTCTTGACAAACTCACACATACATGGGTGCGCCATCTTCAAGTTCAGTTCAATGCGAATCTGCTGTTCGGGCTGTCCCGGGGGAATCCGGATCTCCTGGTATTCCTGGCAAATTCTTGCCAGGACGTACTCCATCTGCTGCTGTCCAAACTTCTGACCGAGGCAGTGGCGAGGACCACTGGGAGGCGTTAAGGTTAGCTTCCTCGTGTTCTCAATTCGTCATTCCAAGGGGTTTGGAGGACTTACTGGTTGTATGGAATGAAGTGCCAGCGATTGATGTTGGCTCCTTCCCAGCGCTCGGGTCGGAACTCGAGCGCATCCTCACCGTAGATGTCTTTCCGGCGTTGTAGACCGCCCAGAGAGTAAACTTTGATGATCTGTTAGCAGCAGTTTCGCCGAAGTAGTCATGTTGTTTCCGCAGTGCCACTTACTGATGGTTGTATCCTTGGGAACTGCAACAGGGTCTCTGCCGCTCTTTCCTCCTCCGATCGGCAATGTGGCGTCTTTCAGAGCCATTCTGACATTCATACCAACTATCTATGATTAGCTGCTAGGCTCTCAATGGTTCCATTGCCTGCTACTTACGAGGGTGATACAATCGGAAAGTCTCATTGATGACATGCCGGATGTACTTCATCTCTTTAAGGTCAGATGCTGAAGGTGGCTTGTCGCCGGATCTGACAAAGCATAAGTATACCTCGCTGTCGATGGGGAACAGGATACTTACACTCGATCAACCTCGGCCTGCATCTTTTTCATGACGTTGGGATACTTTCCCATCAGGAAGATAGCCCATGCAATGAGGATTGCCGAGGGGTCCTGGAATAATTGGTCAGAACCCGGGGGTTTCACAGTGTCTCACTGGCCTGACATACCTTTCCGCCAAGCATGATGGTCATCATGGAGTCTTTGATATCCTGTAGCTTCGGTCAGAATGATCCGTTTCGCCTCTCAGTGATGCTGGCTTACCTTGACACTCTTCTTCTGGCTCACAAGATCGTCCAACATGTTGTAATCTTCGGGTGACTTCTTTAACAAGTCTCTCGCATACGCGCGGTCGACAATGCCCGAGGTGTAGCCGTTCAATTCCCTAAGAGCCTTGGGAGCCAGGTACTTGTCCTTGACATAGTAGGCGTTCTTTCCGAATAACATGCGCGCCGTGTTGATAGGGTGGAGAGTCTCCATGGGGTCCCTGAAAGGATGGTGTCCAGTGAGGGACTCAGCAGACTCGCCGAAAAACACCTCTGAGACGACATCGAGCTGGTAACGGTCGGCTACATCGTAGACCTCGATTGGCTTTCCCACGTTGAAGCGCTTGAAGAGTTGCAAGGCGTGCTTCTCAGTGATCTCAAGATCGTCCGAGCGCATCTTCATGACCTATGAGATTTACTTTGTCAGTAATAGATACTTGATATGCCAGCATGATTGAAGTACTTGCATGGCCTTTGATGCGCTCTTTGCTGTTGTGCCAGTCTTCTCCATCCACTGTTGCACATCAGTAAGAAAATCTTGATAAGCTTGTGGAAAACTCACCAACGAAGATCTGCGTTTCTCCCAGCATGTCTCCCCAGATACGCTTTGTGACTTCGCCTCTTCCGAAGCTGGACCACTATCTCACGACATTAGTTGTCGTTCATAAATCAGAAACCTTCAATGAGATTCTGGCTTGAACGTAACGCTAACCGCACCTCTGTGGACATGATCGCCTTGATGTTGGCAGGCTCATCGGTGAAGATGAGACCTGTGCCAAACATGCGCATCTCAACTGTACGGCCAGGCACGGCCTCAAGCCAGCTGTTGACGAGTTCGAAGAAGGTGAACTTGAAGAACCGGTACAAAGAATACACAGCCAAGTCAATTCCTGTGGCAAAGGTTGTGAGTATTGAGCAACGTCTCTGTAGGTATGTGTGAGTACCAACCAAAAGGGGCCTTGAAGGGAACCAAAGGGGGCGGGGAGCCGAAATCGCGAAGCCTCTTGTCGCGACGCGACTTCGCTCCCCAATCGAAAACATAGATGCTTGCGATCAGCAAAGAAGAATACGCTGCCCAGTTCCAGCTCTTGGCCATTTCTTGAGTCAACTTCGAGGATGCAAGAGTGTTCAGGTTTGACTTGATGGCATCCGGGATGTATGGACTGATGACGCTGACGACGTTGCCGGCAAAATCGGTCAAGTTGCTGGCCAAAGTCGTGGGCAACCCCGCTGAGGGAATTGAAGAGGCCATGGTTGCTTAGATTTCTGGTTCTCCTCTGTCGTAACAATAACGAAGGCTTGGAAAACTGAAAATCAAACAGCACTTCTTCAGATTCTGCCCGTTAGGTGAGATATAACAGCTGGACTACTCGAGGCAGTTCAGAAGTCGTGGCTTTGTGGGATGTGGGGGCAACGCGCAGCGACTTAACAACGTCACAAATGGGATGACTTAGAAGCCTGGTCCAGACCAAGATCATGAGGGCCCAGAACAGCATGGTCTGGGAATCCTTCATGATACATCTTGCAGGGCCCTCGCCTGATGTGGACTGTCCATGTCGTCTTACGAGCCTCCAACCGTAGGGTTCCAGAAACTTCAGCCCGCTTACCGGATGTGCTGAGCCGAGTTTGGTTCTGTATGAGGAGTGGAGCTTGACATCCTTCTCGGGTCGTTCTACAGTACAGGCGGATTCGGACCCGGCTTCGGGAACTTGTAAGCACTGGGCTGTCCGCCGGACCCACTTCGGTTCGGAGCCCGGGGTCGGAGGGTTATTCGGAGGCTTACCTACTTGTATCCGAACAAGGAATGGCATGCAGGCTCGATCCTTCGAATATCTGACGCATCATCTTTGGCGATATATGGAAACCTGTCAAGGACCCTGCATAGAAGGGCTGAACACAAGGTTCCACGGTGCACTCACCAGACCATCGCAATAAAAGAGGGCAACCTGGGGACAATGGTTTTTGGATGCCATTAGGTGGTGAACTTCAACAACAAAGTCGCAAAAATGGCCAAAGGAACGACAATCACAGCCCTTACTCAATCGCCAAATGGCGGAGGCCCGCCGTTGGTCTCGCGAGACCGGCCTATGCCGCAAATCAGAGAGCCCCAAGATGTCGTCGTCAGGGTTTCGGCTGTCGCGCTGAACCCGACTGATTACAAGATGCCAGACTATCATCCGGTACCCAATGCCATCATGGGATGTGACTTCATGGGCACCATTGTCGCTGCTGGCCCTGAAGTCGACAGCACGTGCGTAGGGATGCGGGTTTGCGGCCCCATGCACGGCTCAAATCCTGGTAACCCGGATTCTGGAGCGTTTGCTGAGTATCTCATCCAAGATAGGCGTCTTCTTGTGCGGGTGCCAGACTCATGGAGTGACCTCGAAGGCGCAGCGCTTGGAGGAGTGGGATGGGCGACTGTAGCATTGGCTATGGAGGACTCGCTTCTCTTAGCAGGCACTCCGTCAAAACCTGCTCCATTACGGTCTGACGGGACTCGCGTGCCTGTTCTGGTATATGGTGGTGCTACAGCCACTGGCACCATGGCTTGCCAATTGCTATCGAGGTACGTGCGACTGGAACCATTGCGAGCCCTGGTTAAAGCAATTGGTCTAACATAGCTTTGCAGTGCTGGCTACGACCCCATCGCAACCTGCTCTCCGGCTTCCGCGGCTCTCGTGAAGAAGTATGGGGCAGCTTCTACAACACCGTACTCGTCGCCGACATGCGGAGAGACAATCCGCGACGCGACAAAGGGTACCATCCGAGCAGCTATCGACTGCATCACCACGCCAGAATCGGTAAAATGCTGCTTCACCGCTCTGAGTCGTGCTGGCGCGAGGTATGCATCCCTCGAACATGCCCCCGATGAGTGGAGGACGAGAAAGGCAGTCAAGATGGACATGCCCATGGCATATGTGGTCATGGGCCGTGAGGTAAAGCTTGATGGAGTGTACCACCGCGATGCGGACCAATCCAAATTTGATCTGGGAGCGAGGTGGGCGCTCGAAGTTCAGACCTTGGTGGATGAAGGACGTCTGAAATGTCACCCGGCCCGCGAAGTGCCCGGCGGTTGGCAAGGAGTGATTCAAGGTCTTGATATGTTGAATTCAGGCCAGGTTCGAGGGCAGAAGCTTGTGGTAAGAGTGGGAAGTGCCTGAAAGCATTCCCATAGTTGTAAAGATGATACATGTAGTAAACACACAACAACTAAAGTAGACTAGTTCACTGAGTGCGGGCAACTCTATGCCTTTGCCACAGGTAATAACCTTCACGACATCCGACATCTGGTTTACTGACGTGATTCTTGGAAGGTCCCTCTTGAATTTGATGACAATTTTAATCGTCACCGCAGATTCGTCAAGACCACGCACAGTATCTGCTCTCATTCCCCCATGTGACATGAAGACACGAAGCGTCTCTTCCAATTTCAATGCGTGGTTCTCCGTGACGTATACCGAAAATCATCCTTCTCTGTGGTTTAATTTGCATTCAATTATAAGTCCCCTCAGGATGGGGTGCCAAGACCTGTCAGCTTCGGCTTCCTTCAGCCCTATTCGGTGCCTTTACAGTCCGGGTATGCACATTCGGTGCGTTTCCTACCAATGACAAGCTTATTTGGATACGGCTAAGTATTAGCTTCTAGCTCCTTCGGAGTTGCCTAGGCCGCGTCGTATCATATAATCAACTGCATCATCTTCACATGCCTGTCCCTCAGTGTCCTTATGTGCAACAGCAATAGTATCGTCATCTAGCAGCCAGATCCCTAATACACTTTAAACTGTTGTTTTCGTCACTGCCTCACTTCACGCCTCCAGAACGACCGAACTTCAAACTATTCGCGAGGATGGCAACAGGAACCACCGAGACTACCAAACCAGCTTCCACAAACGGCGCATCGGAAAAGCCCGTTCAGCCCATACCAGCTTCCGGCACAAACTACCCGTGGAGCAACAAAGATGGCGTCTGGCGTCGTCAATTGGGCTCTATGGAGTCTTTCTATCAGAGTTTGGCGTCTCCCGAAGGCTATCCTGTCCACTGGATGATCGGCTGCAGCGTGACAATCCAAGCCCAAGATGATAGCATCGACAAGGAAGGCTCTCTCCGAAAAGCCTGGAAGGCTGTAGCGAAGGACTTCCCGTGCGTTGGCGCCATCGTGGATCCAGTTTTGCGGGAGATTGTGGTTCGCGAAAATGCTATTACAGACGAGTGGCTACAGAAGAGCTTCCGAGTTCATGATGGAACGACCGCCGATGAACTCTTCTCTGCGTTCAAAAGCCAGTTTCACATCACACTTCATTACATTCGAGATACCAACCAGCTTCTACTCCAGTCACCTCACACTCTCATCGACGGGCGAGGAATGTTGCATCTGTATCACGCTCTGTTTACTACACTAGCAGCTCTACCGGGCGACAACTCTCAGGCACAACATGAGACATCCGGAGCACCAAATCTTTCTAAGCCGTATGATGACTGGTTGGGAATCTCAGCTTCGCCCTCGGAAAAGAACTTTGCCGATGCGCAGTCTATCTTTCAGCGGGTTTTGCAGCAAGAAAAGCCGATCAGGCTACCTGGTGTCGACTTTACAACTACCCCGCAAAGGCCAGTCCACAGAGATCTTGAGGTGGACGAGAAGACAACCTCAACTATCCTCAGTGCGTGCAAGGAAAAGGGGGTCAGCGTCACTTCGGCATGGCACGCCGCGCTTGCTTTGACAACCCAGGCAAGTTTCATTTTTATACCCAATTGTAATAGCCGCTTCATGCTGACATCACTATCTACAGAAACTGCAGTCAGCAGGTGGTGAAGACGGTGAATCCTACCTCTCGTTCACCACCATTGATCTCCGTCGCCATTTCCCCTCCTCTTTCGTCCCACACAAGCACTCGATCGGATCGCTCCAGACCGCCCTGCCTCTGGCAGCGGATCTCAGCAAGGGCAACACCTTCGATGTTCTCAGTCAGTCTTTGCACAAGCAGTACAAGGCGCCTTTCGCTTTTGCCGATAATGACTTTGGGTACCTGACCCCTTACATGGCCATGTCTCGGCAGATTCTTGAAACTGGCGGCGTGCCTCCGAGCAGTACGCCGTCGCTATCCAGCATGGGAGTCGTTGACGATTATCTCCAACGCCAGTATGGCGCTTGGGAGATCTCCGACTTTTGGGTGAGCTCCACCATGATGACGGGTGATTTCCAGATGTATTTGTGGACTTTCCGGGGTAAGCTCACCTTTAGTGTGTGCTATAATGAGACGTTTTACGATGCGGAACAGGTGGGTCGCATCATGGAAAACACCAGGGATGAATTGATCCGAGGTGTAGGCCAGTTGTGAGAGGGTTTCTTGTATTATCAGGGTGTTGCTGTGATTGTTTAAGAGAAAGTCATCCAGTTGGGCTGAGCAATGGAGTATGATGAGTAATAGTGGTTCTGTCGTATGGTCACAATGTGGGCATCGAGATGTGTGATAGAGAACGGTTATCCATTAAAAGTAGAGAATAGGTACAATGTTACGACCCAATATACATGACCAAGACCAGGGCCTGCCCCGCAGGCTCGCGACGGCTACGGCGTACTATATATGTATAGAACTAGGGAATATAGACGCTACTTTACGGAATAAAAGAACTAACGTACTTGCATAGCGAGCGACGCATCATAGCGCCAGCGAACCTACGCGTTATTACCCCCATGCCCTCGGCCGGTTCTAGTCCTCCCGAATCCCCCCGCACCCCAGCGAGACACTAAAGAAGAAGCCGCTGCTGCATTTCTGCAGATGATAAAAGCGCTCCCGCGATCCGACCTAGTGATCTACTCCGATGGGTCCATGCTGTTTGAAGGCGCTGTGGGCTACGGATATGTGATATACCGTGGGCCCAAGGCCATCGCGGAAGGCCGTGGCCGCCTCGGCGAATACACAGAAGTCTTTGATGCCGAGGCCGAGGGGGCCCGTCAGGGCCTACGGCGAGCACTGCACCTAGCTGCCACCTCCCCCACTACAATCCATCTTTGCCTCGATAATACTGGCGTTCTCAACTTCATCTCGGGTTTCGGACGATCTCCCGCCAGCTCGCAGGCTGCTATGCTTGAGATACTCGACGCCCAGCGGGCAAGGGATATAAAATGCCACTGGTCGCCCGGACATACCGGGATCCCTGGAAACGAATTAGCTGATAAGCTTGCTAAAGAAGGAGCCGCTCTCCTACTGCCTGACCCTCCACCGCTAGCATCATACGCTGGGATAGCGAAGATGGCCCGCGCCAGAGCCCGTGGCTACCATTCACGATGGTGGCATACTTCGAAGCAAAAGCTCAAACCAGGCTATAAGAAAACTGACGCTGCCCTCCGTTGCCCTCCGGAATTGGACCTACGGCGTCCTCTTTTGCACCACCTCCTCGCTGCTCGTTCTGGCCATGGCCATTTCCACGCCTACCACAGGCGCTTTCAGCACGACGGAGACTTCAAATGTAACTGCGGGCGGAAATTATCGCCTACCCATCCAGTATATTGCACGAAGAACCGCCGTACCTCGGCGCTATGGCCGATTACCGGGACCGTGGACGATCCGGGACCACTACCGCCCCCGATAGGCCTGGCCGAAGCCTATTGGTACGCCCTGGTCAGAGACCCGGGTGCCTTTGAGAAGTTCGAGCGTGTGACGCGCTACTATGAGGCTCACTCTCTGCAAAGATAGCGAGCCCGAGATCCCGCGCCTCACAACTCTCTCACACACCCACCGACGCCTTGAGGCCCCGGCCTTACCACACCCCTCTCTCTTCCTTCCTCCTTTATCTTCTATATAAGAAAATATAAGAAAACAGAAAAATGCTCGCGTAGGCAAATATGCCTCCGAGGGCCGGTTACTTGTTGCGGCAACGCCGTCTGTGGACGGCGTAGGGCTGCTAGAGACCCATTCGCTTCTGCCGAGTCAGGGACCCCCTGCTGGCGTGCTTTTTGGAACTGAACGGACCCTGGGGATTAGATACTAAACTCCACTGCTCTAGGCACGAGAAGAAAAGTGTACATTATAGACTGCCTGACTTGTCGTACGCTATAATGGCGGCACGGCACATCATATGCCCAAAGGGCGCTCTGGTTGATCGGAGCTTAGTTACATAGATAGCTGGGCACCTGTCCCTGATGATGTAAAACACCACTACTACTACTACTACTACTACTACTACGACGCATCATAGCGAGCGACGCACTCTCTCAGACCTTTCCACCTTTTATATAATATAAGTTAATTTAGCCATAACGTACAAAATCAATTAAAACTATATATCAACGTCTTCCTCATTACTATTACAAACTACTTTATAGGTTCATACGTTATATCTAGGCTTTCCGTAATTCCTATATCGTTGCGCATATAGTTTAGTACCTTCTATACGACCCTCCTTCTAAGTATTATTGTCTCCTCTAGCATTAACACCACCCTTTTCTACTTGTAGTGCCTTGTTACGACCCAACATGCATGACCAAGAACAGGGCCTACCCCGCAGGCTTACGGCGGTTACGATACGCCATATGTGCACAGGACAAGGTGATGATGATGATGATGATGTATTTAACGTCTGGTAACAAAAGGACGTGCTGGGCGCTATGCCGACATCGTCTATGCTAATCTAAACTATGTTACAGGCTACCGTCTTCACCTAACGTTCCTGTTCAATGACTCGGGCAAATTTCGGAAAAGAAATTGGTCTCCTCTATCCATTCGCATAGAAGAGAGGCTCCCTTAGCAGAACCTAACAAGAAATCAATGCTTGCTTTGGCCATACGTTGGCGGAGGTAGCGCGGTGTAGCCTTGCGTCCACGCTTGCAGAAGTAGAAATGGACTGGTGTCTTGGGTTTCCCACAGCTGCAGTTGAGCAACGCATCTTGATGAGCGAATCTCTCGTGGTATGCTGCAAAGTCTCCATGATGGGATCTTGCTGCGTATAGCCTTCCTAGTAAGTGCCGAGGGAGGCGGAGCTCGGGCGGCTTGGGGTGAAGAATTATCTCGAGGTCGGCATATTGCCGAGGGCATTGGGACAGCCATTTTCTGGCAAAGGCTTGGAAGGCAGCTGCTTTAGCTTGCCTTTCTAGGTGCGCTAATGAGGGCTGTGGTTGTGATTTTGGGATTAGTTTGCAGGCTTCCTTGGCTAGAGCATCCGCTTCTTCATTTCCTGGTACTCCCGTGTGCCCAGGGCACCACCAAACATAAACCCTGCCGGGGGTTGTCCAGCTCTCTCTTTGTCTCCGAGTCCAGGAGGAAGAGAGCCTATTGAAGGCCCTAAATCTAGCCTGGCTGCTTCCTGTGCTCTGGGAGTATAGTCTAGCCGCGACTGCGAGGTTGTCGAGGCAGATGTGGACGTTATCTGCCATACGAGCCGTAGGAGCCCGGGTGGCTTCCATCAGGCCGTGATACGCAGCATGTGCCTCCGCGTCATACACCTCAGTTTGGGAGCCGAGTGGTTCGGATCCGCGGAAGATCTGCCGTGTAGCTTGGTACCCTACCCAGCCTGCTCCGGCGGAGGTGCTGCTGCCGTCCGACATCTGGGACCCGTCAGTGTAGACAACAATGTCCCGCTTGGAGAAAGTTGCCATCCTGCCTGCAAAGGAGAGGGCCTGTTCTTCTTTGGTCTTATTAGATTCGTAGCCGACCCTGGCGAGGGCTGTCTGCCAGTCCGCTAGTTGCTCCCAAGGGGGGAGTTCTAACGGATCGATGTATTCGGTATTTTTGCTTACGAGGCTTGCCATTCGTCGTAGCCGTGAGTCTGGTCCTGATTTGTCCCTGAGTCTCGTTCGGAGAGGGTGTCGCTCGTCCAGACGATGGATTCTGGTGGACGCTGTGTGGAGCTTCGCGTCCAGTATCACCTCTGCTGGGGGTAGAGCCGCCTCGCGCTATAGGATCGGTACAGGCGTAGTTCTGTATACGGGGACCATCGCTCTAATGGCTTTGGTTTGCGTCGCGTCCAGTTGGTGTAGCAGACTACCAACCCCGTTTGAGATAGTACGTCCATTCTTTATCCGGCTCTTGCCGGGCCACCATGCTTCAGATGCATAGTACTGAGTGGGTAATACACAAGAGGTGATCGCTCGACGAAGTAAGTACGCAGGCGCGCCCCAGACAGTGTTCCCTAGTCCCCGTAGTCCATTGACTACTTGGCATGCTTTTGCAGAGAGGTTTCTTACGTGACTCTTGAATGTGAGGCACAGGACAAGGGGACACGAGGCACCCTCTCACGGAACGGAAGACCTATGATACAAGTCACGTGATGATAAGATAAGGATCATTTGGGATCAATATGATCCAACACGACTTGGGGGCTAAACGATCATTCTAGATCAGAATGATCCAAGACGACCCAAGGGACAAAGGACATGTTCAGGATCAGGAATTGTATATAAGGATGGACTTGAGCTGGACTCTAGGACAGACTTCCCATAGCTTCTTCAGCAATTAACTTCGTATCAGATCTTATGATCGCTTTCAGCTATCTTCCCTGAGAACCTCTTTGACAAGATTACGATTGATCACCGAAGCCTTCCCTACTTGAGACCGATTCGACCCAGTGTAATAATCATCTGATTATTACATCTGATTATTACATTCGATTATTACTGTTACCAGTTCCGCAGCCTCAACTTCTGCAAACATACCTCATTACGACTAGCTGGCCGTAACATACTACTAAAGCAGGTGGTGTTACGGCCTAAACGATTGGTCCCGTCATGGCGTAGCTATATAATGCAGAACAAGGGAATATGATGCGGAGTCATCATTATCGAAGCTTTTGCTTTGTGCCACAGTTGGTTGCCTTGACCTGCTCGTAACACAATGATGACTCCACCCTGCGTAGAGGGGTTGTGGGTTCAATTCCCGCACGCTGCGTCGATAGTGTGATTGTGCCTCCCACACTATGAAGGGCGTCCCGGCCGTAGGCAGCACGTGTAGGACTGGTTACCCCGCACGTCTGCTGGAGTTTCCCTGCTTATACCCGCGATTTGTCCGATTGGTCCTCGGCATAGGGACATGCCTCTTGTAGGGGAGATGTGGTGTTACGGCCTAAACAACTGGTCCCGTCATGGCGTAGCTATATAATGCAGTACAAGGGAAAATGATGCGGAGTCATCATTATGGAAGCTTTTGCTTTGTGCCATAGTTGGTTGCCTTGTCCTGCTCGTAACAGTTAACTATATATAGTTTCTAAATCTTTATTTGTAGTTTATAAGAACTTTGTTATAAATAAGATCTTAAACAATATTTTACTTTTTAATATAGTTAACGTACCTGCATAGCGAGTGGGCCAACATAGCGAGTGGGCCACTTTCCTCTACCTTTCTACCTTTTATGTAAGTTAATTTAGCTACAACGTACAAAATTAATTAAAACTACTCATCATCCTCTTCCTCATTACTGTCCCAAACTACTTCACAGGTTCGTGCGTTATGTCCAGTCTTTCCGCAATTGCCACATCGTCGCGCGCGTGGTTCAGCGCCTTCCGTACGACCCTCCTTCTGAGGGTTATTCTTCCCTCCAACATCAACACCACCCTTTTGTCCTTGTAGTGCCTCTGCTTCAGCAGTATTAAGTGACCCTCCAAGACGTAGTCGGGTCTTTTTTGCCCTTCGGCGCTTACTTAATACCTCTATCCCCGTACGAAGCTTAGAGTTCTCAGCCTCAATAATAGCAAGCCTATGGGCTAACTTGCTAATACCTTTGGCCTGGAAGTCAATTACTTCGTACATTGCTGTTGGTGAGCTACCCTGATGTGCTTGGATCCTCTTTTTAAGGGATGTAGCACTTCGTACGCCCTCTAGTGCTGTAGTTGGTGTCTTTGCGTCCCAGGAGCCTTGGCTGCTTGGCCGTGAGGTTGAGGGTGTTGGCGTCTTTGGCTTGAAATCCAGGCGAGAAATGACTACTTCTGGGTCTAATGGTACAAGGCCTGCCTGTCTAAAACCAGCTCGTACGTTGTTTTCGCCCATTGAAGCAAAGAATGCTGCTTTAAAAGCAGGAAAGAAGTCGTCCTTTGTAATATGCGAAATCTGCATCCGCATCATCTTCTCGATTTCCTTGCCGTACGAGTGCTTTAACGGGCTAAAACAACCAACGTCAAGAGGCTGAAGCTCGTGCGATGAATGGGGAGGCATGCAAAGAGCGATAATGTTTTGTTCCTTGCAGTAGTCGTCAAACTCAGTGGATTTATGGCTGTTATGACCATCTAGGATCAAGAGGCGATGATGACTCTTCGTACGAGACTTTGTACACTGATCAAAGTGCTTTAGCCAATCTAGGCCAATTTCATTTGTCGTCCATCCATTTTCGCTTGGATGGATGCGCCATGTGGCTGGGAATTGGCCGTTGGCGTACCAGGAGAGGAGGTGATATTTGCCCTTCACGATGATGTACGGAGGCAACGCCCAGCCATCCGCGCATACACCCTGAATAACAGAAACCCATTCCCGATTGCCAGGCTGCTTCATACGAGGCCTTCCCTTACGGTCAGATGTCGTAACAACCTTTGCGTGCGACAGCATTCCCATTAAGAAACCAGTCTCATCAAAATTGTAGATATCGTGATCGTGTATCCCATACTTTGTAATTGTGTTTCGCACGAGTGCAAACCAGCCTTGTATAATCGTAGGATCTTCAGCTAAAGCCCTCTGATAGTCGATTCGACGTCGAAATCGCATTTTCAATTGGGGTTGTCGTCGTACGAAGTTCTCTGCCCATCGGGGTCCAACACGCGTCGCGTCGCGCTTAGAAAGGAGTCGGTCGGCCATATCTCGTACGTCTTCTTGTCGCGGGGGAAAACCTCGATTAATTAGGTCAATAACGCATTCAAGAATCACCTCCTCTTCAGATATAGTCATCTTCATTGAATTTGGACGCGTCTCGCCTCGTACGACGCGTCCAGCGCGTCGGTTTTGGATTGACGTTCGAGGGACCTCAAAGGTAGAAGCTGCTTTTCGTATAGACATTTTTGGGTCTTTTTCGATAGCCTGGATGGCAAGGATGATACGACGTTCAATTGAGGTAGATTGCATGTTCGTACGTGGAGGAATGTTAGTGTAAAGGTGAAAGAGGTAGAAAGAAGGAAAAGTGGCCCACTCGCTATGTTGGCCCACTCGCTATGCAGGTACGTTAGTTAATTATTCATAAAAATGTAATAACTATTAATAAATTTAAATAAATTTAAAAATAATTTCTTATTAACTATTTATATTTAAGTTAAGTAATTCTTAAACGGCCTTTAATTATATTTTGATTGAAAATAAAATGTTATTTTAATTAAACTTAACATAGAGAACGATTATTTATTAAAAGTAGAAAATAAGTATAAGGCTCGCTCTAAAATAGGTGATGCGAGCGAGTGTGGGCCTCAGTGATTATGTTACCGAGGTCACGTGACGGGCAGTGAGGCCACAGATGGTTGAAGCCATCACGACAGGTTCCCTGTAGCTTCTTTTCTTGCGATATGATTTACCAATCCGCATTCACCCAAATGTATCGCGTACCGCCATCTAAATAGTTGTTTGCGCCCACGACTTACTGAACAGGCCCCTCAAAGCCATAACTTCCTAGGAAGTTATCATTTCAAGATAATTGGTAGCAACGCAGGAAACCCCGTGCACAAGTCATTGTTTTTTCAGCACTATGCGGGTAGCGGCGGTTTGTGTTCCTCACCATTCGCAGTTTCAGCTGCACGTACGCATCCAACGGGAATCCTCACTCAACTGCGCCTACTTGCTACACACACATACTTCATCCTTCATGTAAGGTAGCTTTCTCCGCACATTTCATTTGCCTTGACTACAGAGTACTTTGATCAACGACGCTACTCCATGAAAATTCCGTAGTGGCATTTCAAACAGTTGCCTTCCATCCACTCTGCTGCGTTTCGTCGATCAAATTGTAATTTGTGGCACGGGGCCAGCAGGGAACTGATGTGTTGGCAGTTTCCTGATCATCCGGCACCAAGTTTTTGTAATGTTGGCCCAAGGATGTTACTCCAAGTCAATCAAACAGATACTCTTTATGTGAAAACCACGATATTTTACTGACATTTGCGCCCCATAACTCTACTAATAATACAATGGACGAGTAAAACAATACGAGCATCCAAAACGTTCTAACTCTATGTTCCCATTCATTCGTGAATGAGGTCAAGTGGCATACCATGCCGACTGCGGACCAATCATCTCTTGAGACACACCCAAAACACTCATTGACGGAACAAACCCGACGATTCTGCCTTGCAATGCAGGGCCTCAACCTTCGGAGAATGAACTGTGCACAAGTTGACTGACTTGATGGTTATTCCTGCATCTTTTGACGCCTTACCACAGTTGAACACTAGTGACATTTAATTAGCCTGTGTTCACGATGCACCAAGTTGATAGTTACAACTTTGTTGAGTCTGAGCTCGAAATCCCCGTGCCACTCATGTCTCCCACTTGGACCTGTGTAAAAAGCTCGATCATCTTCAAAGTGTGAAGGCTCCCGCTCGATCGCCCGGATTCTAGTAGGTGTCTCGATTAACTCCCACGACCGGGGTGGAACCGGTAACTCTCGTGACTGGGGCCGGATGGGGGTGACAGTCAACTCTCGCGCCTGGAAAGGTTCTGCCGATCACTCTGAGTCAGCAACTGGATACAAGGTTGGTTATCATGGAGCATCAACACCAACCAACGAAATTATGTCACAGTGCTCACTTACCATTTCGTTTTGGTCGGGTATAGTAGCGAGCAACTTCAATGAGTACACCTGCAACTATTGGTCCAATGAAGAAGAGTATTGTTTGCGAAGGCACGCCATCGCAAGCAAGTACAAGTCCAGACATACCAAGCCGCTCAAAGAGAGACGCTGGGATTCCTTTTTTTGTGGTTTCTGTAGCAATGCCTTGCAACCGTACTCGATTCCAGGGAAGGATCAGAAGAACCCACAGCAACAAGAGTGCAGAGCTTCGCGGCACGACATCCTTGAGAATGGGGAATGCCTCCCTTTTATAGTGATTTGACAGTCACATAGACAGCCTATGCGCTATGGCATGACTTTAGAATGGGGGTTTCCCCCTCACCGCTTGTCAAATTCGCTGTGAACCTCTTTGATGAGCACAAGCCCATGAAGCCTTCTGATAACAATCTATTATTTCCATTTCAGGAGCTCATGGTAACCCATTTGCAGGAGGCCTCAGACAAGAAGCAGCTGTGCCGCTCAGGGGTAAATGATGCTGCAACCTGGAGTCCCAAGTTGGTAATTAGGACAACCAACACAAGCTGTTGGACCAACCGGTGTACTTTCCAACCTCCCCGGAACTCCACTCCACGGTGTGATAGGTGCAGTAAACCATGCCAGCTGAATCCAGGGTTATTATAATGGAGGGTACGGCGCTGAAGTCTCTGACTTTTACCAAGAGTCGAAGACAGCCCGTACTCCTTTCTTGAGTTCCCTCGGCGTGTCTCGTCTCTTCTCTCTGAGCCTTCTCGCCATCATATCTTCTTGCTTTCATGTTTGTATCATCACCATCGTATTCAACCTCAAAGACGTGAGCTCTCGCTATCATGGCAAATGCGATCAATCCAACATCTATTCCCCCAATTACTCAACTGCGGGAGCAACTCGACTATGGCGACCCTCATTTGCCGAGATGCCAGGGATTCTATGATAGTGTCCGTGTCTTCCGCAAGAACTTTGTGACCAGCCAAGGTTGGGAAGGCAGTACGATTCACGAATGGAGAATTCGCGAGCATCGAACCGCTCTTGCTGAGATGGCGCGAGCATATCTTGAGCGTCATGGCAATGGGCAACTGTACTGGCCAGACGACAATACGCAAGGCCGAGCTAACAAACTCAAGTATTCTACTGATGGCACACGGTAAGCCACATCAGAAACTCGTATGCCAGGCTCACAGCTGACTTTGAGGCTTACAGGATTAAGAGAATCATGCAGCAGCTTTTCTGGCGGCTGAACCTCCAACAGCACCGGAACGACAAGTACAAGAAGAACAAAGAGAAGTCGAGCAGCGTTGATAGAATGACTGGAAGGGGCCTCAGTCACGAAGATCCAATCGACGTAGATATCTTCGAAGATGGGCATGAGGGTTCCAGCGTTGCGGGGATGCCTGGTAGCTCAAGGTTTGTGATCGAATGCCGACCTTGTGTCAGAATCTAGTCCCTAACATAAGATACTATAGCTCAACCACGTTTCCTGAGTCTACTATTCATCCCCAGCACATCGACCCAAGCGTTATCGATCCTCACTTGGGCGAGGCGCAACAAAGCTGGCCGGATCAACGTGAGGTCAGCAGCGATCCGTACCGCGTCCCCGAAAGTCCAGAAATACACGTGCAGAACACATGTACCCCAGTAAGCAAGCTCAGCTCCCCATCATGTTTCACTTGCAACGAATAATTACTCTAACACGTATTACCCTAGCAGAACCAGCACACCTTGGAAAGCATTTCATCAGCCGCTCCAAACGACGATCGTCAATTTGCACCCTACGCTGACATGGGTCCTCCACCCAAGCGACCGAGGCTTGACAAGGCCAAATCTGCAGGTACAAACATCAAGGCGACAAAAAAACCCCGTGCCAACAAACCCCCAATCGATCTCAGAACACACAGAACCTCGCCCCGCAAAAGAATCATCCGTCAACCGGCGAACAGCGCAACACCTGAGCAACTCTTGGCATTCTTTAACAGCGCCCCAAGCCCAGAGATCGATGACGACTCGGTGGCTCCTGAACCGCAGCCAGTTGCTGATGACGTCTCGCCTCCGGGCCTTCAGGGGAGACTCAATCCTCTTCAAGCCACTGTCGAGACTGTCACGGACGAAGACATTTCCCCGAATGCTTACGCCGACAAAGCAGTCATTCAACTAAGAACCGAAACTGAGATGCATCAGTCTCAGCCAGAGGAGAGCTGCCACACGAATGAACCTTCAGCTCCGATGCAGCCAATTGACGCGGCACTTGACACACCATTCGCACCACACCCAACAGTCCCTGCTGCGCCGCAAATTGACGACCCCTCCGCTTTGCCAGAAATTGTCAAGAGCGCAGAGGCCGTCGTTCAACAGCCGACAATTGTCAATCAACCACCTAAGGATGCACCAGTGCGGCAATTAGAGGTCGACTTTGTGTATCGCGTGGTAACTAGTCACCCAACACGTCAAAGTTGCACTTGGGAGCCAGAAGGAAGCTTCCGGAGTAAGACGCTCGCCGAACTCGTAGAAGAGCTGTCGAAACTACCAACACAGTTCCAATGGTCTGAGCTTAAATGCCTGTTATTTCGATTGGAGGCCCGGAATACTGCCGTACAGGAAAGGGTCCATAATGGCAGAGAAGCAGGGTTTGAGTCTTTGAAGCGAATTCTTGCGCGATTTATCCGGGAATGCATTGCAGAAACTCCTCCTGGGGAGAGCGTCTCTGTTTTTCTCGAGATTGAGCCGTTGACAACTTTGGACTCTGTTTTAAAGGCGGCGGAAGTAGAGAACATCGATTTCTCTTGGTGAAGAAACTCACTGTAGAACAGCGGTCTCTTGCCTACCTACTAGTATAGATATTGGATTCTTCAGATTTTCAAATGCACAACAGACCAAGACCTATGTCAAAAATCAGTCACATAATCAGCGATCATTCTGTATCTTCCGGTATGATTTCTTATTGGGGTCTTACCGAAGATATGTCTTAGCTATACAAGTGGGGTGACACGACAGTTGTGACCAATCGGGCTTACCCATTGTCCCGTCTCAGAATGCTCCTCCGCTTTAGCGAGCGTTGGTGATTGGGGAAGCTCTTCGCGTGTAAGTGTCTTCCAGTCAAACGGTTCTGTGAGATTGGCTCTTCTGTTGTGCACTGCTAATGACATCGAAAACTCCGGAGTCGGTCGAGACGGTCGGGATTTGTGGAGATATTTCGGATAACTGGTACGGACATGTTCAGCCCCAGTCTTTAAGCAGCCGGTGCACGTAGCTGCGATACTGCCAAGGGAGCAGTTCTCTCCGCATGGATCCACTCCTCTTCATCACGTTTGCGATGGCACCAGCAAGTTATGTTTTAAGGACTTATTTCTGTCTAAATGCAATGCTAGACTACCGAGATCCCAAACCGAACAGATAGGAAACAAAATGCAAAAGGGAATAGATAACGCCAAGAACTCACAACGCTCGTGTCGCATTTTTTGGGGATGAGAACATCAACCCCGGTTGAGAAGAGAACTCAACCCACCACGTGAGGAACACCTCTCTTCCACTTGAGTTCCTTACCGTGCTTACTCTTATGGTGCCTCGACACGTTATCCCGCCTCCCCTCGTGGTCGCACCCCTGGTGCGGGCACTGGCGGATCTCGGAGCGGACGTTGTTCTTTTCCGCAACGTCCTTGTGGCGCGCCTGCATGTGCCGCTCGAGGTCCCGCACTTGAGCAAACTTGTGCTCGTGACGGCGCTCAGCGCGACAGATGGTGCAAACGAGAGATTTGCGGTGGACACGCTGGTGCTGCTTCAGCTGGGCCTCCTTGGCGAAGGTCTTTGTGCAACCATCGGTAGTGCAGCTGTAAGGATGGGAGAAGCTGGAAGGAGCGCTTGCGTTGTCTGATCCGGGGGAGGAGGTAGTTGTGTCGAGGGGCGAGCCGTCGGTGCTTGCCGGGAACATGGAGTATGGGTCGGTTTCAGGGAAGAAGTCGAGGACAGGCTCGAAGGGGGAGGTGTTCGTGCTGCCCATGTAAGAGGAGATCTGGTCACCGGAAAGGTAGCCTGAGGTAGAGAGGTCGGGCAGAGGGCCGTTGAAGTCGAAGAAGTCGGGGCCTAGACTCTGCGCGACATCGTACTGGACGGTGGGGTCGTTGAAGATGTCCTGGGGAGAGTGGGTGTTTTGGTAAGTGGCTTCCATGGTGGTGGAAAGGTCAAAGGTGGTCATGTCGTAGTCGCCAGTAGCGAGCATGTCCTGCTGCATGAGCATTGCCCAATCGTCGCCCTCGTCCGGAGTCTCAAAGAGCTCCGAGAAAGGCGAGTTTTGATACGTGTTGTCGTTCATTGCATCGGGTGCAGCACGTACCGGCTGGGCCCCGTAGGGCCAGCCTGTAGTAGTGACCGCCATAACTGCGACTGAGGGGGGGAACCCGGGGTGGTGTGTAGTGTTCTCGCTTGGAAGTCTGCCAATGTTGATCGTTGCAGCAGACAGGTCGTAAAACGCCGTGTTAGGAGTTGTAGGTTGCTGGTAATAAGGGTTGTTTTGGTAAAGGGTGGTTGACTCGGCGATTTGCTGAGCTAGTTGGTTTACGAATGGTTGCGTTTGTGTGAATTCTTGTGGACGGGCGCTATCAAGTTCAGATGGCCGATCGAGAAGTTTTACGACGTACTCAGGTCCTTGGCCAACCTAGGGGTAAGCGTTAGAGACAAGTCGCAAGAGAGAGCGTGGACGCGCCGTCAGCGAGCTTACCGGTGCAAATAACCAACGCCATCTTCACCATATTAGACAGCAACAAACAACGACTGCATCACGCCGTCGGGCTTCCTAATGGAGACCTGTCGGCATGTTTCCGGGGTGTCCAGGGGTGCAATCAGTGCATCGTCTGGAGACTCCGGGACTGGGATAAGGTAATCAACAAGACAAATATCCTCCATCAATGCAAGGCCCGAAAGCTGGGCTCTCGCCAATTCCTCCGAGACACTGAGGGAACAACAAGCAGTTCTGCGTCTATTGCAATCATCAAAAAAAATCGATGCAAGGTGGGACTAGGTTTGTGTGTTAGCTTCTCGTCTTGAGAGAGAAGTGCTTTTTGTATTCAGTCGTTAACTAACCTTGCGAAGTAACGACAGCTCATGTGGGCGTCGGCGTCTTGTTGACGTCAACAGTGGTGGTGGTGGATATCCTCCATCGTCGGAGTTGCCTCCATCAAAAGGGGAATCCATCTTCTCGAATTCGACTGGGGTGAAGTCAGGTTTGCCCATCTCCAAAGCAACGGCATCTCCCGTATCGGCCGAGGTCGTGACCCGAGGATCAGGAGTCGTCAAAGCTTCCAAGTCAAATTCGTCTGACACGTCGTAAAGGCATAGGTAGCGATCAGTATCGCCGTCGAAGTCGTGTGAGTCCCAGCGGTCCGGGACCGGTGGATCTGCGTAGGAAGCCATATTGGCTGCGGGGTGAATCGCTGATTCAACTAGAGCGTCATCTCTCGATTCTTGGCGTGGCTTGGCGTGAATGAAGCTTGTAATCTTGTATCGATCAAGGAGTTAGATGCGATCAGCAATGATATGGTAAGGGTAAGGTAAGAAGAGGTAGGTAGAGATTGAAGGTATTCGGAGCGGGTGAGGAAGAAAGAGAGGTCTGGCAGTCGAAATGCGCGAGGGATGCCTGGGGATTTGAACTGTTCAGTGACTCAGGCCCGCTTCTTCTGAGTGGTTGCCTGTGCCGGTTTCCCAAGGCGCAGCGATTTTGGCCTCAGTGGCCCGTGCGCTGATCGCAAGCAGGGATAGTCAATTTGCGAGACATGCAACGCCCATTAAATGTTACTGCAGCACCATTCAACACCACGCGATATGCTTCAAACATGGCCTGCAATTTTGCTTGAAACTTGTGGCAACCCAAAACTACTTAACATATTATCTCAAGCTAGTATACCAGATACTTTACCATCATATCGTGTTGCTAAATGAAAAGGACTTTGGTTCAGCATCGTAATGGTCAGCATCAATGTACCCATGCGGCCAGGACGGGGCTGAACGGTGGGCGGATTTCTTATGGTGGATCCATTGGCTCGCTCGCTTGGGGAGTAGCCCCACATGGCACGAGAAAAGGTACCGAGTGACTTGAGGCCGCCGCAACTTTCCCCGTCCATTTCATGCCAATCGCGCCGTTGCCCATTTCTCAACACTGAAATCTGGGCACACATGATGCAACATCTTCGGTGACCCTTCATTTGGTCTCAATTGATGAACCATTATTGGTCGCCTTACGTTGAGTCAATCGGTCAAGATATCTTCGCTTTGACTGCCGTGGTTTTGGAACCAAAGGTCGCATCGTTTGCATCGTCACATCCCCAAGGCAATGTCTGATCTCACGATGCCATTCATCCACGCCGACGACATTATAGCTCGTACACGTTCACGAGTGTCACCGCGGCGCAGCGCAACGATCTGATACGATGTTGTGCTCGCCCGTATTTCAGTGCTTTCTTTAGACGTTTCCGAAGTCTCCCCAGATCTTACTCTTGACCGCCAAGACTGCCCTATCCAAGAAACCAATCATCCAATTCCGGCGAAACAAGATGATCAGATCAGCTTCATTCGGGCCGATGCGTCACTGAGTCTGGCATTGTTGAGTTCTATGAGCGGATAGCCTTCGCAATAGACTCGAAGGCGCCGATTGAGCATCAAGAAGACAACAAGTTGGGTGATGTGCGTCAACGGTCAACTAATATCAATCACCTAGTCTGCTAGCAGCAAAAGTTACAGCGGGCAATTACCACCTGGACGGGGAGGAATACGTGCTGCCGTGCAAAAGCTTGCGTCGAGGGGGAATCGAACCCCCGGCTCCCCGACGCTGCTGGATGGCAACGGAGAATTTTACCACTAAACCATCGACGCTGGCTGAGCTTACTCAGCTTCTGGTATACCACGCGATTTCGCGCGCCATGATGGCCGCGGCGCGCTCGAAAGATCGCATCTTCGCGCGCGCAAAACGCCAGCTTCGCGAGCACAGACGGGGGTGTGGTGGGGTGTTTCCATGACTGAAGTCGACATAAACTCGGCAGCGGGGACGGACCAAACTTTGTTTCGTCAAGGCACTGCGTCCTTACCGATCTTGGCGGCTGTGGCCAGGGAAAGTCAATGATGACGTCCATGTCGAGGGGTGGAGAAATTCCGGAGCGGTGCCCGGGCTGAAGCTGGAGCCGGAGCCTTGGAGAACCACTCTGGCCCCGGATCCGGAGCATGCGGTACAACCGAGACCGACAGACTAATCGCCGACTTCTCACGTAATGAGGTTCCATTCGGCAATCAGGAACTCCCGATGCTCGGGGTCCTTCGAGCTCCCTTCGAGAGCATGACATGCGGGAAATGAGGAACTGCAGTACCCCTCAAGCGAACACCACCGTCGAAACCGATACCGAGCCGCGACTCTAATTTGGCGGAGAACCGAGACCGACACTGATGCCGTAATCCACCTACGCTGCAATACTATCCGGACAATAACACTTCGTGAAGCCGTGGGAATCGAGGGATTTGTGAGCGTTTTTCGATGCGCCTCCTGAATCGGAGACTTCGGCTTATATCCGTGATGCGACGTCAGGGGAGCTTGGTCAGCTTAGTTAGCCTTGACCAGTCTCTATTGAGGAAATGCGGCAGTGTTGGCTGTGGGGGTGTAGCGAGAGGTCTTGGAATCGAGTTTCTCTTTTTCTTAGCTTCGCAAAGTTTTGGTCGATGGGGATTTACTCTACTATATATAAGCTAACATGTAGTGATCCTCGAAACGTCCAATTCGGTCTACGAAACACCTGTTTGTCTCAAGGGCTTCTATCTCGACTCGTTCCGCTGTCAACGACACCCCCGCCATGAAGCATACAAAAGCTTGTCTGCTCGCAGCAGCAGCCGTCTCGGCATCCAGCTGCGCTGCCGAGACGAACACCGGAGATCGTGTCATCCAACTCGGCAAGGGTTACTACAATGGCACGACCAAGGTCCAGTTCACCACGGAGGCCCTCGGTGAAGCGGATTTCTTCAAGATCGACCCTGGCCCGAACGCAACTACCTTTGACTCGTACGTCATCAGACCCTACATGCAGCTTGCCCCCCTGCTGCCGTTCATGGAACTGACACAGGTACCCGCAGCTGGTACTTTGATGCGATGAACCCTTCGACCAACGAGACAGTCGTCTTCAACTTTGAGGTCCAGAGACCGACCGACAACGGCGCGGATGTAGGCACCACGCAGTACCACGTATCCCTGTTCTGATCCTTTGCCAATGGCACGGCCTTCAGCTACGGAGTCAACTTCGAAATGGCCAACATCATTGAGAGGGCGGACAAGAGCATGCGCGTAGACTTTTTCGGCGGCAGCGAGGTCAGCTGGTCGGGCTCGAGCTTGTTGCAGCCGAGACCGGTGTACAACGTCACCATCAACTCGCCCGAGACCGGTATCTATGGAAGTCTCATCTTGCGAGGCAACGTGAGTCCATCTCTACGGTATGAGTAAATGCTCCAGACTGACAAGTTGATTGTTGCAGACCGTCGCCCCCCACTACACCTGCGGCACCGACGCGGCCGGCGTAAACGAGAAAAACGTCGAAGGCGTAGCCTGGGCCAACGCCCTCCCCGACGCCGAAGCAGCAGTCGACCTCAAGCTCGACGACACGACCATGTCCTTCTCTGGCTACGGCTACCACGACAAGACCTGGGTCGACCGCCCCTTTCAGGAAGCTTCCCGGCCGCCTTCTGGGGCCACGCGCGCCTTGGGCCCTACGCCGTTGTCTGGTGGCACTCGCACGCGCAAGATGGCACCGAGATCAGCTCAGAGTACCTAGCCACCTACGAGGATGGGCACGTGATTGCTTCGAGATGCGTCGACCGCGCGAATAATACGCTAGGATGGGGCGAGGGGCAGATTTGGCCGCTTGTGCCTGGGACGCCGGCGCCTGCTGGGATGATTGTGCGGTGGGATTTGGGAGATGCTGGGGTGTTTGTGGCGAATATTACGAGTAAGGATATTTTTGTCACGATTCCGTTCTGGCAGGCTGGGAGAGGACCTGTTTCTGGGGGGTTCGTTGGGGGAGAGCAGTATACGGATGAGACTGGTTTGTGGTCTCTTAACCAGCTCCCCAAGTTGTAGGGAAAATGCAGGTCTTGTATTCTAGGTACTATCAATCATCTCACATGCGTCTTCTAGTAGATATATGATGACTTCAAACAGTGCTAAGTCGGTGTCTCTGGGTGTGGCTGTCGGCGAGCTTGGAGAAATGTCTTATGGTCAAGTCCGTGAGATTTACTTGCCTTCGGTGACATGGTAATTCCTGGATACCATGGACTTGTTTTCACAACCCGTTCTCACGTCGTAATACGCTCGCTCACCACAAGAAAGCGTGTGGTGTTGCCGTTTCGAATTCTATCGTGGTTTAACTTCACTTCTGTTTGAGCCGCTTCTTGCAACATCCGGCATCGCCCTAACCAATCTTCCAAGTGCATCTTAAGGATCTTTTAGCGCCCTTCAGCTTTTTCCTATGATATGACAGCAGCATCAACATCTTCACAAGGTCTTAAGACCAAGGAATCGAGAGTTGTTGGCAACATATGCACACGTGACATCTAACTTGAGCCACAAGTCGACTCTCTAACAGCTGACAGACTGGCCTCGACTGACAGATTGCCTCGACAACAAGCAGTTCAGCTCATTCCACCGGCCACGACAACCTCCGTTCTTCATGTACTTGCACCAATCCGCGCGTGCCGTCTCCCCAGCACTGAGGAACGCCCATTCGGGAGCCATAACCGGGGGAGAGTGCGTGAGTTTGAGCAAGATACTTGCATCCGCGCTAGCGCCCGCCACTCCCCCGCCCCCGCCATCCACCAACTCTGATTCGCCGCCCAAACAGGTGGACCATTCCCGTCTTGAGCCTCCCGCCCAACTTCAAGTCAGCCAGACGGCCGTTTCCACGAAGGAAACATTCAGGCCGCCGTTTGCTTCTTAGAGATCTCACTCAAAGACCAGCCAGATTCTCGCTAGGCCCAGGGACCTTGCCTGAGTGGAAATAAACTTGCTCAATTGGTGCCCTCCATTGGTCTACTTTCCCGTTGCGGAACTGCTCGCCTCGGTCTCTCATTCCGAATTCTCTATGCTTCCTATTCCTTGTCACCACGAGAACTGCTCAATGTAACGGGATGCTACTGTGATTTTACCGTATACCCGCCAGCCAGCTGATTCCCATAGGGCAGCAGCGCAGGGCATCGCCGTAGTTCACCACGAGTCTAAGCCGTTTTTGTTCGCATTGTGGCGTCTGAGGGAGTTTCCTTCGCGCTGGAACTGGCCTACCTTAGTTTACTTGCCACGATGCTCACAGCTAAGATCCCTGCTACGTGACATCCCAAAGGAAAGGATAAGCTACCCATTTAAGGTATGCTGCAGGTATTGCACGCGGAGGTTGATGTGTTTATAAAAGTGCTTACCTCGCAGAAGTTTCTCACTCATATCTCCAACCCTCCTCCTCTTCATCTTCTTGGCAGTACCTCCCAGTCGTTGATCCCTTCACCTGACCCACTGTACAAAGTTACGAGCTCTGTCGATCTCACACCACCTACAATCATGGCCCTCAAGACCCTCCTCCTCGCCCTCGGTGCCGCCAACTTTGCATCCGCTCACTTTGGCCTCGCCTACCCGTCATGGCGCGCTGATACCCTCAGCGGGACAAACCTGACGGGCTACTCACAGTGGACCTACCCATGTATGGCCGTCTTTCCCTTTCCTACCCGCCCCCACCAACATATCCTGTCCATCACTCGAAGGCTCGAAGTGACATAAGCTGACTTCCTCACCAGGTGCCGGCGTCCCCTACGGCAGAGGCAACGTGACAGACTGGCCTCTCGACGGCGGCTCCATCGAGCTTGACCTGCACCATGACTGGACGTACGTCTTCATCAACCTCGGCATCGAGTCCGGCGGCAACGTCACAACGCACAACATCACCCTCACCCCCGAGTTCTGGAACGCCACCGGCTCAGGCACTCTCTGTGTCGAGAAGCTTGCGCTGCCGACGCCCGCAAAGGACGGTCAAAAGGGAAGTATCCAGGTCGTGACTGTCGGCGAGTCTGGGTCTGGCCTTTACAACGTATGTCCACTCTACCATCTTCTTGTGTGAAGTACCTACTTCAGTAGATAGCGGGATGCTAACCTGGTGGGCAGTGCGCCGATATCCGCTTCACCTCGAATGCGACCACCCTTCCCTCGGATCAGTGCAAGACCGAGGGCGTGACGGTTCAGACCATCCAGGAGCAGAGCGCCAACGGGACCAACGGCACCAGCGGGAACAGCACCGGCAACTCCACCTCCGGCAGCGGTTCCAGCGGCGCAGCGGGCAGCGGAGCTCACATGCTCGCCCTCTCATCCGTCGTCGGACTTAGCATGGCATTTGTCTTCGGCATGAGCCTGTAAAGCTTTGCACTGGCCGTGGAGGACGAGACGGGCAGGTAAAGGTAATGTCTTCATTAGACATACATCACGGTGGAGGGGGAACAGCATGAGAAATGCGTTTGTGCTTCTAATGTACATGGATGCTTGATACCAGTTCATCCTCTGGATAACCGACATGATAATGAATAGGAAAATCCTGAAAAAAAAAATGCTATGCTCAGGTATATGGATGTGTGTATATGAGATGCGAACCAATGTGACCAAATGCAATGCGACCTGACCTGCGTCAATGTTACTGAACGAGGCCGGTGTGAATCCCCAAATCCACAAAAAACATTTACTCAAAACCATGCATGCTACTTTCTCAACATCAGTGGTATCTCTCGCAAACATCATGCAACTTCATGCGCGTACTGCCGGGGCAGTGACGTCTATCTCGACCAAAACAACAACGTATAATCCAGATTAAATCCATGCCAAAACATAAGAAAAGTAAGTGTTGAGCGGAACCAATCACCTCTTCGCAAGAGCTTGCTGCTCCATCACATATAGCTCTCTCACGACGCGAGCCATTGTGATCCGCTGTGTCGGTGCAGGTATCAACATATCAGAAACAAGCCGCTCGAGCTTGTCGCGCGGGTACAGCTTCTCCCTCGCCACCGCAACCTCGCTCAGCCATCTGTACATGAGATCCACAGCAGGACAAGGCTGGCCGGGGGCCCTCTGCTGCGGGCTCGGCGCGGGCCGGTTCACGTCGGCAATCATCCAGTACAGCGCAGTCTGCTTGGGCTGCTTCCGCGAGCGGGCGTCCGGGAAGGAGATCTTGCCCAGCACGTAGAGCATCGTCACCCCGAGCGCCCAGACGTCCGACGGCGGGCCGCGGAGCTTCTTGCCGATGAACTCGGGCGGGATGTAGTACGGCGTGCCGCCCGTCGTCACGGGTCCGCTGGTGTGCGTCGACAGGCCGAAGTCGCAGAGCACGGCGCCGCGGGAGGGCGAGTAGAGGATGTTGGCGGGCTTGATGTCGTTGTGGACGAGGTTCTTGCTGTGCAGGTAGTGTAGGGCGCCGCTGATATCGCGCGCGATGGCGAAGGCGTCGGCGCGGTCGCCGAGGAAGCTGTGGTCTACGTGGGAGCGCCAGACGCCCTTGGCGCTGAGGTCCTTTGCGTCGACGTGCTCCATATACAGGGAGAGGTAGCGGGCGTCGCCGCCGTAGAGTTTGACGATGGACTCGTGATTGAGGTCGTCTTGGGACTGGTACTCGCGGAGCCACATGTCGGCCTGCCGGATCACGTTCCGCTCGTTGTTGTCCTGAGGCTTGGTCACGTTGTTGGCGTTTGCGTTGGCCGTGCGGGTCTTTAGGACTTTGACGGTGACGATGCCGTCTGGGACGTTGGAGTGCTCGGCTGTGAAGACGGAGGAGAGGGTAGTGGAGGCGATTTGGTCGCGCTTGGAGACTGTGTACTCGTCGATCTCGCAGCCGCCGGGGATGACTACCGTCTCCTCCTTTTGCATGTCGAGCAGGGCGTGGCCGTTTGTCGCTACGAGCTCTCTGCCCTTGGCTTCTGTCGGTAGGGGGAAGACGAGTGGTTGTGCTTGTGGCCTGAGGAACATGATGACACCGTCTTCCTTCTCCTTCTTCACCATGCCGGCCTCCTCTGTCGTGCGCGCCTTTTTCTCGGACCGTGGCTCACCATCGTCGGCGGTGAATGACCGCTTGCCAGAGGCGTTGAGGGCATCTGGATTTGAGCTTGAGGGTAGTTCGTCTTTGAGGTCCGAATCGGCATGTCTGAAGTAGGCGGGTCGCTTCTCCAAGATCCTAAAGTCAAGGACTTCAACATCGCGAACGTTTATCCTCCATGTACCTGGTGACAGCGCCTTGGGGGCTCCCGGATTGACTCCCCAGCTGGCGCAAGAACCGGGATCATCAGATATCCTCGTTAACGAGATTGGTACCTCGGATCTATTCAGCAGAATCTGGTTATCGCTCGTCGGATCATAGTAGAGCTCGCACCACAACGGCGGGCGGGGCGTGTTGTCATCCAACCGCTCCGGCGGGATGCGCACAGAGAACTTGATGTCCCGGGACGTCTGGGAGACGGCAAGGACTTTATGTTGTGGTTCCTGCTCAGACGCAACCTCTGCGCGGAGGGCAAGCCATTGGCAGTTGTAGTTGCCTGGGCTCACCGAACGGCTCCGAGTGAGGGGTCGAACGAGGATGCGGATGCCCTGCTTGTGGTGATGCTCCTCGACACGCAGCTTGTCGAGCGGTACGGGGTCGGCTGAGATGAGGTCAAAGGGTTCCTCTACACGGATGTTTCTCATGCGGGCATCGATTTCAGATTGAGAGAATGGTTCCGTCTTTTCTTCCGACGGCTCCTCGGAGCCGCGGACCCGGCGGTCTCCCATCAAGCGAGGGAAGGGATGACGATGTTGCCTAGCCTCCCGTGGCCCATGCGCGGTTCGATTGACGACGGCCGGCAGTTACGGATACCTTACGGGGAGATAGACTCAGAGACGACGCCAGGCACTCCGGATGGCGGGTGGTATGTGAGGAGGTGAGTCGCCGTTGTCGCAGTGGCAATAAGGTGAGTGAGTCCGGCCGGGATGGGTTGGCCTGGACACGTAAGTTTGGTGTGAGGTAAGATGTCGTCTATCCTGGTATGGCCAGGCAGACAGGCGAGTTGAGTGAGAGTGAGATGGCGCGCGGCAGGGTGAGCGTGATTAGATCTTTTGCGATGAGCAGGGCTCAGAGCCTAGCGGTCTGTAGGTTGGCCGAGGCGTGATTTATGAATGAGGAAAAGGGAAAAGGAACAGGAAGAGAGAGACAGTATCTCTGCCGGGTACAGATGCAGGAACAGCACAGCATTAATGAGCCTCCTGAGCACTGCCAACAAGCTGTTCTGTTGGAGTGTTGGAGAAGGGCAGACGGACAGGACTAGACGTCAGATGAACAGATGGACAGATGAGCCAAATGTCAACTGGAAAGCAGGCGACGGCGGGGAACGGGAGAAACGGGGAGTGAACGGGGTTGAGCTGACTTGAACTGACGGGGGGAGGGACCTTGGGACCTTATGGGAGGTCCTGCTGATGGAGTCTCAGCCTCAAGTAGTTTATCGGCCGACCAGCAGGGCAAAGATACTATTGTAAGATTACGCTGCTCTAGCAGCAACTTGAGTGTTCGAGTGAGATTCGCTCAGTGTCAGCACACTCAGCGATATCTTTGAGTGTGGCCGCAACGAGGGCCGAAACATACGCACTGAGCATGGAAGATGAGTTTGGAACGCGCGCATATCCCTAGGTTTAAAGAGTCATCGAGCCCTGTGGAACGAGACGGGTGCCTGGGGCCGGTTGGCTTTGGTCTTGGAGAAGAGGTGAGGGGAAGAGGAAAATCGACTGAAATGATGGGTTACCCGGACTGCAGGGCTTCTAACCGAGCATGGCGCTGGAGGCCCATAGGGGAGATCGTTCTCATTTGAGATCTGACACGGCGTCAGCCCTGGTCGACTGAGGGGCAAAAGTATTTCATGGGCGGATGTGAAGTGACATTGCCTTCATCGTGTGAGAGTCTTCAGCACTTCAATCGTTCATCAAGCCAAACCAGAACGTTGACCTTCACCCAGCCACAACAGCACCTCTCATTCAACGGCCTGAACGGCGCACGTCGGGGAGGATCATTGTGTGATTGTGAGTGAGACGAGGAGTCTGCAGGTCTTGCAGTGCCCGCCAGGCCTCTGACAGTTGACCACAACCTGACGCAATGAGAATCAACGGGACAAAGTCACTTGACGTTCCGTATTCACGCGTCGAGGCGAATGAGATGGAAACTGGAGAAACAGCGACAACGGGCCGTTCGTGACTGGGACAGGTGCGGAAGAAAGAGGTTTCTTATGAGAAAACAGTTTGTCGGGAGATTCAGAATGATGTGTCAGACTGATTGAAGAGTGAAGACTGGCTACTAGCCATGAGAGTGTCGGATATCGCAAATCGGGATAAGGCGATAACTCTGACAAATGAGTGGATTTTGATGAATCTTGGTGAGTCGAAATGAGTGAGAACGGCCAACAACCAGGAGTCACTTGGTGATTGGCTGTGGAAGCGAGTGTTGATGACTGAGCCATCCTGTTGGATTTCTGTCGCCGCCTCTCGTCATCCCCGGCCAAGCAACTCTTCTTCCTTTTCCCATCCTCATCGCGCTGCAGCGCGGAAGCAGGCTCTCAATTGTGTCGCCACCGAGAGTGAAAGCCTGAGAGAGTGTGAGAGCCCAACACCAACTGGACACTCACACTCCGAGCCAGACGGAGAGGAAGAGTGAGTGAGAGCAGAGCCTGGCTGCAGTTCACTGCCTGCGCCCGGGCCAACCAAGTTAAAAATGTCGTCTCGTGGCTTGCGTGAGTGGATCCGCTCTGACGCTTGCAGCCTTAGTAAGCTCAGTCATTGGTCGGGACTCAGAACACTATGCCACCCTGCATCATTCAGTCTTTTCCCATTGGTTCGCTAGAGTGGCGGAGTCTTAGAATGTCAGGTCAGCCCTGCCTTCGTATTCCGATTTCGTCGAACATAACAGGGATATGGCGTTACCCGCAGGGCCTCCTGTTGGCGCTAGATGTGCCTAGCGTAGCACTAGCGTCTCCGGGTCCCTTCCACTTTCCCGTCATCTTTGCAATTCTCTCCGGCTGCACGTGACTTTTGGCGATGTTTTGAATCGGCATGAAGTTCGTCCGACTCAGGCTTCACGCACATTGCGTCCGGGCACCCCCCCGACCAACTCATTCCCGCGCTCCTCGGTGTCTCCACGCCCTGAAACCATCCATCCTCATCACAACGAGCCCGTCAACAACCCCAATCTTCACAACTTGCTCCTCACGGACACCTGAATATTCACAATGGATACCCTCTGCAGTTGCATCTAAATGTTCTTCATGTCGTCACTTAAAACCCACCGTTTCTACCATCGAGCAAACCGAAGCCACGGGCCTCACCAGCCCTTCACCCTGTTCCTCCGAACTACCTAAACCGACCTTCTCTCCACTCCGACGCCTTCTACTACCACTCGACAACTACTCCTCGTCGTCGACTACCCTCTTCAGTACGGTCTCGCCCTAACATGGACGAACCGGGTTGTGCTTGGCCTTTCTGGAAGTTTGGGATGAAGAGAGACGATCTCTCCACCAAACTGCAAGACCAATACAACACCATTCCCTCTAGCATTCAGGACCCCGACGCCTTTCACAATGATGTCTGCGAGATCTCCCACGTCGCCGACACCGCCGACGAGTTCCACCGTCTCATGGCCGACCGCAAGGAACAGCGCTTGAAAGAACTCAACGCGTCGCTTGACCTCGCTGCTGTCGAGATCATTGCGAACCCCAAGCTCGTCGGCACGGCGCAGTGGTCGTACGCCCTGCAGCTCTTCCGAACACGCTCTCTCGACTCCCTGGTGCGACTCTTCTCAAGCTACCTCCCCGACGACTATTCATGCGCGCAAGGCTACTATGCATCCTCCACCGGCACTTCCTTCAGTGATCGATGCAGTTCTCGCACGGCGAGCACCAATCTCAGCAGTCTCGACGACGGTCCCTGTTTCTTTCATGATGATGATGACGATAAGCCTATTATGACGCATGAACCCTTTCACATTTCGACTTCTATCTCTTCCTCCGCCATCACCACGGACCTCCCTCCTTCCCCTCGCTCTATGACAATGCAGTCCGACACCTCTGCGTCGTCCCCGATCGACCATGACCACGACCACAGCTACCACCTCCACAACCTCACACCCGCGCGAACACTATCATTCTCTGGATCCGAGTCCGGCCGACTTGAAGGGAGACGGCTCCATTGTCTTGACGATGAAGACGATGAGGAAGAAGACACCTCACAGTCTGAAGATCCTGGTTCCCTGACGACGTCGGTCTCTGATTTAGAGGAGCACCGTTTGACGCGTGAATCTACCGTGGAGGAGGAGCAACCTAGTGAATACACCGACAGCGCCATTGAGGAAGACGACTGCGAAGAAGAGTTCTCGACAACCCAGCTTCCCTTCGACCTCTATGACGACTTGATGGAGTCTTCAGAAACACCAACACCTAAACCAGAAACAACAAAAACAACAACAACAACGGCGGCGTCTTACCTTGACAGCAAATCTCCTTTCCGTTCGATACCCCAATCTTTCCGCGCGTCCTCACCAAAGATACCCCATCTCCACCGCCGGCGTGACGCCAGCCCCGCCAAGGGCATTAGCAATAGTAGTATCAGTAGGAGGACTCCCGAAGAATCAGCGTGCCGTATTCAGAAGCCGCAGCCCGACGCCGCACGCGTGCGGGCGTTGGCGGCAAGGGATCGTAGAAGAGGCTTGGACTAGCATGCAGGGCGGCCGGGGACGGCGGGCACTGTATATATGTCCATCAAGTGTACATACAACTGTATCATGAGTTCTAATCCGTTTTCTCAGTTACCTGACCTGCTACCTCTTCCCTTGTGCGAACACGCGCGCGCGTACCCAGTTACAAGCGATCATTCTGTCCTCCCGTTTATATGTATCGGTCTGCAGACACGTTTGTTCCATGATAAATATGACTCCAGCCGGCGCATGGCCTCAAATAACTAATGTTCCAGGGATACGCGTGTTTAAGAAAGACAACGAAAGTAAGAATCCCAACGAAAAACAACCGCGTGCACGCATCGAAAACGTCGATTCCGCACCCGTTTATCAGATCCGTTTCGCATCTTGCGCGACAATGTGATGTCGGTGTCGTGACGGTCTCGGTTTCTCGGTAAGTTCACGTTTTGGGCGCAATCGAACCGTCTGACAGTGTCAGGTGGCTTGCTTGTACCTTTGCCTTGGTTTGGTGGTGTCGAGTGACCTTACTCCCGTCGACTAGTGTCTAACTCACCTTACCCTTCCTCACTTTACCTTGCCACGTTTTGTTTTTGCCTTACCTTGGGAATATGACGTCAAGAGAGGGAAGAAGTCCTTGTCTCCTTTTTCCCTTGTGCTTTATTTTTGGGTTGGATTACGGAGGTGATCATGTGCCTGTTCTTTACGATGTCGTGGGAGTTCGGGTTCCTGGCGAGGCTATTCGCAGCCACCTGTTTGTGCAAGGCGCGCGCGCGCTTCGCTTTTGAGTTGCGCGCAATCCTACAGGCGAGTGCGTATCCGATACCGAGTATTTCTTGATTCTTGGGTACGGATGATTTGTCTTCATAGTCGATACTTTGTGCCGTTCACTCATCAATCAATATTACTCCAACTCTAGTGAGTCCCTCAGGTGATTGCACACACTCTCTCACTGCAGTTTCATCATCTCGCACCGCCAGGAGTAACTGGATTGTTTTTCATGAGAACGCTTCCGTGCGAAAACGTCGGGTGGTGGTTTAATACATTTACGTTCGTCAAGCTGTTCTCCTGACTGGGCAGCTTGGGTCACGGATAGACCCGATGTTTCTGCCGTTGAGGCACCGAGTGGCTGGTAATTATACTTTGAGCTGGCATCTCGGAACCAGGCAACGGCAAAGTGGAGGATTACTTATTAAAAGCTCGGAATGATCACAGAACATGTTGCTCTCCCCTAGAGAAACATTTGATTTACTCGATTAGTGCATACACCCATCTTAAATCGTGTCAATATAGCAAGTGAACCATGAACATAGGGGAGTCTGATGTAAAAATGCCATCACATTCCAACTGTGTCGCAAAAACGACGCCGTTTATTACGGGCAGCAATTAACGCCATATATACCCTACGACAAACTGTTATGCCGAGAAACCACAGTTGACTGGCTCGACGCCTCTTTATAACCAAGACTACGGCGCGTATCAAGTCTGTGCTGGAGGAAGCGAGCGGTTCCTTTAAATCCACCAGAAGCCATCGGCAATGATGCCCGGCAGACTCCACACAGCGCCACCGGCCACGGAGCGGGTTCTTGATAATCGGCGGACTCTTACGAAAAGCGCCGTCGGGACGGACCTAAGTGCCGACCACCGCCCCCAAGCACCCCCGATCCCCCACTCCTCAACAAGTTCTGGCCTCTTACCTACCGGAGCACTGCGGAGGTACTCCTCCACCTCACTTAAGCTTAAACTCTCACACATGACCAACAAACCTACCCTCACGATGAACTGGTTGCCCTCTCGGCTCTTCTTTCTCACAGTCCGATAGCTTATTGAAGCTAGGGCTTGGCATATGCTTGACGGCAATCAACGGAAATCGCCGAGAGGTATCTATCTGTAGGTGCAGGTGCGCATTTACTTCGGAGCGACAGGCTTTGTCAAAGTCCATAAACAGTGGTAGCAGTCCGCAGGAAACGCGCTTGTACTCATAGCTCAAAGTTATCACCTCTGTCCATCTTCATCCCATCATCTGCACACACGAAGCGGTACTGCATCTATTATTGGAGTCCAGGCCCGATTAGTATTCCCCCGGCTCCAACCAAAGACAATATTTGGCGAGTCGGCGGGCCATCGGTCTTTAGCTCCAAACACACTGATTTGCCTTTGGAAGGAGGCTTTAGTTCCGCGCACCTTTATCAATCTTGAATCTGGTTTCGTGAAGTGGTAGCATACTTATCCTTTTAACCTCTGGAGTTTATATTGCACATGCAAATTCTTCTTACTCTCATCTGCGTTATCGCCTTTCTACTTCGCATTCGGGACCATGGAAAGCCTCATTAATTCATGAGGGCACAGACGAAGAGCGAACATACATGTATGAGCTGCCGTCCTGCTGCACGTCGTGCTCAGCTTCTCAATCCTCAACTAGAACACAAACACGAACACGAACACGAACCCAAATCCTAAAATCAAGCCCAATCGCAATCCAATACCTCTAATTTGTCAAGTAGTCATGGCATCCTACACTCACTCAAGTCAGGGGACGCCCGGCCAGTCCAAGCTCTTCCTCAACCCCGCGGCCCTGGACCCAGCCGGAGACAGGGACAACCACACCTCCTTCTGGCGAAACCCCAGAGTCGGGAACATTTACCGCAACACCGAGTACATCACCGTTCCGATCACACAGCCGCTGCTGACTACTGCGGTTTGACAGAGAACAAGATTGCTTCGCTCGACAAGCCCATCGAGGTCCTTGATGTGTGCTGCGGTGCGGGCGTGGTTTCTGCCCGTATCCAGGAGATGCTGAAGATGGCGGGCCAGGAAGTGAAGGGGTTTGTAAAATTGACTTGTTCTGATTCCAGTGGTGGTCAGATCGAGCATGTTAGGAGCCGAGTTGAGAAGGATGGCTGGACGGATACGACCGTAGTCCAAGCGGATATTGCGGTAGGTTTCTTCCCTACACAAGTAAATGAGTATCCTGCTCGACATGAACTCTGGTTGGTCTACGCCATGACGATATCGTGCTAATTTACAGCAGAGCCTGCCATTCGAGTTGGACAGCTTTGACTTCATTGTAGTTGGCATGGCCTTGATGGTTGTTGCTGAGCCCTACGCAGACCTAGCAGGTATGTCCGCCTCCAACTTTGGAAATCAAAGATCACCACAGCTTGCTGGTCTGTTGCTGACTCATGAGTAGAACTGTACCGCGTCCTCAAACCCGGCGGCCGCATCGCGAGCTCTACCTGGGCAACGGAAGGCTGGGTCTATGACACACGCGACGCCGTCGCAAACTTGGGCATCCCCGGGCAACAGCCGGTTCCGTGGCCACAGAAGTCGTGCCATTTGACCGGCCTCTGGTCGCCTGGAGCATGGGATGATCCCTACTTCGCGGCCGCCATGTATAATGCTTCGGGGCTTATCGAAATCAAGTCGGAGACCATGCCCAAGCCCATAACTTTCAGAGATCCTGAGCAGTTCTGTACACTTTTCGAAGCGTTGCTTACGGGAACCGTTGAGAGATACTGGTTCGCGGAGCAGAAAGAGAAATTGAGACACAAGTTGAAGCCCGCTATTGTTGAGTATTTGGGGAAGAAGTATGGAGGCCCATTTGAGATTGAGAGGTTATCACAAAGCGAGGTATCAAGTGGAAGACATGTATCCCATCGAGTGCTGTTGGGCTACAGATACATTCACAGAAGGGATCCTGACCACTCAGGGGCAGCCAAGAGTTTTCTCGACCAATCAATGGCCCTATTTGAAAGGTACTTCGGTTGCCTATATATTTTGAGCGTGATAGAGGTGCCAGCAATCATCAGAGTTACAAATCGCAACCCCACACTGCTTGCATCCTGGCCTCGTCTTCTTTCTCCTATCTCTTCGCAAGTTCCGTGTGACTTCGCCTAATGCTATTCGTTTGTTGTTACAAGACAAGCAAACAGAGGGCTTCAGGAAGTATCGCAACGTTGATACAGGAATGTACAGACCCTTCAGAGTCACTATCGTCGCTCGAGGCCATCGTGACGAATTGGCATGTGTAGATAGGCGATTTTGGTGGTGAAGGGAAGCCAGGGATTCCTAGGGGTAAATGACGTACTGTCATGTATTCCTGATGTGAGGGGTTAAGAGTGGGTAAAAGAGTGGAGCAATGTATCTGTAGCCCAACAGCACTCGATGGGATAGTAGAAAGTGGCTTGATTCCTCTAAGTGGAAGATCCGTATGAGGGTCATATCTATATACCGTACAAGATGGGTAATCGGCTTGTGGAAAGCGGTATCGTACGGCAGTAACCGGCAGCGCCATGTGTGGCGCTGCGACAGAGGTCTATTGTTCTTGTTAGCGGGACAAAGTCGAAAGCCTGAGTCGGCGGGGTGATAGTAAGGATAGAAGAGATATTTGTTTTACACCGTCGATCCCACTTCTTTCCGTCGCCTTTCGAATTATGCGAGAGCTCCAAAGTAGATGACGCTTTTCTAAATGATTTGACGCGTTGAGCAGTAGTATGGACTTGTCAGTTTTTTTTCTAGATGTACAGATCTGATGAGAATGCATAGATGGCAACATTCATCGTATCAGGGCATCAGGAAATTTTCAGATCTCGAGGTGAAATGGGTCTTGTTGGCAGGCCATGGACAAAAGCAGCAAAACTGAGAAGGTTGCTGTCTTCCGGAATAGAGAGCTTCCCGCTGATCAGGATGAAGTGAATGAGGATAAATGTATGCCGGTCCTTCACATTGAGCAATTAGATGAAAGACAGGCCGTGGCAAGTATTGCCTGGTCATCTAAGAGTCTGGAGACTATTTTGTGGAAAGACGACAGGTGGTCTTGCAAAGAAGAGGTCTCCTAATGCGCTGCCCAAGCATTCAATGAATCATCATCGAGCACGATGAGACACTTATTGCGGCTTCGGCAGTTATTTACGGCCGAGTGAAGTTGCCGACGCCGATGTTGAGGTTTCGAGCAGGCTCAAACTACGTGTAGCTGTCAGAGCCCTCCCGGATAGGGGCTAGTCAGAGGTAGTAAGGAGTCCAAGCAACAAAGGAGTAGCTCAGATATATATACAGCGCAGGGAGTACACGTCGAGGGAGGAGCAGATTTCAGTAATTCATCATTCTACCCCTAACTGCAGTTGGCCTCTGAGAGCTTCCACCCTGCGTCAACACCCCAACTTGACATTAGCAATCGTTGCCTCATCCTGGATGCCAAGCGGCTCTTACGCGTTTCTCTACTGACTCTACAGTCTAATACCCGAGATATCGTTACGGCGACATGTTGAGTCAAGTCAAAACTAGAATATTTCCGTAGTCTGGTTTCATCCTGGTGGGCGTTAGCGTCTCTGACTCTGTTTGTTTTATGATTCAGCCTCCCTCGAACGCTCTAAAGGCGCTGTTGGGAAAGTGCTCGAGCAAAAACATCGTGGCCAAGGCTTGCACCGCAAGGACTGGCGAATCAAGGAGCGCCGAAGGAAAGCTTGATCAAACCTGCACTCGAACGAAGCTCTCTGTGTAGAACTCCTCGATCTGGGCCGATGCGATATCGCGAGTAAGCTAAGTAAGGCTATTGAGCAACATGGTGAGGTTTTGACGGCATCACTGAGTTAGAGTTTTGAGGGTGGTCTATATAAGTCCTCAAGACTCGCGCCCTTGTCTCGACGCCTAGATTGTTATTGACATCACCAGCACTCGAAAATTTTGTTGCCTTATTTGAGATCTGATTTCATAAACCGCTCCGGTCCACGAACACCAAGAAAACACGATGCAGCTTCAAGCTCTTGTCCTTACCAGTATCAGCGCTCTGGGAAGCGTTGGAGCACTGGGACTGGGCCTTTCCATGAATTCAGCCCTCGCCCTGGCAACCCTGGTATGAGTCCTCGTTTAAATATTATATGTGACTCACTGCCAGAATCGAATCGAATTGTGCTAATGGTGAGTTCTTCAGGCCCCTGCTGTTGCTATTGCGTCTCCCGCACGACTTCTGACGCGAGCGGCAATCATTTCTCGCGAAGAGGGTATAGAGCTTGTAGATCGTGCGAATCGGGGACCGCCCGGCTGTGGGCGTGATCCAGCCACCTGCCAAAGTGATGAGACTCGGCCGCGGAAGGGACCAAAGGCTCGGTCTGCGACCACGGAGGATGACGAGTAAGAGGTAGATGGACGGATCGGACATTGTGAAGCGGTTAGTCATGGAGGTATGCGAACATCTTATCCCTAAAGAGCTGCAAAACTCCGTAGATATTGAGACTGTCTCTTGTTCTCGATCTTTCAGAAACGTGAAGCCCAGCATCACAAGCTTGATTTCCGTTTTCGATCCCGCTGAGATTAAGGGCGGGGCCGCATGTCCCCATATTGTCTCCACAAACGCGGCCTTTTCAACCGGCCCACCCGAAGCTGCCCTCGGAAGACTTTCTCGATGTCGCAAATCTTGATCGGCTTCCTTCTCTCGGCGGGCCCTATTGCCAAACCAATGTGTTTGGTCTGTTTGGGAGATTTCAAACCTAAGATGTATGGAAAAGGGGGGTATCCGTGGCGTCCTTATCTCTTGACAAAGTGCATTTCCCCAGAGCTGAGAGCTCCTCTTGTCTACACGCTTTGTCTTCCAATGCTGATAACTCAAGGACTGTTCCCTGCAGTGACGGCTAGAGACGATTCGAACCCCATGTAAAATTTTTGCTAGGCTTCTCGATGTTTTCCTCTACGAATTCTGGCCAATCATTCGCGAATGCTCGTCGGCGCCTAGCTATTTGACGTTGGTATGAGGTTCAGAAGCATGGCGACGATGTGATTGGCTTGAAGAGCTCGCCCAGTTCTCCTGAAGGCGCAGCACACAGGGCAAATCCCAAGGCAGACTACCGCAGAGCCTGATTTCTGATCTTGCCTGACATTACCCCTCGTCTTCGAATCTCACCAAACTTGCTATCGACCTTTCGAGAGCAAGGTTCTTCCCCGCGCTGGCATGGCCTCGGAAGTCTGTCTTCTTTCCAATCGACGTGTCGTCTCAAAGCATGGCTGAACTCTTCGGAATCGCTGCCGGTGTGGCAGGTTTCGTGTCCCTCTCGGTGCAGATCGGTGAGGGTGTCAGCAAGCTGCGAGCTATCCGCGACAGTGCGGGCAAGGCTGCGACCGACATCAGTACTCTCATCCGCGAGCTGGATCTCTTGACACATGTCATGCAGGACGTTATCGCGCATGCCTCGAGCCGCAATGACTCTGTCATTCAACACTGCCAAGCGGACTGTGACCAAGTTGTCCGCGATCTGAAGTCGCTGATCACGAAAATACCGCGAACATCGAAAAGCGCTATGAAGGCCAGCGCGCTTAAGCTCCTCGCCTTTCGCGACTGGACGGAGAATGTTACGGCTCTGCAGCGAAGCATCCAGGGAGCAAAGATCAACTTGATTCTGTGCGTGTTCTGATGATTCGAATGCGCTTCAATCGCTGATCACTTACATATAGCTAACATAGAGTCACCACCAGAATCACTACTTCCAGGAACTCGAACCAGCTGAATGAACTAACCTTAGTCAGTCAGCTTCACACCTCGATAGCAACAGCAGACCCTCCTGGAGAGCCGGCCTCGGAGCTGGTTTCGACTGCTGCTTCAGACTCAACCCAATCTCTGACCGCCTCAGTTGGTACAGTGTCAAGAAGAAGGCAATTAAAGACTAGACCCAAGCGAAATTGTCTTTCGAGACCGTGCTCTTGTGTTTGCCATCGCACGAGCAGGACAAAGAGTCGCTTCTGGGCTCTAGAGTATACCCCTTGGGGGGCTTTCCAGCAAAGCTGCGACCTGGAGGCATGCACCGCGACCAAATACGGAGCTTCGGTCAGGCTTGCTCTCTCGCAGCTTGGTATAAGATGGGCAGTGGAGCTTGAGGTCTATGCCATCACAGCCGCAGGCAAATTCTCCCTTCGTCCGAGTCTCGAAGTGGAGCAAATTGTGCCGTACACATCGCCAGGTTTCGAAATCATATGGAGGTGCGAGACTTCTAGGATTAGCTTTGAAGAGGCTAGCAGAAGCCTGAGGCAGCTCCACGAAGCAGATCCATACGGTTTCAAGCGGCATGTGAATCCAGGAGGGAAGTCTTACATCGAGGTGAGTAAGCCAGAACTCAAGTTGCGGCCTTCTCCTGATAGACGGCGATAGGAAGTTCTAAGGTACCCGTGGAGGATGGGAAAGAACCAGATCCAATGGAAACTACTAAGACTCTTTATGCAAGAATTTGAGATGACAAAAGGGACTGAAAGTGCAGCGTAAGTCAGACTCGCGGATTGGGAGGACGAGAAATGGCCGTGATCACTGATTCATCGTTACAGATTTCTTGTGCAGTGCGCAAAGTGGATTGGCGAAGGCCCACACTTGGACTTGTTGGAAACTCTTCTTCATCTGGGTTACGACATATCCGAAGTTGTTGGTGATTTTCAAGACTGGCCACAACTGTCATCACCGAACTGGATGTCAGAAGAACATACCCCTGACCCTTTTTTCATTGAATACTTCGGAATTGTGTGCAAACAAAACCAAGGTAAGTTTAATATCTACCTTAATTGCTTGTGAATTCAAAGAGGAGTGGCAATGAATATGATGTCAGAGGGGCGCTGACATGTGACACGCAGGATTCGCTGGATTGACACCCCTCCACGAAGCTATATTACTTGAGTCGACTGACGTAGTAGTCAAGTGGATCTCTAAATCTAGAAAAGATGAAAAGAACAGCCTTGGGCAGACACCCCTTCACCTGGCTGTTGCTGATCCTCAACGCATGGGTGCACTCATCGAGGCGGGACACAACGTGAACAGCACTGATATCCACGGCATCACACCTCTAATGTACGCTGCCGCCGCAAATCAAGCCGAGTCTGCCATCCTTCTTATAGAAGCCGGAGCCAGCATCAACGCTGTTGACACCATGTATAGACGCGATTTTCTATACTACGCCGCCGCCCGTAGGCACTGGAGGTTTATTATCAAATTCCTTCTTCTACTCGAAGACCTCGCCGAAGACCTCGCTGAAAAAGGGATTGTGGAGACTTGGGCCCAAAGCGCTGTCATTCTTTATCATGTCATATACCCTAGCTGGTATGAAGATCACGAAATCTCTCTTCATCAGCTTTTGATGAAGTGTAGTACGGCCAACTTCACTTTCGATAATATAACTTTTGGCACTAAAGACAACTGTCTGCTACATTACAACACCAGCATCACAGACTTCGGGGTTTTGCTGGAAAATGGATTCGAACTATTCAATCACATGAACAGCCATGGCCAAACTCCTCTGATGGTTGCCGCCAAATTCTGCGAACCTGACTTGGTCAAAAAGCTTGTCGAAGTTGGAGCTGACGTCAACCTCAAAGATTCGTATCACCGAACAGCACTACACTTCGCTCTTAGTAAGGTTCAAAATAATCTAGATCACGGTTTCTGGATTGCCATGGAGATTATGCGGATACTGCTGGCCCGAGGCGCGGATGTCTTCACTACAGATGGCTGCATATGCCCCTGTTCATCTGGTGGCCGTCTCTCGGCTATTGACTTGATTAATTCTTCCGCCTATTGGCGGCAGAGTAGATGGGGCAAGTCTTTGGTTGGGGCAATTGAGCTTCTGTGTCTGACGACAGAATATAGAGGAGAGCAAGAAGGAAAAGATTTGCTGCTTTATTTCCTTCAACGGGAGAAGCATGAGGAGCTTGGAATGTCCCATCTGTGTCTTCAGCGGCATCCATCGGATGGCCTCTACGGCTTTACTGATTCGTCCCGGTCAGTACGCCTTCAAGATGAAGACATCGACGCTATAATGGACGAAGAGTCCGAGTTTCTTGATATTCTGGAAATCGAGATGGAGGAATCAAATGCCAAGAATTATGAGCAGCTGCTCAACGACTGGTTTTATCAGATGAAGAGGAGATTTGAGAAATTGGTTGAGGAGGAAGAAAGTGAATCGATCAAGAAACGGGCGAAAGTGAATGATCAAATCAAGGTATTGTGAACCCTTTTCCAAAGTTTCATCTTACGGCAGTGCTGATCTCAGATGGAGCAGCAAGGCCATCAAGTGGATTACAAACGGGATTACTTCTATCACTCCATTATTGTTGATACGGCTAGGCCAAGTCTGAAGAGCCAACTTAGGTCTTCTATGGCTACATACATTGCTTGGATTGAGCACGAATACCACAATGAAGCCACTGTACGCTTAGCTGGACCGTTTGACAAGGACTGGTACTCTACTAGAATCACAATGGTTCACAAGTTTGTCGATACTTTCGGAATATCGACAACAGAAATTGTAGAGGTCTTGAAGCATAAGAATATTGACATCGAGGAAGAAAGGTACGGGCCTGTTAATATTGAGCTAGTCGTGGAACATTTTCTTCAGTCTGCTTCGAAGTCTTGACGGAGTGTTTATCATCATCTTGGGAATAAACATGCATTTCTAGCCCATGACTTAACAGAGGCGGCATTTCTTGAGCAGATTAATTGAAGTAGCTGACGTTCGTTATCCAGGTTTACTTGTAAAGTCTGTGACTTGAAGAAATCAGCTGGCTGGGTGAAGGAAGATCTTGACAGTGCTTTTTTTATTCGCCATAACGCAGCAATGCTCTGATTCCTTCGAGTTAATGGTCAACAGCAAAGCTAATGACCGATATGAGTAGATCTCTTGAAGATGCCCCATTGTGCCCAAACACAAAGTAGAAAGGGGTACTTACACATGATTTGCTGAACTATAATGGCTTGGTTGGCCTCCTGCATTTGCCTCTGCCCTGCATAAAGCCTGCGCTGAAATTTCCACCTGGCTCTTTCAATGGTTGTACTTGGGATTACCCCTCATCAAGCAATGATGAGGAGTAATCTGCTGTTCACTAAAATACGTGTATCTCATACTGCTCGCTCAGAAATATTTCCGCTCTCTTCATCGCTTTTTTGTGGCTCGGAATAGCATGCTCCATCAGCAAACCATCGCGCAATTCAACCTCCTTAAAGCCCATTCTGACAGCTGTTATCAAGATATTAAGTAAATGATCTGTACGATGGCCAGCTTATTGGAAATTAGAACTCGAAAAGCGGCTCCATCACCAGCCACGAGATGCCATTTCTATCTCAGAGGACATTGCCGCTCGGGATCCGACTGCCCGTTCGTTCATGAAGGGCTCAGAGAAAGGTCTGGATCTGAGACGAATGATCCGGCCATTTCGCCAACGATCTGCAAATTCTTTGCAAGAGGCCATTGTTCCAGGGGCGATCAATGCGTGTTCCCTCACATTTCTCAATTCCTGCCGTCTCCCGAGTCTGCGTTGAAAGGCCTAGAGCCTACTGGACCAGCAGCGGATGACTCCCGCTCCAAGATCGCCTGCGTCTTCTTGGCAAAGGGACATTGTAGAAATGGGGTCAACTGCCCCTTTTCTCATACCGAAATCGTGACAGAACCGGGATTGACCGCTAATGAGGTTATGGTATGTGAGCTATCTTGGATCCACCAAATATCTGAGAATACTAATTCCAACCATTCCTAGCCCCTCAAGCCTGAAGAGAAGTGCATGCGAGAGTTTTTAGGTGCCTGGGTAAACTTTGGCTCAGGCGCATCCGTCGAGAAGGTTTCGCTCTTCTCCGACTTTTCCACGGCCAGCATCCTCGACCTACCCGCTCGAAGCGATGTTGCAGCCGTATCGCGACTCCTGAGTCGATTGGGGTTCGACGTTTCAAGTACCGCCATTCGCATAAGACCTCAGGGCTTAGGAGGCTTGATATGCGCCATCATCCGAGTAGAAGACCCCGACTTTGCACAGTCCCTCTGCGAAAAGTTGAAGAAACCTGATATCGAAGACGTGTCTGGATTTCCCGGGTTGAAGGCCGAAGTGCAGAAGCCCCTCAATCTCGATCCCAACAAGGGATTCACCCACAGGGTGAATCGCAAGAAAGTCATTTGCTCCTGGCATAAACCAAAGCAATTGGCGTGTCTGACCTTTCGCTCCGACTCTGTGGAGAGTGAAGTCCGCAGCAACTTCGGAACTGGTGCATACACTGTCCTTGGAACAAAAGTTTCCTGCGCTCCGAGGTCGAGCACATTACTGAATCGATGGGGGTGCACACTGGGAGGGAGTTATTCGAACGGTTCGTCACCGAAGTTGACGCTGTACATTCCACCGCAAGCTACGAAGACCGACATCCTGAACATGATTCCTCAGAGGCAGCGGCCCACAAGTGTGGAGCTTGAGGGGCTACAGGACCTGAACAACACCAAGAGCGAGGTTGACATGGTCGAAGCTTTGCTCGTTGGTATTGGGCCATTGGAGATGAGACTCACGGCGAATGCAGATCCAGATGGCAAACGAGTCAAGGCCATGGCTCGTTTCCAAGATGAGGCTGACGCTCTGACTGCCGTTGGGTTGCTCAGATCTATGCCGTTGCCATTCAACAAGGCCGACAAACTCAGCATCACTGGACTTCATTCCGCGACATACAAGGTCGCAAATCATATCTTCAGCGCGATTCTAGTAGATTTAGAGAAAATTGCCCAGAGTTTTCGCAAGAAAGGAGTCAACTTCAAAAGGTTTCCATCGGCAAATGGCTACGTCACATTGAGACTCGAGAGTGAAAGGAGAGACGATCTCGCGACAGCTGAGACTCACACTGACAAACTCCTCGAAGGAAGCTTAGTGTACGACGCCGACGGCAAGAAGCCCCTCTGGAGTCCATCCTTCAACAATAAACCGCTGGCAAACCGACGGCTTCGACCCATCGAGGAACAACACAAGGTGGCGTTTCAATGCGTCCCATCCAAAGCCGAGATCCATGTTTTTGGCTCGTTCGAAGCCTCGCAGAAAGCTTGCGACGCATTGCTACAGTCTTTCAGTGACAATCCTTCCACAGTCCACTACATACCTTTGACCTCCGAGAGTTTGCACTGGGCCATCAGAGGGGGATTCAAAGCTATCTGCAAAGTGCTGGGCCAAGAAGCCGTATCCCTTAACATCCTTGAGACACCCAAGAGGTTGGAGATCATCGGACCACTGGCTTCTTTCGACACAGCGATAGATATCGTGACCAAAGGACGACTACCTCAGGAACATGACATTTCAACAGAAGCGGAGGAGTGCTGCCCGGTATGTTGGACAACTGCCGAGAATCCACTCAAAGTCAAATGTGGGCATGTGTACTGCCGCGACTGTTTCGAGAACTTCTGCAAATCGACCGTCAGCAGCGGTGAATCGGGGATTCGCTGTCTGGCTGACGAGAGGGTTTGCAATGCCTCATTCTCACTGCAGGAACTTCAAGACTGCTTGCCCTCGATTACCTTCGAAGAGCTTCTGGCTTCCGCGGTAACGAATCACATCAAAAGGCATCCAGCTGAGTTTCGATGGTGTCCAACCCCAGATTGCCAAACCATATACAGACCAACATTGTTGGCCAAGATCTTCAGTTGCCGAGGATGCTCGAAAGTTATTTGCGCATCATGCAATGTCGACCACCATGGCAAGACTTGCGCCGAGCACAAATACGTCACTTCAGGAGCAGCTGCGGCTGCTGACAGGAACTTCAACAAAGTCAAGAAGAAGCTGGGGATCAAAGACTGTCCTAGATGCAACACCTCGATTCAAAAGTCGTACGGCTGCAATCACATGACCTGCACAGCTTGCAAAGCACATATCTGCTGGGTTTGTCTGGAGGCTTTCGGTGATTCGAAGCCTTGCTATGATCATATGAATAGAGCCCACGGAGGAATCTTCACAGGTGATCCGCTGTACGAAGCGTGAGCTTGAGAATAAGAGAGAAAGCACGAATCGGGATTGACCTGAATAGCTTTGTCATGTACACGAGAAATTCTTGTCGCATAATTGACACCTTGAATTCAACAAGCATATATTATCATGAAAGGAACATCATAGCTTGTTCCCGTCTACATTGGGAGTCTAGTCTTTTGCTATCCAGGATAGGAGAAGACTTCTGTAGAGCCTCGATGATTGCTGTAAAGGATTGTTTAAGAGTTACCAATGATGTTGATCACGTCACGCAAGATGAGAAATGTGCCAGGAAACGCTTCGTCTGTTTTCATGTTATCTAATCTCACTAATGCCTACTTCTTAGGGGAACATGACGTTCGTGAGTTCCTTGTCAAAAGCTCATGGAGAATTTAGCAAACGGGAACGTTGATGACCTGGCCGACCTGGAGGCTCTCAGGCACGACACCGGGATTGGCACCGGTCAGAGAGTCGGTGGTGATGCCGAGCCTCTGGGCGACAACGAAGAAGGTGTCACCGGACTTGATGGTGTAGGTGGCAGGGCCGCCGGTGACGCAGGTAGCGGTGCCGGCAGGCTTGATGCAGGAGGTATTGTCGGGCACGCAGACGTCGACGGGGACGAGGAGGACCTGGCCAGCGTAGATGACGTTGGGGTCGGCGAGCTTGTTCTGCCACGCGATGTCGCAGATACCGGAGTTGTAACGCTTGGCGATGATGGTCAAGGTCTGGCCGGCCTTGACGGTGGTCTTGTGGAAGTTGCCAAGCTTACCGCAGGTAGCGGAGGGAGCAGCGGCAGCGGAGGTGGCCGTCTACAAGCTTCTGTTAGCTATTTCCTAGAGTTAAGGCCAGTTCTGTCAGTGACATACGGGAAGGGCAGCAGCAAAGCTGGCAGCAGCGGCAATAACTGTGAAGATGGAGAACTGCATTTTGACGGTTGGAGGTGATTATGTAAGAGATTATAGGTGATTATTCGTGTTAGAAAGAGTGGACAGACTTAGACAGTCAAAGTGGTATGCAGGCTTGTGAAAGAGTGACAAAGTGGGTTGGTGAGAGCAAGACAGAATGGAGAGGAAGAAAGCGACGTTCACGGCCTATATACAAGTCCACCTATGGCGCTGAGACAGAATACGAACGGTTGAATTGTTCTTGAATAACACCCGAAAATGCCGAGTCCCAACCAGATGGTACGAATCCGGAGATGGTCTCATCAATTAAGATTTCTCACTGTTCGCCGGTTCCCGAGTTCCTCGCATGTAGGAAATGAGCTTCATTCTCACTTGTGGGGGCTATTGTCCTGTGGCTCATCACCGCGAACCTTAGCTTGGGGATTTGGCTTTTGACTTGACTGAACTCTGAGTCTCGAAGCCTTACCCCTGTAAGGCGGACTGAACATGTGCATCCAGCGAGTCATTCGTCACGATGTGAGAAAGTTAATTATACAACATTGTGATTATGAGCTTCAATCTGTCGGTGACCTCAATGCTGAGAAAACAGCTATATCGTCACTGAAACGTCTTTTTAGCCTTTTCACCGCGCATCAATCGATGCGGAAGACATGTTGCTGATCAATTGAATGATTGAAGCTATTATGTGGACATGATATCTCGGACTTTGTAAGCGGCGCGCGTGGCTCGATCCGCCACGTTGTTCACCCCCATCGCCGATCCACTGCGTTGTTGACTTGATCAGCGGATACAAAAGCCTTTCCTAGCAGGGGTCACTTCATGTTGACGAGACCGGCTCGCCTGAGGATAACGGGCTGACGGCCCTGCTTCATTGGGTCACTGACTCGACGGCAGAAGGCATGCTCATTTTGGAGCCCAGGGACTCTGAGGATTTTGAGCACTGGTGTCTTCGAGCGGTGACTGGAGCAGGATTGGAATACTCTATAATCGAGCCGTGAAACGTGGTATGTGCAATCCATCTCAAATGAAGGCTGGCTCTATTGTCAGAGAACAAGGCTTAGCTGTCTTAAACTTCATGTCACCGCCCGCGCGGCGCGCGGTGTGGGCCCCGGTCAATATTATTCGGCGCTAAGTCCGATTGTACCTGGCGACTCGGCGACTCGGCGACTTTATTGCTCCTGTCAGCGGAGAGAAAGACAAGGCGAGCTCGGGGCACGACATTGAGTTTGAGCCATGAACATTTGGTTGAGAAAAAGACGGCTCCTCTTGTTCCGGCTCGAAAGAACAATGCAGTGCTGTATTGAGTTACCAACGCGATTAAGTTATACGGCAACGCGACGTCGCGTAAATGGTTGTGCATTTTTAAGATAAGAATTGGGCTGGCAGAGCAACTGGACAACGAGATAAATATTATAAAGCTGGCAAGTCCCCATAAAGATGGTGACAAGCATTAGGAACTGGCAGAACTTAGAAGAGGACATCGGGAGGGCCGGTATCCAGACTCGCTGCATAAGTGTGAACGCATCAGGTTAAAGAAGTTGAGAGCACATATCTTGGCAGTGGCAGAACTTCGTGAGGTGAGGTGAAGGAGAAGTGGAATTCCTTTGAGTTTGTCCAAACTTGACCTGGCTTTCCCAAGAGGGCAGATTGCGGGTACAGTGCTCTTCTTTGCAGACCTGCTCACGCCGGCAACGCAGTAATTGGGTATATCCAACGTGTTTTTAAGTAGCTACCATATACCATGGCCTTATGAGGCTGGAAGTTCGCAACACCCCAGACACTTTACAAATGGTCGCATTGAAGTCTTGGGTGCAGAGTCTGGGGTAACGTCAATACAGTATGTTCTTGGCAACCATTGGCAACCACAAGCTAGTGCCATCAGTGCTCCCCTGTAGATACTAACCAGCAATAATTTTCCGACTGGGCACTTGAACCGCAACTATTAGATAAGCCCAATTCGAGCAGGTTTATCTTGATGACATATTCGTACATGTTAGAATGTGAAGTCATCTATTAGTGTTACTGAGGCACTCTGGAAACAAAAGTCTTTGCTCTAGTCTATTATCTACCTCGCTCGACAATAGTGTCATGTCAAAAGTTCTAATATGCTAAAAGACATCCGCTCGGTCCCACACATTCCGAAGCCACCCCGTTCGATACTGCAGGAAAGACCTTTTCAAAATCTGAACGCGGTCTCGGTCCCAATACAAAAAGCCAAACTGCCTCCAAGCTTCCACGGTGGCTTTCACTCGGTCCAATCGCATGCTGTCTATGCCCACATGATCTGGGGAATTTCGCAGCAACTCTGAGCCCCAGCGACGGCAATCTAAGCCATCGTTTGCATCGACCCAAGCAAATGAAGGATCTATCACTGAGCCATCAGTGGTAATGGCCGGCAGTCTTCTTTCATAGCCATAGATCACATCTCGCAGACGTCTAATCTCGTACTCGTGGGACAAGAGTGCGTGGAGAGTCAAATCTAGCTGTGAGGTCACCACTGGAAAGTACTCCAAGATGTAGCTGCTGGGTACTTGGTGACCTCCTCTGAGAATTTGATGATCCGATACGCACTTCAGATACGACAATGCAGCGGCAAAGACTTTGGTGGTTTCTTGATCCATAGCGAGTGCACGTCTGAGTATCTGTCGGAATGCTGTAATATCGTAGATTGCATGCATGTTCTGCGTATCAACCCCTGTTGGGCCATCGTGCGTGACGACAAACTGGTGTAATTTGCCTGCAAAGTCGTGAATCCCAGCAATTTGCTCTATCTGGAAAGGTGTGAAGCAATGGTTCAAGATCGTCCGTACTTCCATAGTTGTCTCCTCACTCACGCGGTCGCGACAAACTTGTGTAAGCAATTGATACCGCAAGCAAGCGAGCACGAGACGGTCTTGCTCGTCTTTTGTGAGTGGCTTGGCTGCCTCTGGATCCACAGTCCGCAGTTGATGTTGCTGGACTGTGGCGTACAGAGAGACAAAGTTCCGAGCCGCCAAGTCGCATTGCGTAGCCAATATCAAATGATCAGCTGATATGGCGGATATGTCTGCTGTATTTGCGTCGAGGTGTTCTCGAAAGCTCGCATACGCCTTGGTCGCACTCACGACCTCCATTGTATGATAATCGCGAGACTGGCCAACTCTCGGGATGACTGCAAGCGCCACAGCATCTTTGAGCACAGGAGCAGCATCGCGGTGGACAATCTGACGGATGACGCGCCGTCGTTCCGCTACGAAGAATCTCCGCAGCGACGGAGACGCGTTGACGAGCGCATTCAGATCGCTCAAGGATTCGAGGAAAGAAATGATCCCCAGGAGTATATCTGCAGGCAGATTGTCGAGCGAACTCGATGGTGGATAGTTGATGCTCGAACCACTCATGTTGCCGAAATTGAGTTGAGGACTTGGAGAGGCCAAGTCGCATGTAACTTTTCGCGGTCGGAAACTTACGGCTGTCCTTTGTCTAGACGGGGATGTCAATTATCCGAGCAGCCGAAAACGTCCTATCAATGCACGTGCTACGAATTTACGGGCTATGCAATCAGCATGAAAACCGGGCCGACTTGTTTCATGGTGTTTGCAGCTCACAAGGAATTGGACAATAGTACGTACATGGCGCCGATGTGTGAGATAGAGGTTGGGTTTCAATTCAAAAAAGCCGAGCTTACGAAAATCGGTATTCACTCAGATCCAGACAGCGCTAAACTTAACACAATCAACTCAACTTTGACCTTCAAGTTAACTTGACTGAGGACAATTTCTTGAGAATTGGTTAAGTTGATTGTTATTTATTTGTTCAATTGAATGAACTCAAGACGTCCTATGCACGAAATATCCCTTGAAATGCCCACGGTTGTTTTAGAAAAGAAAAGGGAGCCGTTTAGCATAATTTACTCAACAATCGAAAACAAACCATCCCAGTTACCAACTTAGCCTAGATATCAACGTTGAGTTGATCAAGGGCAATGTTCTGAAAGTCATTTGCTTGACTTGTGGACTTGGTTGATTCGGTTGCACGAGATGCATCGCTGTATTGGGGTGCTTCGATCCCACAACGAGACAAGACTTTGAGCAAGTTTACTGATATGGCATCACTTTATCGCAACACCGATTCTGAATCTTTCCTATAAAGAACACAAAATTTACACAGAACGACAGCTGTGGTCGGGAGTAAGACTGGCATGTCGACTGTGAATATTTCTGGAGGTCGGCTTCGTTCTGGTGATTCATGTCAGGAAGACTCTAGTATTCAGTGACTAATATTATAAGCACCAATGATCAAATTAGTAGCCAATTTGATTGATTCACATAGCGTAGCTCAAACTTTGAGTGAATGGCGATGGGTCGGTGCTGTTCAACCTATGATTGTATGCGGTGCTTACTTCAACACATTCACTGAAGCAAGCCTGGTCCTAGCCACTCCTAATCTAGAACAAAGGATCTATAAGTACCCGTCCTTTTTGTATCGTTGTCTCGACACATCAATATTGACTCTTTAAAACTGCATGCGAGATCGCAAGGATAAACGCTGAGTCAAAAGAACTGAGTCGAAAACTTCTCAGCACGAACGACACAAACGACAATTCCATCGACGTCAGATAAGAGAGGGGACACAGAAGTTCATACTTGTGCAGCCTGAACAATGTGCCGCAAATACTACTTCACTGGCGAGGCCGAGTGCATGCACTTGGGTGTATGCTTTCGAGACGAGCAGTGCCAACGTGTCAGGGATGGAGCAAGGCCATGTCCTCGAAACACCTGGGTTCACCAGTGGATCGATGGCGTTCTTCCAGTTGAAGGGTTTTGTCGCGATTGTCGCGGAGAGGGACTGGAAGAAGACGATGTCGACGAGGAATATGAGCCGGGCCGTGGGCAGCGGCGAAGATGACGAGACCAACGGCAGGAGGAACCTGAGCTGTCTGATGAAATGGAGGGGGGTTGAGGGAGTGAAACTTCACAGCTGCGATGTTGAGGCTGTCGAAACTTACTTTCAATGTTGCTAGAAAAGGCAGGTACGGCGAGCTGAATGTCCAAGACAAGTCTACTAGCGTCTCGCCATTACTTTCGGAGATGGCGAGCGGTTCTTTTGGGCCATTTTCCTGCGTGAGAGGGTGAGGTTTAGGAAGGCGGTTGTCAGCCATCACACGTCGGCTGCACGCCGAGAAATTTGAGTGCCAGTGGCGCGTCGACGGCTCACCTTATAGACTAGGTGGCGAGGCTTCAGCTGGGCGGAACGCCGTCGGCGTAGCTACCCTGCGGCGTGACACGCTGGGGCTGGAACTGCGGCATAGGGGTCTCTACTGGGTGTAACGGCGAGCTCGGCCGGATCGAACTCCGGATCGTCAATGTTGCATTGTTTCTCAAGTCGGAGATCGCGACTTTGGAAGTCTCTGGACAATACGGGTAAGGCCAGGTCTTGGCGGCATCTGAAGCATGTCGTATTCGTTCATATCTCCGAGGTCTCAGGCCATCGGGTTTGATGCCACCGGGGCATGGAATTGTGTGACTATGTCGTGACTGTCATTGTATTGAGGTAGGACGTCCTGGATTCGACAGAGTCCGATGGTATGTGATGTGATCCGTGACCTGAAGGTTCCAAGGCTACTCGCGGTTCATGGCGGCGTTTCCAAGTGATCGTCATTAAAGGAAGGTGAAGAGACCATGCCGTCAGCTGTTTGTCTTGGCAAAAGTGATCTTGCAGTAGCAAAGCGGTAGTGCTGAAGAATCCTGGCAAAGATGGGAGCCAAGCATTTGTAGGTTCTTGGAATGCCGGTGGTTCCTGGCTGGGGTTGTCGAGTGTGGCAGGTCAGAAGGAGCGGGGAGGCTAGAACAGGTTCTGCAGAGAATGCCACCATTCATTTGCAGGAAAACGTGACTGCAGTTCGAAAGAGATGCCTCAACCGCCTTCCAGAAGACCACTAGCTTTGAACCTTCCAAGTTGGTCCGGTTCAGAGCCGCACCTTGATGGTCACCTCCCTCTTTCAGCAAGCGAAGCCATCGTGGGAATTCTGGTGGCGGAGGTTGGGCGGTAAACTAACGCATGGCCCAACGGCGAGCACACTCACAATGTGTTGTGCGACATGACTATTCTGGGCAAGGGTGCTGTTGAAGCTCTCGAGCTATCGAATGACTGCAGACAAGGGTCGGTGCTGCGCAGATTGTGGCTGCGTCTGAGTAGGTTGTTAATGACTGTAGAAATCTTGAAGTCCATCTATTTCTGCCTGTGACGAGAGACGATGTAGATGCTCGTCAACTAGCACCACAGGGAATGTTGTTTGGTCCATCACCCCACATCAGACAAGATCTCGGCAGCGGCGCCGACGAACCCAGGATACTGCTGCTCTTCTGCGGCGAGCCTCGGGGATGACAGGGATGGTGGAAATGACGAGGCTTGAGACCTATTAGCAGTACACGAATCCCTTCGGTCGATGTAACGCCTAAATGTCTCCTGGTTCGTGCCATTGCCTTTGATCCTGTCTTGGCTGGCCTGCAGGACAGGACGAGTCTGGAAGGACGTTAGAACAGTGTGGTTGTTGCTGAATTCCGGGGTCAAGAAGGTTTCCGCGGCTGTTGATTCCGTAGCATCGAACGGCAAACAACCAACTTGGGCACTGGGCACAGCTGTGACGGTAGAGCTGTAGAAGTTAAGCTTGAATCATGAACGGAGATCATGGGGCTGGACTTTTCGACTCTCGAGGCCTTTTCTCCCCGCTTCTTGTTTCCTGAATTGTGCAAAATTTCTGGCTGATGGGAAAGAGAGGCCAGTGACATTCGGGGAGTTGCCATCCCACCATCTCCGCTCCGAGAGGGCAGGGGCCTTGGAGGATGGATCATGTCAGCATCGCTAAAGCAGAAAGACCCATTACCTTTATCACGTTATCGGTGCCGCGCTGTGACGCTCGGACCATTTTCTGCACCTGCCACGGCTCAAGCCCCCACTTGCCGGCGGTAATTTCGGAGAGGCCCGCCTGGGAAAGCGGGTACCTCAAGAGTACGTATTTCGCAGCATGTGATTGACGGGGCTATTACCTTTCACTTGGCAGCTTCTAAGTACCCAGGTATCTTATCTCTTGCCGCCCGGGGATTCATCTCTTTTTTCCATTTCATAATATCGTCGATCTATGGATACATCTTTTCAATTCCAAGAGCAAGTTTTCAATGTTTGAGATATCTCGCCGAGCCACAGAATCATGTGGCGTTTCCCGCTACCAAGGATGGGGGGTTCCACGACTCGCGAAGGCTTGGACTCACATATGTCTCGGCCAACCCTATTCTGAGCTCTACTCAACTTTGACAAACAAAGATGCGGGTGGCTGCTGACGGCGTACATGTGTTCGTCCTTTCAGGGATCTTGGTCAGGAACCAGGGGTCTCCTGCCAGCACAACCCATTCAGAAGCCCGGAATACCCGCAGCGAACACTACACTCGCTCACCTGAACGCGGACGCGCTGATATGCGCTGATATTTGCGTGAAGCTCCAAGATCCCTGGCAAGGACCTTTGGGACGCCGAGCACAGGCCAGCAGCTGCCGAGATGTGTTGCAGACCATCTGGCTTATCTCGACGTCCCAAAGGACCCAGAGAGGATTGAGCTCTCGAGGAATCTTGCGTGAGAAAATCGTCGCCTTCCGTTACGTGCTCATCCCAGCTTGAGAGCTCTGGCCCTCGAGTGAGGGGCTCCGATGAACTGCTCCAGGGATCTTCTGTTGCGCGTTGTCTTCCCCCTCCTCTCCAGAGTCTCCACAGGAGCTCTTATCCTTGACAACAACGTCTTCCTGCCTAGGCTCCCTTGCTTTGCTTGCATTTGCATGCAGTAAACAGGAATATGCGTGCAAGTCAACTCACCGCAATCAGGATAGGGCACAGCTGATGGTTCCATATCCATGCAATAGACAACGACGCATACATTGCTCACTTGTGTCAATTGGCTGGGCTCTTGAGGGGAATAGGTGTAGGAACAGACGTCTTCTTGGATTCCGCCTCTTTTTCATTGTTCCACAGGCTACCAAAACCCGGCCGCGGGCCGCACCTGATGTCTTGAGCCTGGCACCGACAATTCTACCCGGGGCCGCCGCATGCGATTCACCATTCTCACTCGTACAATGACCACGCCGCTCTGGAGTTAGGAATGGAATTGCATCAAATTCCCTCATCTGCAGTAAACATCACGACTATTTCGCAATTTACTACCTCGCCCTCATCATTCTCTCCTGGGGTACATTTGGCAGCCCCCAATTCCCCCAGAACTTGACATCCCACCCCGATCGCCGACTGTCACGCTCCACGGCCGACTGCCAAATTAGGAAGGCGAGATATCTCAGCTGGGGTAACATCGCCTTGACGCACGAGGATCAACCCTCCTCCGAACCAGAGCTTCGCAATGGCCTGCGATACCGTCTGCCACCCCGGACCCCCGATGCGTCCAGTTGAAGCTCAAGCCTCAAGCCCTGTTTAGGCATGGGAAAGAGGCAGAACAACCAGGGTGAATCAAGATCTAATAGGCTGCGACTTTGGGGTTTCAGTGGGTGTTGAGGCCGTCAACATCACCGACACCGATACTTACAACCTGCAAAGCGACCTCATACGCATCAGCTGCCATTACTTCGGGTCCATAGACCTTTTGTCTAGCACCAGGACAAAAGACACGTCGTTTCTCGGTCGCCGGGCAGGGGTCGGGCGCAAGAACTCGGGAATCCACCGCATCCTGAATTTATGCATAAAAAAGCCTTGGCACTGCCGTTCCGAGGACCGTACTGGACTCAGGACTGGACGTCGAGGTAAATTGCTAATGGCTATTAGTGTTTCACAACTCAATCCTATTGGTGGCTTTCGGCTCGGACAACTCTCGCCTTGTATCGCTCGAAAGGATGGGTATTGGAAGACCACACCAATGGACCGTGCAAATGCCGGTATTGTCACCGCTGCATGTCCGTTTAACAACGGCACCCACAACAGCTGTTTGTTATCGAGGCTCTGTGGCTCTGTCCGCCTCTCTCCCGTGCCCGCGGGACGCGCATCTCCACCGTGCGGTATCGATCCCCAGAATGTTTGCTTCTTGTCTTGTAAGTCCTGGTATCATTCGAAGCTGACTGGTTGTATCTGACCGGGTGACGACAGAGGGCTTGAGATGCCTGCAAAAGTTGTCTACCGCCCAGTGGCCAAAGTCACTTGCGACCATCTGATAGCTTCGTTGCATTGCCAAGCCGGCCTAGCATGTCTCCTCGCTCACCCAGCTTGCTGCATCACCAATATCGTTGTCAATCAACTTCCCATTTTTGATTTTGTCGCACAAGCTTCTGAGATGGTTGGTTTATGTCGCCACATGGCGCCATTCGTCCTCTCCTTCCCCTTTCCGCGGACCGCATCGTCTTATCGACTTGGGTTCACTTACGGTGCAACCACCAGTGCAACTTTTGGCGAGATATCCAAGTTTGACAGGTTCATCCCGACTTGGACCCTGCGGCGGTGGCTGTTTTCTTAGCAAGGGTCCGAATCATGTACGTACTGCTTCTCGAAGGGCTCCCCAGAACTCTGTCTGCAAGCAGTAGTGCACCATCGAGGGCCTGGATGACCCAGCCACTTACATGATATGCAACAGACGAACATCGAGCCTCACTCGATTTCAATGACGAGGAGGAAAGTTATATAACGTCTTTCAATGACCCACGATACTCGGTCCTTTTTCACTCTTCACTCCTCATCCTCTCCTACAATCCCAACTCCAACTCCTGCATCTCGGTCTATCGACAGTCACAATGGTCGGTTTCAAGCACCTCGCGCTGCTCGCAGCTGCTACCTGCGGCTTCGCTGCACCCACTCTCAAGGAGAGAGCTGCTGAGACCATGGTTCAAACCCGGGCTGAGAACAGCTACATCATCACCCTCAAGAGCTCCGTTGGCTCCCAGGGCCTCACCTCTCACTTGAGCTGGGTCAATGATGTTTACTCCCGCAGCCTCGACAAGCGTCAGTTCACTGGCGCCGAGCGCACCTTCTCCTTCAACACTTTCCAGGGTTACTCTGGCAAGTTCGACGATGCCACCATTGAGGCTATCAAGGCCAGCCCTGAGGTAAGTTTCAATCCTCCCACCCGTATTAAGAACCAAATCTAACGCCGCAAATAGGTTGCTGCCGTTGAGCGTGACGAGATCTACACCCTGAGCGCCCTTGTCACCCAGACCGGTGCTCCCTGGGGTCTCGGAACCATTTCCCATAAGACCTCCGGCTCTACCTCGTACATCTACGATAGCGCCGGCGGCACTGGCACCTTCGCCTACGTCGTCGACTCGGGCATCAACACCGCCCACACCAACTTTGGCGGCCGCGCCTCGCTCGGCTACAACGCCGCCGGTGGTGCCCACTCTGACACCCTCGGCCACGGCACCCACGTTGCCGGTACCATCGGCTCTACCACCTACGGTGTCGCTAAGCTCACCTCCCTGATCTCCGTCAAGGTCTTCGTCGGCAACTCCGCCTCCACCTCCGTCATTCTCGACGGATACAACTGGGCCGTCAACGACATCACCACCAAGGGCCGCGCCGGCAAGTCTGTCATCAACATGTCCCTCGGCGGCCCTTCTTCCACCGCCTGGACCACTGCTATCAACGCCGCCTACAACTACGGTGTCACCACCGTCGTCGCCGCCGGTAACGAGGCCCAGAACGCCGCCAACGTCTCCCCCGCCAACGCCGCCAACGCCATCACTGTCGGTGCCATCACCAGCACCTGGGCCATCGCCTCGTACTCCAACTACGGCACCTCGCTCGACATTTTCGCCCCCGGCAGCTCCATCCTGTCCACCTGGTACACCTCTACCACCGCCACCAACACCATCTCCGGTACCTCCATGGCCTCCCCCCACGTCGCCGGCCTCGTCAACTACCTCCAGTCCGTCGAGTCCCTGAGCACCCCCGCCTCCATCGTTGCCCGCATCAAGGCCCTCGGTACCTCCGGCAAGATCACCGGTACCCTCAACAGCAGCCCCAACCTGGTTGCCTACAACGGCAACGGCGCGTAAGCGGTTTCATCAAACCGGCAATTCGTCAAGCGACCGAAAGCCGGCCGTGGAAGGCGAGAAGACGTTCCGCCCTGTTCGCCGGCCAAGAGCGCCCGCTGCTCACTCACTTTGTATATGGAGGAGTTGGGATTCCCTCATCAGAGATGAGCGGGGGGCGCTATTTCTTACGATAGAATGAGATGTTTATAAGACTTCGCTTTCGCTGCCTTGGGTTTGGAACTTGACTCTCCCATTTTTTGAGATTTGCAGGTGTCATTTTGGGCATATATAGTTGATAGGACAATAAAGAGGATGCATCTGAAAACAAACTTGCCCGGTTGATAACGTGACATCATGTTACTTTGAATGAAGTATGGTCTGAGGTTGAATGTACTTCAATTGAGGTACTGCCAGGATGATCGAAGTGACAAGCTTTGTCGTCTAGATTCACCCCTCTTGTCAGGCGGGATCCTTACTCAATGGGGTATTAATATCAACGGCATTTGACCCGCCCGCCACAGCCCCGAGAATCGCAATCCTTGACCGGCATTTCTCCCTGCACGCCAATTTCGTATTCTGAGTCTTGGCGGCTACCATCTCTTTTACTGATGTGTTTACGGAGTACGGATACCTTACGTCGTACTGTTGCATGCACGGATAGCTAGGCAAGGTGGTGGATATACAACCCGACGATTTTAATATCATCCGGAGAGGGCGCTGGGTAAGGGTTCTCGCGGGGAAATGAAGATCGTCTCCCCAGGTCCGAGGACTCGGGGTACCCCGGTGGCCGGTACTGCGGGACTACATGTACGGAGTAACCCGGCAAATCATCAGTCTCCAGGGTCTAGTGTGGATTAGGTCGATTTGCCTGAAGTAACAATTTGCTATGCCCACTGCACTTCACACTCGAGGAGACGCCTCTCCGACAAATAATTCACTTTGTTCTCGATCGAAGAAACAAGCTCTGAAGGAGATTTATCTTCCATTTCTCTTGTTGTTGAGATTTCTGGTCCTCCTCATTGTTGTTGTGCAGTGCAAGTCGGAAAGTCCGCGATGAATGGAGCCGCTTCGATTCATGTGCAATGAGACAGCATACCCAAAATAAGTTGTCTGACACTGCTCTAGGATCTTAGGAGCATATCCGTAAAATCCCGTTTGGAGGCGGAAAACTTCGACGGAAAATCAGTCAGCGATAGCCATTGACTATTTACCTTGGCTCGTCGCGAACAACTTTTTACCAGATAAGGCCTACTTTATCTATCAGTTTATCGACCTAAGTACAACACAGCTAATTCATATAGAGTATTAGTCGTACGTTGTTCTCCGCTCTAATCTCCCCCGCCGTCTAAACTCCGCTTCTTGTCATCCGTCGTCAGCTTCAGTTAGGATGACCCTCGAACAAAACTTTCTTAAATTTACCACTTTTACGCCAAGAAGTGGTTCTGTCAGGGATGCACGAGAAAATTTCCAAGTTGCTGTTATCGTTCAAATGAGGAGAATAGCCATGTTCAATCCGTCTGGAACTAATCGCCTCGTACTATTACTTTGTGTCGGTTTTCTCCGTTGTTCTGATAAGAATGTTGCTCCTAGTAAAAGTACCTATACGTACAGAAAACCACCTAACGAATGCCATGATTCCGGAAAGGCTTAGGTGGCCGAATCTGCTCGGTAATAATCTCACTTGTTTAATGCCCAAACCTGGGAGCGAAGCTTTGAGCAGTCGACTGGCTCCGGTTGAAATACGCGTAACAAGAAAATGGATGTCGCAAGAGAAATTTTCCCGCTTTGGCTCCCTGTCCCGAATACATTGGGCGAATGACTCGAATGTGTTTTCAAATCCACTTTGCAAAGGATCTCTGCCGATCAGATTATATTTATATTATTTTCCCTGGGATGATTCAATAGGCATATCGGGTCCGGGGGACTCAGTCCCGTTGACGCCGGACTGAACCCCAAATAGGAAACCCGATTCCGTTTGACAACTCCGGCTTGTAGGCCCACGATCTAGCTGGAGATTCTTTCAGATGACCATACGCTCGGAAGTAGGTAAACCAAGTGCATAGGCAAAGCAGACAAATCTGTCTTTCTTTTTCTTACCATAAAATCGGAAGGTTGTGTCTGCATGGTATTATTCACGAGAACATTAGCCGACAGAAGTGGCTCATCAGTAGTGTCACATTTGTTGCTGTTGGTATCACAGGCGTGATACATTTCCTCATGAGGGTGTATCTTCGGCAACAATCACGTCGATGTCCGTGATAATTGCTGTTGTTGTTCTTGTTCTTTCTATTTACATTGTGGGCAGGGGTCGGTCGAAGTAGGTGGTGACGGCCTGGGTGGTTGCCCCACCTTAGCCGGCCGTGTTGACTAAGCCGGTTGTCCCACTTCGCCCAGGGCAGGCGCCAGCCAGCCCACGATACCTGCCCATTGCTCCTTATCAGCCTTGCCGTTCCGACAGTTGCATTCTCCTTCGTGGTCCTGATGATCTGATGCGTTGCAAGGGCAAAGTCGACGGCCCTGGTAAGAGGGAGCTAAAGTTTCGAATAACACGAGTCAATGTCGAAAGAAAGACTGTTGAACTATATTGGCGGACTCATTCGTGAAGGTGAGCCCGGCTTCTGGTTATGGAGGCTGATGGAGCGAATGCGAAATGAGTGCTGTTCGGCAAACCCGATGGATTGCCAAACGTTGCAAATATCAACAGCAGGGCTGTTGTCGAAGATTAAATAGAGACAGATGCTGCTGCTATTGAGCTCGAATCACAGCATCATAATCCTCTCATACAACAAAAATCTCACTTCAAGTCACTCATTCAACACTACTGCCACCATGCTCTTCCAGCCTTCTCAAGTCTTTGTTCTTGCCCTCGGGCTTTTGTCTGCCACCGCTATCGCCGCGCCTACGGAGATGGTGGAGCCCCGTGCTGAGGTCCTCGACATCGGTGCTTGCTACAGCTCCAAGTTCACCTGCGCCTTCCAGGGATGTCTTGCCGGATACACTTGCTCTCAGCACACCGGTGGCACTGACTACTGCTGCGTCAAGTGGGGTTGTGAGTAGCCGCTTCCCTTTTCGTGATCAAGTGGAAAAGCTAATGGGCAGTAGAAATACGCTCACTGAACGGACGGATATCGACCTTTATTGCCTCTTCAATCTCTTCGGCTTTGGCCACGGTCTGGATTCAATCTCGATGACATGATGGAAAAGGCCGATGGACATGACTTCATTAGACTTTGATAGAATAATCATACAATACATCTCCATAACGTCGGCGCCATAAACCAAAATCGCAAATGTAGACAAATTTTACCCAGGCAACTTTGGTATCTGTGTCATTTTGAATCATTGCAGGTCCACTTGCACACCTTTGGGCAATTTTCCCCCAAATTGACCTATGGTCTCGCAATATCTCTGCCCGCCAGCCAGATAAACACCCAGCTTATTGAAATCATGATCTTCCTCCTCCAGCTCCTCGTCCAGCCTAGACTTCCAGAACGCCAAGCCAACCACGCGCTCATTCCAGTCCACTCCTGCTTACCACCAATTATACCATCGTGGCGGCCCAGGTAGGCTAAGAGTGCTCTCTGCTTGTAGTTGAAAGGCATGGGGTCGACGTTCGAGTTCAAAGTGCTCGTAAGGTATTCGCCTTTCTGCAGAGCTACTTCAGCCAGAGTGGGCAACGATTCACCCTCGATATCGGCAGCGTCGCCGAGCGCGTAAACATTGCTCATGGGGCTTCCATCTGGATGCAAGACGCGAAGGTACTTGTCTGTCAGGATGCGAGGCAGACCGCTCTCTGGCTTTTTGACGGGTAACTTCTCAACCAAAGAGCTTGCCATGTTTCCCGTAGCCCAGATAAGCAATCCGTACGGTAATCGACCATCCTCTTTCGTGAAGATCGCATCGGCCTCCACACTCTGGATGTGTGACCCTGTTTTGATCTTGACGTGCTTCCCTTGTAACGAGCTCGTGGCATACTCGCTTAAGTTTGCGTCAAATGTGGATAGAATCTTGGGCGCGACATCGTGAATGGTAATGTTCACCTTGCCATCCAGGTGGGGAAACAGAAAACGCATGTCTTCGAACCAAAGATCCCACAGCTCCGCGGCTGCCTCAATGCCGATGGCGCCGCCACCGACGATTCGAATGTTGAGATAATCATGTTGATCCTGCTCGCTTGTCGTCGGGAGAGACGCTTTATCGAGCATTTGGAGAATGCGTTGCTGAATCAAGCGGGCATCATTCGTCGTCTTCAAAAAAAGGGCATGCTCTTTCGCACCTGGCGTGCCGAAGTCCTGAGTATCGCAACCTGGGGCTATGCAAATTTTGTCGTATTTGACTTCAAAGGTAGTTGGGTCCTCGCCTGCGGTGGGCGCATCGGTCTTGCATCGCACAATTTGCTTTTCAAAGTCGATGTCTTCCGCAATGGCCTTGTAGTAGTCCATCTCTGTCCTGTGCTTCCGTCTGACGGGCTCTTCCGCAAGACGGAAATTGAATAGTCCGCATGCTGCGCTGGCTAGCAATGGGGTGTATTGGATTGTTCGAATCGGAGAGATGACCTTGACATCGTATTTGGCGAGGTCGACTTTTTGTGTGAGGGTGAAACCTCCCCAGCCAGTGCCGATGACTACGAGAACTGGTTTCGCCATGTTGAAGTGTACCGCTATATCCGCTAATTTGAGCTTTATTACCTGCTCGTTTGTCGTGCGATGCGATATTTGGCCGACTTCTTATGGTTTTCTCAATCCTTGCTTCATCCGGAACGAAACTATCAACCTTACGTCACGGGTCCCAAACTGTCAGCGTGCGGCATGGCAGTTGCGGTTTCGTGGACTCTTCGCACAGGGAACGTCATCGACTTTCGGAGACTAAGGAATGTAGCATCGCCTAGTTGGGGGGAAACTCGGAGGTTTGACACCTTGGCTCGGCGAGATATGACTGGTTCGAGCTGGCTGCCGTAGCTTGGTCCGAACCTAGACAGATGCCGGGAGATCTCCGCGCTCCACCCGGGCCCACTTCTTCGGCTGGATTGGTCCGGTTGATGAAGGACGGGGTCTAGGGTTCGTCTAGAAGCCGACTCTTCCAGAAATATTGTTGCATGGGCTGCTTGAAGGTTTTGTGAGATTGCGGAGAGGGTTTCTTGTCAGCTTGGCAAAGTTTTCGAGTAAACGTCTCCATTGGTCGTGATTTGATGGTTGGGCAGAATATTGCAGTCTAGAGAATGTGGAATGCTCTGTCTGTAGACTTTCTCTATGGCACGGGAGTGTCGGATGTATGTATTCAGCTTCTAGGTGTCAGTCCAGCGCAGCGCTCTCTCACGGGGGAGCACAGAACAGTCCCGGTAACGGTTCAGTCTGCAGGCGAAAGCATACCTTGCCTATGACCAGTCCGACAGTGTGAGCTGAAGGAGCGTGATACAACGTCCTCTAGCCCGTTGTGCCAAAGATGAGGTTCACATGCTGAATTACTGGCCTTTGACACTTGAGAATTGAGAGATTGTCCCTGCTGTTCTTCTGATACCGGGTTTCCGAACGCTGCTAGCACAACTAGCGCCTAGCTAAGCGAAATGAGGAAGCAATTCGCTGGCACTGAAAACAGTCGATAGTTTCTCTATGTAAGTCGGCTTGAGAATACTGTCAGTATGAAGATCATCTTGTGTCCATAGTGCATGGAGCAACTTCTTCACAGAGTGAAGCTCGCGATCAGGAAGAGTTTTTTCCGCATTGGAAACCAGATCTAGGATGCGATGTCTTTCCTCGTCGGTACAAGCTTCACATCCGAAGATGAGAAGCGGCAACGGCCTCTCACAAGTACCCATCACAGGGAGGAGTTCCAATCCCCGTTCAACCAACATAGCTATGCCCGAATCCTCTTGCTCGCCTTGGTCGGTAGTGCGACTTAGGTACACCAGCGTTGAGAGTCGATAAACTTCGGATTTCGCAGCGATTTTCTGCGCTTTGAGATCTGCCAGGCTGCATGATGCCGAAGTCCGCAGGCTTTCAATTTCTGCCCGGAGTGTTTTGATCTTGTTTCGATATTCCTCTTTGTGGGTTTCGAGATTGTCGGGAGGCAGAATTTCCGCAACTACCTCAGAGAGAAGACCCAAGGGTTCAAAGAATCGCTTGCTTTCCAATGAGGCTTGGCCCATAATCATTGACAGCTCGACGCGGGCCTTCTTCCTCGTCTCTGGCGAAGTAAACGGCCTTGTGTCGCAGATTACCTGGCTCGGTAATTCAGCTTCGGGTTTTCTCCAATGACGAAGACTGAATCGAGCCAATATCTCATGATATGATACCCACTCCAGCAGCATAGGGGCGTCTGAGACCCTCCAGAATTTCTCGACCGAGACGCTCTCAATGAGTGTTCTCGAAGAACTTAGATAACATAGCCAATGGTTTGTTGAGTGCGAGCTTTTTTGGGTCTACCAGAATGATAAGAATGATCCAAAAACTCACGGGCCAGTGATCTTTGCAGAATTTGTACAAAGTCCATGCATGGTACGATAGAAGAGCAACATACCTCAAACATGCAAAGAACCATTCCGGCTGCTACATGCTGAACAGCCTTGTGAGCGGACATTCCTTCAGCAGCTGACAAGGTCAAGGCATGTATAGCCGAGATTTTCAGCTCCTCGGCACGAAATGCCGGCCCGTACCGGTACTGTGCTGAAAAGGCAAGAAGCGCATGCTGTAAGGCTTTTCCAGCATAGGAAACCTCCGATAGTGCGATCCGAAGCAACGCTTCTCCCAGTGGTTGACTGCTAAAACTTGAAAGATTCGGTTTTAGAGTCTCCCGAACTGACAAAGAGGAGTGCCATCGTCAGACATGCCATTCTCAAATGGAGGTCTGAGTTTTTGTGCTTACAGAAACGGAAGAGGCTTTGATCGGTGGCATTTGACCCGGACGATGACCACAGCAGTGGATACATCATAACGGGACGTATCATCCGCCTAGCAACGAGGAAGTTGTGTACCTCGATGTCCCATGAGGACGCGTTGATCATATGGAATCTACTTGGAGTATTATTGGCTCCATGAGACGTCGCAGCTCGGCTGATTAGTGACCTCTTGGCATCACTAGCCCTTGGCCAGGACAATCGAAGGCCGTAGCCCTGACATTTGCGGTTGGATTTGATGCAGCTTGTACACCGTGGGAACCGGCGGTCACAGCTGACTTTGCGATCTGCCAAATCCGTCAGTTGTCAATTCTAGGTAATCAGCACTCTCCATAACCTAAGCGGAGGTTGCAAGGAAATGTGTCCAGAAGGTCCTTTTCGGCGGTTAGGATCTGTGAGGCCTAGCGTACCTATGCACGTTCCGCAACGCTTCTTCGATGATGTTGCGGGTCCAGCTGCATTCATTGATTTCGTCATGTTTGCTGTATCATTGACGAGGTGAGGTAATCGTGGAATCAGTCATTGGAACTCAATCACAAAAGCATTCGCAAAAAGTTGCTTGCTGACTGGACTTTAGATAAATCATTCAAGAGGTATAAGCTGACCACTATCCGCTTTGATTTCTAAGCGGGTGAGACGGCGCTGCTCAGGGGTCAAAGATGCACGCCATCTTAGTGCGATTCCCCAGGACAGACGCTAGGAAACTTCCAGATTGCGATTTCACTGGGCAACTTTTTGCGAAGGATGCTCAACCTAGCGTCTCGAAATACGGACCAATCAGAGTTGGATGTGGAACATAAGCACCGAAAAACATGGGCATCTTTTTGCGAGATGAGCTGGTGGTAATAGTGATCTTAGCGTAATTGTATGCGATTGCTTACTCATGCAGTGTCGAATGTAATGATGATCACACGAATTCTCTCCGCGTTTCGGGCGGTTGCCTACGTCTTCTCACGAGACGTGCAATAACTGTGGCAACGTTCGCTTCCACAAGGGTCGGCGCCTCCCAATGATGTGGCGCTGGATTGGAGAATCGCTTTGATTGCGGCCGGGATCGTGTGGAAAGCGTCCTTCCAACCTGCATAATCTCGTTGGAAGTTGCACCTGTTTGGGGCAAGGCCCAATCACATCACTCAGTGCATGCTTGAACTCGGGAGGGGCACGGAAACAACGGGAAGGTAGAGCGAACGTACGAGATTGAAGAGGATACGTATATATATAAAGTGCCGTAATGCCACTGTTCGTCTCAACATTTGTGCTCATCAACTACGCTATCAACTTCGACAATCAACTTGAACAGTCAGCAAGAGGACACTTTTCATCACCTTAACACCTTGCAATACACTGCCGAAAATGCTTTCCTATCTCGTCACAGGAGTCAATCGCGGTATTGGAGTAAGTCGACGTTTGAGTTTCTCTTGACTCAATCCTTGAAGAGGCGAACCTGACCAAATCATTAGTGGGGGTTCCTCAAGAAATTGTCCGAAGACGCGAATAATACCGTGATTGGCAGCGTTCGTGACAAGGCTGCTGTTGAGAAGAAAATCGCCGATGAGCTTGGAAATCGCCCCAACATTCACATTGTGGAATTTGAGCTGGCCAACCATGACAGCATCAAGGTATGTCAACTCTGATGAGCAAACGGCGGCATATACTCGTTGACTGTATGCGTAATCTAACGTAACTTCCATAGAAATCTGTCCCAGAAGTTTCCAAGATAACTGGAGGCAAACTCGACTACGTCATTGCTAACGCAGCATATGTCTCGCCTGTTTCAACCTGGCTCCCAATCGGAAAGCAGTAGGTCTTCCGGAAAAGCATAGAAAATGATGTCTGGTGGTACTTTATGAACTGACCTGTGATTTCAATCAGAGCCGAAAACCCGGAGGAGCTTGAAGAAGACCTGTTGAAGAGTTTCAAGATCAATGTCGTTGGAAACGTTCACCTCTTTAGCCTCTTCTTGCCTTTGATCCTTAAGGGAGATGTCAAGAAAGTCATTGCCATCAGCTCGGGAATGGCCGATCATGAGATGGTCAACCAGTACCGCCTCGAAGTCAGCGCCCCATACTCCATCAGTAAGACAGGCGTGAACATGGCCGTGAGCAAATTCCACGCACAATATGCCCAAGACGGGGTCCTTTTCATGAGCGTCTGCCCAGGAATTGTGGACACTGGACACAATCAGAAGTGTAAGTTCTTCTGACCTGCGAAGGTTCAAATTCCTCTCTGTACCAAAACTAACAGGAATTGTCTTTAGTGAGTGAGGAACATCAGGAGTACTTCCTGAAGACCGGCGCCATTTTCAACGCCTATGCGCCTGGTGTATCTTTTGCCACTCCGGAGGAATCTGTCAATGATGTTCTCAAAGTCATCTACAACTCCAGCCTTGAGAATGGCAGAGGAGGCGAGTTTATCTCTCATTTGGGCACCAAAAGATGGCTGGAGGCCGACGCAGGAAGCGTTGCACTTTGAAAGACAACTGATCTCATTACCTTGAGTGATCTATGCTCCGGGGTACTCTAGATGTTTACCTGTTCGAAGTTTCCCGCGTATATACTGCAGATTGGAAATTGGCAAGTTGAATGTAGATTGACAGTTGTCGCATGATTTGAGCCGTTGCGATAGTTAGATAATTGGTCAAATCCAAAGCTGACTACCATAAGCACTTATCACCCAAAGCCTCCAAATCATCGAGCCTGTGAACCTTTCAAAATCTGATCAAAATCCAAGAATGGTAATTTAGGCGAAGAATTTGAATAATGATTCGTAGCCTAGGTATACGTGTATTCATGGTAGGGACGATGAACTAAGATGTTGTTCGGGGCTCATGATCATCAAATTTACCTTTCCACCCATGGGTATCACTTTTTTAGGTTGAGCGATGCTCCAGGAGGGAAACGATACAGCTACAGGATGCTTGATCTACTGATTCAATCAGCTGAACTGTGACACAGATGAGCTTCGAGTCTTAGACTAGGTACAAACACCCACGCATGCTCTTTGAGGCACCTCAAGGACTGGCTCTACTTGCCCGCGATGATACCTGTATATCAATTGAGCGTATGACATTGAAGTCGCCTCCTCTTACTACCTACTGTCGACACGTACTTTGCCAGACCTAGTACCCATAATAGCACGTCCTACTGCAACTGCTACCTGTGGCACACTCGATACTTCACAATCTATGCTACCAGATGACACTGTCAGAGCCCTCCCGGATAGGAGTTAGTTAGAGGTATTAAGGGTTCCAAGCAACAAAGGAGCAGCTCAGATATATACATGTATACAGCGCAGGGAGTACATGTCGAGAGAGGAGTAGATCTCAGTAATTCATCATTTTACCACTAACTGCAGTTGGCCTCTGAGAGCTTCCACCCTGTGTCGACACCACTACTTCACAGATACTGATGTTTTATGTCTCAGTGCTAACAATCTGAGCTGGGATGCACAAGCTTTCTAAGTGGGACTCGTAACTCATCAATTGTTACCTCTGATGTCTCACGATGCTGACGGCCAGCCTTTTGAATGCACATGCTCCGTCATCAAGACTAAAGCGGTAATGTCAGGTATCTGACGCTGCTTACGGTCCTAAACAAAGTCTTACAACATCTCAACGCAGGAATTTCGATGTACGGTTAGTTGTTGGACAACATCTAGTGCTGCTACGATTTCAATGATCTGTCCAGTCTCGTTCGTGGTGACGACTGGGACATAGATGTAGAATGCGGCTTAGGACGCCATGCTAACACGAAAATGGGGGCCAGGAAATAGTATATAAACCGAAGTCCCTTCTCAGGAATTCATATATTCTCTTCCCTAATCAAACCTAACTACACTGTGCTAAAGCCCTTCTGAATCCTCATTGAATAACTACCCAGTCTTAGGCAAAACCCTCGCCCTCAGGATGAAGTTCACTACCTTTGCATTCTTCTCCTTCGCAGGACAGGCTCTTTCCACGGCTCTGTTGAAGCGTGAATGCGGTGTGCCGCCAGGCGCACATTGCGATATTGTCGGCCAGATCAAATGCGAGTTTAATGGTGGACACATGGTACGTTTTGAAGCGAAGAAAAAGCATTGTGGAGGATTCAGTTGGAAGCCTCTGCTAACATCGGCAACCTTCAAGATGCATTGCGCTGCTTGGCATAGATGGTCGTACGGCTCGAATTGCGCTGCAGCTGGTAAACCTTGCCTTTGCGAGACAGGCACATGCGCTGTTTGAGCAACCAAGTCGGTTCCAGTGACAGAGGAGACACAGGGGAAGCTGCCTGTGGTTTGACATGAGAAACATATGCTTTGAGCAAACCACTGTTTTTGTGACTCTCAATTTGGGATTTTTGGGTCAAAGATGAAGAGACATACTGCTTCTTGTTCACTCGCTACGTATTACCATTGAGTAACTATCATTAGCTGAAACCTTTGAGTATCCGTCATCAATAATGAAGCCACCGCTCAACTTGAGGTATCTTCAGTCATTTCACGACTCGCATATAATGTCAATTTTTTTTGATTCATTATGTCGGGAATGCGATGCGCAATTCCCAGACTAGAAGCTGCATGGAAGAGGTCTCTTCTCTAGACGCTTTTCTCTCCCCCGACGTCCCGTAGTCATGCAAACACATTGTCACATGGGCAGTCCTTTCATATCTTAGTAATCAGAATTTCTTGCATAAAGTAAAAACATTCGTAAAGAAGATTTATGAGATAATCGAAAGCAAACGGTGCCGCTCTTCATTAAATCCTCCCGGCAGACAAGCATTTTCGGCTTTGAGCATTTCATCATCTTTGATAGCTGAGTTACAAGCACATTGGACCCTGGGTTTAACTGTGGGGGACATCGTGGTCAAGTCCCTGTCTTCCCCACAATGTTGCTTGGCTTAAGTTTTGCGGCCAGCCCGCAGTCTTAGGCAGATCACCCGCCGCTATGAGATCATTTAAGCTGGGTGACTAATAACACACGCACGAGAAGAAAAGTCTGCGCCAAAAATGATGCCGCCCTTTTGGTGAGCCTTGTGACCTGTTGCACATACTAATCATGAATAAAACCTATGGCATACATTGAGGTAGTTATGAAAGGAATTTAAGGACTTCTTCCCGACCTGTCAAGCTAACCTCTTTGACCAGCTCCAACTCCAAGAACGCATGAAATGTCTGGCCTTCCGAACCCCGTCAGCAGATGCAACACGCCATATCACAATTAAAATCAAGCAGGAGTCACAAAATTCAACTATCGTACTGATAGTTGATTGTGACGTGACTCCAGCCAAAGTCGTACCGCTGAACAGGCCGCTGGCGAGAACAAGGCGGATCTTGGCGTTCCCGTGCGGGCTAAAAGTGGATTGAAAGACGTAACAAGAACTGCTGAATTTTCGCCCGCCGTCCCATTCCCAAGGCGGAGGTTCCAGATCCAGTAATGCCTTTTCTTTTCAATCGTGTCAGAAATTCTTGAGCCGAATGTCGTTCACACCTTGGTAGGGTCAGGTGGCGCGGAATGAGGCCGCGTGAGTCAGTTCAAGGTTGCCGAATGTGAGAGGAACGGAAATGTCGTCTTCTTCAAAACATCCTTCCTCAAACATATGCCGACGAGAACCGTTCCCGAACAACACAGAATCCGGGGCCCCTCAAAGTTAACCGCTGCAGGAACAAGTCATTTCTCCACCGATCCGAGCTGCGTGTTCATGTTGGCCTGTTGATTTCGACTGCTTTTATTCGAACGCTCCACCGAGCCTGACGGGTTCCACCTTCTCCGCGGTTCAGCAAGCCGAATTGTGAGGAAATCTCGATCGAATCCAGGCCTGCCCACCACTCAGATCCTACCAACCGAATCTTACCCCGGATTGCGCAATACGGAAATCATGGGGAATGAGGCCGAAGCGATGAGGGCGCCTGCCGACCCCGAGCGTCAGGATTTGCCAAACCACCCCGTGGGATCAAAAGGTCATGAACAAGATCCTATTGCGCCACCCGCGTTTTCCAACGACTCAGGCGGCATCATCGAGAAGGAAGAGGGAGAATTGATCAACTTCAAGACATTACACTGGCTGTGAGCTTCCACCGCACGAGTTATCCGAGGATTTTCTGACTCTGGTACAGGCAAGGAGGCATCGTTCTCGTGGCAGAGACGGTATCACTCGGAATCCTATCGCTCCCATCAGTCCTTGCGACCGTCGGGCTAGTCCCCGGAGTCATTCTTATCTGCGTCATCAGCGCTCTGGCGACCTACTCTGGGCTTCTACTAGCCGACTTCCGAAAACAGTACCCCTTCGTCCAGCACTTCGGCGATGCGGTCGAGCTGGTTGGTAGGCCCATTGGTATGGGTGGCATCTTCCGAGAGGTCTTTGGATGGGCCCAGACTATTCTGCAAGTTTTCCTCATGGGAGGTCATATTCTACTGTGGACGATTTGCATGAACACCCTCACGAACAGCACAACATGTACCGTTGTCTGGGCTGCTGTTGGAATGTTGGTTTTCTGGGTCTTCAACGTCCCTAGGACCTTGAAGTGGACGAGCTGGATGTCAGCAACTTGTAAGTCACCAGATGATTCTTGTTTCATCTCGATGATTGCTGACTTTCCCAAGCATGCGTGTCCATCGTAATTGCTGTTCTGATCACTGTTATTGACGTTGCCATCGAGAAGCCAATTGGAAGCGGCTCAATTGACGTCTTCAAGTCTCTCGGCTTTTCTCCCGCTTTTCTGGCTGTCACCAACATTGCAGGCGCTTTCTGTAAGTAATTCCTGTCTTCACCAAACTGCAAACTGCCTTCGACTTACACAATTTCCTTCCAGCAAGCCACTCGATCTTCTTCAGTGTCATCGCCGAATTCAAGAACCCCGACGACTGGCCAAAAGCACTTGCTTTCCTTCAGATCACGGATACAACTCTCTACATCATTGCTGCCGTCATCATCTACGTTTACGTAGGCCCCGATGTGCCTTCGCCAGCTTTGTCTGCGGCTGGTAGTGCAACTATTAGGAAAGCAATTTGGGGTGTCGCAATTCCCACCATTGCCATTGCCGCCGTTATTTACGCCCACGTCGCATCTCAGTACGTTTTCACACGTATCTTTGGTAATACCAAGCATGTTGTGAGAAGGACAAGAGTATCGACTATTTCTTGGCTTCTCATTACTTTGGGTATCTGGGGAATTGGCATGGTGATTTCCGAATCCATCCCCGTCTTCAACAACCTGCTGGGACTCGTCTCTGCTGCGTTTGCCAGTTGGTTTTCGTTCGGACTTCCAGGCATTTTCTGGCTTTGGATGCACAAAGGCCACTGGTTCTCAAGCTGGCAGCAGAAGTGTCGGTTCGCGGGATCCTCGCTGCTTTTGCTGGTAGGAATTCTGCTTTGTGTACTTGGATTGTGGGTCTCTATTGAGTCCATCGCGAATGGTGGATCTTCTGCGAAACCTTGGACATGCGCCAGTAACGCCGCAGAGTAATGCGTCTTCTTAGCAAGGAACATTGACATATGTAGTCAGGTCCTGTGAACTACCATTATGCGAAATCTCGATCGATCTTATGAAAAAATATACATATTAACTTAACCTGAGTTCATGGCAATGTAATTTTGATTCGACGCCATGATCAACACGAGGGCAATACTGACGGAAGATAATACTGGGCTCCCTCAGAGGTCTTGCCCAGAGCCGTGCGGTCATCTTGCTATCATGAGCGACGGGATGATACGGCAGTGAACAATTTTACTTCAACAGAAAGTCGCTGGAAGTCGCTGGGGCGGGAACAGGCGGGGAATAAGCGTCGTCGCTCTCGGACCAGTTTGCCTGGCGTGCCTGGGCAAGACACAGTGCTCATACAGTCAAACCCCTTGCAACGAATCATCCCGATTAATTCTGCACGAGAGAAGAGTCCTTGTGGATTAAGTCGTTTGAAAATTCTTGTTGGTATCTATGTGACTGACTACACATTATTTGCAAGAACAAGCCCCTCCTGTTAAAATAAATCATGACTTCATCGAGGTGCGCGCGTGTATGGACAGCCCCGTATAAACAAGAAATTCGGTCACATATGTGCAGAGTTCCACCCCCAGCGGCCCCCTAGCGGCTATTTTTGTGGTTCCATCAAGACTGCACGAGGCAGATTTACAGGACAAGAGCGAAGATGGCGGCAGCCAAGCCGGCACCGGAGAAGGTCATCAGAGCAGCGCCGGCAGTGACGACGGTGGTGGCGGTAGGAGAAGCACCGCGGGTGCCGTTGGTGTGAGCAGTAACGGAGGCGGTGGCAGTAGCAGCGGGGACGGCCTTGGTAGCGGATCCGACACCCTTGTTGTCATTGCCGGCGCCGGAGGAGGAGCCCTTGCCGCCAGTAGCGCAAGTGCTGAGCTTGTCCTGCATCTCCTGGAAAATACCGTCGAAGTGAGTAATCTCATCGCCGCCCTTGCCGCCGGCAGGGAACTTGGTGGAGATGGAGGTCATCAGAGTGTGGACGTTTCCGCCTGGAAATCGTTAGCGTCGTGATCCTGAACAATATGTGCCATAGAGTTGACTTACCAATCTGAGCAACCCAGGAGAGAGTGCTGTCGCAGATACCGGCCTGAGCGAACGAAGGAACCTTCTCGCTGAGGTCAATGAGGAGCTTGTCGCCGGCGGCGTTGAGCTGATCGGAGAGGGGCTGGAAGGCAATGGCCTCGTCCATGGTCAGAGGCAACATGGCAACCGCGTTGTAGGTGGCGGTGCGGATGGTGGTGAGCATGGTGGTAGGTGCATCCTCAAGATCCTTGCCGTCACCGCCAGCGTAGGCGCAGATGGAGCCATCGAGGCTCTGGATGCCGTTCAGGACGGTGGTCATGATGGTGTTGACCTGGCTGAGCTCACGCTCGCAGAGCTCAGGAGTAGGTGTCGCAAGGACGCCAGCGGCGAGGAAGACGATAGGAGTGGTGAACTTCATTTTGATGGTAGTTGTTGGGAAAGAGGATTCAATGAGTGACTGGTAGCGAGTGATGTTGGAGAGGACGGAGAAAGCTGGCTTTTGAAGGCGGGTGGCTGTTTTGATGCTGTTGGCTGATGATCTAGAGATGGGAGATCGACAGTCCATGTGCAGTGTTTATATATCCATGCCATCTTGGCCATCTCAGAGTTGTAGATCGCTCTGACTTTCTTCTCAACCCCCTGAGTTACCCCAGATAATCTTAGGCGCGAGATACAATCTCATGTGTATGGGATAATGGCGATGGCGGCTAAGACTTTTCAAACAACGCCGGCGCCATTGCTATTTTTTCCGATTGCCTTCCTTTCCCTTCCTCTAGCCTTGTTCTCGGACAAGCATAGGATCTGACCACGATCGTCTTTTGGTGCGCGGCAAATGAGCAGCAGCGGGTGGTGAGGGCGCCACCACGCACGCTAGATCAAGCCGTTTCTTTTTATGCGGACATAGCGCGAACTTGAGGGGATTAATCAGGAACGCGCCACATCCTGTGCGCCCCCAACCGAGTCATTTTTCGAGAAATTGGAGGGGATGTATCTTTCTAAGCACTAGTCTACATGCATGTCTAGTAGTAATAAACTCTTCCGCGCAGGCTTCCACGTCGAGTTGCTCGCAGGCGAACACAGGCGTCGAGACTGGCCGCGTGCGCCTTGGCAGCTGTCTCGCCGAACGGCTCAGAAGGATTACACTGGCTGATTCAGACAGGCTTCCAGCTCGCGCAAAGACCTGATGGACTTACCCTAATCAGCATGACACTGATCAGAGTCCTTGACTTCACGTTGTTCTAGGCCTTGCCTCGGGGCTCGCTCAGACTGTTATGGTTGTCCTGGTTGCAATCATGGCAAACAACCTCAAACACACCCAGAGTAAGCGCGTCGCGGTAGTTTCCATTCGAAATTCGGCCTCTTCTGGAAATTTCATTGCGGAAGAGCTGTGCACATCTTCGTTGCTCTGCTCGTGACTCGATTAGTGCAATTGTGCACAGAACTTTAGCCCCTCCCGCAACATAACCCCCTTATTGTTTCCAAGTAAGAGGCCGTAGGGGCAGCATATGAGAGGTCGGTTGCGAAGAATAGTATCATGGCGTTGCCTTGCGGCTGAGGTTGGTTTCGGTGTTTCCCACTGTGGCTAACCACCCGCTTTTGCAACGTGCATATGGAGTTGAAAAGCTGGAGGCTTGAGAAGCTTTTGGCACGGACTAAAGTTGAGGGCTGGTAGTGTGTTGACCGTCTGAAGAAGCCAATTCAGCCTCGTGAAACCAAACTCACGGATAATTCCTTCTGGATTCTGTCAGCTTGACTCAGACAAGCAGCTCGCTCGGCAGATGTGCCTGGTCCCAACAGCCTAAGCTATGCGCTCGAGCCCATCGTAGACCATGGCAAAACATCCTCTGGACATGTAGTCTCAGAAGGAAAAACGGACTTCCACAAAGTAGAAGCCATATATCATTCTGAGTGCCACATGATCCTAATTGTTCCTTATTCCCTTTGATTAAACCAGCTTGCCACTACCTCAAACATCATGCAGGTCTCAGTATACAGCACAACTCAGACGTGCTGCCATGGATCATTAGAGATAGAGGCTGCTGCAATGTTTTCCCAGACCATTACGTCTGGTCTTTTTGAATGTGCGTTTATTTGATAGCAGCTTCCAGGTCACAGGTGTTCTCAACAACCACGCACGTTCCATTAGAACGCTCTTTTGTCTTTGGAACGATACAAGTCATCTGCACTCACCTTAGAGCAGGTTTGTGCTCGAAGTCAGAAGGTCTGATCCCAACTGGGTCACCTCATTTGCTCTGAGCAGAATATTGACAGTACCTTAATGAGGCTCAACAGTAGGTGAGGTCTGGCAGCAGATGCAGGACGATATTGTCATACCATATGCAAAGTTGAAAGTAATAGTCAGACACACGTAGTGATGCAGCACTCTGAATGTGTCTTCCTTCAAATGGCCCAGTTGACCCGTAAAAATATTGAACCTTATCGAAAGTAGTAACCCGGCTTTTCCTTCCAGTTAGACCTCGGAATCAAATTCATCATTCACTGCGAGTACCCGTATCCTTGAAGGCGTTTCAACAAGACTCGTAATTTCCACAATGAACCTGCTCACTTCATATCTCGGCCTAAGTAGCGACCTGGAGACTTTGCGTCCAGTCCGGCCGTCTTTTGGAAATTAGAAGCCCCCAGACACGTGCACCATACCAGGACTTACACGCATGCGACGGTGATAATTCCAAGCCACCCCTGCGTGATTCATGGCACATGATATTTGGGAAAGAATTACCTTACATCGTCAAAAGTCTCAACTTGAGCCAAAGTCAGCAACTTTCAACCATAATACAACTACTCAGTCACAATCATGGAATAGTAATCTTGTACATTACATCCGAGGGATGTGTGAGTTTACTGGCAAACGTTGGAGGGGCTAGCAGTGAGGTACGACCAATAGAACCCTAGCCGTCTGATGTATCAGCCAAAGCACAGCACCGCGGGGTATGCTGGCAAACAGGAATGGATTTGGTGTGGTCATGAGTGAGAAAACGGCCGAGGAAGCCAATGGTCATGTTTAAGTAATCCGTTTCGGCTAGCACTTCACTCAAAGTCATGATGCCGCTACTGCATACATGGCACGTGAGAAAAGGATGGATTTGTTATCCTTTAAAAATCCCAACTGGTTGAAATAATACCTGAAAATGCCCTTGTGTATTTACATGTTCATATCTTGAAGGTCTACTACGCCCTAGCCCCTGTAGCCCCCAACTTTTCTAAACATCTCCAAGACTCCAAACATTTCAGCGAGTAAACTCGGAGAAGTTATCAAAAACGACTTGCCAACAATGTCTCAACCAGTCTATCAAGTAATAATAGCCGCTGATGAGGACAAATCCTCAGCCTCAAAGAGACGTGCTGTCTACCTCCGGCCGTTCCTCCTTTTCTGGCTCAACTCCCTTATCTTCGAAGTCGCAATGCTCATCGTCAGTATAATTGCATTCTCAGGATGGCGCGAAATGTTCTCCAAGTTCTTGTGGACCATCGTCTTCTGCCCTCTGGGAATGGGAGGCGCTATGGGAGGCCTCATCAACGCCTTCATAGTCGATCGTATCTACGGTATGCGAGCAGTCCACTTCGTTGCCATTCTGAGCGTCTTGGTTTTGGGGGCGTGCAACAGCCTATGCTATAACTTGGATCTCGTTTTCGGATGGTTCGGTGCCCGGGACCATTTCTGGTGGTGGCACTGGCGGTATCTGGGGGGTTGGTTTGTTGGATATTTCAATGGCAAAATGATGTTCACGGACGAAGGGCAAAAGTCACTTGCTGGTTGCGGTGCTTGAGGCCGAGGTCCAATAATAGTACGTACATGCGACATATCTGTTTCACGAGGAAATGAGAAAGGTGTTGTCTTGAGGGCAGTCTCAACTCATCAACCCCATTAAACATTAGGATCATCCGAACGTAATTTTGGGTATTTTGGCAAGCTTCCGAGAATTTAAATACATCTGTCGCAAAAACGACGCCGTTTATTACGGGCAGCAATTAACGCCATATACCCTACGACAACTTCATTTTTATATCAAGACACAATGAAGTTAAATTATGCTAAGTCATACTTATGAAGAGGCTTGCAAAACATTATTGATTCAATTACCTCAGTACATGTTTAATGTATCACATCAATATTAATTCATCTCATGTAGAGAGGTTTCTGCCAAAGAATAATAGCGTCCTTTCCCTGGAAGATTGTACCTCAAGCTTCACGATGACGCTGGATAGTTCACTTCAATCACTACAACCTCTGTTCTTTTCAAGACCAGTGGCCAATTGAGAAATCACTCAAGGAAGTTTGAATTCATACGTAATCCGAATCCAAATTTGTCGTAGGGTATATATGGCGTTAATTGCTGCCCGTAATTAACGGCGTCGTTTTTGCGACAAAATTTTAATAAAAGTAACATTAATCATTAAAGTTTATCACGTCATGAACCTCGTGAAATGGGGAGAGCGATCACACCGGCAGCTAACGTACAGTCCCCGAAGAAATAGGTTATAAACATCAAATCGTCACGAGACGGTCCACACCCAGCACATGCGATCAACGCAGAACCACCACTTTTGTAATAACTCAGAGCCTGGTGATGCTGTCAGTGCAATCGGCGAGGTTATTCTTGTCGTTTCCAAACAGTGCCATTTTTTCCATGCTATTTTGCGTTAGTAAGTAAGTATGTTTAAGTGTTCAGTTATCTCATCATGGAGTGACTCACGCGTTGGTGAAGCTACTGCTCCACTTATTCTGCTGTCCGATGAAGCCCTGGAACTTCTTCCCAATGTCTCCAGAGGTAGATGTGGAGATCTTGGAGTCCGAGGGGAACACGAAAACGCCCGGTGCAGCGGTGCCCTTCGTCGCAAAGTCGTATGTCTCCTTGTAGTAGCTAACGTCCCACTTACCAGGCCTGATTATGCAAAGTTAGCAAGGCCAATATGTCGTTTGATTTCATGGAATGGGTAGATAACTTACGTTGAGTCCTGGGATGCGTTGGCCTTGGTCGTATCGACAAAGTTCTGCGTTGAGGTGCTGTGAGCCCCCAGGAGCGCGGCAAGAGCTTCGGCGTCAAGACCTTTTTTCTGGAAAAGTGTCACGAGGACATCGGCGGAGGCAAAAACGTCAGGCAAGCCACCATCCTTGGCGGAAGTGATGCTGTCCGCACGGCCGATGAAGGTCTTGACCTTGGGTCCACCAGGGCAGAGGAAGATTGCAGCGTCTGAGAGGTGAGCAGTCAGCAACAAACATACCCACGTGGTTTCTCATTGTGAGACTTACTCCCAGCAAAGACAATCATGTCCGCAACGGTAGTGTTGTACTTGGTAGCAAGGTTCTGGAGAACACCAGCAACCTTCTGCAGCCCCCTGTTCTCGTTCCTGTTGAGTTCGACATCGGGGTTAACGCCGACAATCAACGAGCCGTCGCAGCCGCCGTTGAGTCCTTGGGAGGTGTCCCAGGATCCGCAGTCGTGGAAGATGGCGCGGATGGATGCGCGCGCGAGATCGTTACACTGAGGGCCATTCATGAAGAGCGAGTTGAGCTCAGTGTTGACTTGCTTCCAGACCGCCGGGCACTTGGCTCCACCGCGAGCGTCAAGATCCTTGGCGACAACGGCAGCAGAGGAGGCATCTTCAGCGTGGGGAAGTACTGCGGCGTTGGTGAATACCAAGAGGCCAGCGAGAAGGAGGCTTAAAGCGTGCATTTTGAAAGAGGATGGGGTAAAGGTGCGGCCGACGGGAAGGAAGACGTGCAGTGTCTTGGCGGTGGTTGCTGTGGAAGGTGTCTAAGAGAAGATGCCAAGAAGTAAGGATTCTCGATATGAATGCACCGCCTTTATAGATATCAAAAGCAACCTGAAATCCTGTCTCTGTTCAGACGTGCTCGCCTTCTCACATGGAGTTCCAACTCGATCTAGACGCTTCAAAAAGTCCGGTGGCAATGTCAAGCCATCATGTCGGCGCCGGTGGTATGGTTACCCCATGGGCAAGCCGAAGGCACTTAGACTGTCATCACCGCTGACATGCTGTTGGTTCACGGGGTCGTATACGACAAATAGTGGTAGCAATTATCACTCGTCTGTTGGTGATCCTATTGCTTGTTCTTCTTGTTGTTGTTCTATCTTACATTGTAGGCAGGAGTCGGTCGAAGTAGGTAGTGACGGCCTGTGTGGTTGCCCCACCTTTATCCGGCCGTGATGACTAAGCCAGTTGTCCCACTTCGCCCAGGGCAGGTGCCAGCCAGCCCATGGTACCTGCCTATTACTCCTTATCAGCCTTTGCTGTTCCAACACATGCCTATTAGCTAGGCTTCATCGTATTACTACAAAGCGTTGTAGACAGGGTGTTGCCGACAACCTGGAAAGCTTACGGAATCCGAGGTGTCTAGCGTCCAACGGGATGCGAAACGGACATTGTATTCTCGGAGACGGTTGAGCAGGTCCGGCGGAGCTAAGATCGTTAGCGCGCCACACATTGACGCCAAAGTTGCCCTCGAACCAATAGGAGAGACAGTATTTGCAACAAGAAAGTAGTCTGAAGGTAAAGAGAGCCGCATGAACATCGACAAAGAAGCACAAAGGGGGGAAGGACAAGATCATGAAACACGGAAACACAGCGCACCCAGTGCCATTGGTTCCAAGGGCCTCTCACACTCTGTCTATTCTGTTCAGAGTGGACTGCAAAGACAATGTCCGACCGTCGTATATGCCAGTTGAAGAATCCACGTGCAACAAATACCTGCACGGAAGCAACAAGACTCAGCCGCAGCTGACCAGCCCACCGGGTCCATCGCAAGCCTTGAGGCTTACGAATCAAGATTTAACGGCTCCGTGTAGTGTTGGTGTCAATCAATCAATAAAGGTCAGTTGGCGATTATGTCAAAAGCCTTCGTCCAAAGCCTATCCTTCCTAGTCTGCCCTTCAGACCAGCCCTGTGGTGTCAACCACTGATTTTCATGTGAGGAACTAAGCGATGTGAGAAGGCCTGAAGTCCGCCATACTCATCATATGAAGGTATCTAAGCTGACATTCATAGTTGTAATCTGACCATTGCAGCCAGGACGTCAGGCAACACAATGCTTAGTACAACGTCTGGGCAAGCTTCGGTATGATTTGCAAGCATAATACCTACAACGACCTGCGGACAGCTTGATCTGGGAGTTCCAGAACCCTGCTCCCCAGTCATGTGCACTGACGCTTTAGGGGACCAGTGCCTCATCCCAGACTCCAGACTTTGTTAGTCTTTTCAAAGATCCGAACAGCATCCCGAGTAGTGTAGACGGGGCACGGGCTGTGCGAACCATTTCTCGGCCGATGTCTGCAGCGTCATGCAGATTTGGGACCCCGTGGTTGGCCAGCTGCGTCCGAAGCCGTGGCCTAGACCTCAGTTATGTTCTAGTACTTTATGCAACGCACGAATAAAATCCGAACTCGAGCTTCATTCTACGCATAGCCCAAGCGTGCCATCTTGGGCCACCCAAGGTAAAACCACCAGCCTCTCCAATTACTGCCAGGTAAGTCGCTTCCAAAACCACATGCGGATGATGTATCGGGCTTAGATGAGGTCAATTACAACTGCATCCCTTCTTACAATGGGTCCCCATCCTGCAGTATTGTTCTTGATCTTATCGATCAGCGTTGCGAAGAATAGTTCGTAACTTCGTCTTACATCAATGAAGGACTCTTTCTTGCGCACAGCACTACATTCTACTCGCCTTCTTCAACACAATGCATTTCGATAGACAAGCGGATTGCCCAAGTATCTCACAGTTCATGTTCCCACTTACCTGAATATCGTAATTAAATCTGTTGGTCTGAAAAAAAGAAATAGAAAAAGGGGGGAAAGCACACACTCCATTGATCGAAATATCCGGAGGAAGAAAACTTTCTGCGAGACCCTACTTGAAAGGTAGAGCCGAGCTGGCGCCCCTAATTGCAAGCTCTTCTTTAGTCTTAAACAGCTTCACCGATACAAGATTCCAATCAGAGCATCCCGTGAGCCATCCTCGTCTTCCACCGCGGCACATATAGTCGCCTCCGGAAAGCAGCGAGTCCTTCACCTTTTGGGAACGTAATTCATTAGCCTCTTCATTTCTCCCCTGACGTTCGTACACTTAAGAAATGCGTTACCCTATCCTTACAGTCTCCCCAGCGTTACCGCGATACTAGTTTATTAAGCTACGCAATCACCAGTGCTTTCTCCAAGTGCTATCCCATCGAGTGCTGACTGACGCCATTTTTGCCAAGGGCGGGGTAGAGCCAATTAGGGGTTGGAAATCTATAGAGTTAACCAATAGGGTTACAGTACCTCTATTGCCTACATATTCTGCGTATGCCAGAGGTACTAACAATTCCCCTGGGTACATAAAGGTACGTTACAGTCTAAGCAGCCCTTCCTCGTATATTTACGCCGCGTGAGGGTATTCCCAGATATCTCGCCTAGAGTCTGGCGGTTTCTTATTGCCCTCAGATTACTACAATAAGAGCAAGGCGAATTAACCTTCCGTGACCCTTTTGTATGCTGTTCCCATGGAATAGAGGTATTCCTCTTGTCTGTACGTCTAGGTCGTGATAGTCTACGCCCGCCTGCTAATGGTCCAAACCGTTGAATAAGCTGGGCTGCTAGTAACTGCCGCCATTGATAGTTGGATTCCACCTTCTGCCACCTAGGGCTACCCCAGAGCTGTAATAAGAAGCTATTCACAACTACTACTTCCAGCAGGAAATTCCAGGCTAGGGACTGCCAGCCCCCTCGCCGAATAGGGTGACCGTATTGATAATAAGACCTCATCTGGTCACTCACATCAACCCCATTCATCTTGTGGTTGTATTCATCGATTGCCCTAGGGACTGGAAGGTCCTTGCGGATGTCTGGGCCAAACACTTGCCGGCAGCCCCCGGACCTCTTGGGCCCGGGCTGGTACTTCAAAGGGCCGGAAGGAGCCCGGAGTGCCATGCTCGGTAGTCGGAGGTTCACAGGGCCGGACTGTGGCTTCGTCACAGCCGTCTGGCTTACAAGCTGTATTACAAGCAGCAGCTAGGTCTTCTGGGTAGACCTCAACTACTATAGTGCTGAGTACAGAAGTAACAGAAGTTTTAGAAGCAATAGAGGTATTGGAAGCAATAGAGGTATCAGAATCACTAGAAGACATTGCTGCATCAATTGAAATGCTAGTAATAGTATTGATAACAGGTAAAAGAGCATAGTGGTAAATGTTGTATCGTCAATGTACCCCTTTAAATGCGGGGTAATAAAGTGTAAATAGTGGGGTTTTTGGGGCTTGGCAAAAATGGCGTCAGTCAGCACTCGATGGGATAGCACCTTTCCTTGCTCGATTCTATTTGGGTCAATATGTCACGAGTTATGGCACACAGCAATGGGCATACGGAGTGTGGTAAAGTGGCTTAACCTATCAAAGTGGAAATAGACAAAAGAGAAAGGTCTATATACAGGATGTATGTGATATACACGTGATACAGCACGTGACGGGCGCTTCGTGAGATGCGGTTACTATCCCTGTTACGTGACACAATACCTAGACTATACTCCCAGAGCACAGGAACCAGCCAGGCTAGATTCTGGGCCTTCAATAGGCTCTCTTCCTCCTGGACTCGGAGACAAAGAGAGAGCTGGACAACCCCCGGCAGGGTTTATGTTTGGTGGTGCCCTGGGCACACGGGAGTACCAGGAAATGAAGAAGCGGATGCTCTAGCCAAGAAAGCCTGCAAACTAATCCCAAAATCACAACCACAGCCCTCATTAGCGCACCTAGAAAGGCAAGCTAAAGCAGCTGCCTTCCAAGCCTTTGCCAGAAAATGGCTGTCCCAATGCCCTCGGCAATATGCCGACCTCGAGATAATTCTTCATCCCAAGCCGCCCGAACTCCGCCTCCCTCGGCACTTACTAGGAAGGCTATCCCATCGAGTGCTGCAAGGCGACAGTACATTGAGATGCGGGGGAGCAGCCAATCGGGCCACTTCGGGCCCCTTTTTCCAACCAACCAACGTAATTGATAATAGATACTTCCAATTACTAGAGATTCTGCGTATGAAATCGGTACCAGCAATCTTCTGAGTTACAGAGAGCTACATCGCACTCGAGGCAGCCCATCCTCGTGTACTTCCGCCGCTGCGGCACCTCGAAGGGCACGAACTGCCCAGGGATACCGGGCTCAACCTCCGGAGGCTCGCGGGGCCGAACAGTGGCATTATCACATTGCTCCGGCGTACAGTCGGCAGTGCAGGCGGCGGCGAGGTCCTCGGGCAGCAGGGCAAAGATACACGACTTCGCCGAGCCCGTGGAACGGCCAGATCCGTCAGAATCGTCAGAATCCATTAATTGAGTATTGGTAATGATGGATTTGGTAGATGTACCGGAGTGGAAATCATAGGGGCAACTCAAGCAGTGGATGTACCAGATGCGGTGCGGGGTAAAAGGGGGCCCGTTATGTGGAGCCAATGTACTGTCGCCTTGCAGCACTCGATGGGGTATACGCAGCAAGATCCCATCATGGAGACTTTGTAGCATACCACGAGAGATTCGCTCATCAAGATGCGTTGCTCAACTGCAGCTATGGGAAACCCAAGACACCAGTCCATTTCTACTTCTGCAAGCGTGGACGCAAGGCTACACCGCGCTACCTCCGCCAACGTATAGCCAAAGTAAGCATTGATTTCTTGTTAGGCTCTGCTAAGGGAGCCTCTCTTCTATACAAATGGATAGAGGAGACCAATTTCGGAAAAGAAATTTGCCCGAGTCATTAAACAGGAACGTTAGGTGAAGACGGTAGCCTGTAACATAGTTTAGATTAGTATAGACCATATCGGCATAGCGCCCGGCACGTCCTTTTGTTACCAGACGTTAAATACATCATCATCATCATCATCATTTGGGTCAATACAAGCCACTTTTACCACACTTCATATGCCCATTGCTGCGTGCCATAACTTGTGACACATTGATGGCGCTGCCCAATATTGCCGTACGATACCGCTTACCACGAGCCGGTTGCCCGTCTCGTACGGCATAGACCCGGCCCTCTTACCTACCTTAGAGGAAATAGGCCACTTTTTACTATGCATGTCTTCTACTTATTACCTCGCTTGGTGATAAGCTAGTTATAAACCTTTTAGCTGCCTATAGCTTGATTTGTTGATTGCTCTCACTCCATATTTGATCATGGGAACATTAGCGCAATCAAGGACGTGGTGAGACGCATGAAATTAGGGGAGATTCACCACGAAGTCATCGGATCAGATCACTTAGGCAAACTTCTACCTGTCACAGCGCACCAAATAAAAGAGGACGGCTCGAAGCTAGGTTGTAGAACTAGACTATTTTGTACCATCGCTGCGCAGGAGACCAAACAACCAACTCTGGTCATAGTCAATCGTATCGAGACATCCGAAGCTATTCAATTATCATCGAGGTTTTTGGGGGCTTCAATTTCTATTGAATCGTTGTGTCTCCAGCCAGCCAAATACTCAGTCAAATATGCGCGTAGAACTCATACACCTGCTTCCGAGGCCACTTCACAGCCTCAAGCAACACAGGATGCCCCGCCAACTGCGCTTCAACCATGGCAAACAACCTCTTAGACCACCCCCGGAGGAACCAAAACGTCGGCTCCAGCACACACAAAAACACGGAAAAGTACGCCAGCAGGACCAGGCTATACGGGTTCAGGGCGTGTATATCGGCCATGATATTCTCCGAGATGACGTACGGCCAGAAGAGAATCATGCCGACTTCGAGGTTGACGCCGGCGTGCGCCATGAGGTAGACTGATTTTTCGAGCTCCCTTACGGCTGTCACGTACTCTTCGCGCGCGCTGTCGTGGAGGTTTTCTGTGTAAAAGTCTGAGAGGCCTTGGATTGCTTCGAAAACGTCGGGCGGGAGTGGGGAGTTGTGAAGTGGCGGGTGCCTGCTTCGTCTGTCAGCATTGAGGACGGGAATGCCTAGATTGCCTTCAGACTCCAGATTGTCTAGGTACGCACTTATATGCAGGGTCACTCGGGTCAACTGTCCATATGCCTGTTGCCAAAGGCGCAAACTCTGTCCTCACAATCTTTGTCTGATACGGTTCTAGAATCGTACGAATGCCGCGTACAAAGATAAAGACACCCATGATATCAGGCTCGGAGTCAAGGTCCTGCTCCATTCGCACGGGCAACAAAGCAACATAGAAGACGACTAGCGACGCGAAGCAGAAGAACGGCTTCCAATTGGTATCGTCAACGGTATGGAGCTGCGTCCTGAAGCCGTTGATGCCCGCAGTCTGATGGGATGTCGCAAGCTCGAGGTACTTGTCTCGTGATGAAGGTATCAAGTACGCCTTGTGCAGAGCCGCGAGTGTGAGAACGCCATGCATGACGAAGGGACATTCGTAGCCGATCTCGGGCATGGTGACGCGCCAGACGTGCTGCATATCCGGGCGGATGGAGAGGGTGTTTGCGGTGACGAGTGTGTAATGGTGCATTAGCTCCAGGCCGTGGCCCCAGTGACCGATGGACGGTGCAGGAGACTGGAGTCTGTCATGGTCGAGGGCGGCGTCTAGGAAGTTGAATGGTGCTTCTGGGCTGAGGCCGTTGACGGATGGTGTTGTTGTTGATCTTTGGGGTGTGATGTTTGCTGGTGAGGTATGCGATGTTGAGAGACTGCATGGGATGCCGTGTCTTGAGCAGTTGAAGCAGGATGGGTATGCTTCGTCGCACTTGAGAAGGTCAAGTTGTCAGTCAACGAGCCACAGATGAAAGAAGATTGTTATCTGATTGCCAGCTAGATTTATTGGGTCCAAACACCTTACCGCGTGTTCGGTACGCGGCAGCCAAGCGAGGTGGAGGGGGGAGGGAGGGCTGTCGGCGTGTCACTTACCTTGACCTTCCTCCGCTTACAGTGCCTACAGCCAGTGCGGGACTTGGTATGGGAACGACGGGTTGCCATTGGACAGGAAAATTAGACAACGGGAGAGGGGTGCCGTTCCGTCTCAGATCTTCCGTTGATGCAAGAAAATATCCGCGTGTAAGGTAACAACAGATCGCGGTGATGGTGTACGAGGATGCAAGCGGATCTAGAACGTGGCGGCAGAGAGGTTTCTTCAAACTGGAACCGTTGAGGAGAGCGCAAACAGCACCACCGTCAAGTCAAGCGTGCAGAAGGAGGAGCAGGAGGAAGTACGAACACGCGGGTTCGCCCACATGGAATAAGAATAAAAGAACGTCGATGGAAAACTGTGGACACAGGGTCAGTGTCAGTCAGAGTCAATGTCAGTGGTTGCGAGCGAGATGCGGGAATACGAAGCGAGCAATGCGAATACTCGCAATTGCGGAGCCCCCGCTCCTTAATAAGTGGGGCTCCCAGCGCTTGCCATGCGCGGCCCACCGTTCCCGGGTGCCCAAAACGGTCCGGATCCCGGTCTTTTTCGTCAGCCCTTGCGCCCGGTAGGGACGCCAAGTCGTACTTGGAGAGCCGCGATTGGTTCCGTATTTAATACGGCTATGTACGGCTGGGTCAAGCCCATACCCCCAATTTCCTCCAGAATTCCTTACAGCAGATTGACTGACACTACCTTACCGAGTAGAGACGAAAACTCGGGACGACGAGGGGGGCGCAGTGATACTCGCATCCCAGGCAGAAACCAGAACTATTACTGGCTGGTAGACCCTAAGATTGGCGAACGGCTCGCCAAGGATCTTTCTTAGTTGCCGTTTGTGAGCAATACTGTTGTTTTTGCGTGGCTGAGTCTAGGGGGTGGAATACGATAATTACGATTAAACCGATTTGTCTATTGGATGAACCACGCAACGTGGGCCGTTATCGTCGTAAAGTGAAAAGCACATAAGCATAACCTGTTTCGCTGACTTGAAGTATTTCCCATCATCATCATCCCATCTCTAGAAAGACACTCAGCAAGCGGAAGAGTCTGCATTTATCATTTAGGATCCCAGCAACGCTCCTTTCTTTGATTTCCATATAGAACTTTCCCGACATTCTTTCTCCTGATACAGCTGCCGTGCTTCCATCGATCCACTTTCGACAACCGAGAACCTCCCCTGCCTCAGTTGAAGTTCCTAGATCGCAAATATGGCACGAGGCTGTACCGCCGACTACGTCAACGCCGAGTGGTCGTTCTACCGATTCGAGCCCTCAACGGCAGCGGCTGTCTTCTTCTGCGTCGTTTACGTCCTCACCACCGGCCTTCATATCTTTCAACTCGTCAGGACCAAGACATGGTACATGACCGCTTTTGTCATCGGTGGACTGTGTAAGTGCTTCGAACAGGACATCATGTTCTCCCCCTCGCGACGGCCTGATCCTAAGCTTACACCGTTCTCTACACAGGCGAAGTGATTGGATACGCTGCGAGAGCGCAAAACACGACACAAGAGCCCGGATGCTGGACTCTCGGCCCTTATATCATCCAGAATGTTCTCCTCCTCATCGCGCCGGCCCTCATGGCAGCTTCCATCTACATGATCTTGGGCCGCATCATCATGTTGACCGACGGCGAGAGCCATGCCTTGATCAAGCGGCGCTTCTTGACAAAGATATTTGTTTCTGGAGACGTACTGTCGCTTCTAATGCAGTCCAGTGGTATGTATCTCATTAGAAAGCCTGTGATAGACATTCACTGACACGTATGGTGCAGGTGGTGGTATGATGGCGTCCGGGGCAAGCATGATGGATCTTGGCGAGAAGGTTATTATCGTCGGCCTCTTCATTCAACTTGCCGTCTTTGGCTTCTTCATCATCGTGGCCGCCCTCTTCCATCGCAGAATGGTGCTCGTTCCGACCGCAAAGTCCCACCAGCCCGAGATCCGCTGGCGCTACTACCTCTTGACGCTCTACGTCACCAGCGTACTGATCTGGGTGCGCAGCATCTTCCGTGTCATTGAGTACCTGGAGGGCAACAAGGGCCACCTGATGACCAACGAGGCGTACGTCTACGTCTTCGACGCAACACTCATGTTCCTCGTCATGGTGTGGATGAACTGGTTCCACCCGAGCGAGATCGGTCTCCTCCTCCGCGGCGAGCCGCCCATCAAGAACGGACTCGAGCTCGTCATGATGAAGAGGAAGTTTGGCAAGGTCCAGAACGAGAGTAGCAGCATGAGTGCTTAGATGATCGATCGAGATTCGAGAAGAAGTACCCAGGACTTGGGACAGGGTGTTAGGCAGGCACGGGGAAAGGCGCTAGGTTTGAGGATGCCTTTCGAGATAACTACTTGGGTAGTAACAGTCAGTACACGATTGGGGTGGCTGGGGTCATGCCTGTTATTTGAAGCATTTCTTTCGTTGGGAATAGAGGTCGTTCGGAGTAGGCCGATGGGACTCTCGCAACGGCAGACGCGATCGAAAATGCAGTGGGACGGCAACAGCCATAGAGTGTAATGAGGTCGATTCTAGACGGAGATCGTGACTCATCCATGGGCTGGACGTTTTATTTGTAGACTTAGGAACTCACAGCGCCATAAAGTCAAGTCTAACAAAAATGATGTTCCAGGGCGAGCAACTGTGATGACTTGACGCAACGAAGAAGTCGAGTGCAGGGGCCTGTGATGTCTTATCGTTATCGGGGACTCGAACTGATAAGATAAGATACGCAAGGCAAAAGCACGAGGTCAGGGACCTCCGCGGCGGGGCAGGCGATCTGCAGGAAGGACGCCCGGAGCCGAAAGCAGGCATGATCGTCGGCATCAACCCCGCATAAGCTTGCTGATACGTTGGAGCTTCAGCGGGCCTCGAGTTGCAGCTGCCGCCTGGCACTTAACCGCTCCTGACGAGTCACCCAAGGTCGTCGTTCCTCTCCCACCTCATTCACCCCCTGGCCGAAACTGTTGAGGGCGACTGTCACCTTACAACATCAATACCTACTTACCTACCTTACCTAGTGCGACAACAATCAACCTGAGGCCCGGTGATTGCCTTATCTGCCCTGTCTTTCGTAAGCCGCCAGCATCAGGCTGCACCTCCTCGAGGCTCGTTCCGGCAGCCCCATCCGCGTCACCTCCACGTCTTCCATCGGCGTGTCGGCATTAGTAACAATATCCTGCTTCCGTCTACTTCGCTTCTCTAGACATAGCTTGGATGCATGCGCACCGTCTAAATACTCTTGTTATCGGGTATCGGGTATTGGGTAGTTAAAGTACTGATTCCCTCCATGTCGCATCACGCTGCCGTGTCCACTACTTGCTAATATCCTTAACATAGTACATCTGCTAGCCGAATTTCCATCACTTGCTACATTCGCTATCAACGTCGACCGATTCCGATACGAGCACACGATGGCCGGAGCCCAGAGCCCAGCCAAGCAGGGTTTGGAAGAGTGGGAAGAGATCGCCGACAACTACTCTGTCGTATCACTCTCATCCGATGATGAGGACGGTAATGCTTCCCTCACAACGGCGACAACAGCCCGCAAGTCACCTTTGACTGCTGGTGCGGCCAAGGGGTCTTCGAGTGCCGCTGCCGGTCCTTCGACAACTGAAGACGCGACTTCCTCTCGTCCGACTTCCGCCAAGCAAGCCTCCAGTACAACAGCAACGAGCAACGATCAGCCTCCGAGGCGAGAACTCCTAGATTTGCTGGGAACTTCCCTGCTCCCCAACGAAGCCCTTTCGCCGATATGGAATTCATACCAGAACAAGCAGCAAACTCCGACGCCGCCACCGAAACCGAGCAACGGAAAGGAAATTGAGGAGTTGAATCGAGATATCGGCCGCCTAACAATGGGCACCGAGGACGCCGACGAAGCTGAGTCATCGAGTAAACCGGAAGGCACCTTGGGCGACACTCTGGATATGGACGATTCCTCGATGAATCCTACCATCATCAGCCAGAAGCTGGAGTCTCTTGGAGAATACCTCCTCGACACATTCAACCGGACCAGCAAGGAGCTTACTGGCTTTGACAAGGCGCCGAATATCGCCAACAGTTGCCAGGCCCTCATGGCGAACATCAATGAGCTTCGTCCTATCCTCGCCGATTACGCAGCTTATTGGGATTCGAACGATGAAAGGGACATACCGCTCGATCCTAGTGTCACGCTGTGGATGGATTCCCTGCGTACTGTACTTGCAAGGCTTCGGAGAAAGGCCAGAGCCTGGCCGCAGCATCCGGCGGTGGAAGCTGCAAGGATCCGTGCGAGCTTGAATAAATATGCTGCTGCACTGGACAAGCAGGACAGGCAGATGCAGGAGTTTCTGCCCATCATTCAAGCGTAAGTCGTCGTCTCCCATTGCAAAGTCCTTCCAATCACTGACTGTTATCAAGCGACTTCAACAGCTTCCGGACACAGGACATGCAGTTTCCGGTCGAAATCGCAAAAGACTCTGCCACCAGTCCTGGACGTTCAGGCCGAATTCCGACACGGCCCACGGATCGTCTATCACAAGTTCGAGACGCTCTATACACACTCAAGGATCAAGTCCAGAATACGATCCATGTCCTCGCAATCAGCCACCACTTTCTTCCCCAAACTGCCTCGGAGACTGCCGTAGCTGTTGTTCAGTGTCTGAGGTCTACTGTCAACGCCGCGTCCCTCGCCCTGACCAACAACGGCTCGGAATGGCTCGAGAGTGACTCTGGTAGAGCTCATATTGGGTTGCTGTCCCATGCCGAGTTCAGTAATTTGGATCCTGCGATGCTCCGGGACTACGCAGCGCGACTGAAGCAAATCTGCAACCTCGTATCCGACCCCAGTAGTCATCAGCGTTGGACCGAGGAAATGATCAAGGACCATTACATCTACATGTTGGTCGAGCAAGAGCAACTCGATGCTCTCCATAACATCGCCTCTGCACTTGAGGAGATGTTGCTCCCACAACACATGAAAACCAAGACCGAGTTTGATGATTTCTTGAAGGAGATGTGATTTCCTTGCATCAGGAGAACAGAACTGAGTGGAATACAGGATTATGATACGGAATAGCGGACTGGCATTAGGAATTGCGAGCGCAGCTTTAAGTGGGAATGTAATGATTTTCAGGGTGGAATGGGCGGCGTCATGGGAGATGCGGTTGGATGGATAGCGAACCGAGATGGAAATTTCCACATGAACTTGACAGAATGTACTTTCCCTTCAGTCGTACGATTCAACCAAAAGCTCTAGTATCATTAGGACAACGATCCTGTGCTGAACATACTTTCTCTCATTTGTCCATCGAGATGTGTGTCCTATCCTTGGAGTGCTTAGGATTTGCCATACCACGTTTACCTCCGAATACAGGAGGAGAACAACACCCATATCAACGCATTAGACAAGGTTGCTTGACTGAGTCGAATCTCAGCGTTGATATATTTTAACAGAAGGTCTATGCTCATGTTTCCCGTCAGTATACGTTGCCTTTAATACCCTGACGTTTAGGAGGAGAAGCCATTACACAGATTCATTGTCAGCTTTGAAGGGCTTAGAGCAGCGCGTGGGGCGGTTATTTTGGTCATTTTCCCCAGACGCCGGTTCCGCACGAGCCCTTCCAGAAAAGGACCCCTAAAACTGCATCTTCCTTAACCCTTGTTCTTAAGTGGGCCTGAGAGTGAATAATCAGGCCATTTTCAAAAAAGTTTGCCAGCAGAATCTGTCTTCTTTCAACCTTCAAAAAGGCAAAGCTTCTTGGTAGAAAAATTCCGTTTGTTGTATAGACCAAACAAGCAAGTCTAATCAGACCGTCGCCATGCCTCCGAAAAAGATTGAAGTTGTCAAGGACAATGTCGTGGCGTTTGGCAGGGTCAGCAAGAACCTCAAGATGGGGTGCGTCGGCCTGCCCAACGTGGGCAAGTCGAGTCTCTTCAACCTCTTGACCGAACAGAGCGCCGCGGCGGAGAATTATCCGTTTTGTACGATTGAGCCCAACGAGGCGAGATGTGCTGTTCCCGACGCTCGATATGTAAGTGTCGAGAAAATGCCTACGGAAAAAGGGCCATCTACCTCAATAGATCATGTGGCTGAAACTTGGGTGTGACTGTGTGTAGGACTTCTTGTGTGATCTGTGGAAGCCGCCTTCCATGTACCCGGCGTACTTGCAGGTCACCGACATTGCTGGGTTGATCAAGGGTGCTTCGACGGGAGCGGGACTTGGAAATGCTTTCTTGTCTCATATCCAGGCTGTTGATGGCATGTTCCATATTGTCAGGTACTGTGTACTTCCTCCGTGGTTGGAGTGCTGCGTAAGCTATTGATGAGCTTTTGACTGACCTGGACTGTGTAATAGAGCATTCGACAACGATGAAGTCTTGCACGTCGATGACTCGGTTGATCCCGTCCGGGACTTGGGTAGGTCCAGGCAACTCTGCCCCGTCTCACAAGTCGAGGAAACTGACTGAGCCATCCTCTAGAAACCATCCAAAGCGAGCTTTGCAAGAAGGATCTTGGTATGTGTTGTCCTTCTGAAATCTTATTCGCTAAGCCCCAGCTAACACCCCTGTTCAAGACATTCTGGCCAAGACCATCGTTGCCGAGGAGTTGATCGTCAAGAAGGCAGGAGGCAAGTACAAGATGCTGCCTCTCTTCACAGAGACAACAACAAAGATCCAAGCAGTAAGTCCAACGCTTTCTAGCCTCAAATGTGTCATACAGCTTACACAATCGAAAAAAAGATGCTGGAAAAGAACACCCCAGTCCGCGACGGAAGCTGGACGCCCGCTGAGATCGCCCTCATCAACGAAAAGATGTCTCTCATCACCACCAAGCCCGCCATCTACCTCGTCAACCTGACGATGAAGGACTACCTCCGCCAAAAGAGCAAGTACCTGCCTTCCATCGCCAAGTGGGTCACCGAGCACGGCGGTGTCCCGCGGGACATTATCCCCTTCTCCGTCGAGTTCGAGGAGAAGCTGCACAGCTTGAAGGACGACCCGGCTGCGCGGGACGAGTTCCTCAAGGAGAGCAAGGTCAAGTCGAAGCTGGATAAGATTGTGACGGAGGGGTTCACGAAGCTTGGATTGCAGTACTACTTTACTGGTATGTTTCCACTTTTCTGCCTCTGGACGGGCCCCTTTACCGACTCAAGGTTCCTGATGTCCTGACCTTGTGTATAGCTGGTGAGAAGGAAATCAGATGCTGGACGATCCCGAGAAACTGCCTCGCACCGCAAGCCGCCGGCGCCATCCACAGCGACTTTGAGAGGGGCTTCATCAAGGCCGAAGTCGTCGCCTACCAAGACTTCCACGATCTCTGCGAGGGCGGCAAGTCCATGGGCCCCATCAAGGCTGCCGGCAAGTACCGCCAGGAAGGAAAATCTTATGTGAGTGCTCTTCCGGTTTACTCCCCCAAGAAACTGGCACATGCTGACGATTTTTGTTTTCCCCTCAAAGGTTGTTCAAGATGGCGACATTATTCATTTCCAGTTCAGTAAGTTTGAACACCGATCAAAGCGTGTTTGATGATGTGAAGAGAAGTGCTGACTGTCTGTCCTTTTAGACGTTGGAAACAAGAAGTAGAGTTTCGTCGATAAGGCTCGTAGGCAATAGAGGTTTAGATGAGCGGGTTCGGCTACGCTTCGGCAACTTTGAACTACTTAACTTGATTAGTAGCTCACTCGGTTTATGGTATTCCTATAGAATCTGAAGATACCATTGCGACTGTCTATTCAATGTCCAATCTCCAAGCGGATGACCCTGCATTTCTTAATTTCCCTCGATACTGAGATGGCCAGCCTGTAAAGCGCTCTCACATGGCCGCCATAGCAGTCCGATACCCTTGCTTCTTCTAACACGAGCGCCCATCTTCTTATCGTTTGGACGCTCGTGAACGCGAGCCTCGCTCTTCGACAAGGTTGTGCTTGGAAGATTGTGTATGGTGAATGAAACATCACGGCGTCGTGGCAATGTGAGTCATGATTGATCAGAAAGAGAATCCTTGTATTGCTACGATCGGCTTTCCGGGTCTACAACGACCAATCTCATCAGGCAGAAGAACGACCGGAGAGCCCTTTTCGAATCCAAACGTCATCCCTTTAGAACTCGAGACCAGCCTCGGCCTTCTGGAGACCGAACTATAGAAACGTTAGCTAGCGAATTCGAAAGGACCATGCATTTGATTGGACACGTACCTTCTTGAGGCGAATGGCGTTGATGGTGATGAAGCCAGTCTGTCACATCTCGTCAATTTGCAAGTTTCGTCGGTCGATTCTAGGGGTGATCTTACGGTCTCAGAGGGGTCGAAGGTGGTGAGAGAGTCCATGGAAGCATCCTCCTCGGAGTAGAGCTTCTCGTCGGACTTGCGACCAAGGCAGTAAGCGTTGCCCTTGTACAGGCGGAGGCGGACCTCGCCGTTGACCTAGAACGACCATTGTCAGCCACCACTAACCAACCACAACAGGGATTTACTTGTTCGTACACGCTGCTGGGAGTGGTCCAGGGACGCTGTCGACAGGGTTAGTTTTTGGTTTTCCTCAACCGTGGAGGAAATGGGACTTACGCTGCAAGAACTCGCGCTCGGGGCTGAAGTAGGAGCCGTTGTAGAGCAGCTCGGACCACTATTCGATTGTTAGTCAAGCGCCGGCAGAGGCATTGGCAATTGGCAATAAATTGCGAGAAGATTAGACCCTTGGGAAGCGAGTTTGGCACTTACTTGCTTAGAAAGGAGATCCCTCAAAGCGCGGACGCGGCCATCCATGACCAAGCCCTCAAGCGAGATGTGGGCCAATCGAAGGATTGTCATGGCCGGGGAGTCGTAGCAACCACGGCTCTTCAGGCCGATCATGCTGATGTCCAAGTCAGTTCCTAGTATCGTCAAAAAGGAGGTGGGTGTCTCTACCGGTTCTCGACGATATCCTACGTCCAATGTTAGTACATAAAGGCTACTTGCAACATGCTATAGTTCGAGGGGTTTAGGAAACTCACAACGCGACCGACGGCGTGCTCCTTGCCAATGGCGTTGAGCAGGCCGAAAAGCTCGACGGGGTCGGTGGCAGTCTGCTGAGGAGTGACGACCTTGGAGGGAATACCCTTGTTAAAGTAGATGGTGATGTCGAGGGGGGCATCGGGGGCCTTGAGGGGAGAGACCGTCTTGGTCCACATGTCTTCGGGAGGGGTGACATCGGGGTCCTCGAGCATGCCAGCCTCGTACGAGCAGTGGGCTTATCACGTCAGCAGGGGTACTATGTTTCCAAAGTGAGGTGAAATACCAAAGTTGTCATCCTAGATAAAGTCAGAAAATGCCCATGAGTCGCATCTGGGAGTTGGTGAAAAGGGGACTGTTCTTACCATAGAGTAAGGCTTGGCCTTGGTGCTGGTGACGGGGATACCTGGACAATTTTAGCAAACGATCAACAACAGAACAGGAGCAAAAATAACTAACGCTTCTCAGCCGCGTAGTCAAGGAGGTCGTTGCGTCCCTGTAATGTGAAGGCGTCAGCGGCGACACTTGCGACACTATGCGCGCTCCATCTCGGCACCAAAAGCTTACCTGGAAGCGGTTGAAGAAGGTGGGGTCTAGATAAGTTCGTTAGTCAGGGAAGGTCACTAGACAATGCTCGGAGTTCACGTACCACGCCACGGGGCAATGACCTTGATCTCGGGGTTGATTGTGTAGAAAGCAAGCTCTGTCAACTCGTTAGTCTTGAGGAAACAACCATCGATGAACCAGACAGCAGTCTTACCGAAACGAACTTGGTCGTTGCTGTTCAGCAATGTCAGCAGCCTGCCTCACGAGATACTTCCTCCTGAAAGCTTCTGATCACTTACCCCTTGCCGGTCTGGGAGCAGAGTTAGTCAACAGTAAAAATGAGTTAGATTGTTTTCACTTACGCAGCCGTGAGAAACGAATTGGCAGCTTGTGACGCCATATCAGTTCAATCTTCCCAAAACGAATGTCCATTTAAGCTCACCCAGTGGCGGCGGCAGCCTTCATCTGACCCCGGGCAATGATGGGGCGGGCCAGACTGGTACCTGCGGAGATAATTAGCACATGACTGTTTTCGATAGCCGAATGAGCTTACCCAGAAGGTACTGGTCCTCGTAGATGGCGTTCTATATCGGGCAGGTGATCGTGAGCCGATTGGCACAGGTGAAGCTGTATATCAGAGTTTACTTACGCACTGAACAGCCTTCCAGCAGAGCCTGAAATGTTGTTAGCGGCGTATCATTTACATGAACTCCATGGCAACTCACTCCTCGACGAACTCGCGCTTGAGGTCATCAATGATCATCTAGGATATTTTGTTAGCGGCGGTCTTCAGGAGTTTTGCGGCGTTTTGTGAAGATGGTGTTCACATACCTTCTCGGCACCAATCTGGAGAGCTATTGAGTTGACAACATTAGCTCACTGAACCAAATTATTCCATTCCCAGAAGGTATTAACGGGAGCGGAGCTTCGCAACGAACCCTTCTGCTCAACAGCGGCCCAGTCTAACTTCAGTCAGCTTTGGTCTCAAAACATAGAGCACATGACTTCTCACCCTCTTCCTGTCCAACATTGGCAAGGTAGCAGCTGTTTTCAAATTAGACTGGCAACCCTTTATTGACGCCTTCCATGACAGAGGGCCGAGAATCACGTACACAACGGAGTATCTGAATACTAAGTTAGCTTCGAATGGCCAAAAGTCCATCTTGGTGAGTGACTTACCCCTGCTCCAAGAGCCAGGCCAGAATAGTGCTGGTATCAAGACCACCTGAGTAGCTGTTGAGCATCGATTAGCATCATAATCAATAATCTTCTCTTGCTCATGCCGTCGTATCTCTGATATGAGAAGTAATGACGTTCCAGCCATGATGTGGCTGAAGATCATCGTGGCTCAATGAGGCACGTGATAACAAAAACTTTGTCCGGCAGAACTTCGCTCCACAAAACTTTGGGACCGACTTTCGCAGGGCCAGGCGCGGGCCTCGAAATTGGAAAAAGGAGGGGCAGAACACTCACGCCAAGCAGACCTTTCCCTTCTCGCCGGCCATTTTATCAATGATGTTGTGGGGATTTGGGGGGAATCAATTGAGGTTTCGTGGAACAGAGCAAGTTTGCGTCGAAGCAATTGACCGGATGAGAAGCTGGAAAGATTGTTGTTGGTACTTCTGAGAAGAAAAAAAAGTAAAAGGTGAGTGACGGCATGGGCCAATTAATTCTGTGTGAGTCAATGGAGGTGGGATGGGCAGCGCTGTTTGGCGGGGGGGGAAATAGCGGCGCTAAGTTTTTCCTGGATATCTTATCTGTGGAGTCAGGTCCCGGTCCCCGTCCTGATGTCGGGTCACGCTTCAGCTGTGACCACACTCCAGTTGTCAACGCCCTTTAGGTCTGGTCAGCATGTGGAGCCCCGGAATGAGATCCACTCGTCGGCACGGGATAAACCCATCGGGCATTTTGAGATACCAGGGCAGGCCTGCGTGCAGTTCACCTGCCCCGAGTTCTTGACGTGTTGAAGCGTGGGGCGGTGAGCGATGCGGCCGCACTAGCAGCTCATTGTTGAGAGCACATTTGGGACGTGTTCGGTCATGCCGGCCTGGAGTTTCTGCCCTGCTCAATTTGACTGCCGCCGGGTAACTCGTAGCTCAAGCATAACATGTTGTCGTGGAAGAAGGACTTGCAATCTCTTGTATAGTCATGTTTGCAATAGGTAGCCTGGTGGTCAGCAGTGTCACGATCGCTTCGCGGTTATCAATATCATTGAGGGCCACTGGCAGTGATGGTGACGGCCTAAGCCCACGACGAAGAAGGCATGATGAGACCGACTTGGAGTCACCACCCGCCGCCGCCGCCGCGGATGGGAGTCTTGGCAAAGCTGGAGATGTTCGGGATTGGAGTTGGAGGTGAGGCGGGAATCTGATGCCACCCTAATCGCAGCCACTCAGTCCGCAGTAGTACATTCGATATTGTCTACCATGCTAATTATGCCAACAGCTTCCTTCGACTCCTTCGAGGAGGCAGCTTTGATAAATCTCTCAGAGTAGCTGCTCGAGTGATATGGACTGATGTGACATTCATCAGCACTGTTCTGTCGACCACCAGGAATTCTGACGGCAAATGAGATATAAAGAACTTCCCTGCTGGGCTGTGTGAGTGAGCAAACAGAGTGGACTTTGATGTGGAAATATAGAAACAACGGGGCCAATTGTTCAATGATTCATGTATGACTTGACCTTGAGTTGATCACTAGTCAAAGAAATTCAGTTCGCTACATCCATAGCGCATTTCATCAATCATACTCTTCTTGAAGTGCAAGTAAGGTAGGCAATGTCCATCGGGTCTAGCAGTCGGCTCGTCTTAATAGGGTGATGTTCCGCAGGCTTGGATCATTCATGTCTCCAAGATATGTTCATAACTTGATAGCCTTGCCGGTAATAATTGTAATTGACGTGCTTCCTACCCGCAATCCTTAATAGACAGTGCAGTTTCACTCGTTCTTGCAAACCTTGAGCTTTACCTCCGCCTCAACAACTCGTCAACTAGCACTGAGAGCACAGCAGGATCCGATCCAACGTGCAAGTCTTTATTTAGGAACCATAGCTTTGGCAATTGAACCCTAACATCGACTTCCTTGAATGATTCCTCAGTTCCGATGCCCTCCAAGGTTCAGGATTATCAACCGCAGTCGGGTTCTGGATGTGATCTCAGTCTTCCAATGGTCTCTCAAAGAGTTTTCCTGGAGCCCCTGGCAAAAGTGTTTAGTAGTCCTACAGCTTCCAAGGACTGTTCATACTCCAGGCTTCAACACGCCGGGCACTGGCATCCACTCCCCACAATATCTTATTCTCCATGCCTTCTTGATATCACCTAGTACTCGTAGCAGCTTACGAGCTTCTTGCATACTTAGTAGCTTTGCCTCTATACAACTAAGCTATAAGTCGAAAACTTTCAGACTTGTAGATGCGTCCCATGTTTGTAATTATGCTTGCCATCAAGGTACTCCTGAATGATCTTTCGAACTCAAATACAGCCTCACCACGTATGAATCTGAATAGTTAAGGTGGAATCCTATAATAGCCGGACTGGAAACTTTTCAAATAAACTCTACAATACCTGAGTAAAAGGACGCGATTAAACTGAGGAAACTGAATTACGCTCAATGCTGTAAGGAGAAGCACAATAGAGCTGTCCCTTCAACGTCTGCCTTCCACTCGTAAGATATATGCAAGCAAAAAACATCAGATACCAGTCAACCACAGCGGCCAATAAATAAATGCACCGATTAAACTCTCCAAAGACAGACCAAGTCTCTCACCCAAAGTCACCAGTTAAACAACCCCCAATACCGTCCTGGCGTGCCTGGCACTGCCTGGCAAACATCAAAAACCCGCCCCAGTCCCCGCCCCCCAACCTCCAGTCCCCCAAAACAGCGATTCACGCAGTCGATCCAAACCCTTCTCTCCGCCAAAGCAGATCTTTTCTCTTTTTCCAGAGCGTTTGTACTTTATTCGCGGCGAAAGGGGGGGAAAGATGGACATCACGCGGTACCCGAAGTCCGCGCTGGTCAACGTGATGTTGATCAGGTTTAGAGAGACGTTGAGGAACCACACATCAGTGACTCGTCACTCGTGGCCCCCATCCGGCTCGCCTACGGCCTGAGATTCTCTACTTACTCAACCTTCCTTCCATGGTACCATGTTAACAATCACCTCTAGATGTACCTGCGTCGACCGGCTTTAGGCCGAGCTTGCACGTCGGCGGCACAGCATGATGGGAAACCCCTTTGTGACTTCACCATTCCATCATTGAGCTCCCTCTCTTATCTTGCGATCAAACTCAGTGATAAGCTGGCACCATTCAGAATGACAAGAAAGGGCTATAGAATGCTCAACATTACTGATATTAATGCCCGGACACCAGAGTTGAACTCTGTATTGAGCCCTGATGTTTACGATGCACATTTGGCGTGTCCGAAGGTACAACGCCGACACCTTCCTGTCGAATGTTCCCGGTGATCCGCGACTCAAGCCATCCTTCAGCCTTCTACCTCAGGGGCGCGATACCTGGATGTAACGGGGTTAACTACCTGCTCGCAAGGCACCATGGCGATATGGGATAGGCAGGCAAGCAAGCTGTACGCCCCTGACAATATGACTGCTGACTAGGTAGTCAGCCAGCGGCACCGGGTAGTTACTCGTCTTTGACGAACAACCTCCAGCTTGTAGTCCTTACAATTGCAAAAGGGGCCTGGAAACCGTGCCTTGATATGACGATTGAAGTCCTGTTTAAATGGTAGTCCGCAATTTTCAGCCCAACCACCGGAGCCTAAACTGGGGAGCTTTACCGTGTAAGTTGGAGCCCAACGGGTGGGTGTTTACGACTAAATTGTAGCATCGGAATAGTGAAGGGACATGGCGCCCAGAATTTATTACCCCATAAGCCAATCTGGAATTCTTCAAGGCCTTGAAGCAGCAGATGAAACTTGATCAACTTTGATGTAGATGTCGAGCCAGCCTCTTGATGCTTCATGACTCGTCTAGGCCCGCGCCATGAGCCGGTTGGTTAGGAAACCCCAATGCTGATCCAAAGATCCTAGCGAGGTGCATTATCCGGGGTGAGAAACAAGATGGCCTAGGCCGCCCTGACCATAATGACTTCATAGTGGACATTGCGGCCTCGGAATTTGTGGAAACATACATGTCTGCAGTATTGTCCCAAAAGGTGCCAGGCCAAACGGTCCTATGGCTGAGAAAATCTGCAACACGCCGTAAATGGGCTCGGAGGCACTGCCCCAAGAAATGGTCTCGCGACGTCAGGATATACGTTGCCGCGGCTCAAGGAGGGAAGCGCCCGAGTGGCTCGTCAGCGTTGTGATTAAACGTCCGCGCTACCTATGGTCGTGTTGCCATCTAAACGGTTGACTTGGGAGATGATTCAAGGCCGTTTAGTTCGAGACGCCAGTGGCCAATGGAGACCGAGTGATGATGTGACGTGCCACGTGCCCGATTTCAGCGTTGTGCAGTCGTCCTGCTGTCGCTGTTCTGCCATGGGCGTGGGGGCAAAAGGCATGACGTCAAAGGGGTGTTTCGCATCACTTTGGAGTGAGAGCAGCTGGATTGTCTCTTTGCACTTTCAACGCGCGTTTGCAACGTCCAACCTGCAGATTTAGCGACGAGTACCTAGGTATGCTGCCGCTGCGCCAAGGTGGGGAGGCCTGTCCATCCGTCATGGTGATCATCTCGGGACGGCGTTGAGGGTGCCGCGATAGTGAGCCGTATCTCTCTCTGATGATCGTGAATGTAGTACCTACCTATGCCCACCGGCGGCGGTTCAAGGAGCAGGTAGAGCCATGTAGCCGATTGGGGTTGTCTGACTTTGACTTTGAGAATCGCATTAAGCGAGCTGAAAAACAGGCGCGTTGTCATTCTTCATCATGGCTTGAGCCTTGAGTGCTCGCCGTCGGGTTTGTAATGGGATCCCCTCTGGACTTCAAGATTGACACACTTTGCTGTTCCATGAAAAGAAAAGTCCACTCTTCCACGTGTCAACTAGCCAGGGCGGCTAAGATCGAATTTCCACACCAAAGAAGCTACAAGTCCGATGACGAAGACTCGCCTAGAATTCTTGTTAACGAGTCCCTACCTGCTGGCCACTAAGCTTGATGCTGGCTTGCGCGTTGTGAGATGTGACGCAGTGTAGACTGACCAATGCTCCTGCGATGTGAAATGTGGCTGGAGCACCGCAGCAGTTCGACCGGGATATGATGAGATGTGGCTGGTGCTGCAGAAAGGGTTTAAGGAATCTAATTCGGCCACAGCCGCGCCAAACGTGGAGAGGTTAGGTAGGTACCATACCATGTGAATGACGACAGAAGATGGCTCGTGCAGAGAAGTGGTCTGGACCAGTCCATTCGGCGCTCTGGCTTCAGGCCATTTTGTTCTCGCCGTTTGCGGGTTTGCGAGGCTACAAGCGCGATGGGGATGCCTTTGGCTAGAGCGCCGAGTTTCGTAGGTATTAGTGAGTTTAGCATATCTGCAAGGCGGCCGAAAAGGACTGTCCAGTCACCAGGGGCTGAAAGATGGGTTTGATGATGCGATCCACGCATTCGCCTTGCAGGTGGCCGACCAATGAATGCCATGCCCTGAGGTGAGCAATTTGAGCCGCAGTCTGAACTCCGGGGAGCATGGAGGTCATCCTGATACATAGACGGCGAGCTACGTTGTGAGATCACTCCCTGTACGGAGTACATGGGGCAGGTAGATATCTTGATTAGTCTCGTCAACATGGGGCGGCACACACCGAGGTCGAGACTGAGACTCCCGCGTCGCGTGGATGACGGGCGGGAAGCCGGCTGGTGTATGATATCTAACTAGCCGGTTGCCCGCATGTCAGTAGGTATGTGATGGACTGCCGTACCTACCGAGATGGTAGCAGAAACACACTGCGTGACTGCATGACTGCGTCAGGAAAAGCGTCGTCAGTGAAATGACGGTGGCGTGTGTGGCTTGCGCATCGTCGCCCATCATCATCTCGGGAGGCATATGGTTAGTCGCGGGGTGACTCGGTGTGTGGATCGAGCGCGATATATGATTGGTTCTACCGGCAAACAGAACTGGCAATGCAAGCGGTGCGATGCGCCAGTGGCCCAGTGATGCGGGAAGACGCGAGGCGGAGACAAGAATCGAACTTAGCTTCCGAGGAGAAGACACTGAGAGTCTGAGACAGGCCGGCGGTGTATCGGCAAATTTGGCTACATTATGGGGGAAGAGAAAAAGCGAGAAAAGCAGTGGCCAACCCCTGTAACCTGTACAGGACATTTTTGTTGACGATAATCTGGTAGTGAGCATTTGGTGTTGCAGGTGAGATGCAGACTGAGCGAGTACTCCGTATTGAATGCTGGAGGGAATGCCCCGGAGAGGATTGAATCATGGGCCCTGACTGGCCATGCCTCAATCTGGCCGATGGCCTCAGGCAGCATAGCCGAACCCATATTTACCCCCCAATGATGCATCAGGGTGTCTGGTGCCAAAGATGTCATCCCTGCCAGAAGCGGATATGACGATGAGGCAGACGTCATAACGGGGGCCCCACGCCATCCAAACGAGTGGAACAGGCTCCGATCCTGGATGGGCACCATGGGATGAGTCGGATCACAGCCATGGGTTCAAGGTTGGGCACGCCAGCCGGGCCCTGCTCCTGGGGTCCTGGCACCTGGTTCTTGTGCGTCTGGGTCTGTAAAGTCTGGCTTGTCGTGGGTGTCTGGCTGCAACCGGGTGCCCAAATCATGGAATTGGGGAAACATGGCGGCGGGAGGGCAGACGGGAAAATGCGAGTTTTGCATCTTGGACTCGCGCCCTCGTCTGACCCCAGTCCTGGTTCGGCGGGGGCCCATGGTGTATGATTGACCAAGATGGAGATGGGGGGAGTGAGGAGTGAGCAGTGAGCTGTCGAATGTTTGTAGATGGATGTCATAACTGTAAGAGTTCCGAATGATGATACCCGTCTCGTAGCTGCTCCGGCTCGTGGGCGCTGCTGGCTGTCGTTCTGCCCTGTTGCCGCTATTGTCGTGTGTCTGGGGGGACTGTCAATTCTGTCAGAAAATACACAGTGCCATGTCATGCATCATCCCAACTTTACAACGCAAGTGGCCGACTCTAGCGTGTCCAGCTCCCCTGAACTCTGGTTCCTTGGCGCCGACGTAGCGTCGTTCATGGTCGAGACACAGTCGGAGCAGATTCGTCGAACTGTGTGTGCGCGTGTGACTGTGTGCCGATTCTCGTCTTCAGTGCTGTGCCATCACTTGCTGGAACCTCAACCCGAACCTGGACCTCGCTGTTGTTGAGAACATGGTTCGCACCTAACAGACTGTAGCGTCCTGCGTTTGGTGAATCCCGCGGATAATCGACGAGAGGCTTCTTGGTGTCCCTTGCTTGGCGCTAGCCGTTCCCCTGTCCTCCGAGGCCCAATCTTGGATCTGGTGTAGGTATGCCGAATGGGTCCGGGGTTGGGATGGCCAACCTGTGAAGAGAGGGACGTTTTGAAACGACTCGATTGGGTTGACTGCAAACATCATGAGAATTGAGTTGAGAAGTTTAGATAAGGAAGATACCTTGGGAAGCAAGGAACCTGGAAGATGGAACATCTCTGGAATAGTTAGAAATGCCAAGGTACCTGTGTACATCTTTGAAGTCGACGCCGGCAGGTACGGACAGGCTACAGCGAGTTGAGGAAAGTGCCTTTGATGATGCTGGCCGGAAAGGGAGGGAGGCCAAAGTAGTTCCTTCCACCGCAGAAGATGCTTTGCTGTATGGAAGGAGTCCAGGACACATTGAGGCACCTTCCCCAGGCAATGCACGATTACCTCAAAGTACACCTATCAGGTACCTCTAAGGTAAGTACCTATCGATCACACTGGCCGACCTGGTTAGGTACTGAGCAGAATACCCCACTTTGGCTCCTGCTGCTTTTTTTGACGAGCGAAACACCACACAAGACAATCTCGAGGGTTGGGAAAAGAGGAATTGGGAAAGAGGTAATAGACTTGTTCTTGCCTTGCCTTGCTCTCACAGCCCTTTCCCAACCATTTATCTCCCACGTGCTTCCATTTGTGTGTTCTATGCCTCCAATCATCATCGTCCAGCCCATCAAGTGACTGCAGCCAAAAGAAGACAACTGGGAGACATATGATGAGGGGGAAGCCCCCCCCAAAAAAAGCCCCTCCACGAGTGCCGTGGATGACTGATGCTCCCGTCGCTTGCTTTTTGCGGTACAATCACCATGCAATTGCATCCTCTCAGGTTACTCTTCCACCTCTCGTCCTTTCCTCTCTGTCTTCCTCTCCTCTCTCGCGACCTTTCACCGTGATCTCGCTGCCTCTTCGTGCTGCACCTCCCGTCGCTCCAATACACTGACTGATTCACTCCTGGCTGGTTCACCGAAGGCTCCAAAATAAAAAATAAGGCCCATCAACCTTTTACATCATCATCACCTTGCGCATCTACAGCCCCGACCGCAGCCTGTCTCTTGCACACTGTCCAATCTGCGACCTTTCACACGCCCTCCCTCTCGGCCTCTCACACACCTCACTGGGCGAAGAGCTACCTCATCTGACGCTTGTCCACCACCTCTGTCATCATCATCGCTCAAATCCAGTCAATCGGGCCAGTCCAGTCCAGTACGGTAGCCAGCCCGTCTCTGCGTGCCACTTCCGAGGACCAGGACGAAGCAACGCACACTCCCCCCTCTTCACCTCGGGCAGTCTACTCGCCCCCCGGAATTCCAAGGTCTTCGACTTTCTCCCAAGTTGTCGCACGGTACGAGCAACAGAGTACCTCTGCTTGCCCTGCTCGTACACACAGCACAGCGACTACGGGCAGAACACGCCGTCATCGTCTACCATTCTTCTTCGCCTGGCCCTGTCAACCTGAACCCAACCAACACCCCTCCCCGGCTCCAAATCCATACCCATTTCCCTCTTCCTACCTTGCATTGGTGCTGTTCCTAGCGCCGTCTGCCCTTTTTTCCTTCCCTTTCGCTTGGTCCCCCGGCCTCCTCTAACCAAGACAAACGTGCTGCTGCTGCTGCCCGTCTTCCCGCCCGATCTCCAGCTGCCTGTTCCTCCAACTTCCGTCATCCGAGTCCACGTTGCCCCTCCGCCAACATCACCACTGCTCGCCGCAGTCCACAAATTCCTCTTCCTCGCAACAATTTCTCCCCTTCAGCCGCTGATTCCCCCTCCCCCATTCACAAAGAAACAACCTTGCATCCGCTTCTGTCGACCTCGACATTTCCTCAATTCTCTATCTTCGTGATACAACACAACATTACGACTTTGCCCAGCGTTCAAGGTACCACATCGCCCACCGAGCATATTCCCACGACTCGTGCTTCGCCGACTCCGCATTACCAATCACACTCAAACATCGAGCGTCACCCTCAACAACGGGGCAGATTGATCGATTCAGCCGCCGACTACTGCGACGTGCGCTGCGTAAACCTAACTTTGCGAATAACCTCACACTTCGTCGCCCTTCGTAGCGGCCCAATTCAACACCATGTCGACGATACAGCAACTTAAGAACTTCATCCGACACGGTACGATATCCCCTCTTTTCCCCTGCCTCGCCCACGGACAGGGCTTTTTCGCACCATCCCGCTTCCGTGTCGTTTCCTCGTCTCATTTCCCCGTATCGTACCCCGATCCTTCGTGACGACTTCGTGGCCTGTTAGGTGAAAAGCAAAATGCTGACGCTGTTTACGAATAGGAAAGCAAGCGCGAGCGAACAACGATGAGCCGGCAGCCAAGCAGTCCCCGCCGCCTAAGGCGCACCTAGGCGTATCAGAGCCTGCGTTTGCCGCTGCACCACCTGCTCAAGCTACTCCCGAGGCGTACTCAGTAGCTGGCGATGGTCAGAACCGCGCCGCTCAGGCAAACCACGCTGCCGCCCACGCTGCCGAGCCGAATCAGTACAAGACGTCCAAGGCAGGCAAGAACATCGACAACACACACCTGGCCAAGCTTGTAGCTGAAGAGAACGAGAGCAAGAGCAAATTCCCGAGATACCCCGGCCTGGAGAGATGGGAACTGGTCGAGAAGATGGGGGATGGTGCTTTCAGTAACGTCTACCGCGCTCGCGATACTTCTGGCGAGCACCCCGGCGAGTGTGCCATCAAGGTCGTCCGCAAGTATGAAATGAACAGCATGCAGGTGAGTTTACGCTGGGGTGGTTACGACCGCGACCATGATTTTCTCGCTTTTTCTTCTTCGCTGCGTTGTTGTCTTTGATTTGAGCCTTTTCGAGCATTCCCATACCAACCGAGGGTCGTGATTAGGGAAATAAGCATTTACACCCGGACTTCAAGAAGGTCCCTAAGGCTGCAGAGGTGCGAAAACTTTCTATATTTCATTTGCCTACTCTTCGGGTCATCCTCACTTTTCGACACTTTCATGTTGCTCTACAGTCATTGTTATTTCGAGGATGGCTCTCCATTTACTTAATGGGCATCGTTGCTGACCCCAACGTAGAGAGCAAACATCTTGAAAGAGGTTCAGATTATGCGCCAGCTTGACCACCCGAATATTATCAAGCTTGTCGACTTTTCCGAATCCCGGCAGTATTACTACATCATTTTGGAATTGGCGCCCGGTGGCGAGCTTTTCCACCAGATTGTTCGCCTCACGTACTTCAGCGAGGAGCTCTCGAGGCATGTCATCGTGCAGGTCGCGCAGGCCTTGGAGTACTTGCACGAGGAGAGAGGTGTTGTTCATCGGTAAGTAAAACACAGTCTGTTCTCACCGACCCCCACCTGTGAGATCGAAGCTGTGGACGTTTGGAGCGTCAATTCTGCTTCTGCATGTGACGTCATCCGTTCGTATGGTTTGCTAACGTATCATGTTCCAGTGATATCAAGCCGGAAAACATTCTTTTCAGCCCAATTCCCGTCATTCCTTCCAAGAACCCCAAGCCTAAGCAGCCTGGCGATGAAGACAAGGTAGATGAGGGCGATTTCATTCCCGGAGTCGGCGCGGGTGGTATCGGCCAGATCAAAATTGCCGATTTTGGTCTGTCCAAGATTGTGTGGGATAACCAAACCATGACGCCTTGCGGTACTGTCGGCTACACAGCCCCCGAAATTGTCAAGGATGAGCGCTATTCGAAGTCAGTCGACATGTGGGCATTGGGTTGCGTCCTCTACACGCTACTTTGTGGTTTCCCTCCTTTCTACGACGAGAGCATCGAGGTCTTGACGGAGAAGGTCGCCAAGGGTCAGTACACTTTCTTGTCTCCCTGGTGGGATGATATCTCGAAGTCCGCCCAAGACCTTATCTCTCACCTCCTCACCGTGGACCCCGAGAAGAGATACACCATCACCGAATTCCTCGCCCACCCCTGGATCAAGGGCTCTGGCCCAACGCTTCGTGAAGAGAAGAAGACGCAACCCGACATGCTTCGTGCATTCGATGCCAATAGAATCAACGATGGTGACCGTCGCTACGACTTCCGTTCCCCCGGCGCAGTCAACCTGCGTGAGGTGTTCGATGTCGGATACGCCGTTCACAGGCAAGAGGAAGAGGCCAAGCGCCGCAAGCAAATTGGTACCAAGGGTGGTGTTCCCGCACGCTTCCTCAACAACCTTAATGAGGAATCAGAGGACGAAGATGCGGAAATGGCCGAGAACAAGGAGGCTGAATATGTCCACAAGCCATCGCAGGCCACACAAGCACTCGAGCAAAGCATGCGCAATGCCCAGATCAAAGATCAGCAAGAACATCGCGGACGCGAGCGTGAGCGGCAAGCACCTGCGGCGAATGAGAAAGGCTACGGACAACATTCGGCAACCGTCACAGCTGCAGCTCGCCAACAGGTTAGAGACCGCAACAGGCAGAAGGGCGCCTTTGAGCTTAGCCTTGACGGTGCCACACTGCTGGGAAGACGAAACAAGCAGCCTCTCGCGGCCCGAGCTGGCGGGGCATAGGAGCCCCGTACTCCAAGCCGCACTCCTCCCGGGAGTGAGGTTAGACTTGAACGAAGCCCCAGCGCTACGAGGTAGACCTAGAAGGTGGTACTATGAACGGTCAATTGTGGATTTTCTGGCGTAAGGGTTACAGGGATGGCATATCTTGGTCAAGTGGCCGAGGACACTAGCGCAAATCATGATACGAACGTCGTGGATATCCAGGTTGTGTCTGTCAAAGTAGGGTTTTGTTTGTGATTTGTTTCCGGGGTGGATTAGCTACGAATCGTATCTCATTATGCGGCATCATACATACATAGGCTCGGAGTTCATTGGCAACTGGGACCATAGTTCCTCATTGCACCAACAATGAATGAGATTTGCAATTCAATTTAAATTTCAACTCTTCACCCAATGTTTTACTTTTCCGACTCGTGAAAGCTGTGACGGTGTGTTGCCAACATCTGTACCATAGGAGGCTATGCATGCAACGACTCACCACGACACAACTTAGACATCCGAGGCAATCGGCAATAGCTGGGACCCTTTTCACAATATTGCCATGGGGCCAATACACTGTTCTCGTTGTCGTTCTAGTGTATCATCGTCCATGGCCCAGTAGACAAAGCTAATCGCTTATGCTTCTCGCAGGCCTGAGCAGGTCCTCCACGGTTGTAGGAAGTTTGGTTCCCTGAATATATGTCTTCGCCGTTTTCCAACTGCCATCATCGCCTTTTTGAATCAAAGGTGACCCAGGATCTCCTGTTAGGAGGAAGTAAGGCGCCTTGTGACCAAGCACAGCACAGTCTGGCGGCTGCTGCTTAGTTATTTCCTGCTTCGATGTAGGTACCTTACCTTGGGTACCTGACGGATGCGGCCATACTCACGATAGGAAGGTCCATCGCTGCAGAGGCAGGAGTGATGCAGCGAAAGTGCCTGCCCTACCCAGGTAAGGTAAGGTACTTTGCGAGTACTACTTTCCCAGCGTGGCAGGTCACATCCGTAGGGGCTGCATTAAGACTTTTCTTCTTCCTTTCGAAGGAGGACCAGGGCAATTGGAGGCATTGATGTTCTCAGAATGCTTAAATCGACAGCGCGTCTCTCTTTAAGTCTGACTTCCTTTCCCCTAGCTTTCTACTGTCATTTCGCATCCATTAGAGCAAGTTTAATGACTGAGTCGCCTTCGTATCGATGGACTCTATTCCAGGCTGCGATCGTTGTACAGCCCCGAATACGGGTGTCTTGTAATTTCGACGAGCCACCGAGGCGATGCGTGGGTTGACGAGAGGATAGGCAGGATTCTGGAGCGCAAGGTAAGTAAGTGAAGTATGCTGTTTATGTACACTCAGTGTACGTTGGAGCTAACTGGTTGCTGTAGAAATCGATGCCTACGCGTATCGTCATCGTCGGGCATGCCGTGTTTTCCCCTACGTATTCCTTGCCCGCTGTCGCCCGTGCAGCTTCCATCAGACTCGGTCTGACTCAAACAATTCGCTATTCTCAACACCGGGTCGTCAACTGCCGGGGCGCGTCGCCGCATCGGAATAGGAATCTCCAAGACTAGACCTCATGTTGATCTTGGACAGGTCCTTTTACCGGCTCCAGAAACCAGACGGATTGTCAAGGTCCCACGGACGCCTTCAGCCACACCCCATCAAACCAGGACCATACAAGGCGGGTGTCGAGCCACCGACACGCGATTCGCCGAGACAGCAGCCCTCATTCATGGCCGAATCTCTGCAAAGGAGAGATAGAAGGTCAGCGGGACGGCCCGCTCACAGGTTCGAGCCGGCGGGAGCGGAGCTCACCGCGCTTCTTGATGGGAAGGAGGGGTCGCTCGTAGGACCAGGGTCGGATCGGATCTAAGGGTCACGATCTCGGAGAGGCGCTTGCCCCAGATGGCGCAATTATGGGGACCTTGGCGCGATGGCCGAAGAACTGCGCAACGACAGGTCATTGACGAGGCTCGGATTTTGATCGATCGCTTGGTATAGCGAAAGACCTGCGGTCGAGTTCTGTCGTCGGAAGAGCAAATTCGAGCTTGACAGGCACTCTGTTCGGTGATCGGTCGTCCTCAGCCTAGCAAGAATTCATTGCTTTGCCTTTGGCCTTGCCCGGGCATTGGTCCATGCTTGACAACGATCAGGAGCTCAAAGCCATATCGACAACACCCTTATGAGAAAGTAAGTCATCTTTACACGAACTTTGATTGACGACGTCCACTTAAGCTTTAGAGACACAAGTCTACGCCACCAGCGGAACAAACGTGGAGAGTTGCCCTATGCGATGCCATATTATCGGACCAATGGTGTCTGTCGTACAAAAACGAATCCGTAATTGCCGGCCAGCAATTACGCCTTATTTACCACAGTGTCGGTATCAACTTCTCTGTCTGAAAATATGGACTTGAAGACAGTCTTTCGTTTGATCATACTCGATCCTCGCTCGATTTTGCAAAGGTTGCCCAAGTTGACAACTAGCGTTGGTTCTGGCCCAAATGAACAGCAAACCTGGCCGCTTCGACCCATCAGAACATCGGCTTCTTCATCCGAGAATCGATAACTACTGCTTTTTCACAGTTATAGTTTCAAGTTGTTGTCAGCAAATAGCCATTCAAGTCGGATTGAATTTCATGTATCGGGTAATCGGGTTTCTCGAGAAAGGTTGGAGTGCAAAAGGCAAAAAGCAACACAACCAGCGTAAATGTGGCTTGGTCATATCGACACAGTCACAACCCAAGCTTGCTACAGAGACAGATATTCGACCTTCGACACAGACTGCCAGCTTCAAGGGACTCTCATTCGATACATCGTTGTTTGGTCGAATCATTCTACTCCGTATCAAATGCAGAGATGCTGTTGAGTGCAACTCGGTGTTGAGAACCTTGATGGTCTGCATTGATAAGGCCATTTTGGGAGTGTCTCAGGGACCCGGATGGCCAACCTTGATGGCCCAGCGTCTCACACAAAATCAGTCTCCGCCATCGCCATCCCGCCAACCATCACCCGCGATGTTGCTTGGAATGAGCGAGATAGCCAGCGCATCCACGGACTACGGACAGGTCAGGCGGCAGGACTCAGCATATCGACGACTCGCAACGGATGCTGAGGGACCGGGTGGTTTGATGAGCCAATTTTCCCCAGCCAGTTCGCACTATCATTCCCACCAGGGGAATGCCGTCTCTCCCTTCCACCGCCATTCTGAGGCCCCTGAGGTAGAGAGATGGTTGAAGGCATAAAAGGAGCCGCTCATCCTATCTTCCTCTTTCGAGCTCCTTTTCTGTCATCTCTTCATTCGAATGCCCGCAACACCGTCAAGTTGGCCGCTTTGAGGGCCGAAGCAAATCGACCAAGGTATGCGACGATAACCCGAGTTGAGGAGACCGGGGAGAACGGGAAGACAAAGAAAACCTGCACACTGTATCGATCAGTCAGACTCTGCTTCTCGTCTCTCCTGCCATCTGATGATTACCTCTCGGGTCCCGGCTCGCCCTCAGGCAGGGCAATACTCCTCAGCGAAACCCCCACGGTAAGAAGCCACAGCCTCTCCTTTTCTCTCTTTCTCCTTGTTCATTTCTATCGCATGTCTCGCTTCATCACCCCTCTCACCGGTCTCCAGACTCCCTTCACCTCGAGCCCGGAGTAATTGGCCGATTGGGTAACCTGCTCCATCACGAGTTGCTCAGCGTCGCCGCCGGCCAATCTCGATGATTGGACAACCCACGCCTTTTAGCTAAGAGGTATTATTTTACGGAACGTCCGATAGGGATTTTACTGGGATTGTCTTCCCCTGGCAAGGTTCTTTTGAAGCTCGTCCAGAGTCCAGACGGCGGAGCCGAGGTAGAGCTGAAGTTTAGGCAAGAGCCTATAGTGTCACTGGTGAGACTTCATCTCTGAGTTGTCTTCCTTGACCTCGCTTTACTGAGGCTTTTCACTCTACCATGACGATGGATGGCGAGGTCATCTGGCATAGGACAAGTCTGTCGTCTGTCCATATTCTTGTCTTTTACTGTCTGTTATTTTCCTTCTTTCAGTCGAGACTGCCTAGTAAGCAGACGGATCCCACTTGGGCAGACAGCTAGTCCCAACTCTGGCCAAAACGGGATGGCTGCGTCGCATCACCTGAAGCCTTTGGTGCGGGATGGTACAAACTCTGTTTCGCGCGGGTGCCGCCGCCAAGCGCATCACAAGCAGATTTCCTTCTCTGTCGTCCTACATACATTGTCATGCATACACAGACGGATTCACACCAATACGCACCCAACAACGACGAGCAATGCCGCCGTCGGCTTTCCTCAGTCTGGTGCCGTGCCCCAAAGGCGTCCACTCCCATTGCTCTTCGCTCCAAAAGCAGCCTTTCTTCACCCATCCGATAATCCACAATCCAGACCGGCTCTGCCCACCCTCCCACGCTGTTCCTAGCCCAAACGTTTGACCGAAGATGGGCGGGGCTACCCTCATCGGGCACTTTTCATCCACTCACCATTGACGATCCCTCCAAGCCCGCCTACAACATCATATTCACACGACCACGGCAGCCATGCACGCTCCATTCTGCCGCCCTGTTCGCCATATCGAACCCTCGTGCGTGGATGTCCAGTCTGCCACACTTGATCCAATCACAAGAGCCCGGCTCCCCGTCGTCGGGTGGACCCCCCCCCCCCCTCCCCAGCCCGAACGTGGCACCCTGCTCCGTGTTACCAGCTGACCACAGGTCTCAAAGCTTGCAGAGCTCTGCACCCGTAGATTCGGTGCCAGACCCCGCTCCTCAACGGTGCCAGTCCACCTCCTCTAGGCCGCAGGAAGCTATTATGGATCAAACCATGGGAGTACCAGCCTGATGCGGTATCACATAACCGCCATGCCAGCTCTCTGCCGCCAACAAAGCTCGCGCGGTATTCGCGGTTTACACTACGGAGTACTTATTCGATCATCCAGGGATAGACATGGCCCTTCTCCGAGGACTCCCGTGCCTTCCACGTAATCGCGAATGAAATCGCGCTTCCTCGTCAGATAGCCGCCTGATGTCTGGCTGACTGATACGTGGGGGACAAGCCTTCGAAATGGCTATATAAACCCAGACCAGCTCTGGTCGAAGTGAGGTTCTTTCTTCATCCGACTCATCAGCTTCAGACTCCAGACTTCAACAAACAAACAAACACTCAAGCCTTTTCGCTTCAACCACCAAACTATCAAAATGGCCCCCTGGTGAGTGACAGCCACGTGCTCCGTCTTCTACACACTGGAAATATACCACTACACACGAGTCTCTCCGGATGATTCGAATTCTCTTTGAGTTTCGATCTATCCCACCGGATGAGCTATGCCTTGATATCTACGACGTTGAAGCTAACCTAATGTAAACAGCTCCTGCTCCTCCTGCGGCTCCAGCTGCGCTGGCTCCTGCACTGCCTGCTCTTGCGGCTCTTGCTCCGTAAGCCACATCTTTCCGACAACAAATCTCAAGATACTCAGGCGCTGACCTTTAATCTTCACAGCACTAAATTCAGCATGGATTTTCTGCTTCTATCAAGTTTTACAGCCCGGAAGCGGCTCGCTCGCCAATAGCCAATAGCCAACTCGAGCTGTGTGCCCTCCATTCGACAACATGTTTCTCGTATCGCGTGGAAGGGTTGTAAGATGTTGACCTGGGGTGGATCTTTGACTGCTGGAACCAGTTCTGTTTGCCAACAACGACTGCCGAAACGGGGGATCCTCTAGCCTGTGGAGAACGGCCATGAGCGGAAGATCACTTGTCTGTCTATTGGTTTTTGGGGCTGGGAGCTCGAGATGGAGAATTTCTTCTTTCATTTTCTCTCCCTCGTCTCGTGGTATGATAGTTTTGTTTTGAGATGGCAATACGAACTACGAGTGTTTTGATTCCCGGGAAAAATATTGATCACCCCCTGCTGGCTATCGAATCATGCGGCCTATTGTTGTGATTATGTGAATTTTGAATGGGCTTTGTATTCTTTGAGTGATTAAATGGCATCTCATTGTTGGGGTGGGGTCCTTGACTTGGGAGCCTGGAGGTTGCAGGCGGCCCGCCGAATGCCTACCTGAAGCGGGACATGCATGCTTGAGCTGTTTGACGCTATTTGCGGAGACCCTTGGGTCTCTCCAATACTTCAAAGTCTGTGAGGGGAAAGGTTAGATTTTCCAAAGGACTCCAATGGAGATGGGGAGATGTTCGGGATGACAGCAAGCTCGGGAGAGCTGGAGAATGTCCCTCCACGAGCTCCTGTAAGGTCCTCCTTCCCCTCCACTTCGCTGGCACCTCTGGTTGCCCCCCACTCGGCGTCGGGATCTGGGTTCATGGGGGCATGTGCTGAACGGGTGTGGTAGGGTTGGCAAGTTGGTTCGCAAGTTCGCGACGAAGAGGTGCGGGGTGCGAGGCGTTGGTTTGCTGGTGTGTACATGCACACACGGACCTGCCTACCTTCGAACCGTCAGCTGACTGATTTCGAGTGATTGATGCGTTGGAGGAATGTGGCTTGGCACATGGGAAGATGTGGTTGCGATAGGAAGGATAAGGTAGGAAGGATAAGATACGAAGCCATGCGGCAGAAACGGGTGCAGAATTCACAGCTTGTGATTGGGGATGGGGATGGGAGGTTGGACACACCCGTGAGCTCTGCGAACTTGGCTTAGTATGGTTTGGCGGCGATCAGGCGGCGATTTGTTGGCGGGCTATCTGGGGGCCGGCGCGCCGCGACTTTTGTTACCTTAGTTAGGTGCCATGATCTGCTGGCAACGGGGTTTTCGGGGTTTATCTGGGTTGGTGTCGAAATGACGAGGCGGCTTGACGGTAAGGTCTGCAGAATTGTTGATTTGGTGAGCTGGTTGATTTTTGCGATATTGCTCTGTTCCTTCTCGTCAAAGTCAAATAGCTGATGTCTCCATGGGTTTTGGTCCTTAACGTTACGCCCCTCCGGAGGGGTTAAAATCGCAGTGAAACAACGCTTCGCACATTACCTAAAAGAGAAAGTTCATGCATGTAGATCCCACGCACCGCGTCGGATTGGCAGTAGGCTTTGCGGTACAACTTTCGTGGTCCAGGTCCATAGATGATTGTGAATATGAAAGAAGCAGGATACTAAGGTTCTATCTATAGTCTGATAACGCGCCTTAAAGCGACTGATATTCCTACCAGATACCTGGGCTTGAAAGCTTGATAATCAGCGATACCAAGATCTGCCGAGATGGCGGCGGTCATGAAAGCGAACCTTGATGGCTCAGTTGTGAGGTTTCTCCAGCCCTGACGGCTAAGACCATCACTTGCCCTCTTTCTCTTCCTCATCTAGAAAGCAAAACAAGGTCAACCTGATGAACTCTTTACGCTACAGTCAGGTTGTCAGGGAGGTAAGCGTTTCTTTGTTTGCTGAAAGCCTATCTACAAGCTGTCAAATTTTCGATGATGATGAGCTGACTACGTGATCCACCCAGACGCCGACGCCCTCGAGCAACCTCAACCACATCTCTCGAACGGCTCGAACAGCTGGAGCAACGACAATCGCCCCCAGGATCCTCCCGAATAACTCAAAGTGAGCCGCGAACGTTCACCGAGTCTTAACGAATCGATTCCCCGAGAAGAAAACCTACGATTTAGCCACAAGCGCGTTGACCTGGACGAGAAAATCACAAAAAAACATTCGAAACAACAGCAGCGGGCGAACCCGTATAACGAACACAAAAAGACAAGATTCGCAAGTCAGAGCAAGAAATCTCAATGATTTAGCTCCAACTCTCTCCGGGGAACCTTCCGCTTCGGCGTGGGGTTCTCGGTGAGTTGTTAAATCTCCAGCGATCCACCCCGCGTAAAGGCCCACGACAAGGAATATGCTCGGAGATGGTCGGCCCGCTGGGCAGACGGGGCAGCAAAAGACCCCGGTGCGATGCGAGTGAAGTGCGAGTGAAGTGCCGATAAGGCTGGGATGGGGCGCGCGCAGACAGCGGAGTTGAAGATCACATGGTCATCTGGTCACAACTATGAGTTGGTATCGATACATTTGCCTGCGACATGACAATCCCGGGTAGAATCGGTAAAACCTGGAGAGCTTGACAAGATTGCTGCTCTTGAGCGAATTCGGAGAGTCGAGAGAACATATCCATGTCGGCTTTGGACGCGACAGCTCTCTATTTCGCCAAGCATCATATCACCGAGTTGTGATGACGCTGATTGGCGGGCAGGCACGGACATGCATCTCCAGCCGAATCCGTCGGAACCTGCAGATACACACGGCAGAGGTGGCGGGAACCAGATGGCGACGTTCAATGGGAAGCCTCAAACGGATCAATCAGCCCGGCGGCACGGCACGGGACGGCTCATGAGGTTGAGGTTGCTTTGCCTCTTTCCGCTGTGGTTACATGGACTTGACGCCCGCGTCGCGTCAGTGGTGCCACGGTGGGTGCGCATGGTAGGATGCCACGGACGCTTGAAGCATGTCATACGGTGGTGTTGCACGGCATTATCCATCGTGCTCGTCCATGGAGAATTGCCTTTTGGAGGCGTTGTGGCGACATCGGCCTGCAAGTGTCCATGACAACTCGGTGGCAAACGCGTCTTAGTTGGTGGTGTAGAGCAGAGATGCAGTCCGCGGACTAGCGGAATTCTGGGGGTTCCTCAAGACCTTTGGGTCGCAAAGTTGTGGAACAACCTCTGTGGTCAATACTATCCTTATTCGAGCTTGTCTAGGTACCATGTATAAGCTTTTGACACAATCATCAGGCTCTACAGCGTCTGAGCAGCACTTTCTTTCTCCCTTTCTCTCACGTACGCTCACGAGCAGAGTGTTTGATATTCTATGTTGAACTAACTACCTTACCTATTGAGCTGTGGATACTCTGAACTTCTGATTGAGAGATGAGTTGCAGATGGATCCAACGAAAGACCACAAGCTTAGTAGAGGAGCGATTTAGTTCTCAGTCGTGATCACCATATTTGCTCGTTGGTGGAGCGACTTCGAGGAGTTGTATGTCGTACATAATGAGTTTCAACTCGTCAAAATGTGCATGATCTTAAAGCTACAGCGTCGGAGACGTTATGGGAGAACTTTCTTCAATTTAGAACAAGACTCTTGATGATCGCCAAAAACACCTTTTGACCCAAGGTCTTACGGTTGCAATTCGTGACCTATATTCCTTGAGTAAGGCACCTAAAGACTGAAGCAAGTGCTTTTGATCATGGAGTTCGCCATTGCTGGTATAGTCTTTTGGCTCAACCCTTGAACAAGAGGAATGCCGTACGTCAGGACACTGTCGACATTTAACTGCCCCAAAGAGTCTCGAATCGTTTACTCACTGAGTTCCATCCTAAATGTGAGCTCTGTGGAGTACTAATAAAATCCAATTGGAGAGGAAGTCTCTCTAACGTTGGTTCTACACATACCCTCGTCACCGTAAGAGAGGCAACGCAAAATGTGCCAATTTTCAGACAACACATCTGACTTATCACGCGTCTTTGATTGGAAAAGCTACAGAAAGGAATAACCAAGCAGTAATCTCCAATTATTTCGGACGTTCTCCGTGTAGCTCAAGTCCCTGGTCAACAAGAAGAACAGAGGCGTGAGCAATTGATTGGTCATTATTGAAGTCGCCCTGTGCCCTCCACGCCTTTTCACAATTGTAATTTGCTGCTACGTCTTCAAGCGGGCGTCGAAATACACTACACTAGCAGCTATACGCGGAATTATCAAGAGTTATTTCCAGCGAGGAAGGCTCCGCATCAAATGCCTTGGAAGCCCCCTTGACAGCTCGAGTCATTGCCGGTAGCCACGACGGCGTCCCCGAGAGCACGGAGGTTCCAGCGGAGCTCTTTCGGCCGCGGTCCGGGTTATCGCCGAAAAAGACTAGACACCGTTGAATTGACCATGGAAACATTCAGTGGAGCAAGGCGAAGACAATTACGATGTTCATCCGATCAGAATCCTGGAGTAGAATGGTGATGTCGGCGTTAGGCAATGCATTGACCACTATCTCCCGCGTCTGTACTACGTCAGAGTACCTTACCTTATTTAAACCTCGTTCACCGTAACGATTGCCTTAATAGGCAAGCAAACTTGATCGCTCTCATGGGAACTGTTCTTTAAACGTCACGTACGATCAGGTTTCTGGCCGAGCCAAGGCCCGATGAGAGAGAAATTGAATCTGGAGTAGCAGTACCGCGATACCAATTACCAACTGCTTCACAGTAACATGGTATCAGAGATAAAATGGACTCGATGACATCGTAGAGATGATGCTACTATTTAGAGTAGGCTGGTCCCTGGTTACTTTCGTTACTCCTTGTCTCTTTCTTCCACAATCATCAGCTCTTTCACACGAACAAAGTCTGTCATACCAAGGCGAGACGTAAAACATGATGCCACGGTATTCAAGCTATGCCAGTCTCTTCTCCGTCTTCATAAAGACATGCCTTGCGCAGAATAATAGTATTGTTTCCATTCCATATGAGTTGACATATCTACTTCCTCCCCCGTTCCACGGCAACCTGTTCCACAGCTTTGTCAACGGCACCAACACTTCAAATGCGTCGACCAACGAGCTCCTTCAATCTGCAACCAATGCGCCTTTCATCTCATATGACGACGAGTTCCTGGCACTCCTCGGACAGAATCCAGTCATCGAATAGGTCGAGGAGCGTCCCAGCAACTTTGCAGGAGAAGCTGGAGTATGGATCAGCGACCGCAACGAAGTCTGGTATACGACTTGGATCAATGATGGGCCGACCCACGTGGAGATTCTGGACCTAAACACCAAAACCATCAGGAACCTGACTTCTTCGAAGCCATTGGAAAATCCCAACGGAGATTCTATCACCGAGGTCTCATGTACTTCACTTATCTGCGGGACGATACTCGAGATTGGCTTGGCGGTGTCGTATCTGTCGAACCTGAGACAGGCCACGTCGAGACTGTGCTCAACTCGTACTTCAGTCTCAGGTTTGACAGCATCGACGATGTGGCTTGGGTCACGCAGCCGGGTACAAACAACTCCTACATGTTTATCACTGTTCTGCCTTTCGCAGAGGGTTCAACCACGACCGATCGCCTGCCTCAGGGTCTGTGGCGCTGGGATCCTCAAAATCATATCTTGTTATCGGCCATCAGCAGAACCGAGTTTCCCGTTGCAAACGGTGTACGACCATCGAGGGACCAAAAGACTCTTTGGGTCACCGACTTTGGCGGCGAGGAGCGAAGTAGAATTTGGGGGCTACCAGCTCAGGTCGGAGTACCCGCGATCTACAGCTACGAGCTGAACGATGACATGTGGCCTGTCAACAAGCGAATCTTTGGGGCCTCTAGAATGCAAGCTCCGGATGGGATCCGTATCGACGACCAAGGCCGGGTTTGGACGGGTGAGGGCGAAGGCGTCATGGTTCGAAGTTCCCAAGGAAAGGTCGTTGGCGTCTTCAATGGACAGTATTTCACGAGAGATCCTGTGAATACGGCAATTGTACAGTTTGAGCTCGCCGGGGATGTTCTAGTGGTGCTGGGCCAGAATAAGTTATGGACCGTCAAATTAGCTGAGATGGTCAACAGTGCTTAGCGACCTGCATTAACTTGTCTTTAGAACAGACTCCTCAGTGTCTCGAGGATAACCTAAAGGAAGGTTAGTTGGATTGTAGAGCAATTTTTGAGATTTTACGCGCTACTCGGAAAAGTTCAGCCTCTCAACTTGGTGATGTGCCGAAGCACTCCGGATATCCCTCCACTCCAACCTGGCGTGCACCGTGCTTTGAATATTCTAACTTCAACTAAGGAGCTCTTGATCCGTTTTGACTTCTTTTAGCCTATGAGTCTAAAGTATTACTGTACAGCTCTTCAAATAACCTTAGCTTTAACCTTGTTTCCTATTGAGCAGAAAATCCAACGCCTATAGGCACACGTCCCCAAGTACGCCATCGAATTGCCTCCAAATCTCTGACCTGAACGTAACCATCTAATGCTACTTTAACAGTTAAATTAGCAATACATTCACTGACCACTTCATAATACTCAGATGAATCCCAAGATGGACATGGGATTTGGTCAGGGTGCTGCAGTCATGCAATAACAGGAGGAATGAGGTCCTTCCGGCTACAGTGAGGATACCCGCCTTCTGACGCCGGTGGGATAACTCTAAAGTAAGAGTTGCACCTAAACACTGACTCAATCAATCAAAAGGTGGACTTGCTTTAATTTGAGATAGATTAGAAATGTTACAAATTTATCGTATTTATCCTGCCTGCTCAAGTTGGTCCAGCTATAAAGGCATGCGTCATAACGTTAACTCAGCCATTGAAGCCTTTGGAACTACCATCATTCTCACCGAGCCGAATCCATCCGAATCCATATCAATTTCTTTGAAAACCATCAATCTTTGTGTTAGTAACATGGAGTTATTTACTGTGTCTTGTCGACCGGCTTTTCGCTGACGAGGTAGCAGCCAGGATCCCAACCCACAATGCAGATTACAGGCTTCACCGCGGCCGTCGCCGCTGTCTTCTTCGCTACCAGTGCCAGTGCCGCATGCACCACAACCTGGCCTGGATACACTTGCTCAGCAACGTAATTGAGATGTTGCATAGATATCAACTATGGTGTGATGGACCAAAGCAAGAAAGATGAGGATTGGAGATATGACTGAACGCGAGCCAACTGCAATGACTGCAAGGCCTGAGTCTTGACATGGTACTGGAGACTTGGGAACTCACCTTACTCATCAAATTAATAACACAACTTCATCGCAAATGCACAAGGAAAGATCGCTTATTAGTCCAAGTGCTTGATAAACTCTTCCAAGTCTTGATGCGTACCTTTTGATTTATGAAGATGTTCAGGTAAGGTAGAGGCGCACAACCAGCATTAACTCAGCATCTTTTGAGATTGCCTAGAGAGAATGTCTTTTGAAGGACTCTAAGAGTTTTTAACCGTTATGCTCTTAGTTTGGGGCTGCGCGTGCTTTTTGCAGCACAAGCACCAATCTCAAGTTTCTCCAGCTTCGAAGTCTGGATGGCCAGCAACGGCTCACGCGGCAACCCGCACCGGGATCTTGCCGGCAGGGATTGGAGACGTCGCAAATGAGACGGTCGAGCACGGAGAAGACCTTTACCCGCGGACCGAATCCTTGATTCCTTCGAGGGCGACTTGACATGTTTGGAGACTTAAATCCATCACCAGGCCATATGGTAACGAGATGGAAGAAGCGAGAAGTCAGAACGCAAGAACAATCTGACCACGAGCCGCCAAGCGCGAAGCGCCGAGCCTCACCAAGAAGCGCCCAGCGACGGGTGGTCCCAACGTCACCCAACAATCCTCGTCAGCCAAGGTCTCCCAAGAAAACACAAGAACACAGGGACCCTATCACAATGTCTGAGCCAGACAGTATTGACTTGGCCGACCCAGCGGTGGTCGTCACACCGGAAGTCGTGCCCCGAGCTTCATCGCCTTGCCAGTTGCGGCGCCCCCTTTAGTCTCCACCCAGCGGAGAATGTCAACAACACTTGCTTCCTCCACTTGGCGCCGAGGCCGCGCTGACACCGCCGTGAAATTCGGACTCCTCCGCTGAGCATTGACGGCGGAACAACCAACCTTATTTATGACTTCTTCGTCCAATGATGGTCCTTTTACCTGCTGTCGACCCTGGATGCCTAGTCACTTGGTTAAGACACTAAGACTTATGTCCTACCTCGTCACTCTAGGCAATCCACTCTTTTCTCTTGGGCGAGTTTTGTCTGTCGCCTGACCTCACGTTCAATCAGCTCTCCCCGTTGCGTTTACGACCTCTCTCCGGGTGCGGCGTGCCACTTTTATGCAATTTTCTCTGGTCGTTCTATTGGTCGACCTCTGTGGCCGAAAGCTGTGTATCAAAGACAAGTTCACACCCTCAGCTTCCTCAAAGAAACTTTCTTGAATTTGACCAACGGACTCAATCATCGTGTCTTATTTCCATTTGAAGAGGTGAACAGACAATCGCGTCTCGGTACTGTCAAAGGTCTATGAGTGCCTCTCAAACAATGGATTGTCTGCTTTCATGTACGGAAGTAAGAACCCTAGAAAGTTCATGTAGCGCTAGAGCAGAATGCTTCACGTCTAGGCAAGCTATCCACTTTGGTAGATGACTGCTGTCTCAAGTTCTCAACGACGCTTCTGAGGCTGTGTGAGACGATGCTCCGGATTATCTTGGTTGGCAAGAGTGTCCCTCACAGTCAGAAGCCAGCATTTGTTTCCCGCTGGCCAGCTAGATTCCAAATTTCTCAGCACCTAACCTGGTAGGAAGAACGCGTGGATGTTACAACACGGATGGTCGTTCCATACTCACTCACACTGGCAGATCAACGTGCCTCCACGACAAGACTACTAGATTTGAGACATCTCGGGCCAAGTTTATAATGACAGGAACCCTAGAAATACAACTCTCCCCTGCAGAAACACCGATCCGCAGTTGAAATCTTTTATTTACGAGATTCAGCTGCGCTTGGCCCATTGCGCGTTCCTTGTGACCCCATCTTTAGCCGTCCAGGAAGCCACGACCCAAGCACAAAGTACTCTCCGTCTTCACCTTGGGTATTCTGTATGCTCTAATATTAGGAGCCGCCATAACCCCTACCGCGATCTACAGGGCGTACTTGGCTCTGAATCAGAAGCGTTTGTGATCAGAATCCATTCCCAAAAGAATTCGGCCGCCCAAGATCTGCAGCCAAGTCGCTCCTTTTTGGTCCGCAGTCAAGTATGCCCCTGGTTGACATACCACTATCAAATATCCGGACTCTCGGCGCTGCAGAAGGATCAGCTGCCCTCCCGCCGCTCACCAGACCATTCTTCATCAGCAGCGCTGAGCTACCGGGTGACCGTCATACCACAAGGAGTCGAGCAAGTGTTGTTGTCCACCATCATTTCAGGTTTCTGCTCTCTGACTTCATCTTCCTGCGGGATTTCCTTCACTTCATTAGACAATCCTTTTGTATTTCTTCCTCTGTTCCTCGAGGCCTCGTTGGCATCTCCTTTCTTTTCTTCTTTCCAAACAACTTCATGTAGAAATCGTATGAGCATTAGCTAAAAAAATCATCCCCCTCCTCAAGTCCTTGCTGGCCAAGGCAGCCTTTCTCGGCAAACGCACAACACACCTCCTGGGCACATCACACAAAGACACTTGCATATCGAGAGCGAAGCCACAAGCGGACAGCCAAGATGCCTACCCTTGATCCTAGCGAATTGAATGTAGTTCTCGCTGTCTTTGGTGAGTGTTCCATACTTTCTATCGCTTAGCTATGACTAACTGGTGGTGGTTCCATCTGCAGGCGCGATCATCATTCTATTTGGTATCATCTCCGTCAAGATAAAGAATGTGTGGTACCTGGGCGAGGCCTGTAAGCTTATTCTCGGACATTCTCCACGGCAGTGTTCTAGTAGACATGCAGATTGATACTCAGAGCAATCTCTTGTACAATGTCCACTGACAGTTAGCTTCGAATTAGTACCGGCCGTCGTGTTAGGCATATGCCTTGGTCCTATAGCTGCTAGGTTCATCGACAGCGAGAGATGGGGGTCAGCTGTTGAGGGACAGACCCAAGACATCACTCTTGTAAGTGCCAATGATACGGCTTAAGTGCGATGTTGTCAGGAGAAACGCGACATTATGCTTTCGTGTACTGATGAGTGGCTTATGTTCTACTTCAGGGGCTTACGAGAGTGATGATTGGTATCCAACTGGTCATGGCCGGCTACCAGTTGCCAGCAAAGTACCAAAAGAACAAGTGCAAAGAAATGGCCATACTCATGCTGCCCATCATGACCTTGATGTGGTTGGCTACGACAGCCTGTATCATTGCAACTATTCCTAAGTTGACGTTCCTGGGTGCTGGTGTGATTGCTGCTTGCGTTACCTCAACGGACCCTGTTGGTATACACGTCAGCAGGGGCCTGGGGGGGGCCGTACGAAGCTCAATAATATTGGTATTGAACTGCGTATGTATACGTAAGGAGGAAGTTGGTGGGCGTAGCCCACGATTCCTCCGTTGGGTGTAAGTAGGTGGAAGGGCCGTTTGCACGGCCCAGACCACCTTTCTGCCGTCAATATTCCAACAGATCCAGTTCTGTCACAAGCGGTTGCCAAGGGACCATTTGCCGACAAGTTCGTCCGGCGCTCCTTGCGGGAAATCATCTCTTCCGAAAGTGGCGCACACGACGGCTTCGGGTTCCCGATATTGATGCTGACGACATATCTCATACGGCACGCGGAGAGATCTGAGGTGCACGCAGATGATGCAACATTGCACGCGGTCGGTCGTGCACTTCTTCCTAGAGCCGGTGACGTTGCACGTCAAGGTGGAGGTGTTGGTGTCGCTTTGCTGAACTGGTTGTTGGAGACCTGGCTTTACTTCGTCCTCATGAGTATAGCCTACGGGGTCATTGTGGGAACACTGATCAGGCTTGCTCTGAGATATTCTGTGAGAAAGTACGTTGATCGGTCCCTGAGCACGAAGTAGTTCCGACAGTTTCTAACAAAGGCCCAGGAAGTGGATCGACTCCGAAAGCTACGTGCTCTTGCCAACGGCAATTGGTGTAAGTCATCGACACAGGACGGGGAGAAGATTAACTGACACCCTATAGCTTTTCATGATGGGCACCTCAGGAGCCATCGGAACCCACGATCTACTATCTTGCTTCGTTGCCGGTAGTGCACTCAACTGGGACGGCGAGTACCTTGCAGAGGCACAGAAGCGACACGACGAAGTCAACGCCAGCATCGACGTTCTTCTCAACTTTGGGGGTTTTATTTATCTCGGAACTATCATCCCGCCCGTGGAGCGACTTCAGCTCCGATATCACCGGCATTAGCCTTGGTCGGCTCTTTGCTCTCGGCGCACTTGTCCTCGTATTCCGCCGCATTCCTGCCGTGTTCCTCACATACAAGCTCATGCCCAATACCATCAAGGACTGGAAAGAAGCCTTGCTCATGGGTTACTTTGGCCTTATTGGCGTTGGTGCTGCCTTTTATGTCGAGCATGCGCGTCATCTCTTCCTTAAGCTTGCCGAGGCCGAGGGCGACAGCGAGGTAGTTGATATGCTCCGGGCTATTGGTCCCGTTGTGTATTAGCTTGCACTCTTCTCCATCATAGTCCACGGAGTATCTATACCTATCCTCAATGTCATCTACGGATACATGGGTGTCCAGCCGGTTCAGGAAGATGCTGTGGCAATCCGACGCCGGTCTGTTCGCGTCCCTCCTCCATCGAACGCGGTCGAGGGCGACAAGGAGACCTTTATCGCCTTCAACCGTTTCTCTCGGCCGAATATGTCAACAGAGACACTGTCCCACATGGGAGATGACAACTCATCTGTCGGAGATGAGAAAGTTCGATACTCAGACCTCGAGTCCGGCCTCCAAGAAGCGAGGCAAAACGCAGAGTTATCTCCAAGGCGAAACTTCAATCTCCCACGACTGAAAGCGCCTCGCAGCTTCAGCCTGCCTCGCACAAGTATGAGTCAACTGAAATGGGATCAGCCACACGTTACGCAGGGCTAGAACATTGCGCTGCAACTGGGATATGCTAGTAGTAGAAAAGGAGCATCGGAGCCCAGGAACTGAATGACTTCTTGTAGTAGATATAGTACATAGCATTCAGGACATCATTTTCGCCGCCAAAGGGGACATATTCTTTGATACCATGAAGGCGATTAGTTTTCTTTTAAATGCCCCTGGATGACACTTAGAGCAACTTACATTGGAATCGACTTGTTTGCAGTCATGATTTGTCGTCTGAAAAACTGGAAAGGCCTGAATCAATTCCACGACCCGAGAACTATCCGATCCTGGTTTCAACAGAAGATTGGAAGCTAACGGTGCTTTGTTCTTGGCTATTTGATTGTGCCTCCGGCCGCTGATCTCTACACGTAAGCTAGCTGTGTAATCCGCTCCGGCTCCCAGTGGGTCATCGGGCCGGGCTGGACGGGCCAGGTATCCACTGGCCGACCGTGACCAGGCCAGAACGACGGCAATGGTGTAAGTGAAGCATGTCGACTGTTTAGTCGAAGAATGACGTTCATTATGTTGGATAGCTATTGAAAGATCAAGATAGATGCATGTAACGTTCACACAACTGACCAGAACTCGTGATGACTTGCATTCATCATCAGACCAACCCGCAGGTTACCATCAGACAGGTCCTTCTGTGCATACCTGACCGCCATTATTTTGTCCTTTTCATGATGGACCCCATGGATAAAGATTCCCACATCCAAAGTAAAAGACATCAGCAAGTACAAGCCTTGAAATGCCGGACGTTGGGGTCGGATTACCAGGGCGTCATGCGGGCAGAAGACGTAATTGCTGCGGGGAATGGACGCTACGGGGGACGATCCGGGGCATTACCCCGCTGTACTTGGCGCATGTCATTCGTTGACAGTGGTTGCGACCCCCTGAGCTCCATCATCTGATGCAATGTTGGGTTTCACAGAAATACCACACGTCGATGGGTTCGACTTCATATTTGAGAGATACCTGTAACCTCTGGAGCTCATACACCATTTCTGTCTAGTGCTTTGATAGACGCCACAGATCTATTTGCTTTGTCTTGTCCTCTCTTGTTCGCAAAACGCCCTTGTTATACTTCGAGAAGCGTCTGTTCGCGTGTACCGAAGCTCGTAATCCTTCCATCCATCTCTTGATTGGGTTCGAGGCCCTAGCACACATCCATCATGCGTGGCTTGGCAGTCTTCGCATCGTTAGCCGCAAGGCTAGTCCTCGGGCTCGAGACCACTCGGTTCTCGGCGGCCACCCTTCTCGCAGAATCCGACCCGGGTATTCCAACTGCTAGCGAATGGGCCGAGAGGGCGGAGAAGGAAGGCCGGAACCTCTGCATCCTTGAGCCGGACGCTAACGGCGGGGATGACGCGCCGGCACTGCTAAGCGCGCTCAACGACAAGTGCCGCACCAAGAGCATCATTGTGCTTGATGGACCAGTGTACAACATCAAGTCGCCCATGGTCACCACCAGCCTAGACGATGTTGTTATCGACCAGCGTGGAAGACTTCTCTGGAGCAATGATACGACGTATTGGCTTTCGGTGTCGATGCCTGTGGACTTCCAGAATCAGAGCACCGTCTGGCACTTTGGAGGTGATGGCGTTGTTTGGGAGGGTCATGGAGTCGGCACGCTCGACGGCAACGGCCAGGTCTGGTATGATCTCAACGCAGGTGGATCCAACATGCCTCATCGACCGATGAACATCAACTTCCGAGACTTCTCGAATTCGACTGTCAAAGGCCTTCGGTTCGTGCAGAGCCAGATGTGGACGATGAACATTATGTACTCCAAAGATCTCGTCTTTGAGGACATCTACGTGAATAGCACGTCGTCTTCGGAGAACAACTCTCTCAACACGGACGGCGCTGACACCATGTACTCGGACAACATTACCTTCCGCCGGTGGGTAGTTGTCAACGGCGACGACGCAATCGCTCTCAAGGCCAACTCCAGCAATATCTACATTTATGACAGCGAGTTCTTCGGCAGCACTGGCATAGCCATGGGATCCATCGGCCAGTTCATCGGGCAATACGAGTATATCGAGAACTTCTTGGCGCGGAACGTGACTTTACACGACACCCTGCGGGGCTGCTACTTCAAGACGTGGACCGGCATCCAGATTGGGTATCCGCCCAATGGCGGCGGGGGCGGTACGGGATACGCGCGTAACATCGTGCTAGAAGACATTAATCTCGACGGCACCCGCGGAGAGCCACTTTTCATCACTCAATGTGAGTCCTTCTCCGGACACGCGGGCGAGTCGTGCGATACGTCGACGTTCAAGATCTCCGACGTCGTCTGGAAGAACTTTAGCGGCACCATGATGGACGACGTGCCTAGTTCGGGCTTCTTCCGGTGCAGCGCGGCTGCGGGCGGGTGCAACAACCTGACGGTAGAGAACTTTTCCGTAAAGCCCGTCGGACAAGATACTGTCTTGGATGAATGGATCTGCAAAAATGTCGAAGGCGATGAAGGATTCGATTGCCAGGAAATTGAGGAGAGCGCCGATGAGCTCTGAATATCATTTCAATAGTCGGCTACTACAATGATCCGGCGTATCCGGCTCTATGGTGGTATAATAATCAAAACTTGGCACCCTCGGCGGCATAAAGTCGCGGGGGCCATCACCGTTAGCGTTGAACTTGACCGCAATTTTCTAATCAGCGGCCGCTTAGTACGGTATGCTTTAATCTAAGTGGACACTGACCATTGCCAAGAGTTTTATCAGAAGGTTGTGGTGATCGCTTTAAAGGTCTACGAAGTCCGCCGCGGGTTCCTCCACAGCTACCGCATTCCTGGCAACGAACCTCGGCCGAAGCCGGGGACTTTGAACTCCGTACGCCGATGTTTTGGTTCCAAATTTCCAACGGCCTCCAACGGCCCAATGGAGGGTTGAATCTTCCCGCAAAACACTAAACAGTCCGATGTCCGATGCTCTCGTTCTTGTTCGGGCACCGGTCTAGCCATGTCTGTGCAGTCCGCCTCCGACCTACTGGGACTTGTTACTAGGACTGCCGTCACCGTCCTCACACCTTCAGCCTTGAGCCTTCAGCCCTCAACCTCGATGCGAATCCCAAAACAGCAGTTGACGTGCAGATGATGATTCCAAATGCCCAGGCATGCCAGGCATGGTGTTTCTCACATCAGCAGCACCTTCACCATCACGGTACGACAACCGTCCCGGCACTGGTCCTGTCAGATGCTCGAACGTGGTGTGCCGTGCCAGCTAGCGCCAAGGGTGGCTGCGTATCAAGCTTCTGATCTTAGCTGCCGATCCTGCAGCTTATTACCAGCGAGCCTTGCTCGTCTATTGACCCTGGCACAGTCGTAAGCTATCTGTGTCAGAAGGGAGTTTTGACGGGCATGGCAGCTCGAGACGAAAGCTAGATCATGATGGCAAAGCCTGCTTCTTTTGAGTGTTGGTAGCGGGGAGTTAGTGGGAGCGGAAGTTTTTCTCCTTTTCTGGTTCTTCTCGAACGCTCGGACACGTCTTCGCGCTGATGTTGATGTGGACACTGGGAACATCAAAACATGCGACAAGCTGCATGCTTCCGTGCGAACCTCCTATTCTTGGAAGATCTTTAAATCAAGTATTCAAGGCATGACTCGACCGCGGTAAGATTTACCAAAGATCGATTGAGTTTGTGTCTCGATCATGACAGTTCCAAGGTTCTCCTACAATCCGGTCCCGCGCAGCTTCGAACACTTGCCCAAACGACCGGGTCCACAATCCCGCGCAAAGCATCCGCATTTTAATGGAGAAGGACGCTCTGTTGATTTCCATACTCTAAATTTGATGGCAAGACTTTTTCTCGGAGACGACTTGGCGCCCGAGTTCTGCCCCCTGACGCTGATTCCGGTTGTTCCGGCTGCTGAGAAAAACCACGGGAAGTGAACCCCGTCATCCACGACTCTCAGTTTCCTTATGAGCAGCGAGTGGGTAGAGTCCGACTCGAAATGATTGGATAATCCACCAGAAAAGGAACTCCCACATCCCTTTTTCGACGTTCTACCCACCGTCAGTTCATGGTTGGATTACAGTGATGCAGCGTGGAGACCGGGCGACTGCGAGCAAGGAGGCTCTAATGAAAACTGGGCTTTTTTGCTTACGTTCTGCTGTACGTTGCCGGCGTGCCCTCCTTCTTCCGCCGAACCATTCTTTTGCCTTGTGCTTGGTTGGGGTGATACCGTAATGGATCATGGATGGATGGTGGACATGTGGGATGGGGTGTGGGACGTCAGGTCGTCGTGTCTCCAGTCCCGCTCAGCCCTCCCTCCTTCAACGTTCGACACCCCCAACTCTCCTATCAGACGGCTCCGTGCGGTTACACCCACACGTGTGGTCCTACTCCTGCTCAACTTTCAAGGCTGGGCGGAATTCCTAATGCCTGGGGCGCCGATCTGACAACAATGCTTGGCCACGAAATGCTGCGGTTGGACTTGGTACACCTTCCGCCCGTTGTGGGTTTGTCCCGGTGAAGCGGGCTCTGGGGCATTGTGCCTAGAATATTTATTAGCCTAGTCATCCCTCTCTCCTATTTCCCCATGTGAAAGGGTTTCTGATGGATTTGGCATTTTTATTGTAATATCTTCTCGTCACTCACTCCTTTCTTCTCTGGTTCGGGGAGACGAAAGCTGTTCATTCATTCTGCTTTCTCGTCAGGACAGCCTTGTCCAACTGCATCTTTCACTTACTCTCGATACCCAACAAGATTTCAATTCCTTTGTTTAGCCTATCATGGCTTCGTCACTTGGCGCTTTGAGGAATGTAGTCGAACCAGCTTGTAAGTCCATCCCGCTCCCCTAACTCAGACTCCCCTCTATGCTTAAACCCTGTCTCTTTACCTCTACGAATCCAAGCCTCATCTAATACTTTTTCTTCTTCTAGTCATCGTCTTTGCCTTCACCGTAGGCACTCTCATCAACCGCCGCCGACTGGATCGCGACGATGATGTAGACTCGTGTGAGCGTGGGTCGGAGAATTCCTCCTCCCGCCCCACCTCTCCGCTCCTTAAGCCGGGGATGCGCGCGGAGTCGGGCGAGGTGTCCCGCATCAACAGTAAACTTCTCGTTCGATTTTACAATACCTTTCCGTTTCTTGCTGAAATTTGGTATTGGAATGCGACATACTGGTATGAGATGATCTTGTGCTACACCAGTTCTTCATGTTACCTTTTTAGAACTAGGGCTGATTTCTGATTTACTTGTTTCTCTCACAGGATATACCAACTGCTCCGTGCCTTCTCGGCACGCATGATAGCCGGTAACGAAGCTGTCTTCGCAAGAGGCCGCGATCATGCGATTTCTATCTTGAAGTTCGAGCACTTTTTCGGCATTGACATCGAGCTTGGGGTACAGAAATATGTCCTCAACAACATGCCATGGTTGATGTCCTACCTGGCCAAGATCTACTACTTCCACATCAGCCTGGGCATCATCTTCATCATCTACTGCTACACCTTCCTTCCACCGAGCACTTTCCAGAGAATCCGACGAACTATCGCTATGGACAACGCAATCGCCTTTGTTATCGTGACAACCTACCGCTGCATGCCGCCGCGCATGCTTCCGGCCGAGTACGGATTTGAGGATGTGCTCCACGGAGCAAAGGGGGGAGGCAACGCCTGGACACACAACAAGTTTCAGCTCACCATCGCCGCGATGCCGAGTCTTCACTGTGGTACCGCTCTCTTCCTCGCTTGGAGCATCTGCCGATTCTCGCCCCACCGTCCGCTTCGTCTCATCGCGCCCCTGTGGCCGATGGCTATGCTCTTCACGATCGTCGCAACGGCGAACCACTTCATCTTGGATGCTATGATTGGTGCGATGGTTCCTGTTATTGGGTGGAGGTTCAACAGAGCTGTCTTGGTATTGCTGCCGATGCAAAATCGAGTGTTGGAGGGACTGGGGTTGAAGACCCCTGAGGATGAGGACAATACTCCGGCATATATCCCAAAAGAGTGGTAAGACTGCGGTCACGGGAAAAGGTTAAACGAAACATTCAGTGAGATACTGAGCGCCATAATAATTTCAATAGACAACCGCGCTAACGACGACAAATTTCAAACACATGATCGGACAGGCCTGTGGTTCCTGGGAAGTCATGCGATAACTGCGAATCGGCCGATGTCGTGACTTGAATGACCTACACCCCATCGCGGCTATTCTCATATCTTTTCTACCCCCTTGAGAGTTCGCAAGCCCATCTTTAGTCTTTGGTATTCATCCTCACACAGTTTGGGAGGGTGAATTAATCAGCAGCTACGATTCCCCTCACGCATCTGTCAAGACGACGAAGAAGCCCACGGGGCACCCATCCTTGCTCTGCTGGAACATGAAGGTGGTGTCCGGCGAGCAAAGACTTCCTGATACAGTCACACTTCCCGGTACCTCAGCCGGAATGCTGCACGGGGCGCTGTTGACAATCTGCAGGCACCACCATCAGTCATCTGAACCACGATGGTCTACATCTCATTCCATTGGCGTTCAATACTCACATAGCTATGACCCGGAGTCATCGTCGGCGGAGGATTAGGCGGGCTAGGGCCAGGGGCGGGCTGCTTGTTATACGTGGTCTGCCCAGCGACGGCTCCGACACCAATGGCATACCCGGTGAACTTGAAGGTACCTTGGCCAAGGAAAACGAACTTCCCAGGCGCCTGATCCCAGGAAGGGAAATCAAAGACGAGGTTGCACACCTTGCCCTGAGTCTGGGCCACCGGCAGATCGAGGTTGAAGACAGTGCAGATGTCCTTGGGCGTGACCTGCGCCCATTGCGTCGCCGGGAAGGCATAGTTGGGCAGGTTCTTGGAGATGGGGACTAGAAGGCTGGTCGAAACGTAGGATTTGCCAAGGCTGCCATCGGGCTGGGCGGAGTTGACAGGGCAGCTGGCCTTGCTGCCACGTTTGCTGGTGGATGTGGTGGCGCCGGGTGCGGCGACGACGGAGAGGGTGAAGGCGAGGGCGCCAGTGACGGTAGCAATCTTCATGATGGCGGCTGTATTGCGAGTGAGAACTGTAACGAGCGACAATTGATATTGCACGAGGCGAGAATTTGGACGAGAGGCTTGAAGATGTTGAAGCACGCGGCAATGCGCAGTTGAGCAAGAACTCCTTGCCAAGAACAGAGAGTGAGGTCTTCATATACCTCCAGCTGGCTAGGTTGAAAGGCTAACTATGTTGTGGTCCCGGACCATAGCTTGGACGCAGCAACCGTCATGGCTCGATGAAGTTTAGTTTCCTTCCACTTCAAAGAAGCTTTCAACGTGGAGCGCCTTTGACCCCAAGCTCGCGTGCTTTGAATTGTGATGTTCTAGCGCGGTCGTGGGCGGCTAGCGATGGATCGGCGCTTCATCTTTTCGCAAGTTCGTGAAAGGGGGAATAGAGTTTCGCCGTTGAATCACCACTGCAGTGCTTGAGTTCCTCTTCTCCCTTTCGATCGCCGTTGTGGCACTCAATAGCTTCCCAAAGTGGCGCGTTTTGGCGCCGGCCGCGAGATTTCAGCTCCGTGCCTGAGCGCGGCACCGCGGCACAGATGGACTCAAATGTTGTTCATCGTCAGCGCTAGATTTCCCGGCTTCCACTCCATGAAATGATTTGTCTCTCCCGGTGCTCTCTCAGCCCCAGCTACGCTAGTTGGTCCGAATCCTACAAAACGGTGGTGGCGTCATGGTTGGTTGTCATGAAGTCGAGGTTCGTGACTGATGCGTTGTCCAGCAACGCACAGTAAAAAACAAATTGACGAGAACTCATCCAAAGTCGTCACGCTGGTGATATTGCGATTAAACCATACAGAGATGTCCAATAGCCCATGTCAATGCCTGCTAAATGATCGCATCCGAGTCCTTTCAATCAAGGGAGTCATCTGCCCTATTCACGGGTGCTGACCTTGATAAGCTTCCTCTTAGCCACGCTGCTACTATCACCGACGTCCTTTCCCAAATCACTCTTGGAGTTCTGGCCATCGATGATGACGTTGTTCGAGTAGACGACTCCATCGAAGATCTCATCCATCTCCTCCAAGGTCCTGCCTTGGGTTTCGACGAACAACCATGTAACAACGAACAATATTCCAAGGTTCCAGCCACCATTGATTGCGTAGTGTTGGTATACACGTCAGCAGGGCAACCGTACGGTTGGAACGAAGTGTCAATAATGGTCTATTATTGCTGCGTCTGGAGGTGGAAGGAGGAGATTGTGGGCAGAGCCCACGATCTCCCAGAAGTGGTATGTAAGTGAAAGGGCCGTTTGTAAGTGCCCATACCGCCTTCCAGATCCATCTTTTCTGCCGACTGCTCAGAGATCCAACACATAGTATCCCCAGGAGATTCTATCGATGGCTAGCGGAGTGGTGTAAAGGTTGAGAAAGCTGAACGCGTACCCGATTGCTTGCGCAACCACGACGCCTTCGGCGCGTTGAGAGTATCCTAGCACTTCGGGAGGGTACGTGTAGGCCAAGATGCTCCTGCGATAACGTTAGCACAACTACGATGGAGTTGGGTTCTCTTCACATACCAGCTTGCAGCGACTGCAAGTAAGAACAGGGCAACAACGACATTCGCGCCGATGGCGTATGCGTTAGTCTCGGGATGAATCTCGGTTAGGTAAGACAGGCCAGCCAGAATGCCGAACAGAACAACTGTGGCGAAGGTCCCGGTAACTAGGTAGAAAGACATAGAGGTCAGCTCAATGGAACGGGGAACTCATATCAAAAAGCACCTACTCAATGGCTTGCGAGCTCCTATCTTGTCAATAAGGAGGACACCGCCCACGCTGCAAAAGGCCTTCCACAGTAGTAAACCGATGTTGATCTGGATTACGGACTTCCTCTCGGAAACAACTAGTTTTCCAATGAGGAAGGATGAGAAGTATCTGGAAGCTTTTCGTTAGTGCCATAGAACTCTGAATGTATGCCTGTGTTCTTCCAAACGTACAAGATCATGTTCCCGCCCAAAGTTCGATAGAAGATATTCGTCAGAACGGTAATCGTAAAACGCTTCAAGTTCGGCGCTGGTTGGAGTTTCCATAAGTTAGCTGTCCACTTGCCATGTTGGCTGAAGCTCGCTCACATGGTGCGATCAAATCCTTCCATCCTCCATCGCTCTCCTTCTCGTGGTTTAGGGCCGCGACAATCTCTCGTGTTTCTTGAAGTACTGTAGCATCGTCACGATCTCCGTTTGCATGCAATCGAGCGAGGACCTCTATCGCCTTGCAGAATGTCAGTCGAACGATCTTAATCTAGGAGTATCTGAGTCAACCTTAACTCGTCATGGCGGCCCTTGGAAAACAGCCAGCGTGGGCTTTCGTCGACAAATGGCAAGAGACACAGAGATATCCCATCGAGTGCTGCAAGGCGACAGTACATTGGCTCCACATAACGGGCCCCCTTTTACCCCGCACCGCATCTGGTACATCCACTGCTTGAGTTGCCCCTATGATTTCCACTCCGGTACATCTACCAAATCCATCATTACCAATACTCAATTAATGGATTCTGACGATTCTGACGGATCTGGCCGTTCCACGGGCTCGGCGAAGTCGTGTATCTTTGCCCTGCTGCCCGAGGACCTCGCCGCCGCCTGCACTGCCGACTGTACGCCGGAGCAATGTGATAATGCCACTGTTCGGCCCCGCGAGCCTCCGGAGGTTGAGCCCGGTATCCCTGGGCAGTTCGTGCCCTTCGAGGTGCCGCAGCGGCGGAAGTACACGAGGATGGGCTGCCTCGAGTGCGATGTAGCTCTCTGTAACTCAGAAGATTGCTGGTACCGATTTCATACGCAGAATCTCTAGTAATTGGAAGTATCTATTATCAATTACGTTGGTTGGTTGGAAAAAGGGGCCCGAAGTGGCCCGATTGGCTGCTCCCCCGCATCTCAATGTACTGTCGCCTTGCAGCACTCGATGGGATAATAGAAGGTACTGCTTCTCCCTGGTTGAGACATTAGACGGAAACTCGAGATTATCTGGGGCTAGGGACTCACAAGCATAAGCCCTCTCCATGCCCAGTTGGACTGCTTGTCGTAGATGCCGAGGACGATGCAGCTGACTAAGAACGAAGTGAATGGTACGGATGTCAAGACAGTGCTCGATAGAATTGAGCTATACTTCGGCGCCGCCACCTCCATTACCCACATGGGGGCGATCGAACCATTAACGAGGGAGGCAAAACCGATGATAAAGCGGCCGACGATGAGCTGTGGAACTGCATTGCTGGTGAGCAGTTGTATCTGAAAGGAGTTTCTGTAGGAACTCTTACCTCCCGAGGCTGAAGCTTGAAGTACAACTCCGAGAATGATGCAGATGGAGCCAACGGCAAGGCCGATCTTCCGTCCCCAACGATCAACCATGGGACCCACTATCGGAGCGCCGAAAATCGAACCGGCGCTGATGATAGCAACATTGAGTCCGATCATATCGCTGTTTAACTTGAAGTCTATGACAAATTGTTAGCCATGACCACCGAGCCAGGGAGGCTATCACACAATCTTGGTATGGCTTAGCCGAGTTCAAGTTGTTGATCATTCCACATCGTAAGATAGAATACAAATATTCAACATGGCCACGAGAACCATGAGAACGTGGGAGACGATAGGCCCGGGGGTGAACAAAGCCATGTTGGTCGAGGGTTTAGGATGCGGAGGTGTATTTTTCGTGGGTGCTACAGTTGGGATCTGAGTTTGAGGTTTAACAGTCTCCGTGGACTGGCAGTCTGGTATACTCAAGTGGTGCTTGTGATGATTTGGAGAATCCAAAGTAAATCTAGCAGTTGTCAACTCATTCGCAGACAACTCAAAAATTTCTTCTTCATGTTGACCTGAGCGTTGAGCCGGCCACCTGCGCATTTTTCTCCTTTTTCGAGATACGCGTTTGAGATACCACGCACTCTCTTGCTACACACCATGAAGCGATAGATAAGACATTCCGGGTTAGATCAACGAACCCTCGAGTGTCCGGTGATAGGGGTGCATCTGGTCCAAACGCCGTAGAACCAGAGATAGCGCTCTCTGTCTGGCTGTGTGCGTGCTGAGTTGTGAGGTAACCTCATAGCTGAGCGGTGTATTTCCCGAGAGTGCCGAGCTTTAGGCGCTAGTTTCGGCCGAATGCCTCAGGCTAACATTATAGTTCCCCCCTTCTTCCCTCTATGATCGCGTAATGGAATTCTCAAGGACCCTTAATTTTGGACTGTGCACGTTGCGAAATCCCGTACACAAGTGCGGCTGGCATTAGGTTTCCGTCTCCGACTTGACGACTACGCTACAAAGTCGCAGTGCTATGGTCGGCATTGGGGTTACAGAGCCCGAGTATGACTGTGTTTACCGATATAGCCAGGAATCTGTCTGAGAGTTCTGACTCGCATGGTACGTGGCATGGTAGAGACGGAACCTCCGCCGAGCACCCATCTCCAGTTCAGCTGGGCGCTGAAGTTTCGGCAGATGCGATTTGGAGGGAACCCCTGCTGCTATCACACTGCAAATAACCACAACATTCCGAAATCCGGGTATTACAAGCAAAATGACATCCTGAGAGTCTCTGAAAACTCATGGCAGGCTAAGAAGCCAAGACCTGAGCAAGGGGTAATTTTCATACGCTGATGGTTTCGTAGTCTACGCACTTGCCACAGTCGTTCGCATATATGCAGCATTAACCAATCTCTTTGGTTGGCCTGTGAGATTTAGAAAGTCTCTCCGCAAGTAATCTTGATCATTCGTTCGGAGCACGACGAGTCGATTAATTGGACTTTCTAATGCAACCACTCATTGCAAAGCTATAACCTTGAGTTCGATAATTCAGTCTCTCTAAAATCATGGATCTAGTACGCATGCCAGTACTATTTACTCTAATAAGTTGGTTACATAACAACAGAAGGCATTCCGAAGCCGGCGACTCCCAGTAAATTCAGTTACCAGTACCCACCAGGCGGCGGAGGCACAGCTACATCATTCAGATGTCCCGTGACACCGCTCTTGATGTCCTTAGCGACTTTGGGAAACTGCTCTTTGGTAAACTCCAAGGGGTCCCAGGGCTTCAGCTTGGCTTCAGCTTGGGGAATCGCTTCTTAGCCCACTCTTCCGGGGCCGCCTCGATGTCATCCCACGGAATCTTGTAGAACGCGTCTCTGTTCTGCTGACCACTCTTGTGCACTGCATTTGACCGATGGTAACGAATCCGCTGTGCAGCTTCAAGTGCTAGCTTGACGTCTCCGTTGGACGACTGCAAGCACTCAGCAACTGTCACAGCATCTTCGAGTGCTTGAGAAGCGCCTTGTCCGGCAGTAGGCAGGTTGGCATGAGCAGCATCTCCGATTAGGATCGTGCGACCGCCCTTGCTGACCCAGGTGTCTATTCGGTCGATAGACTAGCTTGAAATCGATGGTCTTGTTCGAAGGCGTAACTTCGAGCAGTGCCTGTGCGTCTTTTCCGGGGAAGAAGCTCATCCACTTGGCCACATGCTCTCTTTCGGCGATGTTGGACCAAGATTCGGATGATTCTTTGTCATCCTATCAAGATATGTCAGTGATTCAACAGCCTAATCATTAGTAGACAGCAAAGCACTTACCGGATGAACAAGAACCCAAGCAATGTCTTGACCCTGGTTCCAGACAAATGCCATCAGGCTCAAATTGTCATACATCCAAAATCGTACAGTGTCTCTATCCTCATGGAAGAGTTCCTTGATACCAGGGTGATTTCTCATAGTTTCGTCTGTCTTAAAAAAGCTTCCGAATACAGACCAGCCGCTCGTGGTCTCGTCGATTTTCTTGTCGTCGAGATGCAAAACCTGCGCCCGAGCGATGGACCGTGGGCCGTCTGCGGCAATAACACAGTCGGCCCAGATAGTCTCGCCAGTGCTCAGCTTCACACCTGCTCGGCCTTCTTCTTCAAGATACTCCGTGACTGCGACGCCAATCCTGATGTCCTGGACACGAGTCTTTGCGTAGGCAAGGAAGATCGAGTGGATCTTGCCACGGTGACCTGCATAAGTGATGTTGTGTTCCTTTCCGTCTCTTGCTCATGGAACATCGACAATGAATTTGATATCGTACTTGTATAGCTCCATGGTGCGAACTTGGCTGCAACCGGTATCGTGAATTTGCTGGCCAACCTTGCCCCATCCCATCGATTGATAATTCGGCCAGCATTGGGGAAGAAGTCAAGAATATCTGCGAATGAGAGGTATAATCAGCATCGTAGGACGGAACTCTGAAATCGGAACACAAGAAAGGGGTGATTTTGTGATGCTTACCACCCTGGCTATTGGAGTCGGGATACTTCTCCAATACGGTGACATCCATGCCACGGTCTGCACATTCGATTGCGGCTCCAAGTCCGCCGAAGCCGGCGCCAACGACAACAACTTTCAGTTTCTTGCCGGCAGTCATCTTGCACCTAGTGTGATTGGAGTGTGAGTAACGGAAAGATTGCGAGACTGATGATGCCCTCGTTGTAGACAAGCCTCCCAGTGGCTGCCGCTTCAGCCGCGATTATCCCATCAACTACGGCATGACGTCGGTACAAACGTCTCCGGTCTTCTCCAACTCTGATCACTTTTGTAATCTTTTGATTGGGTGCAGGCTTGGGACATAATACGGTAATGATCCGGAATATCTTGGATTAATACGTGATTTGCTACTACCCCTCATACAGAGTACGTAGGTATGTACCGACGTCATGCCGCAGTTGATGGGATAAGACATTTGTACATTGGACCGGAGGCCTTTTATGTCTTGACATTGAAGATAATTATTCGATGCATCATGAATGGTGGAAAAGATGAAATGCCGCGGCACCCGAATATCAGCGAACCATCCGTCTAACTCGGAGTCGCTAGCCGAAGGCCCGAAATGCCCGAGATATCGCCTACCACCAACCTTCTCCATTAGACCGGATCTAGTTTACCATCACGACTAACCAACTCAAGTGAAAACAATTCAGACTAGGACCTATGAAAGATTGTTCTTGAGCTCGAGTCAATATTCTGAAAGCAACTTTTGGCGAAGCAGTCTGTCGCATACTCATTCGCATCACCTCCCCGTTCGTGTTCACTCCATTCAATCTCAAATCGAGAAATAACTTCCACCTGGTTTGAAAATGGAGCCCAACACCCAAAATCGAGGAAGAGATGTCCTAGTGAATCATACCGTTCAGAAGCGTTCGAAACACATCCCAAAATTTGAGACTCTGCAAGTCCACGCAGGGCAAACTCCGGACTCTGCAACGCTGGCACGTGGAGTACCGATTTACTCAACCTACGTCTTCAACTTCCATAGCTCAGCCCATGCTGCGCGACTCTTCAATCTCGAGGAGGAGGGTGAGATTGCGACTCGCACGGGTAACCCAACTACAGCCGTGGTGGAACGTCGTGTCGCAGCACTGGAGGGCGGCGTTGCGGCCGTTGCTGTATCGTCAGGCCAAGCAGCTGTCTTCATGACTATGGTTGCTTTGGCTGGGCATGGCGAGAACATCGTCGCAACGAAGCATTACTACCACGGCGCCTACAATCAGTTCTCTTTCCTCCTACCGGAGTTCGGCGTAACGTGCCGTGTGGTGGAAGAGACTGTCTTTCTCCTTTCAACAGTCAGCAGTTTGTACTCGGTATTGAGACTCTGAGCTTGCGCTGCGAGCGGCACGCCCAAAACACCATTGCTCTGGCAAACTGGCTTGAGAAAAACGAGAATGTGGTATGGGTATCATATCCCGGTCTTCCCAGTCACCCTCACTACAAGCTTGCGCAGAAGCACCTACCCCGTGGGGCTGGCGCAGTGCTCATGTTTGGTATCAAAGGCGGAGCGGATGCTGGCGAGCAGCTGGTTGACAACTTCAAAATGATCTCGAACAACCCAGGGTGAGAGTGTCACGCCATACAACTGCCAGATACCCGTGTGTTAGTTGCTAATTTCTTTTAGATATGGCGACGCCAAAACGACTGCTATGCATCCCTGGTCGACAACACACAGGCCAATGCTACCACAGGAGAAGATCGATCTTGGTGTTGCGCCGGAAATGGTCAGGGTGTCAGTTGGCATCGAGCACATTGACGATATCATACACGACATTGAAGAGAGTATGAGCATTAGTCCTGCTGTGCCAAGCGCGGGAATTGGACAACTGATGCGCTGCGACTTACATGCGATGGGTTTGGTGATTTGGTTTGGAGACAGTCTGCACTGATCTTGTGCTGCAAGGTAGCCTAGAAAAAGGGATCCGTTGTAGGAGCGCCTGGAGCAGGCGCTGGAACGAAGCCTTGGAATGTATGGCTCCCCTGAGACAAGACCTGTAGCCCCTGAAGTAATCCCTGAAGGGATATCTATCATGATGTTTGCACATTGACATGATGTCGGTTATCACACGTGAAAAACTTGTAAAACATCATGTTAGTGAAAGACATGGTACGACGACCCCCAAGCACAGCGATAATGGCAGGAATCGCTCACAGAGGGAAGTCCAACTTGAATAGAAATTATTTGGACGCCAAGTGTGAAAATGTGCTTGAGAACCTACAACTATCGGCATTGCTTTGAAATCTGCAAGATGGCATACTTGTCGCAACTGCATGTAGTGGTGGTGACTGTTACTGAACGAGCAAAATTTCCATAAGATTCACATCCTGATCTGAAATAGAGAATATGACATATTACTGTCGTAAATAAGCTAGCTAACTGCCCTCTGAAGATCTTTAGCAACTTGCGCAATGTCTTCATCAAGATCTTTGTCCCAAACCCAACTCATTCTATTTTGCATGATCTCCTTGATCTTTGTTAAATCGTCTCCTTCAGCTTCGAAGTGCCATAAATGACCAGCTTCCCGACTCGTGGCGACAAGCTTTTGCGTGCGCTCAGCTCGAGCTTTACTAAAAGCTTTGAAAACGGCAGGGAAATCTTGTGCTCGTTCGACGTGATGGAGGAGTCTTCCGAGCACATATGCATCCTCAACTGCCATACCAGCACCGGCACCTTGAAAGGGAGTCGAGGCGTGTGCAGCATCTCTGAGTAGACAGATTCTGCCTTTGTTGTAGTTGTCCATGGGCGACAGATCGAAGAGCGCCCAGATATCTGACTGACCCATTAGTCGAACAATGTTGAGTACATCCGGACCCCACATGCTGAAGCTCTGCAACATCTGTTCTTTAGTTGCCGGAATCACCATCGTCATCAAGGTCGTCTATGTCGTGGGAAGTCTTGCTGAATCGTGCTATTCCATCAGGAAGGAGCTTGACTATCTCGTCAACGAGATGTGAGCGATTCACCATCCAACTTCCTGGTTGCGGATGTTCCACAGAGCATAGATACGTCCCGGCAACCACACCACGGACTCTAGCGGTTTCGTGGGCGCCGTCCATCCCGACTCTGAAATCGAACCAGACGTCTTTCTTTTCTGCAAACATGTTTCTGTTGGCCCGAGCTTCGACTGCAGCCGCCAGTGGCTCCGATATCTTTGCAATTGCTCGAACTGCATTTGGTCCAAAGGCGACATCGGCTCCTATCTCACCGAACTTCGGAGCGTTCTCATACACAGTGACTGGGATCTCTGTATGAGTTGTGATGTATAGAGCCAGGCAGAGACCACCGATACCGCCGCCTACGATGGCCAGACTGAGCTGTTCGTCTGATGGCATTGCAAGTGAAGTACGTAATTAGATATCGGAGATAATGATGGTGCGTGGGGTAGCTGCCAGGCTCAGGAGAGAGATAACGCAGTAATTTGGATACGAGATAGGAGTTGACACAGATACATTATACCAGATCAGAGAAACAGATAAGGTTTCTTAATGCTCCAGCCAGGGAATGGAAAGGCGGCACCCTATTGTTTCACAACGAGCGAGATGATGTGACGCCTCTCAAGGACACCGATGTCCTTGTGCAAGGCAATCGAATCGCCAAGATTGGGAAAGGAATTGCACCCCCAGCAGGAGCTGAGCTCGTTGACTGCAGCGGCAATATCATCAGCCCAGGCTTTATTGACACTCATCATCACCTCTGGCAGACCCAACTCAAAGGCTGTCATGCAGACCAATCAGTCTTTGATTACATTCCCTCAGGTCAGTGGGTCTACTTCCATGTCGAGTCTCTTCTATTATAGAATGATAGAGTCAACTTGCTGACATGACTCAGCAGCGCTACCGCAAGTGCAATCAAAGCAAATTTAACCCCCAAACTTGCTGTTGATGACTTTTTTTCACGGGAGTTTGATTAATTGGCTTACTTGCAAGTATAATAATTCAATTACCATATAACTAAGACTATATCATATATAAGGCTCACGATGATCTTAATAGCCCGAAGTTATTTTAAAGTATTACTACCCCCCTCTTTAGCTAGTTTTTTATTAGTTAGAGGATCTTTATAATAGATGGTATTATCGAGAGCCTTTATAATATAAAGGTTAATTTAGTAGTGCTGAACGCTCTCTTATAGTCCGCTATTATCGCCGGTACGGCAAAGACGTCGATAGTAAGCCGAGAGAGCGCCGGGTAGATCTCCGTATAGTCCATCTACCATTATACGGGGTCGAGCGTAGCCTCCGGAGGCTAACAGAGGTAAAGATCGAGCATATCCGTCCGGGGCGGCGTCTACCGGCTGTTACGACCCAACATGCATGACCAAGACCAGGGCCTGCCCCGCAGGCTTACGGCGGCTACGACACGCCATATATGCAGACACAGGAGTCACCCCAACGGAACGGAAGAACTATAGGCAAGTCACGTAATGATAAGAAAGGACCGACAAGCGATAAGCGGTCCATGATATGGACCGACAGGATAAAGGCGGTCCACCCCTGTAGGACCGACAGCACGATATCGGTCCCAACCACAAAGGAACTGTTCAATGGTATACGGGACTTATATATAAGGATGGACTTGAGCTGGACTCTAGGACAGACTTTCCATAGCTCTTCAGCAATTAACTTCGTATCAGATCTTATAATCGCTTTCAGCTATCTTTCTTGAGAACCTCTTTGATAAGACTACGATTGATCATCGAAGCCTTCCCTTACCTTACGACTTACAGACATAGCTTCCCTGAAGCTATCCCCGACTACGAATACTGTTACCAGTTCCGCAGCCTCAACTTCTGCAAACATACCTCACTACGACTAGCTGGCCGTAACACTTATTTATTATTATATTAGATTATTATATTCGGTTATGCTATAGACCGGAGCTGGTCGAGATGTCCGGCTTTACCGGAGCCACAATTCTGCCGCATTACACCGCCTAGTCCGGGTACGTTATATATAGCTATACGCGTATCCTTGTAATTCCTCCTTTTTTCCTCTTCAGCTTAGAATAGTCAATCGACGGCACCTCTACGTTGAACAAGCCTAGGGGCCAGCTCCTTACAACTATACCAACAATAGGCAGGTGTCACGTCAGACAATGAAGGGGTGAGGGACCAGGGAGACTTTCACGAGACGCGCACCTAGCATACCCGTGGGATCAAATATTGAGGTCGGTGATGAGTAGATAATTATGAGAGATAATCTTAATCGTGTGATATTTGCGTCGCAGATTATGACAGGTATTTCTAGGTCCAAAGTACCAGTAGTCTCTCAATACAATGCTACTTTTGTGGGAGCTAGAAGTTTATCACCATATCCACCTCTAGCTTTTGGCGGTTCCTCTGTGCGGCCCTGATGAGTGCGCAACCTTGGATGATTTCTCTTGATCGTATCCAGCGCATTGTCGTTGAGTCTAATCTTGACGGCAGGAGTCTCTCCACTAGCCGCTGGTAGAGGGAACGGAACGGGCTTTACGCAATAGCCTTTGCTCTCCACACATCGTCTCTGAATGCGTCGCAATTCCTCATATACTTCCTTGCATGTCGCTCTTTTCCTCACTGCGGATTCGACAATCAACATCTTGTCTTGAACCAATCTCAAAATATCATGGGTATACTGAGAACAGCCTCGATCATTGTGAAGCCCGTCAAACCACTGCCGTTGTTAGTCAACTTCTCCTTTGAATATGCCAGACGATACATGTACTCACCCGAGTCACCGCTGGTTTCACCATAGCACCCATACTCCTTGATGAGGTGTCATCGTCTTTTGGGACACGAACTTCTACAATGTCAAAGTAGATATCGGACTTGAAGTCCTGGCCGCAGATCGAAGATGTCGTCATTCGCCATTCAGCAAAATGTTCGGAAAGTTCCCACCCTCCCAGCAGCCATGTAACAAACTCGACGTAAACACATCCAAGAGTCCATATGTCCCATGATCGGGAGATCATAGCACCCTCGATATCGCACTCTGGTGGGCGGTACGTAGGTGTTCGACCTATGCCAGAGTCGTTGGGAATGTTAGACCGGCTTCTCTTGCTGTTGAAAACGCCAAGTCCGAAGTCCGATATCACGAGCCTTCCTAGATCCTCTTCTGAGCTTCGAAACCACAGAATATTCTCCGGCTTGATATCTCCATGGCGTCCGTACTTTACAGCGTTTTCCATGTTGCCATCGACCTTTCCTGGGTACTCGTGGATTCTTGCAAGACCGGCGGCCATGCCTGCTGTCTGCCTTGCAACCCACCGCACGAGATCTATGTTCATTTCTGGCTTCTTGTGGATCTTCCAGTACCTGACTCAATCGCACTCAGCCCACAGAAAGAGGAAGTAAAAGAATCCTTTCTGGCCCCAGGTTGTGAGCAGCGAAATCAGATGCTCGTGCGCATTTTCGCTCTCAAACTTCCGCAACATCTGGAGTTCTCGCTGGAAGGCAATTGTATCCGTTGATCGCAGCCTCTTGAGAGCAAAGTAGCACTTTCAGTCTCGCGTTAGCAACTGTTGCCTAGTCTAAAAACAGCGCCACGCGTTGAAATCAGCTCGTATACTTACGTCTGCGCCGTTTGGACTAAAGTTGTGATGTCGGAGATGTAACATAACCTTGAAGACTTCACTGAACCCTCCACTTGCTCCATCCCCATTGGGGTCGGATTCGTACGTCAGAGGAAGGATGACTCGATCATCGAACTTGCGATACTGAGCCTCGCTACCGCGAATGCCTTTGAGAAAGGGAACCCTTAGTGTCCATTGCAAGTCATCGAACGACTTCAGTGAGTTATGCTTCCACCCTCGGAAACACCCCATGGGCTTGTCTAGATCTGCCCGTTTCCGTAGGTCAACCTTGCTTTTTGTCCCAACTCGGCTTTTTGAAGAGGCAAGTCTGAATCACAGACTCCCGTGGTAGGGTCTAAAAACTTCTCGACAGAGCTTACTCTCTCGATCAGACAAAGGATCGCAAACACCTGTCCATAGGACCTGCTCTGTGAGGAGCTGTCGCATACCTTGTGTGCGATCCAGTCTATATCACTGTCGTCGCCGAAAGCTTCTTCAAGTTCTTGCTTTACGACATCGAAACGGACCAATTCGTTCAAGTATCCAGCCGGGAGATAACCTTCTGTCACTTCAGGGTGAGGATGTGGCTGAAAATGACTTCGGAGAAGCTCATCCAGGGGTACCCCAGTGTATGGGCTGCTGATAATCTGGGCTTGGTCTGTCGAGCCGATTGGTGGGTTCCCGTTTCCTACACTCGTTTGTTCGCTCGGTGCAGTTGGACGTTCTTTGGGAACGCTATCGAGCCCCCGATTACCATGAATAGCGTCGAGTGCAGGATTGGATTCGTCGCCCTGGAATTCATGTCAGGCTAGCTCGTATTGTCAAGTCAGGTTCAAGATGTGCACCAACAACAACGACTTTTGGAATATTACCGAGATGCAGATTGGCCAGATCTTCGCTCAACGTATTACGAAGGTGGCGACGGTTGGGGCTAGGTAGCTCTGGCGCCATTGTGCGTTAGTGAGCTTCAATGGCGTTGCTCACTGAGAGATCAAATGTGCACGATTTGTATCATCAGACAGCCTGCAGAAGCAGAGTCGCGGGATCAAAGCAAGGGAGGAAACAATGCCTCATTTTACTGGAGGGAAGGGGAGATTTAACGACAGGATTTACTACCCACGCCGCGCAGCCTCACGATCTGTTGCCTCTGAGGGGAATGGTCGACCATAGGATCTGTGGCCTTCCAGTGGTGTAAGCGGCGATTGCGACGGAGAATGGACGGGACTTGACCGGGGCAGCGGCAGGCTGTGGACTGACGTGGACTGACCGCGCTTACCTGCAGCTGAGATTCCGTTCCAGCAAATGAACGGGAAAGTCTGTAACAGAGGGGGCTAAGGACATGATCGAAAGGGCAATGGAACCCTTGTCATCTGCAATAGGTCTTGATTATTGGCATGCCATCGATTTCTACCGCTTACTGCATACTGCATGATGTGGTGTCGGTCTGCTAGGGGCATGATTGAGCGATTGATAGTTCACGAAAGGGTGGAGAAGGGAACCGAGGATGACAGTGTCTTCTATTAGTCGGTAATCGGTGCAAACTTCAAGGGAAGCCCTAAACCGTGACAGTCTGCCTTGCCATGGGTGCGGTATTTCCGCTTTGGTGGTGTGAGGGCAAATGTGGTGTGTCTTTTGGTCTCTATTCATTCGATAGAAGGGCTCAAGAATGCAGCTTAAACCTGCACTCCGAGCAACGAACGCCTTCGATTGGGCAAGATGCAGATGTGATGCATCTTTGCGGCACGCTGGCGACTGATCTTCCTTTGGATGAACCAATCACGCCCTGTCCAAGCTTGCATGCTGCAGATGTTGCAGGCTTCTCTTCGGCTCTTGAGTGTAGGCACTTCCCGGGCAATCGTCCTCGTCCCCCATCACTTTCTCTCTCACACTCAGCTGGCTGCGTTTTTTTGAAAAAATAAAAGGGAAACACCATCACAAAATGGATAGCAGCTTCAATGTACGTCGGAATAAGCAGCAAGGATGCCAGAGGATATCCGGTTCTTCCATCGCACCGGACAGGCTTTCCCGGTATCTAAAAGAAGAATTCAATCACCAACAATTCGAGTTCGAGTCAAGAAAAAACTCCTATGTAATCCGTGCTCCGCGTGACCTCTCACCAGTACGTGCACCTTACACACAAGAATAAGAGACAAGCGCTGATAAGAAGAAGGATGAGATCCAAAGACTCCGTACAAGTCGCATGTAGGATGGAGAGAACCAGCGACAGAGCGAAAATGAACATGTAGCATTTGCTACTCAAAAATTTAATTTAATTCTTTTTTCTTTTTTTTCTTTTTTTCTTTTTCTTGGGTGAAGCACGACGGCGTTGAAAATCACAGCATAGCCTCGGGGTTCGAAAGGGTTGCATTCGTTTGGCACATCAATGCTTTGAAGATATCCACGAGGGTTTGAGATTTTGGGACTTCGATTCTTGTACTTTGGTTTACTAGACAAGAACACACTCGTTCACTCCGATTTGGGGCGTAATTACCTATGTCAAGAACATCGAGCAGCAGGCGCTCTAAAGCGGGCATCCAATCCGCGAGAAGCCTAGAAAGCCCCAACTACAACACCCTGCGATCGCCGTGCATTGACTCGAACCTGGAAGCCCACTGGCTTGACGAACCAGCAGTTCCTTGTCACCCAGGGAGCGTCCCTACAAAGTTCAAAATTGAACTCGTGCAGTAATCTAGGCATCAGTTTTGATATTTCCAGGATTGATATGTGTCTTCCGATGCAAGTTCGTGATCCCAGGCCGAACTATTAGCTCGTCAGTAACGACACCAGAACACGTCATTTCTACGTCTTTTTTTGCACGGGGCTTACCGGCATCCAATGTCTATTCATGGCCGACAAACGATCGGTGTCCGTAGTTAGCCAGCGATCTGGTTTGAAAGCGGCTGCATCTTCACCAAAGATGGTTGTGTGGTGGTGCTCGACCCAGGTGTTGATCCCCAGGATGGTCTGACAATGGTCAACAAAAGCCCACGATGATTCAATGTCAGAGGAGCCTCAACGTACCCCTGCCGGAAAGAATCTCCCGGTAATAGTTGCCCCTCCCTCAGGAACAACTCTCTCAAGAGGAAGACCAGTCGCAGGGTGCAATCTCAATGCTTCTTTGATGACTGCCTGAAGGTATGGTAGCTTGCGACTCTCCTGGAAGTTGAGCCGCCGAGGATCGCCAGTTCTCCGGGAATAAAACTCATCAATCTCTTTTTGCAATTTGCTCATCTCTTTGGGATTCCGGAGAAGCTGATACAAGATGGCGCTGAGACTGATGGCAGTGGTGTCCGAGCCTGCAACCATGTTTGACACACAGCCTGCCAGAACATGATACTGAGAGAATGTTGATGAATCCTCAGAGTGCTTTCCGAGGAACTTAGAGAGGAAATCCATTGTCCCAGACTGTTCCGAGAGGTGTGAAGTATCCTCAGCGTCAACTGCTTTGGGTTTTGTCTGGTGGTCTGCCAAGCAGCCCCTGGTGAACTCAACGATGAACTGCCTGCCTGTGCCCCGTTTACCTAGCCGACCCCTGATAAGGGCTAAGTATGAGTGAAGGTATGAGTATACTCCAACCATTGTTGCATAGTAAAGATGATTCTCAAGATTTTTGATCACCGCTCCGACATCGAGTCCTTGGTCTAAGAAACCAAGTCTTTTCGAGTATGTGATCATACCCACTACATCAAATGCGTAACACTGGAACCAGTGTCCCATGTCAACGGGCTGCGCCGCCTTTCCTCTACCACTCATCTCCGAGAGCCTCCTGGAAAATAGATCCGCGCACTCGTCGACGTAGCTTTCGTAGTTCACCAAGGATGACATGCTGTACATGCTCTGATAGAGACGGCGGTTCTCACTATGGCGCTTCTCATCTCGATCCGAGAACAAAGACCATTGGTGAGGGTTCGGATCACCCCACGCGTCATACCACGTGGACTTTGCAAATGCGTGGCCGTGACCATAGATCACCTTCGCTGCATGTGGATCATTGATACTGAATCTATTCGGACCATATCGAACGATGGGGCCTTTGATGAGTTAGCTACGTCTAGGTAGGTAACATAATCTAACCGGGACCTGTTGAAAATGACGGAATTTTCGGCCCAAGACTGCACTTCTCTCCAACACAACATCTCCAGGAGATTACTTGCCATATTTCTGATGAAGCTCAATGTTATCAACCTCAAAGCGGCCCTGGTGAATCCTCCATGCATACCATAGGTCTGTGAATCGCGCAAGGAAAGGGCCAGGGACGGATGCGAGTGGGCCCGCGAAGCCGCGATAGATCTTGGCCAGGAGCTGGGCTCCTACAAGGAGTGCGAGTATCACCAGAAGCACGTATGCCTGCATTATGTCGAATGATACTAGTTGGTGCAGGCCAATTGGTGGATGCTTCAAAATGTGTGTGATGAGATATTCTATCGGCTATCACAGCTACTCATGAGAGATAACGAGTTCGATATGGACCACAATGCTCCCGAGACTAAACATAACAGCCAAGGCATCTCAAAGGCGGGGTCAATCATTGCGAACTTCCGTTATCGAGCCGAGGCTCTAAATGACGTACGGTGTCCGCGGACAACCTCGTGCCGACCCCGCATGTCTGCTTGCTTGTGGTCCCGGCTGCTTCGGCCGTCAGTCCGAGCGGAGGATGGCATCTCACTACTAGTCTGTCTAAAACATCCCATACTCGATGAACACCAATCACATCTTGCTTACGTCTTGCTTACTATTTTCAATGAGTATTAGCGGGGCATCGGCCGAACACAGCTGAAATCAGAAGTCTAGAACTCTGGACTTGTGACTTATGGAGTTGCAATGGACCTCTCGGCCCCCGAGATACTGTTCATGGAAGTGCCTTGTCTGACAAGGTTGAGTTTAATCACAGCCAAAATTCTGCCTCACATCAAGCATTTATTGGCAAATCGAATTGAAGCCATTGACAATATCAACAAAGAAGTTCAACATGCAGAGCACTCTTCCAGCATCGTGGTATCGTGAGCCGGGTTTCTATCAACTGGAGAGACGCGCTATCTTTAGTAAATCATGGATCTTAGTCTCTCATGTCCACCAATTCCAACTTCCCCCTCGCCTAATTTTTCTTGGCATCTACTGTTAGTGCAATAGGTGGGCCACCACTAATATCCTTAATAGCTGAAAACCCTTCACCTCTCTCCTCCGGCGCCCTCCCGCGATGGCCTTATAGCCTCCGGCGGGCTCTGGACTGTTGCCAGCCTCCTCGGCCGGTCCTGACCGAGGCTCTGGACCCCCTCCGAAGTCGTCTCCAACCTCAAGGGCTAAACGCCGCCGCGGTACCGAGGCCTAGCCACCCTGGCCTAGCCTCGTGGGAAGCCAGCCTGACGCCCTTACGATAACCCTCTTAACGGCTAAGGGGCCCTCGATTATGACTGGGACAGCTACTGGAGCTGTCCTTATAGCTCTTAATAAAGAGGCTAAGTACTATGAAGCCCGAAAGGACGTCTTTATAGCTATTATTTAGTCTATAGATAACGTAATCTCTTGCTTTGAGGGGCCTAGGAAGTAGATCGTAAAAAAAGCTATAACCTATATAATCTAAGCCTTGAAGAGGATTATAAGTAACGAGATTACGGCTCCGATTCTAAGCCGGAAATAGACTAACGTAGCAGCCTTAGCTTTAACTATAGCCGTAGCCGTGGCCGTAGCCCCGACCCGTACCCGAATCCTATCCCGGCCCAAAGTCCAGATATAAAGTCTAACGGAGACCCGGGCCTAGGCTCTATCCTAAACAAAGGAGGACCTACGGGTCTTTACCCGTATCCTAGGAGAGGGTATAGCGGCTACTAAGAAGCATACCCCCTTTACCCTACGCCAGATAGTCTACTAGGCCCTTAGGCTCCAGCTAATAGATATCCTATATATCTACTATGTTATAACTAGCTATTTATTAAGACCCCTAAATAAGCAGGTCTAGTAAGCCCTCTTTGTAAATAAATAGAAACTAGTAGAGTATCTTGGAGCTTATAAAGTTAAGACCCTTATTAAGTAGTTTACTTACGTCGTCCTACGTTGCCTTGTTAAGATGTGACTCTTAATAGCGACGCCCTTGACCTAGCTATTCTAGTAGAAGATAAGGTCCTTACCTAAACAGGACGTAAGCCTACCCGGGCCTAGTAGTCCCGGCTAGGTATAAACCTTATTATAAATAAAGTCTCCTGGGTCATCTCCTTCTCTATGGAAATACCACCCTTCAGATTATTTGACTAAAGCAGCAGGTCTTAGCTTATCTAAAAGAAAAAGACCCTAATCAGATGTGACCCTGGATGCCAGGGATATCATTCGAACCGATACTATAACCGACAGCCACTCTGTAGCAACTGTAGCAGGCCCTCGGGATCCCACGAGACTGGGCCCTGCACAGCTAGACCGAAGTGCGCCAACTACTCCGGCCCCTTCGAAGCTAACCACAAGGACTGTCAAGCAAGGCCCCTAGTGGTTAATGGCTCCCCTACCCTCCCAGGCTGGAAGGAACTCTCCCAGCTCCGTAAGGCTGGACTGAAGGCCTACGAGGCCCTCTATTAGAACAGCTAGGCTGGCACCCAAGCCAATAGCACCCAGCAACCTAACGGCAGCCTAATACGCTATCAGCCCGGCTCAAAGCGCCTACGCGCCCCTACTCTCACCCAGGACTCGATTATTATAGCGGACGCTAGTAATGCTACTAGCTGTAGCAGTATGGACGAGGACGAGAATGAGGCTGAAGCAGAAGTCTCTAACGACGACCCTGCCTTACCCCCCCTACCCACCCAGCCTAACCCGGCTAGCTCAGGCAGCAGGGTCCAGCGGGTGGCTCAGAAGCCTGATTATAATGTTATTAATGCCTATACCTACCTCGACCTCGACTTAGAGTAGTAGGCTTAGACCGGCTACCCTACAGATGCTACGGGGAATGTAGTGCAACGTGGGGAAGTAAATCCCGGCAACGTAGTGCTAGTCTGGGAACCTTGGATAGGCTACACCGATAAGATATAGATTAATATATACCTAGTGTTACGCCCGCCGCAACTTGTCACTGTGGGCGCGTAGCTATATAATGCAGAACAAGGGAAAATGATGCGGAGTCATCATTATCGAAGCTTTTGCTTTGTGCCACAGTTGGTTGTCTTGTCCTGCTCGTAACAACTATATAGAAGTACTACTTACCTGCTCCTGCGGGGAGGTAAAGGCGGTAGACTATCTAGTTTATTATTAAAAGACCCTAGTGAGGAGGTATTAGTAGCCTACCCTCTACCCTTCTAACCTACTCGATCCTATAGGACCTATAGGATCTCTTAAGTAGTACTATAAGGGGTTAATTATTAATCCTATTGGCTTCCAGGCCTTTCTCCGCATAATAGACTTCTTTTAGAAGATCTACCCGCGGTACTAAGGACTAGGTCTTGACCTAGGCCCGACTAACGAATTTCTCCTCCTAGAGGGATAGACGGTAATAACGGAGCTAGGGAACCAGCGGGAACTAGGGATGGATAGAACAGACAGTAGCCCACGGGCAAGATTTAGAGGACGTTAGGAAGAGGCGTGTACTATAGAGTATATAGCTCGAGCCTACGGCCCTCCACGCCATATACCCCTCGGGAGGTCGGCCGCAAGGGCGGCAGCGCCCTTGCCGCCACGGCGTAAAATACAACAACAAAAAAAATTGTCCACCAATTCAGCGAGCCAGGCAAATATGCTCGTTATAAGATGGCCGGCTATCCCTTTTTCATTATCAAAGACCGTGCCGGGAACATCAATGCATCCCTCAACGTCTGCCGCCACAGAGCATTTCCGATTGTTCACGAGAATGAGGGAAAGGCATTCGTACTGTCTTGCAAGTACCATGGTATAAGCTCAAACACGGTCTCTCACTCAAAGTTCCTATACTCACACTATGGCAGGTTGGTCTTACAGCATGAACGGCAACTTGGCCAAGGCACCTCGATTCGACCAGGTGGAAGACTTTGACAAGAGCGAGTATGAGCTCTACAAAGTTCATAGCCATATCGATAGCCTAGGACTCTTCTGGGTCAATTTGGATGCAGCTGAAAAGCCGACGCTGAGCTGGGAAGAACAGTTCGGCGGGGTCGATAAGCAGCCCCGGTTACAGAACTTTGACATGAGCAACTACGAGTACGACCACACCTGGTCTATGGAAGGGAAGTTCAACTGGAAAACACTGATTGAGAATTACAATGAGGTTCGTGCGCACGACTTGGAATTGTAGACTTGATCGGCCTCGGCCCACTGACTTTCTGGGCCTGTTGCAGTGTTACCATTGCCCAACAGCGCACCCTGGCCTCGCACCGTTCTTCAAGGGCAACAAGCAGATGAACTATGGTCTCAATAAGTACTGGGTTGAACATCTCGGTGCAAAAGGATAACAGCATGCCAGCTCTGTCAGTCCTACATACATGTTTCCCAACGCATCGGTCACCCTCACATGAGTCGCGATCATCACTTCAATAGACTAAGCTAATGCCTTTCTATAGGCCTGTATTTTTCTACATGATGTCAATCGTACCAACATCTGCCACCACAAGCTTGATGCGGTACGAAGTCTACAGGTCAAAGACAGCAACGCCCGAGGAGTTGAAAGAAAAGTTGGACTTCTTCAGTCAAGTTGAGTCTGAAGACAAGTGGCTGGCCAACGGCTCGCAGTCCAATCTCAATAGCGATACATACACGACTGGACCATTTCACCCTGACGTAGAGGAAGCGGTTGTTTACGTTATTGGAAAGGTCAAGGGGCTTCTGCATGATCATGTGGCCGAGGAGAGGAAGCGTGGTTCAGAATGGTGGCCAGCTCGGAGGAGTCCTGTGCAGGCAACGAGGTCCTCCGCTGAAGAGGATGAGGCGTTCTGCCGGGGCGTATGTTCGAAGTCGAGTGTCAACGACAAAGCTATGCCCGAAGGTCTGGCATGGTAGACGGTCTTCGTAGGGTAAGAAGAGCGATAACCGTGTATTTTACAAGCCTGACGGAACTCGTATTTAGGTAGTCCATCCAATTCGAAACTGCCTAATAGGTTGAACACATACAACAATACCTCTTAGGAGCAATTGCATGTGAAGTTGGTCTTTCATCCCGCAGGGTCTAAAAGACGATTGCGATTACGTCTCATCCGAGAAGAATCTGCTTTACAATCTTGACCTCCTCCGTCGTGCCACAGATGAGACCTGCTCTACCATCACAATCCTGTTGAATCTTTTCAAGAAGCGGCTTGCCGTCCGTGGGGTCAATGGCTTGACCACCAGCACACTCCAGAATCAGAGCAATTGGGTACAGCTCGTAAAGAAACCTGAGCTTTGGAAGCACACCCGGCGTAACAGGCATAACATAGACGCCATGACCCTTGACAAGAGCATGCACGATGTCAGGAACAAGCCCGCCGCAGTACCGCAGCGTGTACTTCTCCTTGATAAAGCGCGTGATGAGAGCGCTGTACCTCTCATCATCCGCCGCGTGCCGTAGGTTCGCGGGCGCAAAGTACCGCGTCTTGAAGGGTCCGTCGGCCAACTTGACGACTGGCCGGATGATCTCGCAGTCCGTGACACCGTTCGGGCCGTACCCAATCTCAAAGCAAGCGGAGTCGGCGCCGGGGATCCGCACCGCCACGATTGCGGTGGCCCGGGGTCCGATGACACCGATGATGGCCGCAATCTGCTTCTCAATCGGTGAGTGGCCCACTGCGGTCCGCCCATCCCAGATGCCGACAATCGTTCCGACCGTCCAGTTCGGCGCGATGATGGAGCTGCCGTCGAGGGGGTCAAAGGCGACGGTGTATTCCTCAGAGGTTGCAGGGGTCGCGTTTGCGTCGCTCCCTTGCGGCCTCGCCGGCTTCTCGATGGGGTCCTCCTCGCTGCTTGCGGTCTGGATCGACGGGCACTTGGCAATAGCTTCGCGCATCACATTCTCGGACAGAACGTCGACGTTAAGCTGATCGTCGCCAAAGGCATTTGCTGTCCCGGCGAGCGAAACGTGCTGGGATGCATGCAACGTCTTGGCGATACCGGAAATGGCGTCGAGGATTGCTGGGATTACATCGCTTCGCAAAGAGGAGCGTTTCCCTTGAGGGATAACCTTCTCCAAGAGCTGTGCGAGAGCTGGTGATGCTGACATGACTATTGATGGAATCTGGTGAGTGAGGGTGTCCAGAAAGTGTTGAGTCAGAACAAGTGAGCTATTTTAGGATCAGTGAAGTTGAGAGAATTTACGCTACGGCGTGGCCCCCACACATTCTCGACGGGTTCTCCCTTGATCCACCTGTGAGGATGCCGTCATGGTCATTGTGTCAAACTCAATCTCATTTCTATACAACTACAACTCAGTCCTGAAAAGTTCGTGCATATCATCTTGAGAAAACTTCATATTCCAATCGCGATAATTACATCTTTGTCAGACTTCCAGAGATCTTGAGATAGTCTTGCTCTTGAATGTTTCGAGATGATCGATGTAGTCAGCAATGAAGCTGAGCTCTTATCGCGCTCTTTGTCACTCCCCATCTTTGATTCGCTAGCAGTCCCCTTCAGACAAGCCAAATCTTCAAGCTTGTGAGCTTTCCTCGCCAGACTCACCCCCTTGGCGCTTGAATCCGTCATAAAACCGTCTCTCCTCAAACACTCGAATATCATCATCGAAATTCACCTTGCCAAGGTTTCGCGCCTTCAAAATCTTCCTCCTCACCCTCATCACATCGTATTCCGTGTTCCTGGTCAACCACCACGTCCAGAGGTTAGCAACAAAGGAGGCAATGGTAGTCGCCGCTGTTATCGCGAAACTAGTCTTGTAGCCGTTGTATGCGAACTTGGACTGGAACAGCTGCGGCCCGATGACGCCGCCTAGCTGAGCAATGCCTGATTGGAGACCCAGCGTGAATGCTGTGCCTGTTGACCCAGAGAGAGTCGCTGATCTCCAGGCCCAGAATGGAATGAAGTATGATTGATAGAACAAGGTTCCTAATATGCAGGCGATGTAAATGCCATACCGGTTGGTGATCGTGAAGAAGAGCACGAAGCACACAACCATGCCAGATATGAGGATCCTGAACTTTTCGTTAGTGACCAACAACCCATACCTTAACTTCCCAGCAAAACTCACATGATGTAGGCTGGTCGGACGATATGCGCTCTCGACATGAACCAAGCCGAAAATATCGGGCCTACGATGGCTGCAAACGCAGGAGGCATATTCAACAGTTGATTCCTCGGCAATCCCACAAATCCAAGATTGGTAATAATCGTGGGCAAATACCAGGTTAGCGCATACCCTCCAATATTGATGAGCGTTTGCGATAACATGAATGACCAAATCAGTGGTGTCTGCAACACTGCCCAAATCTCTTTGCCGGCAAAATCAGGGTCGTTTGTTAGCGGCGCATTCTCTGGCAACCTAGCCTCCACAAACTCTTGTTCCCTTTCTGTCAGGAATCGACTGCTGCGTGGTGACTTTGGATAGTCTGGCAGCAGCCAAAATACGATGCCAGAGAAGAGGATGGTTGCCAGTCCTTCGAGAAGATATACCCATCTCCAAGCACTAATACCACTAATCCCATTCATATAGCTGATGCCGTAACAAAGCAGAGATCCAATGATACCGGCCAGATTGGACATTGCGAAGAACCAACTCACCGGCTTGCCAATTTCGTCCGTACGGTACCAACTCGACAATTGAGCCATGATACCCGGAAACATACCAGCTTCGAACATTCTGAGGAAAAGTTCAGTATGTTTCCAGACTAAGTCGCATGCCGAGACTCCGGAACTTACCCAAGCAGAAACCGCATGGCATAAAGTTGATGCCGATTCTGAGCTGCAGCTTGGCAGGCCGTGATGATTCCCCAGGTGAGGAAGATACGAGACTGCCAGAGATACGGGCTCATACGCTTCAAAAGCAGATTACTGGGCGCCTCAAAGATGATGTAGGCGATCTAATACCGCTTGTCAGTCTTTTGTGATAATGACTTAGACGCTTCTCAAGCGAGGCAATCGCTCACGCCGTAGATGGATCCAACCCAGTTGTACTGATCAGACGTCATGTCGAGCTCTTTCATGATGTTTCGAGACTCTCCTGCTTGCAACACTCGAACATTTGCAGCATTGGTTTGGTCGATCTGGAAGCTCGTTAGCATGCTAAGGTATGCCACACGGCATCGGTCAAATTTCCAGCTAGCATCGCTTTACCTGCTTGATCATGAACATGACGCCGATAAGAACCAGAAAGGCCTTGTCAACTTTGTTGATGACGGATCTTTCCTCTTCCGCAGAGAAAGTCGAAAGAAACGCAGCTCGCGCTTCTGGGTCATCTCGCAGGTTGTCGACATTGGCACGAGCCACAGCCGCATTCGCCTGCTGCTTCCGGCTGGCGGCCGTTGCATCGTGGTCGATCTGGACTTCGTCGGGCTGGATTGGCGCACTCATCATCATATATTTCAACCTCTAATCGACGCATTTCTTGAGTTGAATTTCAACTTTGAAAGGGGGTCATCTTTAAGTGAACCAAGTCGATTGGCAACAACCTCGAGTATTACCCGATGCCGGCAAAGTTCGCCATGTGCAGCACCATGCGGATTTCCTCATCGACGGGGATCCAGGGGCATGTCTATGATGTGCTTCAAATTGGGATGGCGATATAAGGCTTGGAGGGTGATGGGCCTATGCGGAGTGATGTTGAATTGCTTTTGCATCTGCCTGTCATTCGCTGAAGCGCGCCGAGAAATGATGGCGAAACCATGGCCCACCCTTCCATCATTTGTTCGACTCTCGGACTATCCTATGCCAGCTCACGGTGTTGCATTCCCAAGTTCAATCCGGCTAATATCCGAACTCTTCTCTAACATCTTCAGTAGTATTTGTTGGTCGGGGAAAGACCTACACTGGCGAAGAGATGTTTACCAAGTCCGATAAAGGAGTCTGAAGCCTTAATATCAGCGTATCAAGGTTGCATCCCTCGGAAAATATCCGTAGGATTTCCGCACGCAACATGCAGATATTATGACGCCAAAGGTTTTATGGATGTTATAAACTACTTAGCAGGTATTTACTCAACTGAAACCGCCAGGTTCAAGTACGTGAGTTTTGACTTACATAAACTAGGCGGAAATCAAAAAGAGGAACAGCGACCTTCTTCCGGCTCTCGCAATTCGTTGTGTGGTATCACTAAACGTCACCTCACTTGGCGAGCGATTAATACCATGGCTTCTTCAAGCGACCCAAACGGCGGCACAAGTGTCAAGCCGCAAAAGCAGATTCTGCTTAATGCCTTCGATATGTTCACTGTAGGACATTTGTCCTTTGGTCAATGGCGCAACCCGAAGGACAGAGCCAAAGACAAACGCCGTGATCTCACTTATTGGACAGACCTGGCAAAGCTCCTCGACAAAGGAGGGTTCGTTGGCTTGTTTTTGGCCGATACTTTCGGACCGTACGACACGTAAGAATTATCTCAACTTCGGCCAGCTTAATCATTGCTAATTGTACCTACTTCTAGATACAAGGGCAGCGCAGAGCCATCTGTTCGGACCGGCGCTCAGTGGCCCATGGCCGACCCAGTCATCGTACGTACGACCTGGTCGCGATAACATCATCGTGCATCATGCAACATGTACCGCACATGACTAACATCATCTTAGCCCGTTTCCGCAATGGCTGCCGTCACCAAGAATCTTGGGTTTGCCATAACGACATCAACTTCGTACGAGCAGGCATACGTGGTTGCGAAACGTTTCAGCACCTTCGACCACCTGACGAAGGGACGATTCGGATGGAATATCGTCACGAGCTGGAAAGAATCAGCTTCCAAGGCCGTAAGCTTCTCGCTGGATGCTCTAGTGTTCTGTACTATCTAACACTAAACTTTAGGTTGGTCTCCCGTTAATCGAACACGACACCCGTTATTCGAATGCCGACGAGTATTTACGGGTTCTTTACAAGTAAGGCTTGAGCCCGCTAGACTCTTTGACTTAAATGTAATAACGACATTTATATAGATTGTGGGAGGGTTCTTGGTCAGACACCGCATTGGTGGAAGACGCAGAAAAGGGCATCTATTCCGACTACTCTCAGATTCGCGCCATTCATCACCATGGCAAGTTTCACGTCGATGCACCCTTCCTGACGGACCCTTCTCTCCAACGTACTCCCGTGCTGTTCCAGGCCGGCACATCTCCGTAAGTTTCGTCTACGTGTAACTTTAAGATGATAGAACTTTGGGGGCTGACCATCCTTCGAAAGCGCGGGCATAAAATTTGGCTCAACCCACGCTGAAGGCATTTTCGTAGCCGGTCTCTCCCCACATGTGGTAGCAACTAGAGTCAAGGCTATCCGGGAGGGCGCGATCGCCGCAGGCCGAGACCCGTACTCCGTCAAAGTCTTCGCCATGATCACTCCCATCATCGGCAAAGATGAAGAGGACGCCAAGAGAAAGTACGAAGAGGCTCTCAAATACGTCCTCATCGAAGGCGGTCTTGCCCAGTTCTCTGCCACAACGGGCATCGATGTCTCCCAGTTCGACTTGGACCACGAGCTCACCGAGGAGGATGTAGCAAGCCACCTTCAGCGCATCCATTCATCTCTGTACAATCTGCGCTACCGAGGTGATGACGTGCCAAAGCTGACGCCCCGAAATCTGGGTACTGTCACTGCAATCGGTGGGAACGGGGCCATGCCGGTGGGCACCGCCGCGCAGGTTGCGGATGTCTTCCAGGAGTGGGTGGATATTGCCGACATTGATGGCTTCAACATCGGATATGTGGTTACTCCGGGAAGCTTTGAAGATGCTGTCGAGTACCTCGTTCCAGAACTTCGAAGCAGAGGGCTGTTGCCTGAAGCGATTCCGGAGAACGAGCCTGCCCCCACTTTCAGAGAGCAGATCTACGGCCTTGGACAAAAGGGGTTGAGGTCTGATCACCCGGGGTTCAAGTACAAGTATGACACCTATCAGGACACTGTTGCCAAGGAAGATGCGGCAAAGACTGCACCGGCGGAACATTGAAGATAGCTAGGGACAATCATAGAGTACCTCTTGTTTCCTGAGCCAACATGAACCACATTGATGTGAATTGAGTTGCCCCTATCCAGCATAGCTTCCATTTCCCTGTTTTCAAGAGCTCGGGTATTAAATGTTAAATGGCTCCCCGTCATACAGTTGGGGGGGTTTGCTCAATCGACACCCTATTTTCCTGGAATAATTGCTCGCCATCATCCTTAAGAAAAGTAAGGCCATCGTATGATTCACTCATAGCGTTTTGCTCGGAAAACAGGATAATATTTTCCCGTAGCCAGCATGCTCTTGACTCTCATGAGTACCTTGGTTGCTAGATGCAGCAGCACCAAGCAGTCCACATCACATATGACTACAACTCGGCCGCTTGGCATGAAGCGCATCCGAGCCCGGCGTGTGGGCCTGATCCCCCACCGGAAGCACAATAATGTGGACATCAAAGACAACCAGCCTTGAACAGGAAGCAATAAGCACGCCCACAAGCGGTGAATCCACGGTAAATGTTGCCAATACTAAAACATGTGCGAGCGTGGATCCGTTAAGGTAGGATTGACAGGTGACCACTGACCCGGTTCAGCAAAAATTCGACTGCTCCCCGCAATCCCTGCATCATCCAACTCGGTCACGGCACCACCATCGGGACTAAGCAACGATTCACATACAACTTTGCGGATCCAGCGCCATGGCTGGAGGTTCATTGATGGTTCAGAATACAGCTATTGGAGCTTTGAGGATCTGTTTGACCCCGCCAGGACAGAGGTAGGGCCGACACAGACCCCAGGCCTTAGTCCTTGGACTTGGAATTCATCAACGCCGACCCATACCACTATTCCCAATTTTCACCTTTGCAATGTGTCGATGTGGATGCTGCGGGATGCCCGGGGTCTCCGCGTTTGTTCCATTGGATCGGGAACCCGAACATAACCCGGAATCTAATCTCGAGACGACCCTGGTCGGATTAGACGTTGCCACCTTGCCGCGCGATGGGACGAACTTCTGGGTGTTCTAGCTTGAGTCTGTCTCGATAAGCTTAACTGCCTTATCCAATGTGTGTGTGAATAGCTGACTATCTGAAAAGTACAAACTGTCAATTAGAATACTGTGTCATCACCGTAGTTGATTAAAGGTACTGAAGTAGGCAGGGTACATATAGGTTCGATAGATCATACTACAATGACCTTGGGGATTGTCATCGTCAACTTGCAACAATTGCTAACTCCAGCGCGCCGGCTTCTACTTGACGATTGGGTATCTTACACTAGATTGTGTCATTGGCTCATCTCACTCTAGTGCCCCGGATGGATACCAAGCTGCGGAATTCACTCCCGCCAGTCGAGTACCTATGACATCGTCACATCACGCAGCTGGAACCCCTCATCCGCCACACCATGAAGACCCAGACCAGTTTTATTGACCGATACAAGGCCGTGTAATAGCCTGCCAAGAACAAACATCGCATTATTCCCCGTCATCTTCACGGTTCGTTGTCCGAGGTAACATCCATTGCCAAGTCGATCCCATCACGACGATGTCCGTCTGCCGTTACAGTCCAGCCATGTGGCGTGATAAATACCCCTCGGGCTCTTTCCAACTACTGATTACGGACGCTTTAGAATCATTAGTCTCGGTACCAATTGCATGCATCGCAGCTTTCTCTTCTAGTCCAGAGCCATCATGAAGCTCAAAATGACAACACTGGCCTTCGCCAGCCTCCTCCTTGAAGCAAACTGCTCAACAACCCCCTCCAGTACCCTTGTACACCAATGGGTAGCCCGGCAAGATGACCCAGAGTCTCTTCCAGTCTACAAGAACTCATCCACTGCGTCGACGCGCGCGTTCAAGACTTGATCCAACGAATGTCAATCGAAGAGAAAGCCGGCCAGCTCTTCCAAACCCAACTCCAACAGGGTCCCAATGGCACCCTCGACACGGGCAACGTCACGGCCCGCCGCAACAGCACTGAGAACATAATTGGCGAGAAGCACATGACACGCTTCAACCTCGTCGGCGATATCACGGACGCGAAGCAAGTCGCGGAGTTTGTCAACCTAGTCCAGCAGCGCGCCCTCGATACGCGATTAGGCATCCCAGTGACTCTCTCCACTGATCCCCGAAACCACTTCACCGAGAACATTGGTACGGGTTTCCAAGCCGGTGTCTTCTCACAATGGCCCGAGACTCTCGGCCTTGCTGCCCTGAGGGACCCCGAGCTCGTCAGAAAGTTCGCGGAGGTGGCTCGCGAGGAGTACATCGCCGTCGGCATTCGCGCTGCCCTACATCCGCAGGTCGACCTCGCCACCGAGCCACGATGGGCACGCCTGGGAAACACTTGGAGCGAGAACGCAACCTTGACCAGCGAGCTTATTGTCGAATACATCAAAGGCTTCCAAGGAAGGGAGATTGGTCCGCACAGCGTAACCACCGTGACGAAGCACTTCCCTGGAGGCGGCCCGATGGAGAACGGTGAAGACTCTCACTTCACATACGGCAAGAACCCGACGTACCCCGGAAACAACTTCGAGTACCACCTCACCCCCTTCAGAGCGGCGATCGCCGCCGGCGCAAGGCAGATGATGCCCTACTACTCCCGTCCCATCGGCCTATCTGACAACTCCACCGACTACGAGCCAGTCGGCTTCTCCTTCAACAGGCAAATCGTCACAGACCTACTCAGAAACCAACTTGGGTTCGAAGGTATCGTCGTCACCGACTGGGGTTTCATCACTGATACAGTGATCCGAGGTCAAGACATGCCAGCACGCGCGTGGGGTCTAGAGAACACCACTGAGCTTCAACGCGCAGCCCGCATCCTCGATGCCGGGTGTGACCAATTAGGTGGTGAGCAGCGTACCGAGCTCATTGTCCAGCTGGTAGAGGAAGGCATTGTGTCCGAAGACCGCCTCGACATCTCCGTCAGACGTCTCCTTCGCGAAAAGTTCCTCCTCGGGCTTTTTGACAATCCCTTCGTCGACCCCGAGGCCGCGACGAGAGTTGTTGGAAACGACTATTTCCTGCGGCTTGGCAATGATGCCCAGCGCAGAGCTTACACTCTTCTCACAAACAAGGATGAACTACTTCCCCTGAAGCACGTTGGCACAGGAACTAAGTTCTACATCGAGGGTTTCAACGCCACGTTCCTCGAGGCACGCAACCTCACGGTCGTCGAGACACTAGATGAGGCAGACTATGCCTTACTCCGTATCAATGCGCCCTACGAGCCTCGTCCAGGTGGCTTCAAAGCAGCCTACCACGCCGGCTCGCTTGAGTACTCGGATGAGGAGAAGGCGCGCCAGGCCTCGATCTATGCGGCCGTGCCCACCATCGTCGACGTGATCCTGGATCGTCCTGCTGCGATACCCTAGGTTTTTGACGCCGCTTCTGCGGTGTTGGGCAGCTACGGTAGTGGCAGCGAAGCTTTCTTGGACGTGATCTTTGGGGTAAGCAACCCCGAGGGCAAATTGCCTTTCGATCTCCCGCGGTCACAGCAGGCTGTGGAGGATGCGATGGAGGATGTGCCGTATGATACGGCGGATCCTGTTTTTAGGTTCGGACATGGGTTACGCTACACCGAAAAATGTTCGCTTTGATGGCGACATGGAGTAATATGTGGCTCGAGTCTTGATGTCTATTGTTAGACAAGCAGTAGGGCTGGTTGGTTTTGGGAATCAGGACTACGAGAGGAGCAGCGCTCATGACTTTTAACGATTGACGAGACGGGACTTCTATGTAATCGTGTCAGAATGATAGCGTTCACGCATTAAGAGTAATGGTAGTTATGCTGTTGAATAATTAAAAAAGGGGAATCTTTGATTTTTCTATACCAACTCAAGTCTATCATCAACATCCCTCGCAGCCTCAATGCTCCTCTTCAAAACACTGGTCTCTGGTCCGCTGAGCTCCCTCGCGTTCATGCCAACCATGCAGCTCATATCCTTCTTCCTCGCCCCCTTGACCCATTGCTGGTCAATCATCCAGTGCGTCGGCACCGCGAACTCAGTCGGGTCGTCCATCTTATTCTTCAACAGCCCGCCGTTATACCACAGTAAGTTATCCACCTCGTCCACGTGCGCAATCACGAAGCTGCAAACCTGCGTCATCTCGGTCTGTACCCCGCTAAATGGCTTCCACCAGCCAACCATGCCGCCGTAGTGCCGCGAGAAGCTGTATGTCGAGCCCGTGGCCTCGAGGCCGATCCAGTACGTCTCCTTGTCACCGTAAGTGATCCTGTATGTCCACGAGTTGCGCACGGCGTGCGTGTTTTGCCACGCCGTGTGCAGTAGGCCCATGAGCACGCTGAGCCGGCCCTTGTTGAGCACGACGATGCCCGAGTCGCCTTCCTCTGCGTACTTTTCCGTCCAGACGAGCGACTTTTGGAGTTCCTCACTCGGGTGCTTGATCATCTCGTGGAACCATTCGTGTCTCTCGAGGAACTGGTCTTTCCAGAGCAATCGGTCGTGGAAGAGAAGCGCGCCCTTTTCTTGGTAATTTCGCTGTTGGAAAAGCTGTTCGGGCTTCTGGAGGAAGACGACGTCTGCATCTAGGAGAATGACCTCTTCGAATCGGCTGCCGAGCGCGGCAAACGGCTTAATCGCCCATCCGCCCTCGGCTAACTTCAACGTCGTGTCGTTGAAGACGGTCAAAATGTCCATAAACTCAATGCGTCCACTATCGCCCTCAACAGCTTGGACGAGCGTGTCGCGGTCCTCCTCGGATAAGTCGTCTTCGCCGGCGTAAACAATCTGAATGGGCAGCGTAGTCTTCAAAACGCGCGTCAGGGACGCGACCAAATGACACGCGAACCGCAGCGTGCCGTGTCCCGTCGGAATGACGATACCGGCATTTCTCGGCACGTACTCCGGCATTTCCTTGCCGGAAGCCCCGGCGGCGCCGGTGCCGCCGACACCTAATTGCTGTGCCGGGGGCCGCGGGGGCGCACGATCAGCGGCGCCCCCCATAAAGCTTTGCCTGAGATCGGCCAGAGGCGACAGGCTGTGGATGTCCCTCGGCGGAGATTGCAAATAAGGGAACAGGGATGCGGCGACTCGCTCGACCTGGGCGTCGAGAAACTGTCTCTCGGCCCCCATAACCCGCATCCCATCGCTGCGGCCACCCTCCTTCTCCTCGAGCGCCTTAATCCACGAGCGCAGCACCTTTGTGCGCTCACCAAGCTCTCCAAAGACCTTCTTGTACGGCGGGCCGAGGGGATAGTCGACGAAATATTGTGCCGTCGCGTTGATGGCGTCGAGGTTGAGGCCGGACGTCTTTGAGGTGCGGAAGCTGAAGTTGGCGGATGTGAAGGGTGTTTTCGTGCCGTGGAATCGGAGTACGTAGACGACGCAGAGGGTGATGAAGGCCGCGCCGGCGATGATTGGCGTCGATTGACCGCCGTATCGCGGCGACACTAGGAGACGAACCATCCTCGGCTTCCTTTCACATTCCCTTCTTCTTCTCTTTCAATGTCGTATTAGGAATTGTCGAAGTTCTGTTGCAGCAAGAAAGCTCGCAATGAAAGCTGAGTATTCTCCCCCGCGACTTGACTGCCCGGGGCCGCAGTCTTTTAAAGAGCCAAGACCTTCAAGCTGTGCTTCCATTTTTGCGGGTGTTGAGACCGGTGCTAGTCCAAAGCTTAGTATGCCGATATTCCTTACTCCCGCGTTAACCCAGACTCAGCTTAATCTATCTGACTGGTGACACTTGCGCAGCTTCGACTCCGGCTCGCGTGTTCCGAGATCAGAGATGTCTGCGGCCTGTCCGCCAGTCACAGGCAAAATGATGCCAGCGGCAGCCAAACCAACGAGCATAGCCCATTCCCCATTGTCGTTAGGACCAACGACTGGTGGGCTGGACACGCAGGGCCACGCCAGCAGGTCTCAGCCATTGGAACTCGACTCGTCGTCTCATTGCGGATCCCTCTAGGGCTGGGCTTTCCAGCGTGGAGGGCTTGGAGCCTTGGAGGGGGAAAGTTCAGGGACGTCCCTGGACCCCAAGCTACCGGGACGAACACGCGTCTTGGATATAGCATGGGCCCACGTCCAAAGCCCACAGGGTCCAGGCCACGAATCAACCCCCCCCCGCATTCCGAGAGGCTTCGAACCCCTTTTTTCTTTCGTCTCTTCTCAGATCAATGATGGAATGGCATGTCAGATATATCAGCCGGCCACTAACCTCACATTTATCTGCCGTACATCCGTGACGGCGTCCTGAGTCTTTGAGTTCCACACTCGTCTTGATCGTTATCTCCCCTACACCTCCTCGAACGGCTCAACGGTTGATGGCTGATAATAGCTGTCGCACGTGAATCGACACTGCGACAGCGCTGGAGTTCAGCTTCAACGGCTTTAGCCAGGCGTTGAGCTCATTCGTAGCTCAGGGTACCTCACGCTAATCGAGGGGTCGCTTCTGCCCATCTCATTTGATTCGAAACTCATTGATCAACTCGTACTCGAAGCGACGAGCCTTTCATTTTGGATCGACCTGCTATTCCAGGCAAAGTGGCTTGTCAGCTGAAATTCTGAATCGAGACTTCAGGGGGGGGTGCTGTTGGGCTTCGATCACGAAAAGGTGCTAGCGCCAAGAAAAGGACATTAGCGCCAACGATCGCTGCTTACCTCAATTACTTTTTACCCATGGGTGGTCTCGCCTGCGGGATGACTGACTCGTACTTTTCTGGGCTGAATGGCAAAAGAAAGCTGTCTGGCGCGGCCATTGATTCTCTCGCCAGATGCTTCTTGAGATCAAGACCTGATACACAAAGTTGAAGCATGCCAGTCTCCAGTACGCATGTCAGGTAAGCAACGAAGTAAGTCAAACCCCCCACTTCCTGGCACCCCCCTGTTTCTGGCACCACAAAAACGATGGGATCACAACCCGACCTCCTCATTACTATTAACTATTGATCCTCAACCACACCCACTACAATACAGCTGCCAGCCTCACTAGGGCATTCAGAGTCGCTGGATTCAGCCGTGATAACCTCCTTTTCACCCGCTTCGATTTGAGCCCGATGGATATCCCTGATGTTCGCGAACTTCGTGTTGGGATCGATTTGAACAGTCTTCCTCTTCCTCACTGCAGCGTTGGTAATTTGAGCCCTCAGGTGAGCTAGTTGCTGCTGGGCAGCTGCCAGTTGCCAGGCCTGCTCTGTGAAGCCTTTTTTCACCTTCCTGAATAGCAGCCGTTGAGTGCTGGTATCATTGTCGAGTTGGGTGTATAAGTGCAGTTGACCGCTGAGCTCTGCCAGCTTCCTGGGTGTCGACCAGACCACTGCAGAGGAGGCAGAATCCCATGGCTCAACAGGGGTAGTTTTGTTGACCATTATGGCATCGCTTTCTGCCCTGACTAGTTGGTTTGGGTGTGGTGGGCTTAGCAGGAGGCTCAGGTAGTACCATAGGGTTCATCAGGGGCTTAACCATCGCCACAGGGTGTAGACCAGTCCACTTCCAACCACTTCTGATGTTCGAGACTGATAGACCAGCAAGTCGAGCCTTCTGGTAACAGTCCAGGAAGTTCCTTTTACCTATAATGGTAGAGTCGTTCCATTGAGACAAGTAACCGAGCTCCTTCCGATAGGCTGACTTAACAGGGCTGAAGACAGACTGGTCAAGAGGCTGGAGGACATGAGAGGAGTGTGGTGGTAAGAACAGTAAATGGATATTGTTAATATAGCAATTCCACATGAAGTCTGTCGTCGTATGACTCCCATGCCCATCCACAATCAGCAGTCGAGCCTCCCCCTCAGCCTCAGGCATAGTCTGTGGGATGAACACCTTCTCTAACCATTCAATGGCAGTTAAGTCTGTAGTCCAGCCATTATCTGTTGCTGTAAACTCCCACGCATCGTATGGAACGAGATGTAATGGAAACCACTGCTGTTGGGCTGTCTTCCCCTTGAAAATGATAAGAGGACGAAGTGCCCTACCCAAGGCTGAGATACACTCAATGATAGAGACCCATGCCCTCGACCCAGGTTGTTTCTTGCGAACAGACGTCGTCTCAGCCATACCCAGCACTAACCCATTAGCTCCCTGACCCTCGAGGATGCCAGTCTCATCCATATTATATCTGTTGGCTGGTTTGATGTCCTTGATCTCAGGGATAGCGAGGAACTTAAACCAGTTCCTAATGACCTCAGTAGATGCCCCATTAACGCGTCTAGAATCGATAGAACGACTTCTCTGAACCTTAATGATAGGGTTCCTTCTCACAAAGGCATAGATCCAGCCTTTTCCCAGTGGTTTGGTATCCCCAGCAGCAGCCAGAACTCGCTCTGCGAATTCCTTCACCTGTTGGTGCGTTGGTGCGAGGCCCAGCGAAGCCTGAATGCGAACCCATTGTGCCAGCTTACTCTCCTGGTCAGGAGACAGCCTCTGCCAGTCAGCAAAAGCCACTTTCCTAGTCTGACCACCTTGGAGACGTAGTTGGAGGGTTGATCGTGGTATCCCATACTCCAATGAGGCTCTCTTTTGACTCTTGCCGTTTGAGATGTCCTCGAGAGCCTGACGAAGCTGATCTTCGGTATATTGAGGCATTAGATATAGAAGAAGGTATGTGCAAAAGATGAGCCTATTTGGACGCGAATTGAAAATGTTGTGATGAAAGGAGGTTGGGGGTGGGCATTGGGTTGTGGTGGATTTTCGCGTTTTTGTGGGTGCCAGAAACAGGGGGGTGCCAGGAAGTGGGGGGTTTGACTTAAGGACGACAACCGGGAATTTAATCGAAAAAGCCGCTGCAACAAACCATTGGGAATACCTAACTGGTGTGACTTCGCATTTATTTCTGCGCCTCAATGCCAAGCCACACACGTGATCTTGACACTCAACCACCTTTCAAGTTGACGACTCTTTGGGTCCAGGAAACCATTGTTGGTGAGAGCAGCAAAAATCTTGAATAGACTTCCCTGCTCTGGATCGCACGAGCTATTTTGCGGTACTGAAGGCAACATGAAGTCTCAAGGGTCAAGTGTATCTCATTCAGAGGAGAGACGTGCGAATCCAGATTACGAAGTCTAGGTTGTTGGTAATCGAATTGTCACAGGCGCCGACAGTATGTGGTTTTAACTGCCAATTTCATGGGGAAAAGTCACATACGCATTTGAAGTATCGGCATTCCCAATTGTTTGGAATGCGATTTTCAGTTCTTGGAAGAGTTAAGGTACCTGATCTGACGCCTCAAGCAGCAGTCAACATCCATGGAGGATTAACTTCGGGGATCCTGCCAAACAACCTCTCAACCTTCCATTCCAAAGCCCATAGCAAAGTCTCGTCTCGATAGAACCAGAATAGAACCGCGGACGCAAGATGACTGCAGATGCCCCCATATGCTGGCGTGGTGTCAACTCCTCCCCTGCCCGTGCTAGGACTTATTATAGCTCAAGCTTTCGCATCGGCATAGCTCATGATACGACCGGTCCTCCAAGCAACAGCAGCCAGGAAGTTCACCTCTCGTATGATTTGTCTGCCAACGCGCCATTGGAAAGCTAAGCAGCGGCCGCAGACGCGGTAGCGAAAGGGGAGGGGTTCTGCTTTGCGACCTTGCTCATCGCGTACAGGGATCTCTCCATGATGTCCTTCACGTCAATCGCCGCATCCATGGCCTTGATCTTTCCGTAGTTCAGCTTGATGCATTCCTGGATGACCTTCGTGCTATCGTTCCAAGTACCGATGTCGACTCTGTTGAATTTGCGGATATGATCGAGGTGCTGCTTCATGGTGCTCTTGCTGATGTTTGCAACTTTCTGGAGAAGGACAATTCTCTTGGTCAAGATGTTCGCCAGGTCCACAGTCATATCACGGGCCTCTTGGTTATGGTCGAGGATTGTGCCCGTCAAGTTGATAGCGAAGTTGTGAGCGGCCGCGACGTCGTCCATGAGATCGGCGAGTTTCTGCTTGCGGCCCTGGAGTTCCTGGAGTTCCTTGGCTGAATTTCAATCGGGTTAGGGACAATTTTGAGGCTGAACATTGAGAGAATTCAGAAGAGATATCAACTGACCAGCTTGACGCGCGGCTTTATTACCGAGGACGAGGGGAAGCTTTTCCACGACGACCAGGGTGCCTATCAGGACCAGAACCATCGCCATGACCATTTGAAGAACCTGGATGAAATTACGATAGTCCATCTCGATTGCTTGGTCTCCTTGTCGAGTTGAAGGTGTATTTGTGCTTGGGCTTCCGTAGCGCTTGAGGTGATGATGGGCTGTCTGAGCAAGACGGTGGTGTATGTTTGGAAGAAAATAAATTCAGCAGGAAAGTGGTGTTGGCTCCTCAAGAAGCCCTTCTTTTTTTTGCCCCTTCCTAAAAGATCGTGGGAGAGGTAGGGCTAGATTCCAGGGGCAGCATGTGATTTCATGTTTTCCAAAGGCGGGTGCTACTGACTGATGGGCCTCTTTTGGCTGTGGAAGCATCCGGAAGACAGCACGAGGCCTCACGCTGTTCTCTGTTGTGGTTTTCAAGTGGGAAGAGTAGAGCTCTTTCAGGGTTTGGTGATGTGGAACAACGGGCAGACGGGCAACAATTGGCATTGACGACATTCGGCCAGAAGCTTCGAGACGACGATGGAGGATACATGTATGTGTGCCTGTGATAAAGTAAATGGCTCTAGGAGCATCATTCTGATGGAGTGGCATCTTATGGATGTGCCGATCCCGTAGAAACTGCAGGAAAGAACCAAGAAGTGTCGCAGAAAGGCAGTGAAGACAGACCAATTCCCACCTTGAGAGCTGCTATATGGGAGGTTTGACTACCTTAGAAGGTCTCCATCAGCTAGAAAGGGTTTGGTGAAGTCTCGTCTCACTTCCCACTATTTGTTAGTAAACAATAGACGGGCCTTAGTTCTGTGTAGGTATCGAGAAAAGATAATATGGATACTCGAAGGCCCCGTAACCCTAGCATCAAGTTCGTCTAGCTTTGAAAATATCAATGAGGCATGTGTATATCATGGTATTGCTTCTATGCTTTCTGAAAATATGTTCGCTAGTTTCTCGACGCCTTCCTTTCCTAACCTCATAACCCCGCCCCTGACGACGGAAAACCCATCAAGATTTCCTATCAAGCATCATCTAGTGCTCCAGTTCAGTGACTTTGCTATCCGTGTCTCCAACCTTGTCGCCAGAGTCGGCATCTCCATCTGTCTTCTCGATGATCTTAGCACGTAGCTTCTGGATCTCACCCAGACCCTTGTAAACGTCGGCCTTCATCTTCTCCACCTCCTTTCTATCCTTCTCAATCGTCTTTGTCTCTTATTCGACCGATGCACTCCCGCATCCAAGGAGATTCGAGACGTTCTTGTTAGACTTTTCGAACTCAGCACGGACGCATAGAACGTCTTCGCGGAGGCTTTGTTGCGTTTCTTCAAGGGCTTGATAGGCGAAGAGGGCTTTCTCAAGGGATCTCTCTGTTGTCCTAGGTGGTCAGCGACGTCTTTCATGACGAAGTCAGCAATCAATATGATGCAACGAATACGTACGGATGCGGCGCTCGAGGAGAAAACCTCTGCACCACTTGGAGATCTCTCGGATGAGGACGATGACGAGAATCGCTCCGCTGAGGCCCATCAGGAAATCCTAAATCTCTACGATCTCTTGGTCTGTAGCATCGTGACTCATGTTGGCTACAATTTGGTTTCTGCCCGTAGTGCTAAATTATGGACTCCAGGCGAGGTTTCGATTTAGAGGCCGGCAGGTTTAGCGATGATTGTGGTAGATAGTAGCTCGATGATGATAGAGAACTTGAAGATGATGGAGGAGTTTAGTTGGGGCTGTGGAGGACCAGCTGGATCATTCTTTTTTCAGGAACAAGATCTTTGTTCCTTTATTTTTGAAGAAGCTGTAGCTACGGAAGGTTCTGGGTGCAATGGCCCAGGCTCTTGCCTCATGCAGTCTGGGAATCCCAGGGTTGGTGTACGTAGATGCATGGGTACATGTACATTGAGACATGTCAGGCAGCAGGCGGAAGGTCTGTCTGTGGAAAACACCAACAATGGGAACTTGTTGACATATTTCTTCTCCTAGATGACATTGGGATTATGCAGGATATAAAATCATCTTGATGGTTGTGCCTGGCTACAACCTTGAACAAAGAGTCAAAGACCAGACAGTGCAGCCTTTGCAAGGGCAAAATCAAACACTGAGAGCGGATTTTGTTTTGACTGTGCATGCTTCCAGAACACTGCAGATGTGACATCCATCTGCCATGAATTAGTGTTCACAGTCATAGGTAGTCTCATCTCCCAACTAGTATCTGCCGCAAATCACTACTGTGCACCCCACGTATATGCCGGGCTGAATACACATATCCGGGGCTATACAGCCTGACAGAAGCGGGTGGGTCTAATTTTGTAAACAATCGCTTTGGAAGATAATTTGCTGAGCTTTGATGGTCTCTGAAGAATGCTCTCTCGGCGAGGTCCTCGTCGAATTTTGTGGCTGGTGATGGTAATGGCACTACCACGGAGGCCACCACATTCACCACATCCCTGTGTGGTCTCTAGATCCATATGTGTTTGCAAAGGCCAAAATAAATGAACTGTACAGTATCAATAAGTTCTTTCATCTGTATCGGTAGCAGTCGAAGAGAGTGCGGGCAACGTTGTGGGCTGCGTTCCTCCGTGTGTAGCGGGAATGCTGATCTATCGTCTTCCTCAAGAGCTCCGGGGATGCAACTGCTTTTGCAATGGCTTACCTAAATGATATCGCGAATACGTATGAGCTCTTCCACATGTCTTATTGACTATAATCATGAACAATGCTGGCATAAGATGGGTTGATCGAGGCGGCTTCTTGGATGCAGCTGTGTTTGCAATGGCCTATCTATATAGTTCATAATCTACACAAGAACCCTGGCCCCTTCTACATGTGTTTTTACCCAAGCACGAAGATAGTACCGCTAATAGTAATGACTATTTCACTTCATGTGCAGCTGGAGTAGTCACAAGTTGTTTGCCTAAGGTTGGCGGCTAGAGTAATATTCAAATGCTTTCCTCTCACAATGAGGATGAGTTTGTAGATAATTGTTGGCTCTGCTCGGGACTTATGAGTACCGAGAAATGGCTGCTGTGCCGAGTCCGAGCTTCGCATTGTATAAACTTACAACACCGAGAGTCATTCTATAACTAGGGGGAAAAGGTCGGCTTACAGTCCGTGATGCATATGTGATAGGAACACGGGAACTAAAGTACCTTAATTGTGAAGTAGGAAAGTTTCCGAGACTACCCAAATTCAGGGTAATAGTACACCCAAAACAACACTTGATTATCCCGGTTCTAAAATTATGTTGTCTTGATGTGTTATTGTCGCAAGCTCTCAAAAGCTAACACTACGACTGAGATTTGAGTATACGAGAGATGCGAGTTGCAAGGGACTAATGAGGCTCGGACCGAAGCTGAACCAAGGCGGGAGAGTCGGACCCGAAGCCATGGTAACTCGTCAACTGCAAGAACCACCGACAATGCCGCTGACTACTCCGTACCAAGCCTCCAAGCGTCCAATTCCCCGGGTCTGTGGGTGGACGAGGTTCATCCGAGTCATGAGCCAAGCATGCATGCCAATGGGCCTTACCCAGCGACAGAAAGCTTAAACTTAGGGCTGTTTAGAATATATTGCAGCAGCTGTCCGTCGTTTTCATCGCTTTTGGAGTCGGCAAGATCACTATTCTAGAAACATCCTCCGCAATCCGATAAATGCGTTGGCTGAGCCTCATGCCGCAATGTGCCTTGAGTGTCATGGCTGAGGGTCCAGGAAGCTGTGTATTGAGTATTCGTAAGCTCATTGGTAAAGGAGTGACAGAGCGCCAGGAAGCTTGAACAATATTGTTGGAATAGGCCTACATTAGGCAGCAGGAGGTTGCTGCCGCGGTCCGTTCCAGCCACGGTGGTCCGTGTGGCTCAGCCACACGAGGGTGGTATACCCCAGACTTCCTGCCGCCGCTGGCACCTGGTTAGACTTCCACTCAACAACAACAAGAACAAGCAATATCACCACTACAGTTGGTGATCGTTGCTACCCACGATACTCGAGTATTTTCCTTTTCCACCTGTGAATCCAACAAATATATTTCGAAGATAAGGTAGGTCATCTCACTGCTGGATGCACTCGCTTTCCCAGCCAAATCATTTGGGCTCAGATCTAGACTTTTGAATCAGCCTTTGACTCCATCATGAACTCAAAATAATTTCACGACAGCGGAGGCGGAGTCCATTGGGGCTGACGAACTCCCACCGGGAGTCCGGGACCACTACCTAACTTACTGGACCACACCAAAAGAATGCAAATGTTCTGCTGGTGCGTGGCCCATCTTGGCGTAATAGCGCCATCTCGCACCGATTTTGTACCTTGAGTAGGGGTGACCCGACATTATCGTTAATTGTGCTCCAGCACCACCAAAACAAGCTAGGCCTCTTCGTGGGCAGGAAATTTCTAGTGCCATCACTATTTTGCGAGTCAACGACTCCTGAACCCACGCTGTATGAGCAGACTGAGCGAAGTTGGAAAAAAGGTTCTTAGAGAGTACCAAGACTTTCTTAATGTGTTGTTCCTGCTGACCCAAAGTGCCAAGATGGATCCATCTCCGTGGTATCATTGTCTGCCTTCACCAGAGCCGGTTGCGACAATGAAGCCATGCCCACACAAAGTTCTATAAATCATCACCAGCGCCATGCTCTCTCGCTGCCTGCAATATGATAGAAGTAGTTGACTATATCATTCTCTCTCACCCACATTCTTTTGTGTGATTCGCAAACCCAACTTTTACACTCGTTTTCAAAGTACATACAATACACATTCCTTTTTCACAATGTTGCTCATCCCAACAATACTCTCCTGCCTCTCCCTGACCCAGGCGGCCAACATCTTCGTTTCCCCCAAGGGCGTCGCGACCCCGGACGGCAGCCAAGCCAAGCCCTTCTCCGACATCCAAGCCGACGTCATCATCCTCCGCGGCGGCACCTACGACCTCCTCAAGAACATCAACATCACCGTCAACGGCACCGCCGCCGCCCCCATCACACTGCACGCTGCCAAGGATGAGGAGGTCATTATCGACGGCGAGGGTCTGCCGGATACGCCCGCGGCCGTCGGCGCCTCCGTACCCGGCCGGAACCGCGGCGTGCTCCACGTCGAGCGCGTGCAGTACTGGAACTTATCTCGTCTTACCTTCGCCCACGGAGTGTATGGTGTGTATGTGAAGGATTCGAGCAACTTGCGCTTCAACCAGATCTTCACTCGTGAAAACTACGAGAGCGGTTTCCACATGCAGGGTGCCCTGTCTAATAACGTTATCTCCTACCTTGACTCGTATGGTAACCGCGACCCGAGAAACAATGGCGAGAACGCCGATGGTCTGGCTATCAAGGAGGGCAAGGGTGAAGGCAACATTGTTGTTGGCAGCAGATTCTGGGATAACTCTGACGATGGTGTCGACTTCTGGTGAGTCGTTTCATGATCGTTTATGTTGCCGTGGTGTACAAGCTGACAGTATCTCAGGGAGTTCCACTCCAAGTTGACCATCAAGGACAGCATCGCGTGGGGCAACGGCTTCAACCGCTGGGTAAGTCAACATCAATCTCACATCCTATTCTCCCTGCAACCTTCTAACAACCCAGGCAGAACATCCCCGACTTCACAGGCAACGGCAACGGCTTCAAGCTAGGCGGCGGCAGCGCAGGCGACATCCTCCCCGCCGCCCACGACGTCATCAACTGCATCGCCTTCGGCAACAAGGCCAACGGCTTCACCGACAACTCCCAGACGGGCGCCTTCGCCATCGAGGACAACACCTCGTGGATGAACGGCAAGTCCGGCTTCCGCAGCGTCAACGCCACCTACTTTGGCCAGGCGACGATGCGCGAGCGCCAGACGTCTATTGGCAACTCGTGGGATGTCGCTGGCGCCGCGCTGACGAACGCGCGCTTCAAGAGCGTTGATATCGGTCTTGTTTCTGGTGCGCGTGGCAAGAATGGAAAGATTGTGCCGAGCGACTTCTTGGTACTTGTTAATGGTGCTAAGATGGGTGCTACCACCAACTGGAAATAAGCAGAGCTTGTTCCGATGGGCTTTTCTCTCTGGGGGGATGAAGTTCGTCTGACAGTTGCGGGCTTTCGTAGTTCTTAGGAACCCAGATATCAAGCCGTTTTACTTTTTGCAACCTTGACGAAATGGTGGGCGTTCTCGTGATCACTGTTGGTCCATGTCATTTCATAGACCAAGCGGGTCCAGGAACTCCCATCCCCCTTTCGTGACCTGTCTCAACTGTAAAGCCATGTGGCCGGACGATGCGATCTCAAACTGTAAGAGCCATACCCGCCCATAGCTGTATAGTGAAAAAACACGTACAGGTCGGCTTGGCTTTGGGCGGTAATCTTTCGGTGCGTTTTAAGCATTGATCCCACCACCCTCAGTCGCTAGTCCACTATTTTCCCATCAGTCGCGGAATAGCGTCAGCAGATACCTCTCTGATTTCTTCGAGGCTGATCCTGTTTGATTTTCTTCTCTTTCGAATACGTGCACCGGGAGAAAATAGGACGGGATCATTGCGGTCAATCATGATGCATACGAGATTCGTTAGTACTGGAAGTGACGATGCACAGCGCAGTGCCACAATGTACTGAGGTCATTCAGTAGTCGATGGGATAGGAAACTTTCATGCATACTAGAATGTAAACATGCCAGTCAGCCCCAGAATGTGTCAGTGTGATCAAGACCTCTTGATAGATGTTCGATTTCTTACTAGTGGCCAAGTGCCAGGCTAGAAAGCCTCACAACTTGGCTTCATCTTGCGCCAGACTTCAGACCATCCGCCAAGTGTGGTACACATCTCCGCCACTAACTCCACAGCAAGCGTTGTTGAGCCGACACGTCGGCCGTGCAGCGGGGCCGGGACCACGGGGCGGACAACGGGCAACAAATGAAAAATCGTTGCTCTCCGCTCCGGAATCGGAACTAAAAAAAGAAAAACAGGGTCATGATGAAACAAAGTGGGATGCGAGCTTGATTCTTGAACGTGGGATCTCAACCAGGTGCCACAGAAATACAAGGGAAGGGAAGATGCTTGATACGACTTTGAAAATAGGGGTGGGCGTGACGTAATAAGCATGTCAAGCTGGGCACTCCCCTGCCAAGCAAAGTCTCCGGCCGTCGTGATGTGTGATGTGTGAGGTGATGTGATCATGCGCGTCATGTCACGATCTCACCTTAGCTTACCTGCACCTCAAACTCTCTACCCTACTAACGCACTCTTGATCCATTTGAAGCAGATTACCGACAGATTGGGTTGACAAGATCAACAGCCTATTGCAACTGCATCACCAAACCTTCCATTCATCTGATCCAAGCATCTCTCTTATCGTCGAGGAAACCTCACATTATGAAGTCAATCGGCATCTTCCCCGCTTCAGGAGGCCTAGGCGGCAGCACCTACGATTACCTCTTGAAGCTTCTCCCCAGCGATCACATCATCCTCATCAACCGTCACCCGGATCGCGTACCCCAAGAACACATCAAGAATGGCGTCCGGGCGCGCAAGGCATCATACGAGTCGAGCCCCTCCGATCTCGAGGCCGTGTTTGCGGGCATCGAGGTGCTGTTCCTCATCTCCTACCCAAGTCATGTACACGACTACCGCAAAAAGGTACGTGAGAGATGGAAGCTGAAGCCATGCTCGTCCATATCACCAGACTTGTTTATCCCAAGACGTCTGGCCTGACAAATTTCACAGGTCCAACTACCCGTCGTCGACGCAGCCCGCCGCGCAGGCGTAAGACACCTCTTTTACAGCTCCCTAGCCTTCGGCGGCGACCTACAAGACGAGTCGGTAGCGGAGGTAATGCAAGCCCACCTCTCCACGGAGCGCCACCTCGCCTCCGCCGCGGCCTCCGACCCGAGCTTCACATACACCTCGATCCGCGAGGGCCTCTACTCAGAATCGTACCCAATCTACACCTCCTTCTTCGACGTCAACTCTCCTTCCTCGTCAAACGAGATCTTCGTCCCCCACGACGGCTCCGGCCCGGGCGTGGCGTGGGTGAAGCGCAGCGAGCTGGGGGAGGCGACGGCGAAACTTATCGCGCAATATTCCTGGGACCCGGATCAATTCGCCCACGTGAATAAGAAGGTGCTGCTGACGGGCGCACGGGTCTGGCCTCTTGAGGAGATGGTCAGGGTTCTTGGGCGGGTTGCTGGGAGGGAGTTGAGGATCCGCGAGGTGGGCGTGGATGAGTACGTGAAGCTGCCGCAGGTTTTGGCGAGGTTCGGGTCGGCGGAGAAGGCGAGGACGTGGGCGACTGCGTGGGAGGCGATCCGAGCGGGGGAGACTGCTGTTGTGTCGGAGACGTTGAGGGAGATCATTGGGCGGGATCCGGAGGAGTTTGATGTCACGATACAAAAGTTGAAGCAAGCTTGAGGGCAGGGAGGATCTGGTTTGGTGGCGTAGGTTCAACGATGTGGGCGGGAGCGCGCATGCGGACCGCTTGGTGAGCTTCATGGGCGACAGCCATTAGCGGGTAACTCCGTGACGTCGACTCTGAGATTTATTGAGGCCATGGGTTCGAGGGGCTCCCGCTCAAATCTTTGGACGAACATTTTGGTGTGGAGCATTGGCCGGCTCAACTGCAATTTGGGTCGTCTTTTGACAGTATGGGGGACAGAGAGCGGGAAAGCCTTGAATTTTGTGATGGAAGAGAGGAACAGACAAACGGCGCTGAATTCTCCGGGAGAGGGTTGCCCGCGCGACTTCCTTCATTCATGCTGTTAGCTTTCCACATCTTCAAAAACCGGGCGATTGGTTTAGTGGTATAATGACCGCTTAGCATGCGGTAGGTCCTGGGTTCGATTCCCAGATCGTCCAGTTCTTTTGCTTTTGGCTCTTCTGTGGGGCCTTTCTTCTTTTATTTGTTTCCCAAATCATCCTGCTTCAATCCTCAACCGATAACGAGTCGGATTGGCGGGACATATTTCTCCCACTGTAGATGGACATGCATGTCAAATGGGGTTGAAGTTGAAGATGCGACATTGGATGAAATAGTAGCTTAGAAAAAGGCACTCTTTGACGTAGTAGTATGGCTTCCTCTCATGCGCGAAGAAGCAATTGCTGAAGTCACTTTGCCTGTCTGACGGAATTGGGAGTTCTAGCCTTCGCGATAGCCATCAAAGGCAATTGATGAGCAGAGTAAGGTGGTTTATAAACGGTTAGCAGTATCGGTCAAAAGTTCTTTTCAGGGCAGCCTTCGACAAAACTTATGAATGGCAAAGTATACTAAACGCGGCCATGATTTGTTTCCCTAGGCAATTTCCAAGCTCGTGAAGATATACTCAAGATGTAAGTAAGTAAGTACGCCATCTCTTGTCAACTTTACTGTTATTAGGCAGTTTACTCTGTGAACTATGCGGACACCTCCGCTGCCGATGGCAATGCTGCTGGAGTGCTCCAGCAGAACTCGTATTGACGCTGGGATAAGCAGGCGGGGGATCGTATTAGTGCCCCATCCACCAAATAAGCGTTTTAAACTTAAATCGGCACTCCTGAATGATGTGCTGATAAGGATTCAAGATATTCATACATACCTCTCATTCCGGTTTAGAACACGGACGATTCTTCCTCCAAGACACACGACGCGACTGGCCCGTAGCCTATCTCAATCAAGCTCTTGCAACCAAGCAGGCCTCAAAGTCCAGCTTTGCCAGTTTGCGTGCTTTGCCCAACCCCCAACCCGCGCGATCGCCAAAGTCCCCTTGAATCCTTACCGCCGCGCTACCCCGGTTCCGGCAGGTCGGTTGCCCGCAATCCGGCACTTGACCTCCTGGATCTGTCCAAGACTCCAAGAAAGCTCGCGGGGGTGCCACTGGCAGTCTGGCAATGCGGTGTTGTTTGCTTGAGCCTTGGGTCGCATCAGGCTCTACCACCAGTCCTACCAGCCCAATCTATCTAGACTTTTCTTCGACTTGCTTAATCAAGTCTTCAAGGCCGACCAGACGATGCAAAAGGTCCGTCAAGCGCCCTTCTTCGTGGTCTGTCATTCGGATTCGCCATGCCGCTCGTCCCGTCAGCCTGTGACCCTGCAAAGCGTGTATCCGTAGAATCTGTCGTGTAAGCTGCCGCCTACCAGACCGACCGTTCGAAGGGTTGCGTGCTCGTCTGATGATGCCAAAACCCCCCTCTGATTGAGATAGACATTCCCAGCCGCAATCCAATGCTTCTCTCCGAGCTTCCAACCTTCCTTCTCCAGGTCCCAGGTCCCAAGTTCCCCTCGCATTCCCCTCGCATTCCCCTCGGCTCCCCTCCACCCTCCCCCAAGCCTAGGATCTGTGCGCTATTAAACGCAGAATCACCAGCCAGTCGTGTCGGTAGCCGTGGATCTTCAGTCCCGTTTTACCTTCCCCCCTAAGCAAACCCAGCGCGGAGAAGCGAGCTTGGGGTAGCACAGTAGCACCACCTCAACTTTGAAGATACCACCACAGCTGCATGTCCCATCCCTTCTTACACAGTAGAGGCGGGGACTTTTGTCTGCAGCACGTTTTCCCGCATGTCTTTCTTGTGTTGATCAGGCAGGTCCACGGTCCAAGATAGTCAGATTGTCAATGTTGAAAAAGTAAAAAAACAGCGAAAAATGGGCACAGACAGGGCAAACTTGGACTGGGATACATCATACCAAGATACTTTCCCTTCTCAAGGCGGGCCGCAATGACCAAAACGGGAAGGTTGTAAGAGCTGCCCAGGCGATCCCCGACGGTCCGATCCTCGTCATTCATCCTGTTCCTGTTTCCCGTTGGCCCTGCTCAGCGAAAAGTGTCCATCTCTAGGCAAGGAAACTATGTTTTTCTGCTTTCCCCTCTTATCCTCAACCCTTGGTAATAACTAAATACGACTCTGAAATCTCTTCGCACTCGTAAATCGTACATAAAGGAGAGCACACCCGTGCGGCCCTCAACCTTGATGATGCCTTCCTTCGTGCACCCTCGCTGAACTATCACGCGCGGTCGCCATACACTCACTTCCGACCAACCTCCTCTCACCCTCAAGAGATCTCTTCTTCATCGTCAAAAGCAACAGACCACCGCAACGATGAAGTCCCTCGCCGCCCTCTCCACCCTCGTCGCCGCTGCCTCCGCCGCCTCGGTCGCGGGCGCGAGCTCCAAGCGCGTGAGCTACGACGGCACAAAGGTCTTCCGCCTCTCCGTCGGTGACGAGGTCGACAGAGTCAATGGCGTCGTCGACAAGCTCCAGTTGACGACCTGGAAAGGTGCCCCGAGAGCTGGTGCCTTTGCCGACATTGTCGTCCCCGCCGCCGAGGTCGACTCTTTCAAGGCCGAGGTTGCTGGCATGAACCTCACCACCATGCACGAGGACCTCGGCGCCTCGATTGCGGACGAGTCTGGGTTCTCTGTCTACGCTGGTAAGTCCCAACACCTATGCACTGTTTGATATCTCTCCACCTTTGCAAAACTATCCCACGCGGATGTTATTTCCCAATATGCCAACTAACTTTTCTCAGTCGGCTCCGCCAACGCGACCTGGTTCAACTCGTACCACGCGTACGCCGACCACCTCCAGTTCCTCAAGGACATGGTCGCCTCGTACCCCAGCAATGCCGAGATCGTCACCTCGGGCTCGTCCCTCCAGGGCAACGCCATCACGGGCATCCACATCTACGGCACCTCAAAGGGCACCAAGCCCGCGGTTGTCTTCCACAGCACCGTCCATGCCAGAGAGTGGATCAGCACCATGTCCAACGAGTACATTGCCTGGAACCTCCTGAGCAAGTACTCCTCCGACACGGAGATCAAGAGCTTCGTCGACAAGTACGACTTTTACATCTTCCCCGTCGTCAACCCCGACGGTAAGTTTTCTTCTGCCCCTCCCCTGCTCTCCTGGCGGTGAGCCTTCTTTCTGACTTCTCTTCAAGGCTTCATCTACACCCAAACCACCAACCGCCTCTGGCGCAAGAACCGTCAGAGCACCTCTGGCAGCACCTGCATCGGCCACGACATCAACCGCAACTGGCCCTTCCAATGGTCCGTCACCGGTGGTGCCTCCACCGACCCCTGCGCCGAGGACTTCAAGGGTCTCTCCCAGGGAGACGCCCCCGAGACCGCCGCTCTCTCCGCCTGGCTCGCAAAGATCAAGTCCGCGCAGGGCCTCAAGCTCTTCATCGACTTCCACGCCTACTCCCAGCTCTTCATGACCCCCTACGGCTACTCTTGCACCGCTGTCTCCGCCAAGAACACGGAGCTTCAGTCCCTTGCCAAGGGCGCCGTCGCCGCCATCAAGGCTGTTCACGGTACCTCGTACCAGTACGGTCCCATCTGCACCACCATTTACAAGGCAACCGGAAGCAGTGTCGACTACGTCAATGATGTTGTCAAGGCCGATTACACCTTCACTCAGGAGCTTCGTGACACGGGTAACTACGGCTTCGTCTTGCCCGCTGCTCAGATCGTGCCAACCAGCGAGGAGACCTACGCTGGTGTCCGCTACCTGCTCCAGAACATGAAGTAAATGGTCTTCGGACGGTGATGGCTTTCGGACGATTTTCCTTCTAAGAAAATGAGTCTGGCGGTACCCCCCTTTCATGTATTTAGTTTAACCATCCCATTCTGTAAGTATTCCTTCAGAACATGAACAAATAAACAGTGAACAACCAACCTCTCATTGCAAGCGTGGGCCCGGGTGCTCCCTCGCAAGCCCATCATGTGTTTCGTTTCCTGCAGGCCAAAGCCTATTAAACATTGAGGCATCTGTCCGAGCACGGCCCGTCGGCACGATGATACGTCCTCAGTGCCATTGAACCATCAAACTTCAGACGACTTCTCGGCTGCATGTGCAAGTAAAGGTAGCCAAACACAAGCTCTCCGCCGACGTCGTGTGGGTTCCTGGGCGTTCCTGGATAGAGGGGAGAAGAGGGCCCGAGCCAAGGATCTGCCTACCTTATTTTCTCTTTGTGCCGTCATGTCCTTTCCGCCGTTGTGCTCGTACCCCGGATTACTTCATTCTTGTCTCAGAAGTTCCTTTGTCACTCTCAAGGATCCCTATACCAAAAGCGGCTCACTAGAACACACAATTTCAACACTTAAATCAAGACAGCTTCAGAGACTTCATGAACATTACTGACGTTTAACAACACCCCAAAATCACACACAATGCGCCGACTCTCGAGTCTATCGGCGCTGCTAGCAGCCCTAGCAACCCCCTTCTCCACCTCCGCCGAGCTCATCCGCCGCGATCTCCAACCTCTCCCGCTCTCTGTCCGCGACCGCGACATCGTCGATGCCCGCAACGCAACAGTCGCCCTCGTAGGCGTGAACTGGGCAGGCCACGAGCGGACCATGCTGCCCGAGGGCCTACAATACCAATCCGTCGCTCACATCGTCAAGCGCATCGCCGAGACAGGCTTCAACTCCGTCCGGCTAACGTTCGCCACCGAAATGGTGGACGACATCGTCGATCGGGGCGGCGACGTGGACCTCAAGACGACGCTGCAGAATGCGTTGGGGCCGGAGAACGGTACGGCTGTCTTGAAGCAGGTTCTCAAGAATAACCCGTCTTTCAACGAGAGCTCGAAGAGGCTTGATGTGTGGGATGCTGTTGCGGCGGAGCTGGGGAGGCAGAAGATTTACGTGCATCTTGATAATCATGTTTCCAAGGCTGGCTGGTGCTGTACGCCGTATGATGGGAATGGATGGTTCGGCGACACAAACTTCAACACGTCTAACTGGGTTCGCGGACTATCCTACATGGCAGAACATGTAAGTTGCAACATACTCCCGCATCTCATCCTGGTCAAACTTCCCGTTGGCTAACCTTTGCGCAGGGAAAAGCTTCAAACTGGACAACCTTCACAAGCATGGGTCTCCGCAACGAGCTCCGCGACCCCTTTTCCGCAACCCCTCCCCAGAGCCTGGAGAACACGACCTGGACGACCTGGAAGACGCGCATGGTCCAAGGCGCCAACGCGATCCACGCCGCCAATCCGGATGTTCTCATCTTTTTTGGCGGGCGCATCTTTGACTTTGACATTTCGGCTCCGGTACAGGGGACGTTTGCCAGCGAACCGGGCTTCAACTTCTCCATTGCCGAGTTTTCTTTCAAGAACAAGTTTGTGTTTGAGCAGCACCAGTATGACCAAGGCCTTGTTGATGACGCGTGTACGACTTATCGGGATATCTTGACGGCGTTCGGCTCTGATGTTATGACTATTGGGAATAATGGGACAACTGGAAACGGGACCATGACGAACGGGACCATGACGAATGGGACCATGACGAATGGGACGAGTAATCGGGCGCCGTTGGTGATGACGGAGTGGGGGCATGATCAGACCGATGAAAGCGGCGCATTCAAGGACAAGTTCCGGAGGTGTCTAATGGACTTCATGGTTGATGGGCAGATTAGCTGGATGGTTTGGGTGATGGGTGGAAGTTACTACACGCGCGAGGGTGTGCAGGATAAGGATGAGCCTTGGGGTAAGTCTACTTTCCTTTTTAAGAAGATGTTGATGATTGCTAATCTTACCATGATAGCTATTCTGGACCACAACTGGGACGCTTACCGTGGGAAAGCTTCCATTCGACGACTCCAGAGCGACATGGAAAGGACGTACGCTGCCTTTCACCAGTCTATGCCCGATGCTGGGCGGAGTCCTGGGAACCAGCCAAAGAGTGTTGCAACGTCATTTCCTTACAGCGTCTCTTTGGCTACTTTGATGGGTATCGTCGTCGCGGGTATGATCTGGGCATAGAAGAGAAAGAGTCTCGAGAGGTAGAGGAGAGGCTGTGTTCATTGTGCATATTCGGGCTTGGTAGTCTTGCTCTTCTTATCTCGCCATCATCCAGGAAACAGTCCACCGAAAGTCGATGGGTCTATGAGATGTTCTTGAAATCATTGCTGTTTACCAAGTCTACAATATGCCTCAATATGAAAGTCAACTATCAACGGCATCTATATAACAAGGAATCTATGTCATCGCAGACGCGTGCTACCTCTTTCCAGAAAACACCTGCTTCCCCTCAAACCAAGTCTCCAACGTCTTCGCCTGCAACGCCTTTCTCGGATCCCAATCAAGATCAAAAATAGTCAAATCAGCCTTCTTCCCAACCTCCAGTGAACCAACCCGATCCTCCAGGAAACAACTCCTCGCCGCCCCCTCCGTCGCCCCTGTCAACACATCGCACAATGACAGCGCAAACTGGGAATTCACAACCGTCTCCAGCTCCGGCTCCCGCGCAGACCGCCGCGTCGTAGCAATGTACAAGTTATCAATCACATGGTGCGGCGCCGTCGGCGCATCCGACCCAATCGCCACGTGCGCGCCCCCATCCGCGAAATCGCTGTACGCAAACGCCCGCCCGCACCGGTGCTCCCCGATCAACGTCGGCCAGGCGCGGAGGATCGCCGGGTCTGAGTGAACGGGCTGCACGGAGGCCGTGATGCCGAGCTTGCCTAGGCGCTTTGCGTCCTCGGCGGTCGTGACTTCGAGGTGCTCTATGCGCGGGCGGTGTTCCGGTCCGACGTGCGCCTCCAGCACGTCAATCGCGTCCGCGACGGTGCGGTCGCCGATGGCGTGGAGGGCGACTTGCAGGCCGTGTTTGGTAGCGGCTTGCACCACGGGCGCCATGTACCTCTGCGACCAGACGGGGTCGCAGTTGTCGCCGTTGTGGCTGTACGGCTCCTTCAAGCTCGCTGTGCATCCGTCGATGATGCCGTCGCAGACGAGCTTGATGCCGACGAGGCGGCAGTCCGGATCCGTCTCGAGGTTGAATTCACGCGCCAGCTCGGCCGCGCGCTCGACCTGTTTGATGTTCTCCTCGTCGTCGTCCTTGGGAAGGATCATCCAGTAAGCGGCGAAGCGGATGGGGAACGGGCGGCCCGCTGCTTTCTCCTGCTTGCGGTACTCCTGCAGCGCCGTCCAGCCGTCCTCTTCCATGGCCATGTCGATGAGGCCGGTGAAGCCTGCGGCGGTGTAGTCGTTGATGGCCGTCTCGATGGCAGCTATGTGGTCTTGTCGGGTCGAGGTGCGGGCCATGTAGAGGGGGATGAACTTCATGCTCGCCGCCTCGGAGAGCAGACCGCTGGGTTTGCCCGTCTTCGGGTCGCGCACGATCTCGCCGCCCGGCGGGTCGGGCTCATTCTCAAGATCCAGATCCTTGAGAGCGGCGGTGCTGCACCATGTCGAGTGCAGGTCCTTTGCGGTGATGAGGATGGGGCGGGGGTCGAGGTCGTCGAGGAGGGAGGCAAGGGGTCCCTCGGGCGTCATGAAGTGCATCCATCCGCTGCAAAAGATGCGTTCAGCGTCCGGGTGGGCGGCGGCGTGGTCTCGGATTGTCGTGCGGATGTCCTCAAGGGTCTTGCAGTGGGAGAGGCTCAGCTTGAGGAGCGCCTGGCCGAGTTGCGTCAAGTGGATGTGTCCATCTACGAGGCCAGGGAGGAGAGTGTGGCCGCCTACATCGCGGACCTCTGCGCCGGCGTCGATGGCGGTCTTCACCTCGGGTGCGGAGGCGTCTCCGATGAAAGTGATGATGCCATCCTTGATGACCAGTGCTTCTGCAAAGATGGCTTCTGAACGTTGGCCTGCAGGGGCTTTGTTTGACCTAAAGATATTTCCGTTCTGGAAGACGACATGTGTTGAAGTCATCATGCTGAGAGGTTGTGAGAGTTATTGGCCCTTGCAGTACATGTAGGAAAAGTAGGTAACACAACGCTAGACGGGAGTCTATGTACGGCGCTGTGTAACTTTCAGCAACTTTAGTCAACCCTTCAGTCTCCAAGTTGTCTCAGCGAATAGGGCATGCAATACGTGGCCAAGATCGTGAGGAGGGGTGGTGTGGTTGCATCATCCTCGTGATAGCACTGATAGCTTAGATACGGGCTTGGTGACGGGGTGGCATTGCGGGGTTTGAACCATTCTGATTTCCGACGCTCCTCGGCCGGGCCCTCGGCGTTGCAACTATACGGGTGGAGAGATGATTTGTGCTGTCAAGAAACGACGCAGTTCCTCCGCGATCGGCCTGACAAGATTCACTCGTCTTGGCAGAGAGCTTTTGGGAGGTTGGAAGACTATAGTCGAGGCTATGCGAAGTTCCAACATAGAGCAGTGAATAGGGCGGCAGTGTTACAGACACAACTCACCACTATCTCATGTCACCAAAGCCTAGATGTAGTTTAGGAACCATCTACAAACTCTTACCTCTTTGAACGTTGCAAAGCCTCAGTCTTTATCGAATTTCGGCAATTTGAAGACTGAAATCTTGTTGTTCGGTCTGAGGATAGCGCATGGCTCGTCATTATTCGGAATCTGGTCTCAAATCCTCTGCGCGAGGCGCGATTCGGCAGACAGATTCGCTCCTAATCAGGGATTGGCGGCAAAGGCAACACAGTCTCGAAGACTATTATAGTCAATAAAATGTAAGGAGTTGAAATAAAATCTTCGGGCTTACATTCGTCGACCAAGTCTGGGCCTCAGCCTTTGCGTCTCAAAGCGATCCGGGAGTCCGGAGCCAGCGAATGTTCGGCTCCGATCGCTAACGGATCTTGTTTCCCCGGTAAATTGTAATGCTCATGTCCACGGAAGAAGCCCCAGTCGGCACCAAGTGCTAGACCCCGCCAGGATCGCGAAGGATTTGACTGATATTCTATCTATAGAGTTCAATTTCCATTGACTAATCAGAGACTACCTATCTCACCTCGTAAATGGTGAATCAAATGTCTGCCTAACTACGAGGTAGTATCACCTATTCGCGGTGCCTGTGTGACATGCCGCACCCTGTCTTTCTTCAGCAATCATGATGATGATGATGATGATGTATTTAACGTCTGGTAACAAAAGGACGTGCCGGGCGCTATGCCGACATGGTCTATGCTAATCTAAACTATGTTACAGGCTACCGTCTTCACCTAACGTTCCTGTTTAATGACTCGGGCAAATTTTGGAAAAGAAATTGGTCTCCTCTATCCATTCGCATAGAAGAGAGGCTCCCTTAGCAGAACCTAATAAGAAATCAATGCTTACTTTGGCTATACGTTGGCGGAGGTAGTGCGGTGTAGCCTTGCGTCTACGCTTGTAGAAGTAGAAATGGACTGGTGTCTTGGGTTTCCCACAGCTGTAGTTGAGCAACGTATCTTGATGAGCGAATCTCTCGTGGTATGCTGCAAAGTCTCTATGATGGGATCTTGCTACGTATAGCCTTCCTAGTAAGTGCCGAGGGAGGCGGAGTTCGGGCGGCTTGGGGTGAAGAATTATCTCGAGGTCGGCATATTGCCGAGGGCATTGGGACAGCCATTTTCTGGCAAAGGCTTGGAAGGTAGCTACTTTAGCTTGCCTTTCTAGGTGCGCTAATGAGGGCTGTGGTTGTGATTTTGGGATTAGTTTGCAGGCTTCCTTGGCTAGAGCATCTGCTTCTTCATTTCCTGGTACTCCCGTGTGCCCAGGGCACCACCAAACATAAACCCTGCCGGGGGTTGTTCAGCTCTCTCTTTGTCTCCGAGTCTAGGAAGAAGAGAGCCTATTGAAGGCCCTAAATCTAGCCTGGCTGCTTCCTGTGCTCTGGGAGTATAGTCTAGCCGCGACTGCGAGGTTGTCGAGGCAGATATGGACGTTATCTGCCATACGAGCCGTAGGAGCCCGGGTAGCTTCCATCAGGCCGTAATACGCAGCATATGCCTCCGCAACATACACCTCAGTTTAGGAGCCGAGTGGTTCGGATCCGCGGAAGATCTGCCGTATAGCTTGGTACCCTACCCAGCCTGCTCCGGCGGAGGTACTGCTGCCGTCCGACATCTGGGACCCGTCAGTATAGATAATAATGTCCCGCTTGGAGAAAGTTGCCATCCTGCCTGCAAAGGAGAGGGCCTGTTCTTCTTTGGTCTTATTAGGTTCGTAGCCGACCCTGGCGAGGGCTGTCTGCCAGTCCGCTAGTTGCTCCCAAGGGGGGAGTTCTAACGGATCGATGTATTCGGTATTTTTGCTTACGAGGCTTGCCATTCGTCGTAGCCGTGAGTCTGGTCCTGATTTGTCCCTGAGTCTCGTTCGGAGAGGGTGTCGCTCGTCCAGACGATGGATTCTGGTGGATGCTGTGTAGAGCTTCGCGTCCAGTATCACCTCTGCTGGGGGTAGAGCCGCCTCGCGCTGTAGGATCGGTATAGGCGTAGTTCTATATACGGGGACCATCGCTCTAATGGCTTTGGTTTGCGTCGCGTCTAGTTAGTATAGCAGACTACCAACCCTGTCTAAGATAGTACGTCCATTCTTTATCCGGCTCTTGCCGGGCCACCATGCTTCAGATATATAGTACTAAATAGGTAATACATAAGAGGTGATCGCTCGACGAAGTAAGTACGCAGGTACGCCCCAGATAGTATTCCCTAGTCCCCGTAGTCTATTAACTACTTAGCATGCTTTTATAGAGAGGTTTCTTACGTGACTCTTGAATGTAAGTTTACGGTCGAATAAACGCCGAGCCAGCGTAGAGAAGAGCCTTCTTTAATAGCCTAAACTATATAATACTTCCTATCCAGTAAACCTATTGTGATTAATAGGTTTCCGTCTTTTCGTCTCTTGGTGAAGTAGATTAGTTCGGACTTATCGAAGTCAAAAGTGATTCCTTCCGTCGCGCCCTATCCTAAGGTTTCTTTCCATTCCTTAGTTAGGATATCATAATTATTCTCTAGTGATGTTAAGCTTACTAAGATAGCGACGTTATCGGCGTAACCAAACGAGATTACTTCCTTCCTAAGCGAGCTATACCTAGCTTAAAAAGAGGTTCAATATAGAGCATAAACAGAATGGGAGACACGGGTAAGCCTTATAATAGTCCGTATTTAAGACCGAAGACGTCTCCTAACTCCCTATCAAGTCTTATTCTTACTCTCCTTCCGGTAACAAAGCTTAAGACCCAGCGTACGAGGTTCTCCGGCCATCCTTATTCGTAAAGGCATCGGACTAGTCGTCCTAGGAGCACGACGTCGAAAGCCCCTTTTATATCGAGCATAAGCATAGAGGTAACCAGGCCTCTTTACTAGGCGTACTCGATATCGTAGATAGCCGCTGCGATAAGGTCGCTACAAGAGCGAAGAGGGAGTACTCCAAACTATTAATCGTGCAGAACACGATGTTTAACTACGATCCAGGCAAGTCGTCTAGCGATGAGTCTCTCCAAGCCTTTTCCGAGGACGGCCAAGAGCGCAATTGGCCTATAGGAGCGCGGGAGTGTCTTGTCTCTTTTTCCCGGTTTTGCTAGGATCACGAGAGTTACTTTTTTAAAACAAGTAGGATGCCAACCCTCGCGTATACACCCGCTATAAAGTGAGAGGACAATATCCTCGATAACTGGCCATGTTATTTTCAAAGCAGTCGTAGTGATTCCGTCGGTCCTAGGAGTCGTGTTTCCCGCGGTGAGAACCGAAGACCGTACCTCGTCCTTCGTAACCTGCGGGAAAGGAAGCGTAGCTTGCCTTTATAAGACTGGGCTTTCTGTTGGTATGTCCTCGGAGATTACAGCGTTTCTAAGGAGGACGCGGGTAAATAAGTCGCGCTTCTCTTTTAGTTGTGAGACAAGCGTGTCTTGGTTGTCTACATCTCGGAGTGGCGGGGTCTGAAAGGATCCTGTGGCTTTATGCTAACCGACCATTTCAAATATGTCTTTGCTTAAGGAGGCTGAGGAGATCTTATCTTTCCAAAAGGTATCCTTAGAGCGTTTAAACTCGTAGAGGAAGTCCTATTTTAGAGCTTCGACCTCCTCTTCTTCCCATTGGTAGTTCACTCCGGCTGCGCGTAGTCTTATTAATATCGCTCGCTTATTCGTATAGGCTCGGTATTTACGTATGCAGCTTTCGCTCCAATATGGTCTCCCTATACCTTTCCCGAGCGTGCGCTTTATGGAAGCCGTGAGTGCTTTAATAAGATAGTCCGTAAGCTGTTGTGCTAGGAGATCTAAAGACTGTGGGTCTTGGATATTGCTTATAGTACGGCGTATGGGTTGTAAGTTGCGTTTAATGATGTCGAGGAAAAGCTCCTCGTCTATTATGTCGAGCCGAAACCTTCCCGGGGTCTGGCTGGGTGAATCGATCAGGGCCAAGGGGACCCGGGTAAGCAGAGATTCGTGGTCTGATGTCGTTTGTAGTGACGTTTCTATGCTGGTGGAAGCCCCATGGAGGTTGCTGGACGCCCAGCATAAATCTAGGGTGTTGCCGCCTTTGTGCGTTGGTTCACCTATAGGTGACATTAGGACAAGGCTGGCGGCTTCTGCCCATTCTACTAGGTTTTCAGCGTCCGGGGAACTCGTGGCCTCGGGCTACTACGTTTAATAGTGTAAGTTAAAATCCCCCGCAATCAGTAACGTACCTGCATAGCGAGCGACGCATCATAGCGAGCGACGCACTCTCTCAAACCTTTCTACCTTATGTATAAGTTAACTTAGCCACAACGTACGAAATCAATTAAAACTATATATCACCCTCTTCCTCATTACTATCCCAAACCACTTCACAGGTTCGTGCGTTATGTCCAGGCTTCCCGCAATTACCACATCGTCGCGCGCGTGGTTCAGCACCTTCCGTACGACCCTCCTTCTGAGGGTTATTCTCTCCTCCAGCATTAACACCACCCTTCTCTACTTGTAGTGCCTCTGCTTCAGCACTATTAAGTGACCCTCCAAGACGTAGCCGGGTCTTTTTTGCCCTCCGGCGCTTACTTAGTACCTCTATCCCCGTACGAAGCTTACGGTTCTCAGCCTCAATAATAGCAAGCCTATGGGCTAACTTGCTAATACCTCTGGCCTGGAAGTCAATTACTTCGTACATTGGTGTTGGTGAGCTACCTTGATGTGCTTGGATATTCCTTTTAAGGGAGGTAGCACTTCGTACGCCCTCTAGTGCTGTAATTGGTGTCCTTGGGTCCCAGGAGCCTTGGCTGCTTGGCCGTGAGTTTGATGGTGTTGGCGTCTTTGGCTTGAAATCCAAGCGAGAAATAACCACTTCAGGGTTAAAAGGTACAAGGCCTGCCTGCCTAAAACCAGCTCGTACGTTATTTTCGCCCATGGAAGTAAAGAATGCTGCTTTAAAGGCAGGAAAGAAGTCATCCTTTGTACTATGGGAAATCTGTATCCGCATCATCTTCTCGATTTCCTTGCCGTACGAGTACTTTAACGGGCTAAAGCACCCAACATCAAGAGGCTGAAGCTCGTGTGATGAATGGGGAGGCATACAAAGAGCAATAATGTTTTGTTCCTTGCAGTATTCGTCAAAGTCAGTCGATTTATGGCTATTATGGCCATCAAGGATCAAGAGGCGATAAGAGCCCTTCGTACGAGTCCTTGTACACTGATTAAAGTGCATTAGCCAATCTAGGCCAATATCATTTGTCGTCCATCCATTTTCGCTTGGATGGATACGCCATGTGGCTGGAAATTGGCCATTAATATACCACGAGAGGAGGTGATATTTGCCCTTTACGATGACGTACGGAGGCAGCGCCCAGCCATCCGCACATACACCCTGAATGACAGAAACCCATTCTCGATTGCCAGGCTGTTTCGTACGAGGCCTTCCCTTACGGTCAGAAGTCGTAACAACCTTTGCGTGCGATAGCATTCCCATCAGGAAACCAGTCTCGTCAAAATTATAGATATCGTTATCCTGTATCCCATACTTTGCAATTGTGTTTCGCACAAGTGCAAACCAGCCTTGTATAATCGTAGGATCCTCAGCTAAGGCCCTCTGATAGTCGATTCGACGTTGAAACCGCATTTTCAATTCAGGGACGCGTCGTACGAAGTTCTCTGCCCATCGCGGTCCAGTACGCGTCCCATCGCGTGCGTTTAGGAGTTGGTCGGCCATTTCTCGTACGTCTTCTTGTCGCGGAGGGAACCCTCGATCGATTAGGTCAATAACTCGTTCAAGAATCACCTCCTCTTCTGTTATAGTCATCTTCATCGAATTTGGTCGTGTTTCACCTCGTGCGACGCGTCCAGCGCGTCGGTGGCGGAGGGTTGATTCAGGGACCTCATAGATAGAGGCAGCTCTTCGTATAGACATTTTCGGGTCTTTTTCAATAGCTTGGAGGGCAAGGGTAATTCGACTTTCAATTGAGGAGGATTGCATGTTCGTACGTGGAGAAAAGGTGACCTAAAGACGAAGAGGGTAGAATTGGGAGGACGTGCGTCGCTCGCTATGATGCGTCGCTCGCTATGCAGGTACGTTACTCGATCCTCAGGTTTGGGTTGCCAGGCCGCTAGGATGTTCCTGAGAGCCTGGCCAGATCGTAGAGAGCCACGAGGGGCGTTGTACACGTTAATGATTGTGAGGACCTCCTTCGTTCCTAAGAGGAGTCGTAAGAAGAGCAGGTCTATGGATGGATCGGGTAGAGGCCGTGTTTGTACGCCTCGTACCCTAGTTCCTCTACGGAGGTAGGTAAGTACCCTGGGACGGTCTTCGGTCTAGTTATCTACTGGGGTGAAAGTCTTAAAACCTGGGTGGTGTCTTGTGATCCTCCTCTCCTCCGAACGGATAGACGGCTCTTATATTAGGAATATATCGATCTAGGCTACGTAAGCTAGGTTTAGTGCTGTTTTGTGGGCGGATACCCGCCTGCCCACATTCGCTTATATAATTTGTAGGGTTTTAGAGGGCTATATTCTTCTTTTGTGTCTCATTCGCCAGGGTATAGTCCATTGCTTATTCTTCTTCACGGGAATGTCGATATGATAGTTAGGTCGCATTTCTCCACAATCTTTCTCCCTTAGCTCGGATGGCCCGTAGCTAAGCCTTATCTCTCCTCTAGACTACCCCCTTCACTACTTTGGGTTAGATAGGGCAAGTCGCATCGAAGGCGGCGTAAGGCCCGTTATACGACGGGTATTTAAAGGGGCAGTCGCAGCCATCGTAACCCTCAGTGCCGCCGCAGGGTGCCCGGTGTTGATCAGTTGTGTGGGAAGGAGAGCTGCACTTGAGGCATCTCTTCCTTCTGGTGCACGTTCGTTCGCTGTGAAAACCGCCGCAGCGGACATTAAGGAGACCTCTTCTCCTTCGGGAACTGCAGGTTTATAAAAACGCTGGCCCCTATTAAACGGAGGCGTCTTGGTAGTTGCCTTACGGCTTCCGCCTTGAACCAGGCTGTCACCGTGCCTAGCCTTTCGACTTCGTCCTTCCTGGAGAAGTATGCTTTTTCAGGCTTGAGTTTCGTCGAGACCTGGATCTCTTCAAGGAGCTCCTCGGTCGTGATTTCCAGCTCAGTGTTGGTTACTAGACAATGCCTGGTGTAAGGGACGTTTACGATATAGGCTCGGATCCAGGTATCGCGTTACTCGATCGCTTACGCTTAGAGAAGGGCAGCGATCTGTTCTCTATTCTCTAGCAGGACTTTTGCACTATCCATTGACGAAGGTAGGAGTGCTAATCCTGTCTTGATATGGTCGATCCCCTTGAGGGCTTCTCGGGCTTGGGGACTTAGCCTTTCCCGAACGAAGATGTATATATCGTAAGCTTTCTCGTTCCGAAGCGGGCTTTTAGGCGATAGACGTGCGAAGACGCGTAGATCCTTTAAGGCCGCCCGGTTTGTAGCTTATTTTGCGGCTTGTTTGGCTGGCGTTGGTTCATCCTGTCTTCTGGACAGTGGCTGGCTCGCCGCCGCCGCGTATAAACGGACTAGGGGCGGCTAGTTCTGGGTTGTGTGCGAGGGATACCCCTAGGAACTCAGGTCAGTCTCGCTAGGCCCTATGCTAATAGCGTGCATGGACCTTACTAGACCACGTTAATGCCGGTTTGAACGCTGTTTCTCCTCCTGAAGCTCTCTCTCCAAGAATTCGATCTTCGTCAAACAGTCTTTCAATAACTATTCCCTCTCGGCGTCCCGACGTAGGAGGTCCTGGACAAGATTCGAAAGCTTATTGATCTCGTCTTTGAGCTCAGAATTGTCCTGGTGGTTAACCTGCTCAACCACTCTGACCTTTGCAGTCGGCTTCCGGACTCGTCCCGACCGCCGAGATATACCGGCGTCCCCGTGAACCGTGATCGATGGCCCTATATCTAGGGAGACCGCTATGGTCGTGGAATTCAGCTCGTATGGGCTGATATTGAGAGATGATAGTGCAGTGGGCTGTAACCCTCTATAACCTTAACAATTACTAACAGTGGATACCTTTCGAGGTATGTGTTCTAAGTGTGTTCACTTGATTCTTCAGCAATCAGCGCTGAAGAAAGCCAGGGGTTTGCCATGGCCTGAAATCCGTGTCATGTGACTACGGCGTTCATCGTCCCGCAAATGGACATGGTCGATTCCTTTCAAAGCGCGCTATTGACGCTCTTTTCTCGATCGCGTTGAAGAGGAGAGAGAGGGGTTGGTGCAGTCGATTCGACCGCCCAGGAATGCGAAGATGGAGAAGAACAATCAGAAACGAATTTCGTAACTCGCCCGAGAGTTTGAAAATCTGAAAAAGAAAGTTATGATGTAAGACCACCATCAGCTGAACGAGTACCTTATGCAAGGTGCAAGCGGTGCCAACAGAGAAAGGTACTTTTGCTCTCCGTGTTCGTCCTCCCAAGCCCCTTCACTCCCCCGAGGCCGCTCTCACCCGGTCTACTTTCCTCGCCTCCCGGCCTTTGCCCGGGTAGTGTCCGTACCCGCGCCGCCCCTCAGCTCCGTGTCCAGTCGAGGAAACCCATCCGACCGAGTCTTGTACCCCGCCACCCGTTCCCCGCGCCGAGACCTGACTGATCCACGAAACGTAAATAGATCCGCTGCTCCCGCACCTATCCATGCACAAACTGTTCCACAACATCCACCAAGTGCGAGTTCCGCGAGAGCGACTTCAAGCGGCCGCCCGTGTCCCGCGAGTACGTCGCGGCCCTCGAGTCCCGCATCGCCTCGCTCGAAAGCCTGCTGGGCAACCTCAAGGCCGCCGACGGCGATGAGCGCAACCAGATCCTCGACGACCTCGAGGTCCAGGACTATGTGCCCTCCTTTTCTGGTCTGCCTTTGGCGGATGAGATTGCGCTGAGCGAGGCAATGACCAAGGCTTCGTTTCAGGAGATGACTGACGGTAAACCCAGAGCCCTTGTTTCCTTTTCCCTCCTTACCGCTGGTCGACTTTAATGACTTTGGACTTTCTGCTAATTAACCACAGGCTCAATGATCTACCACGGCCCAACAAGCATCTTCCAAAATGAAGTTAGCACCTCAATGTACCCAACCAGCTCTTCCACAGCCTCAAAACCCTCGCCCTTCCACGAAGACAAGGCCAACCTGACCAACCACACTATGCGCCTCTGCATAGCCCTCTTCTTCTTCTGGCAGTACCCGCTCTTCATGTTCATCGACCGGGAAGCCTTCATCCAAGAATTCAAAGACAACCCCGTCGACGGCAACTTTTGCTCCCCGCCGTTGATCTACGCCTGCGCCTTTCTGGGCGCCCTCATGTCCAAGGATCCGGAGATCAGAACTAGGGCACAGGGGTTCGCGGTCACGGCGCAGACGATCTTGACCACGGACGAGTTGGGCGTTTCGAGGCCTACATCGGTGCAGGCGTGGTTATGTCTTGCGTATTATGAGACTGGGGTGAGTAATATGTCCAAGTCATGGTTGTATACAGGTAAGGGCCTCCTAGGTAATACCGAACTGCTGGGACTGTGATCTGATGGAGTATCACCAGGTATTGCCTTCAGAATGGGCCAGGACCTTGGCTTACAGAGAGACCCTGCGCACTGGGGACCAGAAGAGAAGCCAAACCAGGCCAATCCATTCCCATTCAACAACGAATTTCGACGCCGAATCTACTGGGGCTCTTTCCTGACCGACAAGTGAGACGCCTGTATGATGTTCAAGCTGCTTGGTCTAACATCTTGCCTCTCACAGAATGTTCAGCCTATTCTTGGGTCGCCCGACATTTATGTACGAAAATGACGCGGATGTCAACATCAGCGAGCCCCTGCCGTACGTCAAAAGGGCCATTCAGTACCGTCTCCTACGTGTCTTGCTTATTGACAGACTGAACAGACACGACCCGCCAATCTGGGAAAACTGGCTCTTCTCACACGACCTCGGCTTCCTCAAGACCATGCGTCCAGCCGGTCCAAAGCTAACACTCCTATTCAACCAGCAAATCGAGTTGGCCCGCATAGTCCACGACATGCTATCCCAGACTTTCTCCCCCAAGAAGATGAAGGACCCAGCTGCGAGGGATGGAACGAAGTCTCCCTCAACAAACTCAACGCCAGGCTCGTCGCATGGCACGAGGCGCTGCCTACCAGCATGCGATGGAAGAAGTGGTTCACAAATAAAGACATCCTGCAGCCCAACGTGTCCATTCTACAGTAAGCCTGCTCCGAACTCGTTCTTCTCTCGCATGGTGAGATGCACTATCGAGCCCTGCTGACGGTATATACCAGCATGTTCTACCACAGCACTCGCATCTGTCTAAACCTCCCCTTCCTAGCCTCCGTCCGACACATCCCTTCCACCGCAGACTTGGGCGCCAACGACGACATCAACCCCGAGACGTCATCAAGCAACCCAATCATCAAGTCGCTAAGGATATGCCAGTCTTCTGCGCAGGGTATAGCCGACGTCCTGCAGCGCTTCAAGAGCCAGCATACGCTAGGCAATGTGCCCCTCATCTTCGTCAGCGCCACTATCGTCGCCACGAACGTGGTTCTGGTGACGACGAGGCGCCAGGGAGGCGCGGTGCCGCAATTGATGAAGGATACGTTGCTGCCTGTTCTTGATAATGCCCTGGAGGAGATGTCTGCTTCGTATAAGCTTGCGGAGGAGGCTCGAGCCAAGGTTCAAATTGCGCTGAATACCAAGGACCTACACCGGCATGCGGAGGTGGGACAGCATCCCGAGGCCATACCAAGGGGTGCAACAAGTGAGACTGCTAGCGTCACCGAGTCGGAAGTTTCGGTGGTGGATCCGGCGCTCTCTCGTCCGGATGTCCCCCCTAAGACGACAACGACGGGCCCAGGCTCGGGGACGACGACGACAAAGGTCCCTGGCTTCATAAGCCCCGAGCAACAGGGCTGGGAGCCGATGAGCGTTCTAGATGGTGAGGCGGCCTTCTGGGGGAACCTTGGCAATGACATATTCGCCGGTTCAGAGCTAGAGTATCTCGACGGCGTGACGGAGTTCGACTGGACCGACCAGCCGCCGATACCTTGAGCGCTATGAGAACACACCTAGAAGCCAATCTTCATGCACTTGAACCAAACAGCGTAGCCAGCTCATTTTACTTTTTGTTTCTATCTTCTACGGCGGCTTCAGCCTCGTGGCTTACCACTTGTATTGGCAATTCGTGCAATTCTCCCCGCCGCACCCGTGACGGAACTCCTCGATGACGCTGACGGGCTTCGTGTACCGCAGCGTCGGGGTGTAGTCGTGATCCAGGCCAAAGACCTTGGGTCCTGCAATCTCGAGCGCCCGCTCCGTGGCCCAGAGTGGGTGTCCCGCCATGATCATGACAGCGACCTTGAGCCCGTACCTATACTCCTGGACGCCGATGGCTTCTCCGGTCGACGTGTCTAGGAGGAAGATGAGATCGGGTACAGTAGCGATGACCTAAATGTGACAATATCAGTACAAAACCCCCAATAACGATGAGAGAGAGGAAGAAGATCGCCTTACCGTTTCGATGCCACTCTCACCCTTACCCAAAACCCCCAAATTCTCATTCATAAACGGCACAACAACCTCCTTCAACCCCTCTCCAATCCGATCTGTCTCCGTCTCCATCTCGCTCTCACTAAGCCGCTCAACGGTAACCTTGCCCAAACTATGCGCCGTCGCAGTCAACGTGCTCTCCACGCTCCGAATCTTACCCTGGAACAGCACCCTCGCACTCCCGGGCCCGCCAGCGGCCTCGATAATGTCCTTGGTGACAGTCGAAACCGTACCAGCCTGCTGCGCCAGCGCCACTACGCGGCCCAGACGCCAGGCGAGTGAGTATGTGTTGGGGATACCCACCTCACGCATCAGCTTGCCGGGGATCGGTCGTCCCGCGGCGCCGGCAGCGGAGCCCATGGCCACGCAGGCGTCGCGGATGGCGATGCCGGCCGAGGTCTCGTCCGTTTGGGTGGCGGGAATGACGACGTTGTGTCCTGTGCCGCTGCAGAGAGTTACGGGGAGGAGCTCGTTGACGGATTTGGCGTGGATGTATTGCGAGACCATTTCGAATTGGGGGTATGCGCGTCCCATCATGTCGCCGTCCACGGTTGGGATGTCGTAGTAGCGCGAGCTTCCCCAGATGAGCGTAGCGACGCCATTGGCACCGCCAATCTCCGTAGCGATGAGCCTCTCGAACTTGGTCTTCATCTCCTTCTCCATCTCTTGCATCGCATGCCACACGCCGTCACCGCCAGGTCGCTCGATACTCACCGCCGGCGTGCCCACGCTGGCAACTGGTGGCATCATCTCGTCGTCCTTGAGGTCCTCGATCCGGATAATCTTCATCGACTCACCCTCAGCCAATAACTGCTTCAATTGCAAGTATGGCGCGTAGGGAGAACCACCACCGCCGCAGCCCAGGATGTAACACCCGATGGACAAGAACCTGAGATCAGTCTCAGAGAGCGTCCACAAGCCGTTGGATTCGACCTTGGGCTTATAGCTCTTAAGATCGACTACCACGTCTTCGGGGTGATCCTCCACATCCTCGGCCTCGTGCTTCTTGGTCTCCTCAAACATCTCCTCGTCGACCAGCTGGTCAGGCGCGGCCGTCTTCACCATCTCCGAGTACACGCGCTTATGATCTGCCGGCAGCGCAACCTCAATCTTGATGGAAGTCTGGTTCTCTACATAGGGAACACCCGCGATTTCCTCGTGGAGGACAGTCACGGAGCTCTCATCGCCGCCCTTGGCGACAGCGTTCTGGATAGCCCGAGCCTTAACTTCCGCGATGCCTCCCTGGATGTTCGAGCCGTAGACGATCGTCTCGGCAGAGCCGTAAACCTTGGCAATGGACGCGCCGATCGCGTTGGCGACGCCGGCATGCTTGGGAACCACAACCTTGCTGACGCCTGTGAGTTCCGACGGGCAGAGGATGGAGCCGCCGCCGACGAGGATAACCGTGCATGGCTCGGGCGACAACTTGGCGCGGTCGATGACGGCCTCGAGCATCTTACGGATACGCGCCTTGCCCTTCTCGGCAATGTCGCTCGTCAGGGAAACGGCCGTGGTGCCAATCTCGGCACCCGACGCGACTGCGACGTCCGTGGCAGTTGTGACGTCGCCTGCGAAGCATAAGGCCTTGGTGATGAGGTCGTGGCCTACACTATCAGGTCCAACGGCTACAGAACCGTCTTCTGCGCTGTGGAGAATAGAGCCTCCACCCAGACCGATGCTCTCGACGGAAGGCATTTCCAAGTTCACCTTCACCCCGGCCAACGCCGTGTAGCTCTTGGATAATCTGGGGTATCCGTTGCTCAGGAGGTAGCCCACGTCAGACGTGGTGCCGCCGATATCCACAACGATACTGCCCGACTTGTCTATCGAGTCCTGTGCGAGGAACGCAGCACCTCGAATGGAATTCGTCGCGCCCGACGAGAAAATTCTGATGGGAGCCTGCATGGCTTCCGAGAAGGGCAGAAGGTGGCCGGCGTTGGAGGTCAAGTACAGCGGGCACTGGAGACCGATGCGGCGCATGGCGCCGATGAAGGCTCGGATGGTGCGCTGCGCAAAGTTGAGAATCGAGGCGTTGAGAATCGTCGCATTTTCGCGGGCGAGGAGTCCCGGTCCGGCAATGTTGTGAGAGAGAATGATGTTGACATCGTCACCTAGCTCGCTGGCTAGGATCTTACGGACTTCATCTTCCTGGTGGTAGTCCTTGTCGGTACTACACCCGATGCCGATGACTGCGACGTTCTTGAGCCCCTTGGACTTGATCTGCCTCGCCTGCTCGCGGATAGACTCCTCGTCGATGGGGCCGATAAGAGTGCCATCGATGTTGCAGCCACCGGGGATGATGGCTGAGTGGCCGTTGATGATGCGCTTCAGTGCCGAAGGCCAGTCCGCGAAAGGTGGGGTGCCTGTTGAAAAGTTGTGAGATGCCAAGCGGAGAACGGCAATCTTTTCCACGCGGGACGTGTCTCTTTCAATAATGGCATTGAGGAAGTGCGTTGTGCCGATGGCGAGCGCGGTGATGTTGGCGGGGTCTGCGGTTGACGTGTCCAGCAAAGCTTTCAAGGTTGCCTGGACGGAGTGAGTGACGTTTGACGTTGTTGGGGCTTTGTGAGATGCGACGACAGCATCCGTGCTGGACTTGGAGACGTCCAAGAGCACACTGTCGGTATTGGTACCTGCGAGGATAGTTAGTCCTAAGAAGTGGGTGATTGTGTCTGACTTGTAATCCAAGCCGGGATTTATTCAAAGTCTCTTACCTCCAACGTCGACTCCCACGACCAAAGTGCCGTCTGATGCACTCATCTTGCTCGTCCAACGTTGTTGACTGCGGGGTATGAGGGAAATTGTGGGAGCAGCTCGCGCTATTAGCAGCACCGACCACACTCTAGTTCCAAGGTGCGCGAAACTCGATCTCAGTAAAGAAATTTTGGGCCAGCAGGGCTGTTTGTCAGTCCTTGGTCGTTGATAATAGGTGGTGATCGTGGGGTGATGACCTCCGAGTCCTTTTGCTGTGGAATGATGCAAAGAATCAGCCGCGCGTGTGCCGTGTAGTGGGGGATCAAGTATGAACCGAGTCAACGTCCGTTCTTCGGCGGCTCTCTTCAACTCTTTGTCGCACCAATACTGGAGCGACCCTCTCGCTTATTATGCAAGTGTAACCACTTTTGCAGGTGCATTGGTATGGGGAAGGTCAGTCGGGATGTGGACGATCGGAGCCTCGGATTTATCAGATTGATCTTATCTGCGCAGGGTACGTATTCGTAGGGCTATCTTGGCTATTAACCATCAAACCAATCACACAAACTCACGGCTACCCACATCGTGACGCACCATCAAGATGCCCTCATGGACACTGGTTACATAATCTCAACTGCAAGACTGTAAGTGTTGAATCGTGAGGATTTAGCTGTCATGATCACAATTGGTTCAACGGTTTCCGAAAACTCCGATGAAAGTTAGCTAGGAATGAAACCATGTTTATCACTCCATGTAGAAAATCGCGTCAATCCTTCCCGCCTCCAGTGTATTGGCAAAGGCCAATGCGGACTGTGTCAACTGATTCCAATCAACTTAATCGCGGGGGTTTTAGGTTCAACTTATAGACAAGTAGTACTACTAAGGGAATGCACGGCAATCCCCATCATCAGAAAGACCGAAAGTCACAAACTTAGGACATTACGGATATACTAGATAAAGTCTTCATCCTCGAATGCATGACCATCGAGGAAGTGACGCTGTTTCTCTTATGCAGTCCAGATTTAGCCATCATTACTCCACAGTCAAACAACTCTCTTGGGCAGAGGTTCAAGAGAGCAGAAATTCTAGACACGAAGCTTTACATTTCTAGCGGTGCCTCCGTGTGGTTCTGCCGAAAATTGCAGCACCACGGCTCCTAAATGGTATTGCCATCCTCGGATGACCTCTTCATCGCCAACTTGAGACTTAGCAATGACGTCCATATCCATCAAGTGTACAGCAGTCGGCATGACAAGGTCCTCCATGCATGACGTGTTAGTTACGTGATTCAATGAAACGCATAAGTCATGAGGGAACTAAGCATGGAACCTACGTGTTTGTCGCGAGCTACGTTATCCTTGAAACAACAATCATCTTTGCTGTAGAAAGCGTTCTATACCAGAAGTCAGTGTTTCGGAAGTCCATGTGCTCGAGGCCACGTTGATCATCATACTGCAGAGCCAAGCAGCGTGGCTGTGAGAAAGCCTTGACCTGCATTTTCTGCTTGTAAAGATCAGCGTCTCGGCCTGGAATGGGTACACCAACACATCGCATCCTTTGGCGGCGACCAATCGCGGATGACACACTTTGGGCAATCAGCAGGTGCTCGCAGTATCGACTGTCACGCATTCTTGCACTCGGAAAAGCCCTTTGTGAGAAATCTCATTCTTCACTCCGGGTGTGCACTCCCTCCACTTCCAGTGAGTGACCCAGAGGGTAAGCACTTCAGCGCTCTTGCCAAGGCGCTCGGTTTCCCCGGCGGTGATGCCGCGGCGGAGCTGGAGTTCATGAGACACCAGCCTCCGCAAGAGCTCCTCGAGGCTATCCAGCATCACTGGGCTACTGAGGAGAAGCCTTTTCTGAGTTTCCGGCCCGTAGTAGACAACTTTACTCTATTTGATGATTATGAAGACAGATCCAAGGCAGGAAACTTCAGTAAGCTGGTAAGAGGGCCCCTTGCTCTGACTGCCAGTTGATCATTGCTAATCGACGTCAACAAGCCGGCCATTTGTGGAACCATGAACGACGAAGGTAACCCAGTCGCTTTGTATCATCCCGATGGAGCAGATCCATACTGGACTGAAAAGATTACAAAAGACTACTTCCTGGGACCAATGGTATCCATGGCGCGGTACGAAATACTCTCCTCAATACTTCGTATCACAAAGCGAGGTAGCAAGTGGAAGACTTGTATAGTAGAAAGTGGCTTGATTCCTCTAAGTGGAAGATCCGTATGAGGGTCATATCTATATACCGTACAAGACGGGTAATCGGCTTGTGGAAAGCGGTATCGTACGGCAGTAACCGGCAGCGCCACGTGTGGCGCTGCGACACTTCGTGATATTCTCAGTGTAATTGCTAATGATCTACTGAATAATAGAGCACGCTCTACTTATGTTCCCACGTTTCGCTTCTTGCTCAAAGACTATGCGCCTGCTGGTACCAGCTCATTCCCCAATATCAGTCCGAGGCCATGGTTACGAGCCTACCACAGCTCGGACATGCCTTTGATATTTGGGACCCACGATTGGGCTCGTGGCCCATCTACACCATTGGAGGAGAAGGTATCGCGAGCATGGCAGGATCTCTATGTCGCGTTTGCAGAAGATGGGCCGGATGGATTACGTAAGATTGGATGGAATGACATGAGTGAAGGCGTGGGCATTGTGCTAGGTGGTGATGAGAAGGGTTGGGAGACTGTCAGCCTGGAAGAGATTGACAACAGGTGAAGTTTGCAGAGATGGTTTGATGAAGATAATACTAGAATAAAGAATCTCCGTGAAGAGGAAGATAATCAGCCATGAGTATTGATTGTCTTGAAAAACTTTGGCGTAGGGCTACATTCCGATATTCGACATTGGGATAACCTTGATGAGATTGAATCTACGTGCGACTTTTACTTTTCCAAGTACACGCTGTTACATATGTCTGTAAAGACCTCCATGGTTCTCTGCCACCCTCCAACGACATCATCAACTCTCTTCGCCATATCTCTTCCCAAAGGAAGCATTCTTTCACTCTCCTTGCCCGCTCCTACTCCTGTGCCGGTGACAACATCATATATCACCTTGGCCGCCTTCAAATGATCACCATCTGCGGGGAAGCCCTCTGTTGCCGATGCAGCCATAACCTTGAAAATTGCATCCAGAGCACTACCGTCGTAGTCGGAAGGCGTAGGGTTACTCGCTAGCCTAACCGTCGGTCCCATGTTCGTGTCGAAGGACCCAAGCGCAATTGTTAAGACGCGAACACCGAACGGGGCCATTTCTTTCGCGAGGACTTTACTTACTCCTATTTGCAACTTCATCAGCCAGTAATTCGTGAGAGGGTCTGGAGTCATTACACTCACCATCCATCGCAGCTTTCGCAGCAGCATAAACGCCCATTGACTCTCTCCCTTCCAATCCAGCCCCAGAGCTGATATTCACGATAATACCACTCCTCTTCTCCCGCATGAGAGGAGCCAACGCCCTCATCAGCCGATATGGTCCAAAGAACACCGTATCCATCTGCGACCTCGTCTCTTCTTCAGTGAAGCCTTCTGCCGGGCCATGAATGGACCATCCAGCGTTGTTGACCAGCACATCGATATGGATTCCAGCTTTCTCGAGGTCCGTGATGATGTCTCCCGAGTTCAGATCGTCGACGTCGAGCGAGAGCCAACGCCCTCCTCCATCCTGAACTTCACGCACTAGGTCCGGTGTCTTTAAGGGATTGCGTGAGGTGGCGATGACGCTGTGGCCGTGTTGTTGCGCCAGTCTTGTGAGAGCTAGTCCGAACCCGGATGAGCAGCCGGTGATGAGCCATGTGAGAGGTCTGTTTGGGACAGCGAGCGGATGAGACATGATGATGGAAGTGGAATGTCTCTACAGCGGCTTTGATCAAACCCCGACAATAGGCATTTTGAATAACTCAGAGGACGAACGAATTTATATGCTTTGTCTTTCAGCCCGTAAATCCGGATGTTGAGGTTGAGACCAAAGGGTCAGATGTGAACGGCCCCGCATCGGCGTCTCACTAGGCATCGGCCGGCGCGGACTTAAGCCAGCTCCGGATTACGTCCGGGTCATACATCACAACACACCGGCGACTGGATTGCTTTTCAACATGTTAACTTTTCTATAGAACGTCAGATTTGTGCAGAAACCAATCACTGGTGTGATGACTTCGATGGTGTGGGGTTTGACTGGGCCTTCCTCGAGCTCGCAGCACATGAGTAAGCGCGTTGATCTCAAGAGCAACATGATAGATTGCTAACTCACTCAAAGCATCAACAGGAATTACAATCTAGTGTTCATTAGAATGTCAGATTCCCCCCACCTGAGTTGAGAACCTTGAGAAATCAGAACTTTTGGGACTTGTATTCCACCTTACTTTAGACAGCACGTCCATCAACTCAAGCTTGGCCTCGGTTGCACACTATCGACTTTGACCTCTCCCCGACCCCAACATTTTATGCACATGGAACAAATTTCGAGTTCTTATGTAGTAGTAGTAGTAGTATTTAACATCATCGGGGACAGGAGCCTAGCTATCTAACTAACTAAGCCCGATCAACCAGAGCGCCCTTTGGGTATATGATGTGCCGTGCCGCTATCTAAACAGCGTACGACAAGTCTGACAATCTATAATATACACTTTTCTTCTCGTACCTAGAGCAATAGAGATTATTAACTAATCCCTAAGGTCCGTTCAGTTCCAAAAAGCACGCCAGCAGGGGTTTCCTAACTCGGCAGAAGCGAATAGGCCTTAAGTAGCCCTACATCGTTCACAAACGACGGGCTATAACAAAAAAGCTGGCCCTCACAGGCGTAATTACCCACGAGTACATTTTTCTGTTTTCCACTATTATCTCGAGTAGATCGGGAAAAGTAAAGGAAGGAGAGGGAGGGTAAAGGTAGGGCTATAGCCCAAGAAGTATCGGTAGGTATACAATAAAGTGTAAGGCGTAGTATCTCGGGCTCGCTATTCCCTCACAGGGAGTGCGTTTCGAAGTACCGCGTCAAGCGCTCGAACTTCTTAAAAGCGCCCGGATCTCCAATCAGGGCGTACCAGTAAGCTTCGGCCTGGCCCTTCGGGGGCGGTAAGGGGCCCGGATCCTTTTTAATCCCGGCAATCGGCTATAGCGCCGCCGTATAGCGGTTCTTCGCACAGTATACTGGATAGGTAGGTAATAATTTCCGTCCGCAGTTACATTTGAAGTCCCCGTCGTGCTGAAAGCGCCTGTGATAGGCAAAGAAGTGGCCATGGCCAGAGCGGGCAACGAGCAGGTAGTACAACAGTAGACAAGGTAGGTCCAACTCCGGTAGACAATAGAGGGCAGCGTTAATATTCCTATAGCCAAACTTAAGTTTCTACTTAGATATATACTACCACCTCGAGTAGTATCCGCGGGCTCTAACGTAAGCTATCTTCGCTATTCGAGCATAAGAGGCTTACGGTAGGGGGTATAGTAGCGGGAGTACGGCTCTCTCCTTAGCAAGCTTATCAGCTAATTCGTTTCCAGGTATCTCGGTATATCCGGGCGTCCAGTGGCATTTGATATCCCTTGCTTATTAAGTATCGATTATCTCCAGTATAGCCGCTTACGAGCTAGCTGGAGAGAGTCCGAACCCTGAGATGAAGTTAAGAACTCCAGTATTATCAAGAAAGAGGTAGATAGTAATAGGGGAGGTAGCAGCTAGGTGCAGTGCTCACCATAGGCCCTCACGGGCCCCCTCAGCTTCGGCGTCGAATACCTCAGTATGTTCGCAAAGGCGCCCACGACCTTTTGCAATAACTTTAGGTCTACAGTAGATCGCATAGCTATATCCTACAGCGCCCTCGAGTAATATAGACCCATCTAAGTAGATCACTAGATCAGAGCGCGGCAGCGCCTTGATCATCCGCAGAAATGCGATAGAGACTTCCTCTTTGGTACCTCGCTCGGGCGCGGGGGGATTCGGGAAGACTAGGGTTGGGCGGGGGCACGGAGGTAGTAGCGCGTAGGTTCGCTGGAGTCTCGTACTCCGTCCACAGCGTCCAGGGGTGCGTTCCTCCAGCCTAGGGACCAGTGGGTGTTGGGGGTCAAGACGGCGTAGCCTCGAGTTCTTATGGCTCTGATTCGATTCAGGAGAAACTCAAAGGTTAAGACCTCCACGAGCTTGCGAAGAGGCTTGGGGGTTGATTACCCGTGTTTTGAGGCGTTGTCGGCTTGACATTTGGGATCAACAGAAGCACCATCAAAACCTACATGAATAGATGATTGTTTGCAAGGAAAATTCATCTTAGCTCTTTGCCAAAAGCCTAGATGAGTTTGGCTGCCTCTCTCATCCTCTCTTTGAACAAGCCTATCTTACGCCATGTGATTGAAGGCATTTATCGGAAAGGCTGAGTAGTAGTAGTAGTAGTAGTAGTGGTGTTTTACATCATCAGGGACAGGTGCCCAGCTATCTATGTAACTAAGCTCCGATCAACCAGAGCGCCCTTTGGGCATATGATGTGCCGTGCCGCCATTATAGCGTACGACAAGTCAGGCAGTCTATTATGTACACTTTTCTTCTCGTGCCTAGAGCAGTGGAGTTTAGTATCTAATCCCCAGGGTCCGTTCAGTTCCAAAAAGCACGCCAGCAGGGGGTCCCTGACTCGGCAGAAGCGAATGGGTCTCTAGCAGCCCTACGCCGTCCACAGACGGCGTTGCCGCAACAAGTAACCGGCCCTCGGAGGCATATTTGCCTACGCGAGCATTTTTCTGTTTTCTTATACTTTCTTATATAGAAGATAAAGGAGGAAGGAAGAGAGAGGGGTGTGGTAAGGCCGGGGCCTCAAGGCGTCGGTGGGTGTGTGAGAGAGTTGTGAGGCGCGGGATCTCGGGCTCGCTATCTTTGCAGAGAGTGAGCCTCATAGTAGCGCGTCACACGCTCGAACTTCTCAAAGGCACCCGGGTCTCTGACCACGGCGTACCAATAGGCTTCGGCCAGGCCTATCGGGGGCGGTAGTGGTCCCGGATCGTCCACGGTCCCGGTAATCGGCCATAGCGCCGAGGTACGGCGGTTCTTCGTGCAATATACTGGATGGGTAGGCGATAATTTCCGCCCGCAGTTACATTTGAAGTCTCCGTCGTGCTGAAAGCGCCTGTGGTAGGCGTGGAAATGGCCATGGCCAGAACGAGCAGCGAGGAGGTGGTGCAAAAGAGGACGCCGTAGGTCCAATTCCGGAGGGCAACGGAGGGCAGCGTCAGTTTTCTTATAGCCTGGTTTGAGCTTTTGCTTCGAAGTATGCCACCATCGTGAATGGTAGCCACCGGAAAGGCTGAGTACGTGACATCATCTACGCCACTTAGGCACAGAAAGTTTGCAAGAGACTGAACTCAAAACCATTAGTCTTAATTGCGCTCTATTTATCCGTGAATCAAGTGATGAATTCAAATCTGGGCGGAAGCAAACAGACAATTGCGCATGCAAGACTGTGATTGCCAAGATGTATATAAATAAACGTGAGCTAATGCGAGAGGTCCTCAACCGTAGAACCTTCCTTCGCTGCCACAAATTAAGTGCCAGAGTTTGTCGAATGCAGGTTACACGAAAGGGATGGCACAAACTTGCAGTTGACAACTTGGCATTCGTGACGGTAACAATTTGGAAACGGCGTGGTCGGAGGAGCTCCGCAACCCCTAGAAGTGAACCTCGCCCCCAATGCCAGATAAACCTGGCAACCGGCAAGAACTCCGTGAGATCGTAACATTGAAGCTGCGGGCCACTCTTGAGTAGTGGGCCAATCCATCACGAACGTTTCTCTGACTGTCACGATGGGCGCATGGGGATGATGGACAACGGAGCCACCTCCGAGTTCAACTCCGGTAGATTGGAGTCTTGGACAGACTCGGACTCGGACATTGAAAGCAAACCCCTGGCTTTGCCGTTGCGGCACAGCAGGATTGCAATAAATGCAAGGGGTGAAGTCAGTTTTTGGCCGCAAACGCGGATACCTTTCCTGAAAAGGAAGTTTGCGTACCGAGCGACTGGTTTGATTGTTGATCGCGACCCTTGCCAAGCCCGTGAACTCTATTGTTCGTTTTTTTAGCGCGATGTTACTTAGGTCTTGAGCGTTGTATTGGCAAGACATCAATCCGAAGCCTTCGGATATTGTGGCGTTCATCGGTACCAGCAGTTGCCAGTTGAGGCTTGCAAACTGTTTGATAAGATTGCTTCCCCAAACTAATCATGCCTACTTAATTATGCAGTCAGCAACATGTTCTTAGAACTTGAAAATGTGAGAGGAGGTGCTGGTGTGTCAAATGCAATAGACCATGCTGTCGCAGTAAATACCGACATGCCAGTATAGCTGTCAAAACCTAGATGCTTCCCCCCACCAGTACCACAGCAGGATGGAAGAGGAAGCCATCTCCGTTCGTCTGAACTCTGTGCAAATCCTGGTTCGGGAGCGAACTCTGCCGTTCTAAATGGGAAGGACAAGAAAGAGAGAACAGAATTCCAGGGATTGCCAGCCAAGAACTTCGGAAGTTTCTTCGGACTAGCAACGCAGGAAAACCTTCTCACTACATGATTAAGGTATGCACGTTTGCAAAATCAGATTGCATGCTGCAGCCAAGGCTGTTTGCTAAAAACGCATGGCCATTCTACGCCGCTTTCTGGCAGACCACACGTGCAGAGCCAGTACATCAGTGACAGTCAACACCGAGCACCGAACCGGGTTTTCGGGCCCTTGGATCTGCGAGTTGCTCCGACACCTACCTCTGCTCCCTTCATTGAAAGGATTCAAAAGCTAAGACTCATTGTTAGACAAACAGGAGCAAAAATGGAAACAGGAAAAAAACAGGGCCATTCGTCAATGTGTGACACGCCGTCAGCCTCCACTCAAGTCTGACAAAACCACAGTAAGCAAAGCAGGCACGCGGGCAGAGACAAAAGAAAATTGGGTCAGTGGCCAAGGTCAGCCTGTGCTCGCATGAACCAGTCGCCTTCGCTAACATCGATCTTCCCGCGAAACTCGAGGGGGCTGTGGACTTTGGCATTGGCGAATCACGTTGGCTGACTCTGCTTTTCGAAGTCAGACTAGAGCCCTAAGAGCCGGCAAGTTGCCTGCGGGACAGATTCGAAGTGCATGACATTTGGTTGTTGGCTCTTATTCGAAAGAGAGGGTTCCGGCCCGAGTCCGAGACCATACAATGCCTGAATTGAGACATTTGATCTTAGCACAATCTCGTCATCCACAGTGACAATCTTCCGATGTGTTCTAAAATCTAAATAAGATGAAATGATTCCCGCATTCCAACCCAATCGCCGGAAACTAATGGCTCATCACGGGCTCCAATCTCGCGGCCCCCAATATCACCACACGGAAACCAGGTCTCCCGCCGCGTGATTTGCCCTAGGGTCGGGGGGCTCTTTCAAGGTATAGGCAAGCAAGCCGCAAAGCACCTCATCCCCCAGTCCTCGCCCATTGCTCACAGACAGCCGGCCGCCGGAACCCCGGTCCCGGCGTGTTTGCGACAAGGAACATGGCATCAGAAGTGCCCCATCGTAGGGTCCGCCGTCTCATACGAGGGTGCAGCTTAAAAGCCTGGCACAAGAATGGAAAAAAAAACCATAGGAACCGAGGAACATCCGCGAGTTGAAGCAGCGTCAGAAACTCCACAGCGCCCGGCGGCGCTCCGGGGAGAGACGGTTAACGGGCTGCTGAATTGCCGTCAATGGTTCGGGAGGGCATGCGACGGTGCCGCGGTGGTGTCCGATGGCTTCCGCTAGAACAAGACTAGAAGATGGGAACACGAGTAGCTAGCCTTGCGCCTCTTTCATCTCTTCATCTCGCAACCGCCTTGGCCCGAGGATAGTTCTCTCTTAGTCTGTTCTTATTCATTGTTTTCTGCCCTCCTCGGCTCAACGCCTTTCGTCAGTGCCCAACGCGCGTTGCCATTATTAAGATGCAGAATTTCTGCAGAATGCTGAAGCTCGTCACACAACTTGCGACAACGCACGGTGGGAAAGAAAAACTTGGCCGCTTTTCATACTTTCAGGCTTTTGCCTCCACTAGTTCTCCACAGAGTTCAAACCCTTTCAAACAAAGCCCCGATCCTTCATGGTGCAGCCGGCGAGATACGATGAACCCCGGACGACATGTCAGAAACATTTAATCTATCAGTGAGGAACCCTTACGAACCCCCCAAAGCTGGGGCAGACAGGAGACAAAAGTATTGGGTTCTCAGGCCACTTTTACTCTGCTGGGTAGTATCGAACCCTTCCAATGGACCCCCTTGGTCTTCCAGAGAAAGGTCGAGATCCGCCTATGGATGATGGACCTTCCCCTGGACCAGTCCGCGAATAATCCGACATAATCCGGTCATTGGGCCGAGTACAGGGCAGAGTGCCGAAGGATTCGGCCGGTTGCCAATATATGAGCCATGGAGATTGCCCACGATCCGCTGCTGCAGCCTGCATGCGAAGCGACTTCAAGCGAGAGTTGATTCCCCCGAGCTGAGCCAACCCACGCGGACAACCCATACACATACGGATACAGACTCAAGAGAACAAGTGGTAGAGTCCATATCTTGCCTCTTCTCGAGTCATAATATCGGCGATTAGGCCGAATACTCGCATCGCCCATCGAGCACATCTCAGTTTTCTCTTCCCCGTCCCAACTTTGATCGAACATTGGCCACCAATGGCGTGTCCTGCCGGCTCAGACCCTCTAACCGTCACCATTTTCAACTAATTACTCCACACACAGCGTGCCGGATGTGCCACCAGGATAGGGATAGCACCGGCCAACTGCGACGCCATCTCTGCCCGGGCTAACGTCCCAAGGGGTAACAAAGGGACAAGACACACGCCCCCCCTTCGAGTCTGTGTGTGATGAGCCTGCCGTGCCTTGCGTGTCCGTCTTGGGGGCACGGGGGGCGGTCTTCCAGAAAGAAAGAGGTTCCTTCGATGCGGTTACTGAACCTGCCACACCGAAACTCTGGCTCTTCTTCGGGCGTTTCCTCCTGGTTATTTCGGCATCTTGGTTTGCTTCTCTGTGTCAAAGCTGGATGCACCACCACACCACCACTTACAAGTTGCAAACGTTCCTCGTGAACAATCAGCTTCGCCTCAGCTTTGCATTGCCGCGCCAGCCTCGGCCAGCCTCCGGTTGTCGCACAAGCTTTTGCCGTGCCGTCGGCGATTGCCCACCGAACAGAAAAAAAAATTCAAATTCTCCCATTGTTTGTTCATCGGGATCGGGCTACGCTACCATGGGTCCGCAGTGGCATCGCGAGGAGGTATCCAGGCAAGGCATCTCAATACCGGTGGGATGCTGGCCCCTGCCACCGCATCTGTGATCATTGATCTGGGCTTTCCTCTGCACAAAGCACGAGAGCAGGCCCCTCTTCCAGGGCGGGAAGTTCGAGGAGATTTTTCTCTCACTGGGCCCCCCGGGTGTTGATCCTTGCGCTCACGATGCTCCCCGACCCTTGCTCGCCTTGGTTCGGCGACCGTGTCTGGGCCCCCCACTCCCTGGGGTTTCCTTTCCCACCCTGAAGATACGCATGTTCGAAGTACGGATATGGGTGGATTTGTGTGGCACAAATGACGGCCCTCCATCCGCATATTCATCCAAGTCTCTCCATGGGTTGACCCCTCGATCACTATTCACTGCAAGTCCGGCCCCCTACCCGACATGCGCGGCGCTCCAGACCAGTCGTGGCCTCGGTCCGCTGCCATGCCACGTTGACGGGGAGCCTCCTGCATGTCAGTGTATCACATCGCTCGCTTTCTCTCTCTCTGCGCAGGCCAGTCCTCGCCTGCCATATACGGCCGTCGTCATGGGTGAACCCTGGGTATCCCACAGCCGGAGCTGGGAACCAGGGTCCTATGTTTGTCCTGTCCGGTATTCCAGCCATGGCCGAGTTCCCTCCAGACGTCGCCCTCGGTTAGGAGTAGGTACCAGAAACCACGCCGTCGTCCGGTCTCCGCCGCCGCCACCACTGAGACTTGCATAATACGTAGAAACGATGGGGAAAGGGGCGCGCCGTTTGCTAGAACAGTTCAACAGCCGTCATACCACCTTGAAGTGTAACGGCAACCACCGTGTGTCGAAACTAGACCGCACGCTACCGGCACACTGGTCTTGTGCGGCGTTGACCCCAAGCGGAACCGCCGCACCGCAGAAGAAGCTCCCCTTTGCTGCATCGAGCATCATCTCCGCGTTGGCATGTCGCTACGTAGGAACCACGCAACCCTTCCCGAGGAGCTCCCCCAAAGTGGCCTCTTCGTTCTTGTGCTTGTTGACTAAGACAGAGGGTGTAGAAGGCGTTTCACGACAACCTTAATCCCTCCCGTCCGCCCATCCTCCCACCCCTTTCACATCGTGTTGGCAAAACCTTTGACGCCTCCATCACGACCAACGACTATTCGATTATGACGCTCACGCCATGTTGAGGTGATACATATTTAGCTTGTACGACGACCCTGTTTTATTCTCCCGGCTCTTTTTGAAAGTGGAGGTTCTCCATCGTCTCTCACCTGGAAACACCCCAATATGAGGTTCATCTCTCTGTTGCTGTCTATGGCTGCGGTGCTCTCATGCGCCGCGGCCCAAGGCGATGCTGCTTCAGCTGTAGCATCGCTACCAAAATGCGCAGTATGTTACATCTTGAACGCAATGAACTTGCTCATGATGTAAATACTAACTACATGACAGCAAGCATGTCTTGTCACGGCAGTCCTCAGCTCCCCATGCGCGCCGACCAACCAGACATGTATCTGCACCAATGCTCCTTTGCAGGTCGAAGTTGAAGCCTGTGTTCTGCAGAACTGTACTCTCAGGAATGCTCTCAGTGAGTGACTTTGCCTTTCTCCGGGTGTCATCAAGTAAATACCCCCCAGACCTGTTGTCTAACCCGTCGCCCTCCCACAGCAACCAAGAACATCACCCAGACGACATGTGGCGCGACCCCGAGAGACCGCACGCCGACTTACAACACCATCTCCATCACAATGGGCTGCCTGTCTGGTTTATTCGTAATTATCCGCCTGGTACACAAGGTGTTTGCGACAATGGGTGATCTCGGCATGGACGACTGGTTTATCCTCATTACACTCGGCTCCGGTATCCCGGGAACTGTCATCAACACCCACGGACTCGCCGCCAACGGCCTCGGCAAGGACATTTGGACCGTCTCTTTTACCAAGATCAACGACTTTGGGTATTGGTTTTTCATCATGGAGCCGATGTATTTCGCCCAGGTTACGCTGCTCAAGATGTCGCTCCTCTTCTTCTACATGCGGATCTTTTCGCAGAGTAGTATCAAGAAACTCATCTGGGGCACCATCGGATTCAACGCAGTATTCGGCCTCACCTTTATCTTTGTCGCCATCTTCCAATGCCAACCGATTAGCTTTTACTGGACAAAGTGGGACGGAAACCGCAACGGACAATGCTTGGATATCAACGCCATCGCCTGGGCCAATGCTGGTATCAGTATTGTGTTGGATATCTGGATGCTCGCTCTGCCTCTATCTCAGATCAAGGGCCTGAACTTGCATTGGAAGAAGAAGGTGGGCGTGGCCATGATGTTCTTCGTCGGCACCTTGTAAGTCTTCAAACCGCGCCCATTTCCCCCGAGAATGTTTTCTAACATGACCCCAGTGTTACCGTCGTCAGTATTCTGCGCCTGCAGTCCCTAGTCGCATTCGCAAAGTCCCAGAACCCGACCTGGGATCAATTCGAAGTCGCAACCTGGTCCACCGTCGAAATCAACGTGGGCATCATCTGCGCCTGCATGCCCTCAATACGTGTCATCCTCGTCGGCTTCTTTCCCAAGTTGCTGGGCACGACACGGCGCGGCACATCCGCAGCAGCCAAGTACTACATCCAATCGAGCGGCAACGGCCGCAGCCGGAACAGGACGCTGGGCAACGATGCCAAGGTCAGGACCGTCGATCGCGACTCGGGGCTCTCGAGCAGCCCGAACGGCATCATCTACACCAAGGAGTACACTGTGGACTATCACGACGAGACGAGCTTGGTTCACATGCGGGAGTTGGAAGCGGGCAGCTCAAGGACAGGGAGGACGGGACGAAACGGATCCCCGTTCTGATTTTCCTTGGTTATTTCTCCTTTGTTACTAACGGAATTTTGGCTCGAAGTCTGCGCTTGCAACGAGTTGTATGACACACTATGTTTTTTTGGATACCACAATAGCGTGAGGGACTACCAGAAGGTATGCCCAATGGTAATTGACTTAATCGACTCACCGAAAGATCTCCCTACGGAATTTATGGCCCGAATTAGTGCGAAAATGTTCCGAAAACCACGAGATCGTCCGTTCGACGGCGGTTGATCCTTCAACAACGAACCGCTCGGACCCCTTCTTTGATCGTGTGATTGAGATGGCCCCCGCGCAAGCAGCGTCCCTAAACAAGCAGAACTTCGGACTTGAACCTGAGAACGGGAATAGTGGCTTCTTGGCCGGCTATCACAACCGAGTTCTCGACCGCCAATTCCAAGTTCCTTCACCTCATCGTCGGTGGTTGAATCCATTTCGGACACCCTTCCAAGGTCGTTGCCCTTGTACAAGGGGCTGGTGGTTGTCCAGGGCCCCCAATGACACCCATTTCCACTCGGAGAGATACCTCGACATTTGGCTCCGCACACACTCAGCCGGATTGAGTCCTTCTCAGGGCCATGAGCGGGCCGTGGGCGGATGCACTGTCAACGTGGTCTTGGCCTAGGACAGATAAGCCCATTGTTCGCTATCCGCTCTCGCCTTAGCCTCTTGCCTAATGTGGCACTCGTTACCCTTCCAGAGCTTACGCGATATCTTGTAGCGATTGTACATCCAGCCGGTTTGGCTACAGTTTTGGGTTAACGTTCATTCTCTACAGGTCTAGTGGGGGAGGTAGCCGATGGCTCAACCAGACAGAGGCGGCGTCCCCCGGCAAAGCAACCGGGTGTTATTCTGAAGGCGGGTGTCCGCGTGGCGCATTGCCTGGCGTATGTTACTGGCCAATTGCAGATTGAGCAACGAGGTGTCCCCTTGCCAATGGCAGCTTTGCCCGGATCTGCATTGACGTGTCTCAGTGGGTTGCAGCCAGCAGTTGCCGACGCAACATGTGGTCAACCCTATGGAACCCCCTTGAGAAGCTATTGAAAATAGGTAGATGGGGGTTTGGTGCGGTCTGACCGTTGCGGATCGACATCAGGGGTTAGGAATTTAAGCAATGACTTGAGACGATCTCATCGTCTCTGAGACATCAAGTTGTTGAGTGAGTGGGATAGGGCGCATGCATATTGGTGTCGGTAACTCCATGCGCATTGCGTAAGAGTCTTTCTGTAAGACTCTTTTCAACGATCTGCGCCGAAACCTTGCGTGACGACTTACTTCAGTCGCTGTTTCTGCAATACTCACCTGACGAGAAGACTAAGACTAACGCTCAATAGCATCGGTGATCGAATCTCTTGCTGTAAACCGGCCATGCTTAGTCGAGATCGATAAGACGGAGGATGAGTGATCAAATGGTCAAGAACAGTGGTGATGCTGAATAGGTTGGGAGTCAACTACGCACATATTAAATCTTTTCCTTGCGTCTTCGGCAAGTTTGCTCGCTTCTCGCGGATGTCTGCCACAGGTGCTCCTCAACAAAAGTTTAGCTTTGCAACACTGCCATCCCTGATTTGTGTTGTATAAGAAACTAAGTGTAACGACGGGCAGATTCACTGAGACTCCATGTTATACTAAATAGAATATCGAGCGTCATTATGCATCTACTTACTCAGCGAACTGAATGCACTTCGGAGCATGAAGCGTGCACTATGCGACCCCGATGCGAGGGGCTTCTTCCATTGCCACGCTCTCAAAGTCAATCTTGTCAGCGGGATGAAACGCGCTTGGGGGCCACATCATTTACCAGAATCTCACAACATCTAACGGGGAGATTTCGAGGTTCACCACTTGCGACCTAAGCGATGGGGCATTCTTCAACATCGATGCGACGCTGCGCGCTTGGGAACCATTTGCGCTTTGACCTTTGCGTTTCCAAGACTCTAGTAGACTTCGCTTGCGGGGTTGCATGTAAGTAATAGGTAGAAGGGGCTACACTATTGTCCATGAGGGACACTGGAGTGGGAATATGGATGGTTGTAGTTGTCACTCACCATCGTTTTACGCTTATAGGCTATTATTGAGGCATATCGCGCTTGGAGTTACCATTAGCCGATCGGCTCTTTGGAAACATGTTGCATCGATTTTGTAGTATTGAATGCCTCACTCAAAGTATGAGAGCAGACTTAGTCGGCCCTTCTACTGTCTTGCCCTCAGCCGGATCAAGCTGGGTCTAGGAATGCCAAGCGGCAAGTGATGAGTGCGTTCGTACTCCACTACCTTAAAGTGGTTCATTGTCAACTAAGGAGTACTGCGGTTATATCAATAATCAAAACTAGAGGTTGGTTCCAGTCTATGTGTTGCCCCTGACTGCAGATGCGTACTGTAGACGCTGCCGTACCCTTGTTTGCCTTAACGCGGTTCGCCTTGGTCTAGCTCTTCGGAAAATCTTCAATAGCTACTTTTCCGCTGAAGGTCATCGGAGCGATCAAGTCGAGCCTTCACCATGTGTGTGTGTGTTCTTCTATGAAGACACCAGTGCATTCGTCTAAGACAGTTCTCTCGCAACACTGAGGCGTGACGCGTGAAGTTTCCCAGCCACAGACATTCAAGTATACATACTTGAACAAACAAGTCAAGCATCGCGCATTCAAGTAGTTCATCTTAGCATTTCAACTTACGCCACAGTCGCACTTGTCTCAGGCAACCCGGAGTTGTCGACTTCGGACATGAACAGTAGTGTCAAGTGACCATGGGTGACAGAAGGAGTACTCGACAGCTTGAACCGCCAACCGCTGCGAAAGCCAAGCCACAGTTCTCAAGCAAATGGCCAGTATGTGATATCTTTGGTCTTGCAGATACGGCGAGGCTAGCCGGAGCGAACTAGCCGATCGACCGAACCCTTCCTGGAGCCACTTTCCAGTGCGGTGACAAGTGCCGGCTTTAGCTCCTGCTTCGACAATCAAGCTTACTTGTTCTAGCGTCATCCCATCACCGCATTCACCGGCGAAACTAGTCAGTTCAGTCAGTCTACCCCCTCGCGAACCATTTCATGAGTCAGTCGACTCCGATGCGAAGCTAAAGTTGCCCATGAAACTCATCACATCTTCACACTCGAAAATGCGTAAGCGTGGTAGGTCATCAGGAGTAGTTTCACCTGGCAGAGGTTCCGGTCGGTGTAACGGTGAGGAGGAAGCTATATGCAGGGCAAGTACAGCTAGATTCGAGACAGTCCCAGTTGTGAATCAGATGCTGGCGAGTTTCGTGGAAGTCGACGGCAAAGTACAGGTACTCATAAAAACGACATAGAAACTACAAAACTCGCGCTAGCAGATTGAGCTGTGGTTCTCACATCTTTTGGGTCCTCAGGCTCTGCTTCTGGATGAAATGGTCTTATGATTTGGAGTAGGATCTAGAAACACAAAAGTCATTCTCATACCCGATGAGGAAATTCGGGGGACAGAAAATAACAATGGCAACTTACACTACTCACAAATGTAGCGCGGACTTCTGATTGCATTGCATGAGAAAACCCATGGTCATTCATCCTCACTAAACACGATCGAGGTCTTCCCAGCTACTTTCCCCATGCCTCTTACTTCATCAAAGCCTAAGGTATTCAACGTGAATCAAATTATACAGTGGATAGGGCGTTGTAAAATCTGACGGATCAAGGTTAACAACAAAGGCTGCGAAGCTTGCCTGTAAACGTAATAATAGTTGCTGTAAAGCTTGTTTCACGTCATAGTTGCAACTTACTTTGAGCAAGGCCAATCGGATAATAGGCTGTGTCACCACTCACCATTCTCCAACGGAGAGCCAAAAGTTCAGACGATTCTTCATAACATCAAAAAAAGACGACATTCATAAGAAGTATTAGAAAATCCGCGACCAAAGTCTTCGTGGGCAAAACATTGTGATCAGTGGGAGGCTTGAACTCCCGGCCTTGGCATTACACAACATTTCTGGTGACATATTAGTACCACGCTCTAACCAACTGAGCTAACCGACCAATCAGTTGAAGACTTGACCGAGAACTTGTTTTCAAGTACCCCACCTTGACTCCCTTGCCCTCGCTAGGTACTGCATTTTTGTCGTTGAGCGGGATAATGCGATCTTGTACCATTAAGTCACAGGCGGAAATTACTATTTCTCTTGTTCTTGTTGAAATGACTTCAGAAATGGCTTGAGATCCTGTTTGTGGTTGACTAACCGAGACACTCTTGCAAGACCAGATCAACAACTCTAGATACCAGCCTCTAACTCACACCAACTCTATACCTGCAAGTCGCTCCACGAGAACTCCGGTCGCATCCATTCATAAGTGTCCAAGAGATCAAAATTGAAATCTAACTGGGCCGAGAAGTCCCACTCCATGGCATCGCCAGACGGATGGCTGTTCGGTGCCCCGTTGAGCGCCTCATCCAGCACCTGCTGCACAATGGCCATGGTGCTCGCGCAAATGCTGCCCGAGGCCTCAGACGGGCTCACCCACTTGAGGAAGCCGACTAGGAGACTCAGCACCTGCACAATGCCAGATCTGGTGATGACCTTTCCGTTGCTGTCTGTGACAGGAACTCCGCTGTTTGCGAGAGTCAAGGTTGGCTTCAGTAGCTCTAGGCAGAGAATTCCGCCTCCTGGAGCGGCGTATGCCATGACCTAACGAATTCGCGAATGTCAGTCATGGTATTCCATGTGCCTGGAGTTTCTTTGGATTTGACATAGTGTTGAACTCACAAGCCACTTAAAATCCTCACACAAGACACCGAGACTATGCGTGTCAGTCCATAACAGCAACGTTGTCGCTGTCATCTCATAGCTGACCGACAGCAAATCCCGCTTGTTGGAGCAGTCCTGCCGATGTAGAAGTCGCTCGATGAAGAAGAGGTTCTGCAAGTGCTCCAATTGCATGAGCAGCCGCACGTGGAACATCTGTCCAGTGAGACTCGGATTTCGTATGTCGGATTCTTGGAACCGCATGATGGCCGGCATCTCGGGCGCGGCCGCGAACTCTTTCGCTTTCAAAGCACTATAGATTTGACATGGGATTAGTATTTCCTTGGCTTGGACATCTCGTATGGTTCCTCGGCCTCCCACTTACAGCAGAACTTCCACCGATATAGCCGCTTCAGGTCCTAACGCAACCTCAAAGATCTCGTCACGGATGATCATGAGCTTATACCGAGCTCGCCAGAACGTGACCGAGTTCAGCGCCCCGTCGGGGTTCCACCCCGACTTGTCTAGCGATCTCACAGCCTTGTTAATTGTCTCGTCGTCGCATAGCAGGTACTCGTCCCGTATATCGAGCGGCATTGGCGTCAGGATGTACCGGCGACTCAGGGCGGGCGGTCGCCCCGTGATCGCCGAGCCGACCTTGTCGAGGACGAAAATCTTCACGAGGAGTCGTCTCCGCAGCTCGGTTGCCAGGGTCGGTTTATAGGGCCCCTTGTTCTGTTCGACGTGCAGGCCGAGGAAGGTGAGGAGTGAGACCGTCTCCCCTTTTGTCATCCATGTTGAGCGACCTGTGCCACACGTCAGCCGCCTGCCCATAAAGATTACATGCCTGGAATAGGGGCCGAGAAGTGGCATATTAGCAGTAACTTACTAGTATCTCCATCAACGACAGACTCAATAATCATCCGTCTGAAGTAAAGATATAGCAATAGCGTGTTTCCAACCTCATTAGCCTGCCTTGCCAAAGTAATGCAGTCAAAGATACACTTCCTGAAAACATTCTTCTGCCCGTACCCCATTTTTCCAACCTCCGTCCTCGGAAGCTGCTCATTTCGAAGCTTCATCTCCCAATAAATGAATAAAAGCCCCAGCGTCTCCCACCTTAAGTTCTCCTTCGTAAACTGGGCCATCCATAAATCGGGATCAGGCTCGTGCTCGAAGAACGGCCGGGACGAGTTATAGCACAGCCGCCGCGCGAATTCGGACAGCTGCGCATCGTCCCGGGTCGTGTTACTGAGATAGTGTCCGAAAGTACCATACAGCGAGTCCAGGGCCCGCACGGCGACGGGGTGGATGAAGGCATTGTGCGGGTCAAAGTGTGAGTCAAAGAGCGCCCGGCCCTGGCGTTCGTCGGGGACCAAACGGAGAATGAAGAGGCACGTCTCCAGCGTCCTGGCATCTTCGGAGAGAACAATGGTCGACCTGGCTTCCCGGCCGGTGGTGGAAGTGGATCGGACCTCCTTCTCGGCGTGTGCGTCGTGGCCGGAGAGCCCGTTGCCAACTTCCTTATACACGTCGCTCCAGGACATGAAGCCGAGGTGGCCGGATACGCTCTCCGGCGCAACGGCCTCGCGACCCGGAGCACACTGCCCCTGTGTCTCCGTTTCCGTCACAACAGGGCTAATTTCAGACTGCTGGTCAACTAGAGTGGACGCTGTTGCAGGCTGATATTGCCGCTCACTATGTTCGGCGCCCGTCTCCGAGCACGTTACACTTGCTGAACCAGACGTCCGTTCCGAGACAGCATGAGGAGCTCCTGGCCGCATCTACGCCGGCGTATTCATTGTGAACTCGCACGGTTCCGTTCGCCTCCTTCTCTTGCAGTTACTGCAAACCGGGCGAGCGTGATCGCATGCGACTTTGCGACGGCGACAGGGGTCGCATGCTTGAAGCCGACCGTTCTTTCGGTAGCGGAGTGGTGAAGACGCAGACTCCATAATGAATGCCGAAGTCCACAGGGAAGCCGAAAAGAAGATCAAAACAATACCAACAAACTTCAATCTCGGGTTGAATAGCCTTCCAAGTTTTCAATTGTGCTAGATATTTCTCATTCACGATTGTATTCGGCGAGATCATGGGGAAATGAAAGCGAAGAAGCCGAACTTCCTGAGTCTTACCGAATATCTAACCGAACAAATCTGACAAAGTTCGGCTTCGGATGGTCTCCGCAGTCTCGGGAAGAGCCTAACCGCGAACGGCAAACAGCCGATTCCATGTTCATTCGTCCACTTTCCGCTTTCCGCAGTTTTCTTCCCCCTCCACCTATGAAGATGAACTATGAAGTACTTAATTGCTGTTAGACCGTAGGCACAACTCAACTTTCCGGGGCTCAGTCCGTTTAAGAAGGCCTCCACATCGTCGACTGGGCTCAGCGATGATGGGGAAACCTCCTCCGACGTCGATTGCGCCTTATGGGGCGGCAACTCATCATGACTTGTGTCAATCAACCCCTCCCGACGCCGGCGCACAAGTTGCCGTTTGGAAAAAGAGGCTGCTCACAGGAGCGATGCCATTTGTGTTTCAAAACGAGGGATGCATTACAAACCATTACGCCTACTCCTGAGTTGTTGCAATCGATTTTTTTCACTCATTTCTGTTAGAATGTACTAGAAGTGCCTTCAAGTTCCTTATGGCATTACTTCGAGTTCCCAGTGGTTCGCTGTCATGTCTTTCAACAATCGCATCTCCAACGATGCATTTCCGCATTCGGAACCCTCTTCCGAGGTAAGCACGGCAACGCAACAGAAAGAGACCACAGTCGTCAACGAGAGTGAAGGTGTCGAGATCGAATCACGTCCTCAAGATGGCGGCCGTCTGGCATGGCTTCAGGTTGCGGGCTCATTCTTCCTATTTTTCAACACATGGTCAGTAGTCTTCCCTCCAATCTTGTCGGCAACGACCTGTTGCTAAGAAGCAATTCACAACTAACTTCCGCCGCAGGGGTATCTTGAGTTCCAACGGCGTCTTCCAAGCATATTACCAAGAAAACATGAAGCATGTGCCCGCCGACTCAATAGCCTGGATCGGCTCTATCCAGTCCTCCCTCCTCCTTTTCACCGGCGTACTTGTCGGCCCCCTCTACGACGCAGATTACTTCCGTAGCCTCACCTTCACAGGCATCACCCTCATCTTCCTCGGCATGACCATGACTAGCATCGCGACGGCGTACTGGCAGGTCCTTCTCGCACAAGCATTCTGTGTCGGCCTGGGCTCCGGGTGCATCTATATCCCCTCCGTCTCCATCATCCCGCAGTACTTTTCTGAGCGCCGCGCACTCGCCACAGGCATCGTCGCCACAGGCAGCTCCCTCGGTGGTGTCGTGTACTCACTGATCTTCCAGAGCCTGTACCCGCGCGTGGGCTTCCCCTGGGCGACGCGGGTCCTCGCCTTCATCTCCCTCGCTACAAACGCGTTTGCCTTCAGCGTCCTACGGCAGCGTCGCAGGGTCGACTCTGAGTCCGATGATGAAGGCGCCGGGAAGCGGAAGCGCCGCGTCATGTTGGATCTTTCTGCGTACCGAAACGTCTCGTTTGTCGTCTTTTCCGCAGCCATGTTCTTCAACTTCTTCTCGTACATGGCGCCCATCTACTATCTTCAACAATACTCCCTCGCACACGGCCTATCAAGCCCAGGCTCTTCGAAACTAGCGTATTACCTAGTCGCGATTCTCAACGCGGGCTCGATCCTCGGCAGAGTCTTCCCCGCCTGGCTCGCCGGCCACTTTGGACCCATCAATGTTCTCCTCAGTGTCTCGGAGACACTGTCTCCGTCTCCATCGCCGCCGTTGCGCTGAGCTGGCTGGCCGTGCATGACGCCGCGGGCAGCGTCGCTTTTGCCCTCGCCTACGGCTTCGCCTCTGGTAGGCTCGTCTCGCTTCCGCCTACCGTCATCTCGAGTCTCGTGCCTGACCTCAGCTTGCACGGCACGTGGCTGGGAATGCTGTGCACAACCAATGCGTTCGGATCATTAGCTGGACCGCCGATCGCGGGTGTCTTGCTCCAAGCTACTGGTGGTTACCTGGGTGTGCAGTTGCTATCGGGACTCGGCATGGTGGCAATGACGATATTGATGTTGGCTTTGAGAGTTACGCTTGTCGGCAAGCAGCAGTCTTGGAAGGTATAAGCAACGTAAGGCTCACTGATGTGAGGTCAGACTCCCTTTTCCAGTTGGGAAGCAAACTAAGGCCATGCCGATTTTCTCGGGAAAGGTTGGACGTAACGCCTCCCAACACGAAAAGGTTATTAACTAATGTATACACTACAGCAATGATAACATGAATCACAACACATACTCGTAAATTGAAGCCATGACAACGTCTAGTAGTCGTTGCTCGCAGTTCCGTTCAGTAGAGATCAGCTCTAGTTTATTAGACTACTCACATGCTGCGTTTACTTGTAGACATTGTAAAGATCAGATCTTTCCCAGATTACGCGGCGCCTCGGTTGCTGGTCCCTCTGGGGTCACATAAGCCTTAGTCAATCCGCCATCCACAACCATGTCATGTGCGTTTACGAAGCTGCTCCCGTCACTGGCGAGGAAAACAGCTGATTGCGCTTGCTCGATGGCCTCGCCGAAGCGACCGGTGGGAAAGTGTACCTCTCTCCGGAACCGCTTGGCACGGTCGTCGCCCAAGAAGTCCTGAAGCATGGGAGTGCTGTGGCTGACATGTTAGTGGCTGACGTTCAGATTCTTTCTTGCGAAGGAGAGGGGTTGAAAACCATACTTCAATGGCGCCGGGCAAATGGTGTTGAAGCGGTAACCTGCGACTTGTCAGCAGGCTGGCAAGATCCATCGATATCTCCGACTTTTTGCACGAGTCACTTTATGAGAAGATTGCTTTTCTCACCTTCTCTGGCATGAACAATTGCCAGCTCCCGAGTCAGGGCCATGACCGCACCCTTGCTCGCGGTATACGCCAACTGCGGCGTGGCTGATCCGACGATGGCGACCATGCTGGCGGTGTTGATGACGCTACCCTTTGTCTTGCCGTGCTTCCGGAGGGACCTCACTGCATGCTTGTTTCCGTACCAGACGCCCTTGACGTTGATGTCAAACGTCTTGTCCCAGATTTCGGAGGGGCACTCGTGCGCGTCGCCGTCACGGGGGTGCATGATGCCAGCGTTGTTGAAGATGACGTCGAGGCCGCCCCAGCTGTCTAGGTGATTGACGGCCTGTTCGACTTCGGACTCGTTTAAGACGTCTACGACGCGAGTTTCGAGATGTCCGGAAGAGTTTGCTACGACGTCTCTCACTCGTTCGAGCGCCTTGTCGAGGATTTCTTGATTGAGATCTGTCATTAGGATGGAGGCACCCTCTCTCAGCATGAGAATTGAAGCCTCTAGCCCAATACCACTATAGATATCTGTCGCAAAAACGACGCCGTTAATTACGGGCAGCAATTAACGCCATAAATATCCTACGACAATATCATATGAGTACATTCAGTTTTGAAGAAAATACATTCTACTCCCTTCTAGATGACGATAGAATATAGTAGGCTTACCCAGCGGCACCAGTGATAATGATATTCTTTCCTTCTAGTCTTCCGGGCATATTGGCTGTTCGAAAGAGATCGTGAGGGAACGGATTGGTTGCAATTTCTAGAGACTAAAGGAGGTGAAAACTCTTTGTGGGCCTCAATGTATAGGGAAGACAGAATACTCTCAACGCCTTGTGGAATTTGGCTTGGGATAAATAAGCTGAAATACCGTCATAACCAATGCGATCTTGTGGAGTTTGGAGACTGTTTACCGCTTCCAATATCTCTGGACCGCTGCTACTGGGTGATCCGATAAACCTACGCTCCTGGCTCTGCCAAACATGCTCCCGGACCGCGTTTACCGAGGCGGCGCTTTTGCCGCCGAGGGGGGCCGCAACCATCTTGATAGACATGGAAACTCCCTCCTAGAGTCCCAATCTCCCCGCTACTGGATACTTCTTTATGAAATAAGCGTATAAAGAGAACTAAGCCAGATGATTGTTTAGATTAACGAAAGAGCCGTGAGCCCTTTGTTCTGAATCTCAATATTGAATATTGTATTCCATTTTAGCATTTGATGAAGTCATATCATATTTAGTAATAGGATCACGATAAATAAATAAAGCAAAATACTTGAGATAGGAACAATGATGAAAAAATAGACAAAAGCACCTCGTAGCGTTGACTGACGGTCTGACTGTGTGACGGTGTCATCGGAGATGATTGGGTCTCGAGACAGTATTGATGTTTTTGAGATTTTGCCGCCGCACCCACGTCTGTATTAGAGTAAAATAGTTCTCATCTACTGTGGTATTGATAGTAAACCCCATCAGCCGCTCCAGCTTGGCAAGCCTCTTGTACCGATTCCCGACTGCCAGCGCATACGGCATACTTAGATCATGCACGTTCAGGGCGTTCGTCCTCAACGACCATGATAACCTTCTGAGTACTCTCCTACCACCTGCTTCAAAAGTCGATGCGCGCTCCAGTACCTAAGTCACACTATAAAAAGTAAATAGCCGTTCATTCATCGTAGTTAGTGAGCGGTCACTTACGCAGTAGACGAACTGTAGGGGAGGTTTGTCAGCATTAGAGTTCATATATAGAAAAGGGAGGTGGAAACTTACACCTCCAGAGCACTGCTGAGAGGTATCCTCCTGGTCACGAATGCTCTGCGGGCTGAAGCATGATCCTCGGAATGTAGGGAATGCTGATGTTTGTTTCGTGGAGCACTTTGGCAATAGTTAGTGTTGGAATAGGCCTACATTAGGCAGCAGGAGGTTGCTGCCGCGGTCCGTTCCAGCCACGGTGGTCCGTGTGGCTCAGCCACACGAGGGTGGTATACCCCAGACTTCCTGCCGCCGCTGGCACCTGGTTAGACTTCCACTCAAGAACAACAAGAACAAGCAATATCACCACTACAGTCGGTGATCGTTGCTACCCACGATACTCGAGTATTTTCCTTTTCCACCTGTGAATCCAACAGTTAGAAATATGTTGCTTGGCAGAACGGCTGCCACTCACGCAGTAGGAGTTTGCTCCTTTTCCCTAGACGCACATATCTGTCAGTGGTTGTATTTCGTTGCAGGTTAGCTTCAGATACTCACGTCACAGGTGTTTCCACTTGCGAGACCTTGTCCACCGTTGCAGTACATCTGCGAAGCACTTGCGGCCAAAGCCTGGGCAAGCAGCGCGGTAACGAGAGAAGCCTTCATGATTATCAATTGAGAAAGAATGTGCTGTGAGAATGAGTTGAGCTGCCGATGAAGTTCATGCTGCAGTGTGAGAGTTTTAATACTAGAAACTAGACTAAGGGTGACATTGGAGAGAACTCGATAATTAGATCTGCCCTGAAACTATGCAATTTGACACGGATTGACTTTGGAACCTTGATAAAGGATAAAGTATGATGTATTAAAAGGCTGACAACAGACCAGCTGCAGAGTCATGTGCAGTGACATTCAATCTACTTAAAGCCGGGACTCGGGCGGGTATCTAGGCCTCCCGTCGGCTTGGGGCCAACATCCGTCTGTGCTGATCGCCTGACACCAGCCTGGTGGGTCGTTAAGCTTCTTATCCTGACCGCTGAAAGAGCCATCAGCCTATCTAGCCCAGGCGAAAGATATGGAGTGTTACTAAGTGAGTTGCAGGGGATGCAAGATTGGGGCAGGAAATGAATAGTAAACCGGCCGGTGGGATGACAAGTCAAGCCGAATGAACACGACTCAGTACTAAAGGATATGTAATCAACGACAATAGGCCAACTTTAGCTACTGCTGTAAATACCAGAGCACCATAGATCCTCCAGCCTGAAGACTTGATTTCACATACCAGTTCGACAAAGAAAACAACGCCACGGCGAGTTTGCGGGTTTGCAGGTTGCGTGGGTGTTCAATCCCGTTTCCACACCCTGAAAGTTGAAATAATGTGTGAAACTCTCGACATCATAACGAGACGGCAAGTTCTGAATTGAACAGAGTATCACTATTATTACGAAGGGGGGGGGGGCAGGTCGCCGTGCCCGGGGAATGACAATACATCACCCGTCGGGTGCGGCGACGGCAGTACGACATAAGTACGTATTTAAATCTCATGAGAGAGAATAGCGAATTATATAATAGTCCGCGGACTACTCTTTATCCGTCAATAGAGTTAGGGGAAAACTGGAGAAGTATATACTGATGTCGACTCGCACCCGGTGGGATGCAGGCTTCGACAATACTTCAGGGATGTGAACGCTATGCGGTGACACCGAGACAGCAAGTAGGCTGGCTCTCTGGCTGTTGAAATAAAGCCAGTCGTGTAGAGCCCTTGCGGCATCTGAGCCGTTGTAATTTCTGTTTCAGCCTGGTGGTATGACTGATGACGCGCCGAAATGGATTGATCCAAAGTCAAGTCACAAACCACACTTTACAATACCACATCAGACTAAGTCGTTGTAATGTCTCGGACAGAGACAGGCGAGTTCCGGACCCTGATCTGCCAAACCTCTGAAATGAGATCCATGTCGGTAGTCAACGGCGCGGCGCCTACAAAGGCACGTCGGGGATGAACAGTACGGCCGAGCGGTACTGATGAAGAGACAGGTTTTTTTGCGTCAACGCAGGCAATCTTTACCAAACCCTGCCACGTAGAATCTCAAGCAAACGAAATCCACAGTTGACGGTCGTTCATCACGCGGCATTTGCTCCACGGTCCCGAGTCGACGATTCCTCCTCCCTTTTTATCACAATCGTCCCATATGTGCTGGAGCAACACCGAAGTCTGACGCATGTTCCCTAGCCCAATAGCAGAGAACGTGTGCTCGAGTCGCTCGCGAAGAAAACTCCGCTGTCCCTCATCCACCACGCAAGAGCCGACTACGGCGATCGGCCAGCAGAGGCTTGTGTTGACCTGGACGTTCGGGGGCAGCTGTGCGAGGCTCGCGAGGGCTTCAGATAAGGCCGCCTGGGTCATTGTCACTGACAGATCGTCATCATCGCGATGACGGTCGCCATCGTCTTGTGAGAGAGGGTAGAGCGTTGTGTACAGGTACAACAGCACTGCTTTTTGATACACGTAGCCGGCGAGAACGATAATCTCAGAACTGACTGCCAGATTCGGTGTCCAGGTCTCTATCTGCCTTTAGAGCTGAGAAAAGACGAAAAAGTCGTTCGCCGAGGGTCGCCAACTCGGGTCTTCTGTATGAGACAACAAGCGGCGGTCGAGTTCGAATATTGATGGTATCAAGAGTAGTAGGTCTAGCCAACAACCACACAGACTACCGACATAGGATGCCGCTACTAGATCTGTCGCCAGCGGTACCAGGTCGCTACTGAGGAACAGCTGGTCATTTACGCGAGCGTCGATGGAGATCATGCTCAACGTTGCCGTATAAACGTAATACTCGGTCAAGAAATCTTGAAGGCCTTTCGGTATTCGGCTGCGGAGAGTTAAAGATGGAAGCAAAAGCGGCTGGGCCGCCATGAGGTGATCGAAGATGGCGCCATTTATATCGCCTTTCGCTGTCTACTGATCCATATGGCTATCAGCGTCTTGTTTGCTATTGAGATGGCCGATGAATAAAAGCGCCGACGCTCTGCGTGTCGTGGAACGAGAAACGAAACAGAGATGGAAGACTGACCTCGATGAAGCATAGAATCAGTGCACCGATGCCCATCGTGAGCTTCTGCTCGAGCGTCTGCCCGCCAATAAAGCTCGAGAGGCTTCGCTGGAATAGACGAATCGACCGGCCGTAGTATTGGTTCGCGACCCGGTCTCCACTGCTCAGACACTTGGACGCCCTATGAACGGCACTCTGCGTCAGGAGCAGCTGCAGCACAAAGTTGCTGCCAAAGGCTAATGGGATTAACTGCACGCAAAAGGGGTTATCCGGCGTCGACCCGTTGGCCATGCTGACCGTCATCACGCCTAGGTAGTGGCTCAGCAAGTCCATCGAGCTGCTGTCAGTGATCCCGGGCAAGAAGGACAGCTGCCTCGGGACCTGAACCCCAGGGCTCGGTAGTGCGCTTAGTGGCGCGACCAAGTTGTCGTCCAGAAGCTCGTTGTCGTGACACTCGTCTGAAGCGGTAGGGAAACAAAGAGGGTCCAGTGCCGCAGCAAAATCGACGGGGCTCTCATGAGCAGAAAGAGGCCCAAGGATGTCGTCCTCTTGGCTCCCGTTAGCAGCATATGACGTCGGCTGGGATCTTGACATCGGCGGCGTCTCGTCGTATGCTTGTGGTGTCGGAGCAACGGCTGTGTTTGCCTCGGGTGACTTGGAGGGCCGAGATGCAGCAGCGGCGGTGCCAGCCCTTTGCCGCGCGGCACTGGGCAAAGGTGCTGCTTCATCCCGTGCCGGATCCCTCCTACGGGTTGCCGGGGCCGGCCATTGACAATCGAACTCGTTGCGTTGGCAGCCGCGACAGCACGGCTTCGTCTCGTCGCACTTCTTCTTGCGGCCGCGGCATGTCAAGCACCCGGTTCGAACGCGAAGGATGGGCCCAGCGAGGGTGCTTCGGTGCCTTGATGACATGGTCGACCTTCCTGCCTTATCAACGCGAAGAGCGTTTGCCTAGGTGCAGATGGGTACGTGTGCCGTGTGAACTAGGCGAATATTGAGCAATGATGAGACTGAGAGGAGAGAAGAGGCCAGAGCTATTGTCTTTGACGTCTTCAATGCTCTAAACGTCGGCGAGAGTGAAATTGTTCAACTGTTTTGGTCCGGGGCCAGGTAACATGAAGGAAAGTAGAAAGTGTGGGGGATCTGCCGAAACTCAACGGCTTGCCATCTCGAACGCGCGATCCGCCGGAGCCGGTGCTGAACCAGCGCCAGCGCGGTAGAGCACGGGATTGGGCCGCTCACGCTGTCTCGACCTTGTCCCGGGAGGCCCTTGCCATCTTGTTTGACTCTCCTTAACGAGGGGAAACAACATGAACGCTTCGATCCTCTCAGCGCCAAAAGCTTAGAGTCAGGAGTAGCTAAATAACCTAGTAGATAGCTCAGCCCCAGTTGATTCACTAAGTACCTTACACGGCGCGGTGGTTGTCACTGGGCAGCATTGGTCTCTAAGCTTATCAAAGGCTCTCAGACAGATTAGTATTCAAGCTGCCTACTTAGGTTGATTCTGTGTAGTTAACTGTATTTGGGTGACCTAGCTAGATAAGTATCAGACAACGTCGACGCCTTGAATTTGACTTACTCGATGTCTCCCTGTTGCCAAATCTATACGCTTCTAACTAAATCATCGAGACTTTCATAGGTTGTGTTACGTTTGCCACTGCCGTTCAACAACACCCTTACAGTCCCATCGAGATAGTCGTCATCTTCCAACATTCGATTGCTCTGGGTGATTAGTTACGAATCGGACTGGCGACGTCTAAGAACTCCGAAAAACCTTCTCGCTATGGTCTTTTCTGGGAATCAGCTTCTCGCTAACCAACTCCTGGTTCGGCATCTCGGCGGCGCTCGTAACGGGGATTAACTCGGGCGGCCCGGTGCAGCTGGTCTACGGCATGATACTAGTCACTGTCGTCTGTGTCGCTGTCGGTATCTCCTTCGCTGAGCTCGCGTCGGCCATGCCACATGCAGGCGGCCAATACTACTGGACAAGCAGGCTGGCCGGTCCGACTTACGCTCGCTTCGCTTCCTATATGACTGGATGGATCGCCTGGGCAGGATCAGTCTTCACCTGCGCCAGCATCGCTCTGTGAGTTGGCAATCTCTGCTTGGGCTGCATTCAGCTGGTTCATCCCGAGTTGTGAGTCTTGCATGAGCTGCTTTCGTTAGCAACAGACGGTAGCTGATATGGAACTGTTAAAGAGTCATCCGCCCTTGATAGTCCTTTGTGAGCTATCAGATTGTCAACCTCTTCTGTTTTGTCTTCAACTTGACCTCGCGCCCTCTACCCTCTATAACGTTTGCAACATTATGGATATCAATTGTTTCCTACCTCGTCATTATCATCACGGTACCCGCAAAGGCAACGGTACATCAAACCCCAAAGTTTGTCTTCACCGAGTTCATCAACAACACAGGCTGGCCAAACGACGGCATAGCCTTCATAGTCGGTCTCATTAACGCAAACTGGGCATTCAACGGCCTCGACTGCGCAGTCCACATGGCCGAAGAGGTTGCCGCGCCCGAAAAGATCATCCCCGTCGCTATCCTCGGAACTATCGGCATCGGCTTCTGCACCGCCTGGACCTTTGGCATCGCCATGATGTTCAGCCTTACAGACTTTGAAAGGGTCGCATCTACTTCGACAGGCATTCCGATCCTGGAGCTCTTTTCCCAGGCGTTAGAGTCGAAAGCAGGCGCAATTATTCTGCTGAGCCTAATCATTCTGACGGGCTGCGGATGTCTGATCGCGTTTAACAGCATGGTCACGGCTTGCGTCGTGTTACTCTACTTATCATACAGCATTCCGGTCGCGTGTCTCCTCGTAAAGGGTCGGTCTTCCATCCGGCAAGGGCCGTTCTGGCTGGGAGAGTTCGGACTCATATGCAACTACGTTCTTTTGGCCTGGGCTCGTCTTCACTCTTGTTGTACGTGTCACCTCTACCCCATGCTGAACTTGTTACCTGCTAATTCTCGTTCCCCTCCGACATGCAGATGTACGCTTTCCCGCCTTTATACCCGGCAACTGCCGACAACATGAATTGTGTTTCTGTGGTTTACGTGATCACGCTCATAGTGGTGGTTGCCTGGTGGTTCTTGAAAGCGCGCTCAGCATATGACCCTGTTACCCCAACCCAGTACAGACCTTTCCCTCTTCGTTGCCTTGTTTTGGGCAGGCGAACAATGCTGACAGGTATGAATAGGACCTTGCTTGGGTTGGTTGGAAGAAATCAGGACTTGGTTGTACGCTGGGACCCAAGGGCTTCGACTTCTTCGTCAAGCTTAAGAGCTACCATATTAAGGACCACCAAGCATAGAGAAGTGTGGCGTCAATACAAATATTCAAGGCGGATGGGATACGCCATGATAGGTCGAGGTTTTTCTGTGTAACTAAAGCCATTAAACCCAATGTTCGCGATGCATACTTAGTTACTTGTGGTTGAAAGAACCTGGCGGCTCTGTTCCGTGAGGTCGAAGCCACAACCAGATGACGTCCAACGGGCAGGAATAAACTGGCATGTTACGGCACAACGAACTTCAAGCGTTGGAAGGTTGTAAACGTTTGGGGAAAGATAGCTCATAGGCTGTTACGGCGCCGTCTCGAGGTTCAGGACGGTGAAACATGAGACGACCCTATCAAGAGGCGTGCAAGTCGACACATCCCGTAATGGGTACGTGTAGAAGATGTTATCAATGCTTATCTGGGCCGAGGTTTCCCTTGCAAAGTTGATAAGCATACCAAGACTTGGAGATAGCAGCACACACGCGCGCGGCTCTGACGTGTGAGATTCTAGAGCGAGGTTTCGTGGTTTTTCTCGGATCTGGCCCTCCTCCACCGGAAGTAGACCGGCCCCATATTTGCCTGGTACCGAGCGGAATAACGGAGGGGTGCTTTCGGGAATACGGAGATACGGGAATATCTTCTTCACATTCCCCCTTTGGGCCCTTCGGCGTTAAAAGTGATTGACTCATACATGACTGGAAATTCTTCCCGATTCTTAACGACAACTGGCATTCTGTCGTAACTGTTGTGATACCAAATACTGCTGATCAATTTGTTTGATAGTCTTGGCTGCAGAGTGCCAAAGCTACTTCGACTCGGACACCAGAAGGTTTCGGAGAACTTCGATGACTGGTCGACGAACAGCAGAATTGCAAGGGTTCATCTGAATGATCAGCAGTTCCCGGCCGGGGAGATAATTATCTTTCAGACATTCCTTGGATGAATGTCAACCCGGCCCTCCAGGCTCCAGCATTCAACCAGCGGTACTTTATCTCAACCTAACTTGAACACACTGTCAAATACGGCCACTCGAGAGCGCCAACAGTGGCTGGAATCCGCGGACTTGTCAACTTATCTGTCAGACTAGGCTTGACTGCCCCAAGCTCCCTTCAAAGTTCGACGCTTTCGCATGCCCACCACAATGGGTGGGATGGCGGCGTCCATCCCGAGCGCGCGGGGGAAAACGTACGCCAGTGCGCCCACGCGCCTTGCTAAGCTCTTGCGCCTTTGGCACTAGACCAGCCCAGCCCAGCCCAGCCCGCACTTCAACCTCTCAGCCCTGCGTCTGCTAAGCACTCACGGCACGTTTAGCACTGTTGGAGTTGAGCTTTTCCGCGAAAAGGGTTCCGAAAAGGGGCAAGGCGAAGGCTTTCCCGCCCGCTGGCCCCAACTTACTTGTTTAGCTCTCGACAAAGAGGCTCGTGACCAGAAGCTGGATCGGGGGGAGAAAGGTCGGGGGCTGCACGAATAGATAGGTATTCGAGAGTTCTAGAGCTTTTGCGTGTCCCGCGGCCCCGGGGTCGGATTTGCCGATGGGCGGAACGGGCTATGTTGTCAAGTGTCTTGGTGTTCACCTTTGGCTGCCTTCGAGAAGGTTGTCTGACAGTCTGAACTCAAGCGCTGGTTTTGCCGTTTTACTCGAAGGAAAGGTCTCAGTCATCACCTTGAAGATCTTGAAGTCGCTGACAATTCATCAACGAAGGTAATCCCGTACGGATACACCGAACGAGACGTCATGGTCCCGTCCCGTTGGGAAAGTTACAGATCAGATTAGATTTCGAGTCTCCTTCGCTGGGGGCGTCATACCCGAAAAGGGTATAAAAAATATCCTCTCTCAAGGGGTCCCATAGAACAGGCTGTCACCGACGCACTGCGCACTGACTGGTTTTGATGGACCACGCAGTCACGCAGTTCAGTTGCTGGAATGCCGACTCGTGTGCCGCGTGATGGGCCAAGGATGTGTGTGCTTAACTGGGAACTTGGTCTTGGTGAGCCCAAAAAGCCAAGTCAGCAGGTTAGCAACCACCACACGGAAGCAATTTTCAAGGGACGAAAAGAAAAAGATCCATCCATGATCCAGGGACCCATATCCGGTACACCCTACCCTGGGCCGGACCCTCTTGCTAGAACTCGCCAGCGGCCAATCCCACGTGTAAGTCCGAGACAGACGGCTCTAAGGCGAGTCTTTAGGTCCCCTTGTCCCGCTGGCCTGGCCTGGCCTGGCTGGTTCGGGGATCTTTGATTCGATTTCTTAGTCCCGTATGCCTGCCTAGTCCGGGAATGGCGAATTTTCCAAATTGTAAATGGGTCCTCCCCGGTTCGGAGGGGCGTTCCCGCCTTCGCGCGTTGGCGTCAACCTGACGGGTAGATCGTTTTCTATTACTTCAACTCGAGTATCGCCCGTCGTTGTTGGCTCGGGTTGGAGGGGGTCCCCTTTTCTTTCTTCGAATGTCAGGGTGGCAACATCCAAGGTCGAAGGAACACACTCCAGTTCACGATGGCTTCTCCGTCGGCATCTGAGAAGCAACAACAGCATGTCCGCAAGAGCATAGACTCATCATCGGGCGACCGAACCGCCGCTGCGACACCGGACGTCAACATGCTCCGGGACGACAAGCACATCCCCGACGACTCGAGTCTATCACACAGCCGATCGAGCAGAGACGACTCCAGCGACGACAATGGCAACGACCTCGCGCCGCAGCAATCCAATGCTTCTTCAGTATGGGCCGTCGACAGCATGTCGTTCCCCCGCGAAGCCATGTTCGTAATCATTTGCTGCATGGCCCAGTTCTGCACTCGTGAGTTTGCTGTTCCCCCCCCCCCCCCCCCCTTATCCCCAAACTCCATCTCACAACACCACACCATTCCGGGGGCATGAGAAAACATGAAAACATAAGACTGACCACTTTTAACAGAGGCCGCCTACATGGAAACCCTCGTCCTTCTCCACGTCATCGGCGGCTCCTTCCACGTAGACAACCCAGCCCGCCTAGCCTGGCTCGTCGCCGGCTACTCCCTCACCGTCGGCACCTTCATCCTCTTCTCGGGCCGCCTCGGCGACGCCTTCGGCTACAAGCGCATGCTCATCATCGGCTTCGCCTGGTTCTCCGTCTGGTCCCTCATCGCCGGCCTCAGCGTCTACTCAAACTTCACCCTCGCCGTCTTCTCCCGCGTCCTCCAGGGCATCGGCCCAGCCATCTGCCTCCCCAACGCCCTCGCCCTCTTCGGCGCCGCCTACCCTCCGGGCCACCGCAAGGCCATGGTCTTTTCCTTCTTCGGCGCCGTCGCGCCCATGGGCGGCGTCGTCGGCGCCGCCGTCGCCTCGACGCTCCAGCTCGAGTGGTGGCCCTGGGCGCTGTGGGCCCTCTCCATCTGGCTCGCGATCCTGGCCGTCGCGGGGTACTTCATCATCCCCGAGCCGCACCACGCCAAGCTCGATCGCCCGCCGAGGACCCTGAGCGACATGTTTGTCGAGCTCGACATCCCCGGCGCCGTCACGGGCACCGTGGCGCTGGTCCTCTTCAACTTTGCCTGGAACCAGGCGCCCATTGACGGCTGGAAGACGCCCGAGGTCCTTGTCCCGCTCATCCTCGGCCTCGTCCTCTTTGGCGTCTTCGCCGCCATCGAGTTCAAGTACGCCGAGAAGCCCCTGTTGCCCTTTGACGCCGTCAACGCCGACGTCGCCTTTGTCCTCGCGGCCGTCGTCTGCGGCTGGGCGACCTTTGGCGTTTGGACGCTCTACCTCGTGCAGATCCTCCAGGAGATCCGCACGCTCTCGCCGCTGCTCACGTGCGCGTGGTTCTCGCCCGTCGTGGTGACGGGCGGCCTCGCGGCCGTCATCACGGGCAAGCTCCTCGGCCCGCTCAAGGTGCGCCCGCCCGTCGTCATGACGATGGCGCTCGTCGCCTTCACAGTCGGCGTCATCCTCACGGCCACGGCGCCCGAGAATCAGATCTACTGGGCGCAGATCTTCGTCTCCATGATCATCATGCCCTTTGGCATGGATATGAGCTTCCCCGCCGCGACGCTGATCCTGTCGAACGCCGTCAAGAAGGAGCACCAGGGCATCGGGGCGAGTCTGGTCAGCACGGTGGTCAACTACGGCATTGCGCTCGGCGTCGGGTTCGCGGGTACGGTCGAGGTGCAGGTCAGCAAGGGCACGGGGACCAAGGAGGAGCAGTTCAAGGGGTTCCGGGGCGCGTTGTACATGGGTGTTGGGCTCGCTGGGCTGGGATTGTGCGTGGCGTTGACATTTTTGGCGAGGGAGTGGCGGCATCGGAAGGGCGGTTCAAGAAACGAGGAGAAGGCTGCCGAGGCGCAGACGAGAAACTCATGATGAGACTTTGCATAGAATAGACGAGGTTGCTGCTCCGCGCAGCCATAGACTAGACGTTGATAGACAACAAGCTTTGTTCACAAACGGGGTGTGAGACGAGCCATTATGTGTGAATCGATTCTCATATTACTTTGTAGCCATCTTTCTTGAATACATGTAGTGGCCGGGGTAGAGTCAGTCTACAGAACATTAGATGGCAGAAATGCCTGGCACGTATTTCAAGTCACCTGGAATTCACATGGAAGTTCACAAAAGGAGGGCCAAGTGATGAGCAACCACCTGCGATCCGCAGAGGAATAAGAGAAAGAATGCATCCCAATTTTTATTTTATTTTTGGTATCCAGTTGATGCTCGCTGCCAGCCAAACAAGATGCTCCTGTCCTAAAACGCCATGCTGTTGAAGTCTAGCAAATCCTGACATGTCCACCACCGTCATCCCCTGCTCCCCCTATCTTCCACTTGGAGGCGTCCTCATGAGAGACCAAACCTCATTTCCCAGTCCGGCTCCGAAGCGTCTTCAACCCCGTCTTATGCTCCGTATGATTCTTACTCAACTGCACCTGTCTGACGAACAAGCTCAGAACAAGCCCCAGCCCAGCAAACGCAACATAGACAATATACATCGTCCTCAGAGAACTCAGATACGCCCCGCGCGCAATCTGCCCTTGCTCCCCCTGCAAATCCGCCACCACGCCCACGCTGGACGCGGCACTCGAACCAGAGAGCATATTCGCCAGGTCGGGGCCAAGCTCCTCCCTCAGCCGCGGGTACTGCCTCTGCATCTCATTATTGAACACGACGCCGCCAATAACAACAGAAATAGACGTGCCCATCTGCCGAATGAACCCAAACGCCGACGTCGCGGCCGCGATATCACGCGGCTCCACCGATGTCTGCACCGCAATCAGCGGGCTCTGGAAGTTGGGCCCGATACCGAGCCCGGCAACGATCTGGTAGATGATCATCTTTGTAAAGTTCCGGTCGAGCGGGAGGTCGTGGAACAGACCGAAGCCGACGGTCGTGACGAGCATGCCGCCGACGATGAGGTAGACGTAGTTGCCCGTCTTGCGGATCAGCACGCCCGCGACGGCGGAGTTGAGGGAGAGGGAGAGGACGTAGGGGAGGAGGTAGACGCCCGAGAGGAGGGAGGAGACGCCCTGCACGCCCTGGAAGTAGAGCGGCAGCCAGTAGCTGCCCGAGATGAAGGCGAAGGCGTGGCAAAAGGCTGTAGCGAAGGCCGCCATGTTGGACCAGCTGCGGAAGAGGTGCATCGGGATAACGGGGTACCGCGCATACTTCCACTCGTTGACCGCAAAGATGCCAATCGTGACGATGCCAAACACAATAAGACAAATAACAGTAGGCGAGCTCCAGGGATACGAGACGCCGCCAAACTCGAGACCGAACAGGAACATCAGCGTGCCGCCGATGATGGTAAGTGTGCCGACCCAGTCGATCGCTTGTAACCCCTGCGCGACGGGAGTCCGCGGGTTGTGCAGCTTGAGGACGAAGAAGAGGACGACGAAGCCGACGCCCGAGATGGGCAGGTTGACGTAGAAGCACCAGCGCCAGGTAGCCTTACTCGTGAAGACGCCGCCGAGGACGGGCCCGATGGCGCTCGAGACGGCCCAGACCATGCCCATGACGCCAAAGTAGACGCCGCGCTGGCGCATCGAGAAGAGGTCGCTTACGCAGATGTTGACGAGGACGATGATGCCGCCGCCGCCTATGCCCTGGATGGCGCGGGCGCCGATAAGCATGCTGTTCGTGGTGTTAGCATCAGGTCCCTCCATAAGTTTTTTACCCCCCCCTTTCGATTCTGTTAAAACTTACCCCATGCTCGTAGACAACCCACAGATCAACGACCCAACCCAAAACACACCCACAGCACACAGTAGAATCGGCTTCCGGCCCCAGATATCAGAAATCTTGCCCCACGTCGGCACAAACGCCGCATTACTGAGTAGGTACGCCGATCCGATCCAGATATAGCCAATGTTGCTCTTAAACTCCTCCGCAATAGTCGGTACGGCGGTCGTGATGATGGTGACATCCAGCGCCGCAAGGAACAGCGCCGCGCACAACGAGAGCACGATGAGCGTCGTCTCGAGCTTCGTGCGGCCGGCCTCGGGCGTGTCTTCGGCGCCGGCCGCCGGCGGTGGTCCCTGCGCTGCGGCTGTCTTCGTTTCGGACGCCTCTTTTGCGCCGCCGGTTGCCGTCACATGGTCTGCTGCCGTTGTGGCAGTGGCGTGGTGGGAGAGGTCTTCCGCCTTGATGTCTTTGGTGGTTGTCGCGTCGGGGTTGCTGCGGATGGTTACCGAGTCGCTGCTGGTGGTAGTAGTCGTGGGCGATCCATCTTCGGTCTGGGAGCCGGCGGCGCGTTCAATATCGCCGACTTTTTCGTCGTCGTGGACCTCGTGGAGGTTTTTTGCTGTCATCTGTGCTTTGCTCTCTGCTGGTCGATTGTTTTTGGGTGCTGTTGAAATGCTGTGTGAGTGCTGTATGCCTGTCTCAGGAGCTCAATCTGTTCTCGTGATGCTGAGCGAGGGACTGATTAATTCATGGGGAGCAAGTGGTGAGTTCAAAGGAAGCTGAGCTGGACCTTTCAACGTGAGTATAGAATTGAGATCACCGGCTTCGCGCAAAGAGAGACACGATGAGGTGATGATAGGTACAACGTGCTGAGGCTTGGGTATTGTCCAGTGAGTGACGATGTTCAGCTAGTGAGAAGAAACCCGTCGCAATAGCCAGCCCGTTCAAGTTGTCACGAGGAAGAATCAAAAGTCAACTAGGTCCAGGAACGAAAAAAAAAATGACGAGCGAAAGGCGCAACAAATTTCCATTACGAATACAAAGTCGATGACAAGCACCTCCACATGCGCTCCAACCCTGGTCCCATGGCGAAGAAATCGGGTAAGAAAAGTGGACGTAAAGGGACTGGTCTCGAAGCAGCTAAGAGCAAGGGGGTGTGAGATCTAAAGCATCCAAAGGCTGGGGTAAGTGAAAATCGTGTGTAATGGGTAGTGGGTGGGTGGTATGGGGTGGGAAGAAGCGAGAGCGACGAGAGAGAGAGAGAGAGAGAATGTCGAGTGGTTGCCGCGTTGCCGAATCGGCAAAACCTTTTGGCCTCAATTGACGTACAATGACTAAAGTGCTAATAAGAGACTTGGTTGACTGGAAACGGGCCTCACTGGGGCAAATGCGATATCGGATTTAATCAGCACACCACCAGCTCGGCGCGAGAGTCGGTGAATCCATAAGCCGAAGCCGAACTACCTACCTGACTAGGAAGCTAAAGACTGCTAAAACTGCTCATTCATCCTACTTATCCCACCTGAACCGTGCCGTCATCCGCGAGACAGTTGCTATCCGTAGATTCGAATGAAGGCTTGGTAATCAGCCTTCAACATAAACTCATGACTGTTCACGTATTATAGTCGCCATCCTTGCTACATCTGCAACGGCGATGTCTGCGACCCTGCGACTTAACCTGCATGGAAAGACGAGGACGCCCAGATCGCAGACAGTGGACGACGCTTTTGCGACGGGATCAATAGAATGCCGGGGGTCCTCCCTTGCCCCACTTCGGCTGTTCCCCCCCCCCCCGCAATGGAAAGGCTTATCTTATCCTTGGTTGTCGGATCACTCGCTGCGATCGAATTCATCTTTATATGTGTAGTAATTCGTTTTACTGGCTGCTTTTCTGCTTACTATCCAGTTAGAGTAAGTACGGATACAAGATAATAGTTTGTAACCAACATACTGATAGGGTTACATGGATAACTATCCTACAGCGGCTTGAGGACAATACTAGAATATATACCGTCCAGGCTATCTTGTGTACGACACAAAACACCCAACTTGTGCAGCGGCACAGCCCGTCTTTCGGGGCAACTTAGATAATGCGTCAATTTCTGTCGCCAGTACTCAATACCTCATGTTGCCAGATGTAGCATGTGTCTCTGAATGCCTTACGGGGGGCCTCGTTAAGAATGACCTTCAATCAGTAAAGGTAACACAACGTCGCAGACTGACATGCCTCAATAGTGGAGTTCCAAAGCCTCCCTTGCACCATCACTCATCGCAAGTGGGAACTCACTTCCACAAAAAAAGCTTCACCACTCACAAACCACCAACCTAATTTCAGCCTCACCATCACCAAACTCACAAACAATGCTTCTTTCAACGTCGTAATCACCAACTAACTCCCCGTTCCATCCCCCTTGTCTCTCCAACATCTCACACTCATGAGGCTCTTCCTCCGCCCAACAGTCTCATCGCTCACAAAACACCCCTTCACCAACCCTCCCCGCTCATCCAGACTCCTAACCACCATGTCCTCCTCCCCATCACCAACACAAAACTCCTCATCACGGACTTACACCGACACAATCAACCTCCTAAACACACTCATCCCAAACCTCAAGGTTCACGCCCTCTTCAACAAACCAAAATATGCCGCTCCCACCCCCACCTCTTCCTCTTCCTCCTCCTCCTCCTCCTCAGCCTCGAAACCAGACCCGGCAGCAACAGACCCAAACCTCCTCGCCATCCCCGAAATGCGCGCCTGGCTCCTCCGCGCAAACCTCACCCCCCAACGCCTCTCCTCCCTCTCCTTCATCCACATCGCAGGCACAAAAGGAAAAGGCTCCGTAACAGCCCTCACGACATCAGCCCTCCTCCACCACTCATCTTCCACCTCCTCCTCATCGTCACCCTCAGCACAAATCGGCCCCATAGGAACCTACACCTCCCCCCACCTCCTCTCCCCCCGCGAACGCATCGCCATCTCAGGCCACCCCATCTCCCAATCCCTCTTCGCGACATCCTTCTTCGAACTCTGGGACACCCTCTCCGCCTGCACCACCTCCAGCCCCGGCGGCGCCGCCAGCACAACCGGCCCCGACCTCGGCCTCCAACCCGGCGCCAAACCCTTCTACTTCCGCTTCCTCACCCTCCTCGCCCTCCACGTCTTCCTCAAACACTCGGTCCGCGCCGTGGTCCTAGAATGCGGCATCGGCGGGGAATACGACGCAACAAACGCCATCCCCGGTGACGCGGTAACGACCTCTGTGATTACGCAGTTGGGCATAGATCACGTCGCCATGTTGGGGTCCACGGCTTCGCAAATCGCGTGGCATAAAGCAGGTGTAATGAAACCCGGCACCGCAACCTTCACCCGCAAACTCTCAGAGGAAGGACACCCGGGCGTGATGGCCACCCTCCGCTCCCGCGCGCGAGAGATCGGCGCGGAGTTAATCGAAGTGGACGACGAGGATGTCGAACGCTGGACAGGTGTCCCGGGGGCAAAGCTACCCGGCGGTGACTTTCAAAAGAGGAACCAGGCTCTTGCTGCGCTTGCTGCGAGGCGACATATCCAGGTCCTCCAAGTTCGGGAGGCGGGGTCAAAGACTGTGGAAGTGAATGCTTCGCTGGCTGATGTTCCTGAAGTCATCATCGCTGGCCTGCGCGAGGCGACGCTCCGTGGCAGGCATGAAGTTCTAAGGCAGGGCAAGGTATCGTGGTACCTTGACGGCGCGCATAATGCGGATAGTCTGGCGGAGGTGGCGCGCTGGATATCGCCCATCCTCACCTCTACAGACCCCTCAAGCCCCTCAGACACGACGCGCAACGACAAAGAAAGCTTCGTCCTCGTCTTCAACCAACAAGAACGCGACGCCTCCTCTCTCCTGAAAGATATGCTCCGCCAGATGTCGGCGCTAGGCGTAGACCTCGAGAGAAGGCTGTCAGCTGCAATCGTCACCAGGAACGACAAGACCAACATCGCAGGCGAGGGAGGGGACGTAGATTTGACAGTCCAGCAGACGTGTGCCGCGGCGTTTAGGGAGATGTACCCTGCCACAAAAGTCGTGCTGTGCAGGGACCTGACGGAGATGAAGAGCACCGTTGACGGCGTCGCGGAGCAGTCTTCGGGGACAAAGGTGCTGGTTACGGGGAGCATGTATCTCGTGGGAAACGTCATCGGCTTGTTGGAGCCGGAAGGTCTATTGTGACCACTTACACCAAAGAATAGAAACAAGAATCTAGAGCTGAATCCGTGAGGACTTATCTGTCCGCCCCTTGTGTAAGACCGTTGTTAAACCTCATTCTATCCCGGATATCCCATAGGACCAGACCCCATAATCTCAGGGTCAAACGCAAAAGCAATATAAACACCCCGTACCCTCTAAACATCTACAACGCATCCGCACCCTCCAGGATCCCCAGCGCACCGCCAACAAGATGTAAGCTCCCCGTGACAAGAGCCTGCACACTCTCCCCCTCGGGCAAACCCTCACCGACGCTCCGGACGTGGTTCAACGCCTCTTCAATAGTCGGTATCACGCGCACGTCGGCGTGGGGATCCAGCTTGGACCAGCGCTCCGCAAACTGCCTCTGCACCGTCATGGCCTCGATGGCTTTGGCGTCGTACTGGTGGTTGACGAAGTCTACGTGATCCAACCCATCAGCTTTATCTCTCTCTCCTCCAAATCCCCCTCGGGCATCCCAAAGACGTGTCTGAAGAGGAAAAGGGGTAGGGGGGGGGCTTACCTCGCTTATACCCAGTCTGGGCATAAGTAACATTCGTACAAAACACCACACTCTCAAACGCCCGCCCATCCGCCCTCTTGATAGCCTCATACATGCCATCCAAGAAGTCAATCGCCTCCGTCCGGCCCTGCTGATTAAACACCAACGCCCTCGGCCCCTTCTTCCCTCTGCTGCCACTCTCATCCACATACCACCTCGCCGCCATCCGCAAACTATCCGTCGTATGCGCCCCGTCAACATACCACATAACACCGGCCTCCGCCTCCTCGTCCTTGACCTCACACCGTCCCCTCCAAACAACCCCCTCCAACCCCTCCACAAACGCCCTCGGCAACCTCTCCGGATCCCTCTTGAATCCCTCATCAACCCTCTCCAGCGCAGTCTCCGCAAGCCTCACAGCCAAACTCGCATTCCTCTTCTGGAAAACCGCATCAGGCCGAATCTTGACCCCCTCAAGCCTCCTATCCACCCCAACAACCTCCATCTCAACCCCCTTCTCCCTAGCCCTCTCCTCCAACACACTCGCCGCCCCAGCAACCTGCTCAACCGTAAACCCTTTCGTCCCCTTCTTCATAATCCCCCCCTTATGCCACGCAATCTTCTCCACCGTATCCCCCAGCGCAAAAACATGATCAATCCCCAACGTCGTAATCCCCGTCGCCACAGGCCTACCAACAAGATTCGTAGCATCATACTCCCCTCCAATTCCCGTCTCCAATATCGCAACATCACACCCCTCGCTCAAAAAAGCATGAAAGCTCACAAGCGTCAAATACCTCGAATAAATCGGCCTCGTCCCCACCGCAACCTCCCCCTCCAGCATCTTATTCCCCTCCCCCAACCTCTCCCACACCTCAAAAAAGTACCTCGCAAACAGCTCCTCCGAAATCGGCACCCCGTTAATCCGTATCCGCTCCCTCACCGCAATCAAATGCGGCGAAATCAACAGCCCGACTTTCCGCGGCACCCCGCGCGGCGACGCGGCGCGGTGCCGCGCGAGGATGGAGTCTGTAAAGGCGCAGGTGCTTCCCTTGCCCTTTGTCCCCGCGACGTGGATCACGTTGAGGCTGTCGAGGTCGGCGACGGAGTAGCCCACGCGCGCGATGTATGTTCGCATCTCGGCGACGGAGGCTTCGTCTGGTCGGATGCCTGCTTTGCGGCGGGCTTCGATTATGGCGAAGGGGGTTTGGAGGGTGTTGAGCGCGTCGACGGCGTCCTGTGCGTTGGAGCTTTGTTAGCAATGCTTCGTTTTAATAGTGTCTTTCGTTCCTCCCATCGCGTAATCCTCAATTGCAGTCCCGAACTTGGAGCTGCGAAAGACATTGCGATCTTCGACCTCGGAGAGACAGCAGACAGCTTGTAAAGCTGCACAGTAGGTGAGAGAAGACGTACATTATACGTCCTCCCGGCGGTAGCCATCATTCGTCGTCCCAGAAAGCTTGAAAGTAGAAAACTCCTGCTGCTGCTGTTGCGCGTGAGGCGTATTACGTGGCGGGATGCATAATGCATCAAGGACGTCGGGAAGCTCCCTTTTATTTTGGAGGTAGTTTGCAGCGGGGCTTGAAATGGAGGGGTCGTTGGAGCTCTCCCTTGAACTTTGGCACTTTGGGAAGGTAGAAATTCGGGGTTGGCAGCTGTTGTCTCTGCACTGCTGCAGCCGGGTTTCGGTGGGGGGGGTTTGTTTCTGGTTATATGCGGCTTCCAGGTTGAGGTGCGCTTCGGGACTCGAGCCGGGAGAGATGTCTGGGGGCCCTGCGCTCGGCGCTCGGCGCTCGGCGCTCGTCCCGTTTTCTGCTTTGCGTCTATCTGTATTAGTTTGAACGGGGCGGCCACCGGCTTGTGACAATGCCTTGTAGAGCTTCTCAAACTCAATTCGTCTTCTTCTTTACCTAACCCAAGTCTGTTACAACATCCTCTTTCCAAATTGAATGCTGGGCCTAAATCAAAATGAGGACTGCACACTACAGCGTAGCACGGCATGTGGAGGATACATGATATGGAACATCACACGAACAAGTAGACTTGATAAAATACACTGCCTTCATTCAAGTCTATGGGCTATGTCTTACACAGACCAGAGGTCTAGGCTATCTTGCTCTCTCTCCCTCTCTTCTCTAAATAGTTCCCCCCGTGGGAGCCCCTTCATACAAGAACAAAGAAGAAAAAAAGTTGTTTCCCGTCCATTATTCTACCTTGAGACTCTGCAGGCGCGCTTCTGTCGCAATGACCTAAACAAATCATGTCAGCTTCTGTCTTCATTTCACGCACAATCAGGGAGAATACTCACATCAAGAGCCTGCTGGACCTCAAGAACCTTCCTCACCTCACCGAGCCAGTCTCTGCTCAGCGTCTTCGCCCAGCCCTGCAGACCGTTCATCTCACGGGCCGCAGCGTCGAGGTTACCCTCCTCCAACAGCGTCTGCGTACGGGTGAGGATGCTCTCGACGTCGTCGCCGCCGACCAGACCCTGCTTCTTGAACATGACCTTGCTGAGGAGGTAGCTGGACGCGTGGCTGGCGACGCCGGCCTCCTCGGGAAGAAGAGACGCCTTGCGCACCTCGTTGGCGACTATCCTGAAGCGATCAATAAGCTGTGCCGCGTTGGAGAGACCGCGCTGGTAAGCCGACGGGTTGATCGAGGCAATGGCCGCGTTGACGACGGGGTCCTCGGCCGCAATCTCCTTGAGCGCCACGAGCTCGCGCGTAAACGGCTTGGGCGTCGTCGCGTTCTCGAGGCTGGCGCGGACGGCGTCCACGGCGACGTGGAGCTGCTGCGTGCGGAGGTTGGTGTCGACAACCTCGTTCCAGCCCGTCGTCAGCTTCTCGAGGTCCTGGACGGCCGCCGAAAGGTTGTTGAGCTTGCCGAGGCGGCCCTCGCGCTCGGCCTCGACGTGGCCCTGCACCTCGGCGACGAACTCCTTCTTCAAGGCGAGCGCCTGCTCCAGCAGCTGGTTGTTGAGACGCTCCTCATTAAGCTGCTTCTCGCGCTCCAGCAGGAGCTTGACGCGCTCGTCGTAGGCTCCCTTGACCTTGTTCATCTCGTCCTCGAAGTCCTTCTTCCACTGGGTCTCTTGGGCGACCATGGCAGACTCGACACGCGCAATCAGGTCGTTGGCGGCCTTGTCAAAGTCGGCGACCTTGGCCTCGACTTCGGAAGCAGCCTTCGCCTCGACCGAAGACTTGATGGCCTTGATCTTGCCTCCAACCTTGCTCAATTCGCTCTTAGCCTTGGTAATGGTGGGAGAGTAGCGACCGTGGGCCTTGTCGGCATTGATGACGGTGATGATGTCGTTGAGCATGCGAACAAGATCCTGGACGACGGGCTCGGTGGCATCCTCAATCTTCAGGGCGTCGATCGGGGCGATGGGAGGGAATCGCGAAGGCTCGTTGACCTCGGGGGCCTTGAATCCGTTGGAGTCTTCCTTGGGCGCAGCAGCAGGCTTGGTCTCCTTGACGGGCTCTGGCGCAGGCTTGGGCTTCTCAACCGGCTTGCTCACCTCCTCCTTGATGGCGACGACCTTGGCGGCGGCCTTGTCAACAGCGCTCGACTGACGACCAGCAGGCTCGCCGTTATCGGCCACTCTCCATGACGCGCCGCTCTGGGCGGGGATCTTGACCTGGCTGCCGGTATCTCTTCCCTTGAGCTTGTTCGAGAGGTTGGGGAATCGCTTGCGGAAGTCTGCCTCCTCAAAGTAGAGGACGGCCTGCTCGCCAAAGGGGACATATTCGGTGAAGAAGTCGTGGAAGTTGTCGTTGACGCGCGAGTACCAGACACCGCCTCCGAAGCCGACGGCGCCGAGGATGGCGAGGGTCAGGACGAGGTTCCTCAATCGGCGGAAGAAACCCTTCTTCTTGGGCGCAGCGGCCGCGGGCGACTCGGGCGGAGGAGGAGCGGCAGCGGCAGCGGCAGCCTCTAGGTTGGGAATGACGACCGCGGGATCGGGAGTCGGGGGTGTGAGAGGGACTTCTTGCTTGGGTATGGTCGGCTCGACGGCTCCAATATCGGGGATGGCGCTCTTGTCTGCGGTGATGGTCTCTGATGCCGGCAGGACGGCAGGTTTGGAAGGGTCGACCTTCTTGTCGTCGGCGAAATGCCTCCTCTGGCGGGCGGCAGCGACCTGCCATTGGCGGCCAACAACGGCCGCCGCAGGCCTGTGGCCGAGCACCCTCACGGATCGAATCGACGTTCGCAACATGAGGGGATGCAATGGGCCGACAAGGCGTAATTGGGGGTGAATGGTGTCGGGGGGGGGGGGGGGAGTTGTGGTGGGCGATAATCCGTACCTTGAGGCGACGGGAATCCAGGCACAAAAAAGCTCAGGGAAAAGTTCGGCTAAAACTGGGTGAGCTTCCAGCCGCGCCGTGCTGGTCCGCTGCGAGCGCCGAGCGGCAGGAACCGGGATCTCAGCCAGGGCCACCTGCCTACCCGTAGAGCTCACGTCACTCGGCGGCAACACCTGTCACTTTTTGACACGCGGCTTTCATATTTGCATCTCCATCAACTTGAGATATCTCGCATTTTTACTCGGAGTGGTTATATAGGTCTCTGGGTTTGCGTGATTTCTCTCAATCGAGTCTCAATAGCCTGGCGAACCAATGAAGAAATTTAAAGAAACTACGTCACAGCTTTACTTCCTCGATAACTGCATTTGGAAATCTTCATCGGCACATAGGGGCCTCAAGTCCATGGGTCCATGTGCAGTGTATCACCAAGTCCAAAGTGAAACGATAAGAAATTGTATACGGCCCCATCCTTGAGAAACAGTTGCCTCTATCGCATACTGTACATCAGAAAAATGCTGCAGGATGCTTCCCCCAGTAAAGTGAATCCGTTCCCATACACCGTCTTATCCCAGGACTGTCCCTACACCCGAGTTGCCGCAACCGAATGACCAGCTCAATGAAGACTCGAAATGTAAAATCACACACACGCAACTCTCCTCCCCTTCTCCCCTTCTCCCCTTCACCCTCCCTCCCTCTCAAAAAAAAAAAAACAAAAAAAAAACGTACTGTTGATATTAAAAAAGCTGGGTCTGGCATACCCATTCTTCGGTGTAGGATTTGCGACAACGCTCTTCTTCAGCCCAAACCCATTCAGCCAAAACGCCGTCGTGTACGCGCTTGTGTTTGGTGCGGTGCCTGACTGATTGGTGCCCTTGCGCACTCTGCCAACGGGAGCCTGCCTCGCCTCTGACGTGATGCCAATCTTTCGCTGGTTTCCTTGGGCTCGTTTGATATATGATGATTGTGGTGTGTGAGTCTATTCTCACTTAGCAGCTGCAAGGCCCGCTGACGTTGCTGCCAGGAGTCTCGGGTTGGAGGCTGACGCCTTGTCGCTGGCCTGGTCGGGCGTGCCTAGGGCCGGCCTGGTCAAGCGGCAGCTTCTTGGCGATAGCAGTGAAGAGGTCCTTGACGTTCTCGGCCGTTTTGGCTGATGTCTCGAAGAAGAGGAGTCCGGCCTCGCGGGCGTAAGCCTCGGCGTCGGCCGTGGACACCGCTCTCTTATCGGGCTGCTCGGTGACCAAATCCAGCTTGTTGCCGGCAAGGGCGATGATGATGTTCTCGTTGGCTTGTCTCTGCAATTCCTTTACCCACGCCTTTGCCTTGTCCAGGGATGCCTTGCTACCGTTAGCATTCTGGTAAAACGTGCCATAGTTGGCATTCAACCTACAGATTGGGTAATGTCGTAAACTACTACGGCGCAGTTTGCGTTGCGGTAGTACATGGGTGCAAGGGACTTGTATCGCTCCTGTCCGGCCGTATCCCAAATCTCGAACTTGACTGTGGTGTTCTCGTCGAGAGAAATGGTCTGGGTCAAGAAGGCAGCGCCGATGGTCGATTCGCGGTAGGAGTCAAACTGGTCCTGTAGTTGCACACGGTTAATGGACTGGTGTGATGATGAGGCCGGGCAAGTTGTGCATCGGGAACTTACCTTGACGAAACGCAACACGATGGAGCTCTGAACAACAGGTTAGCACTGGGGAATGGGATTTCCATGAAGATCCGAACAACAAAATACCTTTCCAACAGCGGACTCGCCTGTACCATCGAAAACGTTAGCTATTGTTGTGGTAGACCACTGGGGCGGCAAGAAGCATTACATACCTAGCAAGACGAGCTTGAACTGCGCAAAGCGCGTGTTCATTCCGCGCGCACCAGGAGCACCGGGGCCTCGGGCAGCCATTTTGCGTAATGTGAAGAGGACGTTTGGGGAGAAGCGGGCGATGACAGAAAAGTCGGTGTTGAATGAGCCTAACACACGGAGCGAGAGACTGGTCTTGGAGAGCGGCTGTATCGAATGTCGCCGGACGGACTCGGTCGCTGGGCTTCGGAAAGGGTGGTCCAAGTCGTAGCGGAGGAAATGAGGGCGATGTTACGTTGATCGAGATAGGGATCGAGGGTCGCGAAAGCAGCCGTCGTGGATCGAAAGATTCGTGGTTGCGCGGCGGGAGGGGCGAGGGTACGAGTAGAGGTCGGTGGAATGTAAGGTGGGAAGCAGCGGGATGGGAGTTGATGGTAAATCGGGTCCTGGAATAATGTGACTTCCTTGGGGTCAACCGTTCTTGGGGGTCTCGGGGGGGCGTGTGGGTGCTGTTAGGTGTGCGTGTGTGTCGGTGATCACTGATGCCCATTCACTGTCCTCTGAGGTGGTCAGTCTGGCTGTCTGAGGTGGTAAGTGGTTGTGAGAGTCCTAGCGCCCGACCAAGGTACCTTACCACCTTACCTAACCTAAGGACCAAGCTGTCTGCAAGTCTGTAGTGGAGCGCTGAGGGATGTTCGCCGGGCTGTCAGGTGCAGATGGACGGACGGGACGGGGGACACCTACGACCCCGATGAACTTCGCCAGACTGACCTCCAGCTCGATAGTTGGGCTAAGTGCTCGGCGTTGATTGGCCGACGGGATAATATTGCCGTGTTATGTAATCTTTCCCAGTCTGCTGGGCAATGGAACTCTGCCGCCGCCTGCATCATCAGGGGTACGTACTGCTTTAGTCATGAATCAGCCACGGCACCATCGTCACAGGACTCAGAGGAAGGACATTAGGACATGCTCCAAGTTAAGGCTTACCTAAGAGGTGGCTCTTACATAATAAACCCACTCATCAACCAAGCTCTCTCATTGGATTATAGCTCCTGAACATGGCCTATGCTCCACATTGTCCGGTCCCTCTTTCACAAGCCGGACTTCCAGATTTCCAGACGTCCAGTGCATCTCCAGCCCCCTTGTACAGCAGAAACAGAGCTCAAAGCAGGCTGTTCCAGTTTGTTTCCCAAGTTCCCAAGTACTTCGTACCCCATCAAGTACCTAAGGTAGGTACCTTGTGTGGAGACATCCCCCCTTGCCCCCCATTCCACCTGGGCTGTGCTTGCGACTGCAGAGTGACGACAGCCATTTTATTGGGGTTCACAATTCAGTGCAGCCAACCAAAGCCTCAAGCTGTCCTCAAGGCTCTGGACGCTGAATGCTCGAGACTTGATCTTGCGACCGACCAACAATCGTCAGCTTCAACTTCAACACCTCCCAGTTGGACGACAACAAGGGCTTCAAGGCTTCCTCCCCTCTTCTACCTCCCCCATTCCTTCGCTTCTTTTCTGCTTTGCCTTGCCTTGCATTGCCTTGTCCATCTAGCTCTTGCTTCTCTTCACCACTTACTACCTTAACTCCTTCAGCATCGTGTTGCCGCCCGTCACCATGGCACCCACCCTTCCTTATCGCGACATCAACGTCAAGGTCGCCCCCGACTCTTACGTCTTCACTTCTCCCTCCTCACCTGACGCTCCCGCCTTGGTCATTGACCGACCAACTGGAGACCTTCGCCTTGGAGATGCAGGCCTTGGCAAGAGGGTATCTCGGCAATCAAGCATCGCCGGAATTTTGGGCATAATCCAACTCAGACTTGGTAAGATCCCACACGGTCGCCAGCAACGCGGCCAACCCTTCTTGGCCTGCAATCATAGACAATTCGCTGACTCTCCTTCCTTCTAGACAAGTATGTCATCATAATCAACAAGGCCCAGCCTGTCGGCCGCCTCAAGGGCCACATGGTCTACAAGGTCGTCAGCACCGAGATCCTCCCCATGCGCGAGCGCCAGATCCGAGACCCCGACGAAGATACCTTCATTGGCCTACTCGACACCTTCATGAAGAACGGTCCCATGTACTTCTCCTACTCTCTCGACCTCACAAACTCCTTCCAGCGCCAGGCCTCCGCCGACACCTCTCTCCCGCTCTGGCAGCGCACAGACGATCGCTTCTTCTTCAACCGATTTATCCACTCAGACCTGATCGACTTCCGAACGAGGGGCGCCAGAGGCCACGTTGGTCCCCAGCCCGGCGTCGACGCCTTTATCCTCCCCGTCATCTTTGGCATGCTCGAGATCCGCCCCACGACCTTCAAGGGAACCCCAGTCACCGTCACTCTCATCTCCCGTAGATCCAGACACCGCGGCGGCACCAGATACTTCACCCGAGGCGTCGACGACGAGGGCCACGCCGCCAACTACAACGAGACGGAGCAGATCACCATCTTTAATGACTCTGGCAGTGGTATGGGCGGCTTTGCCGGTAGCAGCGACATGCAGAGCGGCAAGTACGGCACCGACGGAAAGGAGACCCAGATCATGTCCTACGTCCAGACTCGCGGCAGTGTGCCCACTTACTGGGCCGAGATCAACAGCCTCCGCTACGTTCCCAAGCTGCAGGTCCGCGGCATCGACAGCGCTCTGCCAGCCGCCAAGGCGCATTTCGAGGAGCAGATCCGTCTCTATGGCGACAACTACCTCATCAACCTCGTGAACCAGAAGGGCCGCGAGCAGCGCGTCAAGAACTCGTACGAGCAGATGGTTGAGAAGCTCGTATCGTCGCCAAAGGAGCGGACCGAGGGCGACCGCATCACGGACGAAAAGTTCACCACAATCCAGCCTGAGAAGCGCGCCGTCGAGTTTGACCGCCTGCACTACATCTACTTCGACTACCACCACGAGACCAAGGGTATGAAGATGCACCGCGCATATGCCCTCGTCGAGAAGCTCCAGGAGGCTCTCCATGATCAGGGCTACTTCCGTGCGGTGGACATGCCGGGATCGAACGACGGCCGTCTCGAGCCTCGCAGCTACCAGACCAGCGTCATGCGCACAAACTGCATGGACTGTCTTGATCGCACAAACGTGGTGCAGTCCATGTTCGCCCGCCACATGTTGGACCGCATCTTTGAGGAGATGGGCCTGCAGACCCGCGGGTCATGCTTCCGCGACGAAGACCCGGCCTTTGAGCACATGTTCCGCAACCTCTGGGCCGACAACGCCGACGTCGTGTCCAACTCGTACTCTGGCACCGGCGCCATGAAGACCGACGTCACCCGCACCGGCAACCGCACAAAGGTTGGCGCTCTCCAGGACGCCCGCATCGGCGTCACCCGCTACTTCAAGAACAACTTCTTCGACGGTCCCCGCCAGGACTCGTACGACCTGTTCCTCGGCGTGTTCCTCCCGGGAACCGCAAACATTGGCGGCTCCCTTGTCTTCGCCGACCGCCGTCCCATTCTCATCCAGTCCGTTCCCTACCTCCTCGCTTTCAGCATCTTCCTCGTCCTCGTCGGTCTCTTCTCCAAGACCGAGGCCGTTGTCACCATCCGTGTCTTCATCCTCTTCTGGCTCGCAGTCGCCGTCTGGTCTGCCAGCTTCGTCTTCAGCCACGGCATGCTCTACGTAAGTCACAGCTCTCGTGCTGCCCCCCTCCCCTAGCCACGTTCAATCCAGCTAAACACCCTGTCTCAGGTCAACTGGCCCAAACTCAACCCCAGACCGTGGGCCAACGAAGGCTACGCCGAGCACATGTCCAAGGCCCGGAAAGATTCCGTCCTGGGCTCCTTTGTTGCTCGTCATGAGCGCGGCCTCAGCACGGCGAGATATCTCCACGCCGAGGAGGGCAAGAAGAGAGTCGAGTGAGGCTGGCATCGGGTTGCAGCTCAACTTCTCTCTATTTGTGGCTCACATTGTGTGTTATTGAGCACGTTTTTCAAAAGGAAGGCGGCTTCTTGGTCCGAAATTCTACATTGAACCCTTTTTGTCACATTATTCATCGAACAAGGCCATACAGGGACCTTGCATTCAATTACTTCTTTTTCCAATGCCGAGCCGGGAGTTTATAGGCATGGAATGGACATGGCATAGATGTCGCAAGGATTAACAGCTTGTCTTCAGAACTGAATAATACACCCTTTTTTCCCTTCTCGTCTATTCACCCGTGTGTTTTCCCCTGGTGCCAAATGTAGTGTCTGCTGCTATTTTCACTTTGGTGACTTGAGTGATGATGACAGTGAATGCATTACGAGGAATGGCATGTTGGATGTAATGCACGGAAGGGGGTTGAGGGTTGTTCTCAGACTTGCCTTGCGTGTAAAATCAACCTGGATTATATGGCAAAAATAAGAGAGAAAGAAAGAGAAAAGGAGAAAAGTCATCACTAGGGCATCAAACAAAAGGTTAGGTTAAGTGAGGCTCAAGGACTTTCAGGTTGGTACATCGACTCCCCCCTCATACTCCTCGGCCACGTTCCCCATGTGCCTTTTATAATACAAGATGAGAAGGATTGACCCAAGTACCCTTTTGCCCGGAAATCATTCGTCTTTCTTAGTCGGGTCGTACGAATACGCAACCACACCATTCATCCACCACGTACTTGGATCCTCCTCTTCATGTGAAGGTGTGGAAATTTGGGCTATATGGAGGTTGTGTAGAGAGGCTCAACTGCTGGCCGCATTCAGGCTAAATAAGGCCCTCAATGTCACCAATCTCCACGTGGGCGTTCTCCAATGTTTTCAGCCTGGCTTCATGGGCTTCATGCAGTGAGTGGAAGATTTCCAGAAACGAACGCTTCCGTTGACCCGGAAAATGGGGAACGTTGCAGTCGTGGACTGAACGAGATGGCGGAGACTAGCTGGCGGAATCGCCGAGTTCCCCATTCATGTGGCATCTATACTTTTCCAATTCAGGGTCCGGAGACACACATGGTGCTTCGATCCATAGCCTTTTTGGTGGCTGTGAAGATCGTTGACTCGGATTCATGCTCGAATGGGCAATTCTGGTCTCAACAGGACAAGCGAAAGATTTCTTCTTCAAGACTTTTCTTTCCCAAGCTTCTCGTTCAACCGTTCAATGAGTAGAACCTCCGACGAGAAGATAACAGCTATAAGATCCCTCCCCCGTTGGGAAGACTTTCATAGGACTTGGTTTCGAGAATTGTATCAAGGTCTTGGACTCAATACTGGCGAATCTCAAGACTTTGACTGTTTTCCAGAGGTCCGAGATTGTTTGGGAGATGGAGGGGGACAGACGCAGCCACCACTAGCCCGCAATTCCTCGGAATCATTGCGTCCGTCGCCCTCTTTTCGCAGAACCTCAATGAACTTGCATATATAAGACATTATCCATCTCCTACCACTCAAAGATATGAAGAAACCAGCTGGTCTCCACCGATTTCAGGTCCAAAACATCTCACCGTATTCCACAACAGAAGCCATAAAAAAAATTAGAAAAAAAGACCTCACGATGCGCCCCCTAACCCTCCTAACCACAGCCCTCACAGGCCTCGCCCCCCTCGCGAGCGCCGCCTCCCTCCAACAAGTAACCTCCTTCGGCGCCAACCCCTCCGGCGCAAAGATGTACATCTACGTCCCGGACAAGCTCGCCGCGAGCCCGGCCGTCATCGTCGCGATCCACTACTGCTCCGGCACCGCGAGCGCGTACTACGCCAACACGCCCTACAAAGGGTACGCCGACACCTACGGGCTGATTGTCATCTACCCGGAGTCGCCGTACTCTGGCACGTGCTGGGACGTCAGCTCGACGGCGTCGCTGACGCACAACGGCGGCGGGAACAGTAATGCTATTGCGAATATGGTGACGTATACGCTTGGTAAGTATGCGGGTGATAAGAGCAAGGTTTTCGTGACGGGGACTTCTTCGGGGGCGATGATGACGGTGAGTCCTTTTAACTTTCTAGCTATTCGAACCTTGGGCATTGGTATCTTGTCGAAAAGAAATCGAAAACAATAGGAATTTTAGAAATGAGAATATGAGCGCTGACAGAAACCCCTCAAGAACGTCATGGCAGCAACCTACCCAGAACTCTTCGCCGCAGGCATAGCCTACTCAGGCGTCCCCGCAGGCTGCTTCTACACCGGCACCGTCAACGGCTGGAACTCGACCTGCAGCCAAGGGCAGTCCATCGCCTCGCAGCAGGCCTGGGCGCAGACGGCGCTCAACATGTACCAGGGTTACTCCGGCGCCCGGCCCCGTATGCAAATTTACCACGGCAGCGCCGACACGACGCTGTACCCGCAGAACTTTAACGAGACGATCAAGCAGTGGACGGGGGTGTTTGGGTACAGTCTCACGCCGCAGCAGACGTTGCCTGGGACGCCGAGCGGGCAGTATACCAAGTACGTGTACGGGCCGAATCTGGAGGGTATTTATGGGACCGGGGTCGGGCATAGCGTGCCTGTTATGGGGGCTGAGGATTTGAAGTGGTTTGGTATTACTGTGAGTATCCTTTCCTGCTTGCGTGTTCTTTCTTCTTTCCTTCGAGGGAGAGGGCGAGGGAGATGGAGAAAAGACCTGCCGAGTCTGACTGACGTTCGCCAGGGCGGATCCACGCAGCCGGGAACGACGACGCAGACCTCGGCGGCACCACCGGCGACGTCGACGGCGAGCGCGCCGCCGACCGGAGGGTGCACGGTCGCGAGGTGGGGCCAGTGCGGCGGGAGCGGGTGGAGCGGGTGTACCGCCTGTGTGAGCCCGTATACTTGTCAGGCCGCGAACCAGTGGTACTCTCAGTGTCTTTGAGCGGTTTAAGGATTATATTAAGGAACGTAAGCCGATATGTATCCGGCTTTACATTGGAAAGTACATAGTATGGAAGTAAATCAAGGTAAGTCCAGGAAACGGCGCCGATGTGGGGCCAACGGCCTTCCGGGGTCTTGGTCCAAGTTTCTCCTCCGGTCGACCGAGCTTTTCGAGCCGAAAGGTTGCCGGGAGAGCGATTCCACTCTTTCCAGATAAGGCTACGGCTCTTGAACAAACTCAAATTTGAGGGCTTTTCCCTTCTTTCTCATGCCTACAATCAGCTGTTTGAATGACTCTCATCCCTGAAAAAGTGAAAGACGTCGTCGGCCGTATTCCGACCCTTGTCTAAAGGCCGATTTCTCGGCCTTTACGCCACATGCAACGAGCGTATTGCTTGCTCTAGCTCCGACCAGGAGACTGGTAGCTTAATTCTTCGTATGCAGTGATATTACGAGATTTCCCAATTCTGTTGAATATTCGACAAAACGTCGGAGTGAAAGCGGGAGGATGACCGCCGCAGGGTATTGCGTGATAGCGGAGAGACATCGCGTACTGGATGCTTGGCGGAACCCGGCTCACCATTAACCTTATAGAATGAGACGACCAGAGAACGCAGTCTATCGCATCCTTCGATAACGACATTGTGAGGGCTCCACAACAGCTATTGATGTAATGGAAGCTATGAGGTTTAAAGATGGCAGATCTCGCTGATGGCTTCCTTTGAGGCATGCTCTACCCGAGCCTAGATGAAACCATCGGCGGCCCTCGCGCACTTTCACCTCATAAACCGTGCCCTTGACCCTAGTTGTCGTTCAAAAAGACCATCCAAATCATGGCCGACGAAAAAGGGGTCGAGCCCAACGTGATGCCCGCGTCCAAGGGCAAGACCGTCTCGGAGAAGAACGCCGACGTGACGCTACGGCTCCTCGAGCAGCACGGCGACGAGGTCGGTCCCCTGACGCCGGAGATGGAGAAGAAGATTAGGAGGAAGCTCTATCTTCGCGTCATGACTCTCCTGTCTGCTATCAACATTATGCTTTTTGTAAGTTGATCACGAAGGAACCTGGGTTATGCGATGAACAGCTGGCTGACCGTATGCTTCTTTTCAAGGTCGACAAGTCAACACTTGGTTATGCAGCCATCCTGGGCCTCTTTGAGGAAACGGGCATCAGACAAGCCCAATATAATAACTTGAACACGATGTTCTACGTCGGTAAGCAAAAAACCTACCTACACGACCTCCTCCTTATACCCCCATCCATCACACAAACACGCAACTAACACCACAACCTCACAGGCTACCTAGCCTTCCAATGGCCAGGCCACATCCTCATGCAAAAACTCCCCTTCAGCAAATTTGTAGCCATCACAATCTTCATCTGGTCAGCCCTCATCTTCCTCCACTGCGCAGCAACATCCTACCCAGCCCTCATCGTCCTTCGCCTCCTCCTCGGCGCCGCCGAAGCCACAATCGTCCCCGCAATGGAAATCACAATCGGCATGTTTTTCAACCGCCGCGAACAATCCTACCTCCAGCCCGTCCTCTGGATCACATGCCAAGCCGCGCCCCTCGTCACCGGCTTCCTCTCCTACGGCCTGCTCTACAGCACAGGGCCCGTCCTCCCCTGGAAACTCCTCCACGTCGTCACCGGCGGCCTCACCTTCTTCCTCGCCATCTGGGTCTGGTTCGAGTACCCCTCCAACCCAGCCGAAGCCCGCTTCCTCACCCTCGAGGAGAAAATCCACGTCATCCGCCGCGTCCACGCCGCGCACCAGAGCTCCATCGAGCAGAAACGCTTCAAGCGCGAACAAGTCGTCGAGACCCTCCGCGACCCCGTATCCTGGCTCTTTGCGCTGCAGTCTTTCACGCTAATGTACTCCAACAACCTAAACTACGGCCAAAAGAACCTCATCACAACCTCCATCGGCATCAAACCCCTCGGCTCGACCCTCGTCGCCGCAGCGGGCGGCGCCTTTGGCATGCTCTGCTGCGTGGCCGCGACTCTCGCTCTCCGCAGGTGGCCGAGTAACCTCGCGCTCCACGGGACCGTTTGGTGCATGCCTGCCGTGGCCGGCGGCATCGCCATGGTCACGATCCCGTGGGACCGCAAAATCGGCCTCCTGGCGTGTCTGATCCTCGCGGCGGCGACGTATGGCGTGACGTACATCATTGCTCTCGGGTGGACGACGTCCACGGCCGCGGGGTATACCAAGAAGCTGACGCGCAACGTAATGTTCATGCTGGGCTACAGCGTCGGCAACCTCGTGTCGCCGCAGATCTGGGTGCCTTCCAACGCGCCGCGGTTCTACGGCGCGTGGGCGTCCATGATTTCCGTGAGCTGGATCGGTACGCCTGTGATTTTGTGGATTATCCGGTTCATACTTGTGAGGAGGAATAAGGAGCGGTTGGAGTATATCGCTGGCCTGAGCGAGGATGAGCGGGATGGGTGGGTCGAGCAGGTTGATGAGGGTGGGGAGACGATTAGGGTCAAGGTTGATATGGCTGTTTTGGATTTGACGGATTTGCAGAATATGCAGTTTATATATCCGATTTGAGGGCCAGGGTTGTTCCGCATTTCCGGACAACTGTGCGAGAAGAGGTTCACTATAGAATGAGACTTGCGCGTTTCTCACCAACTTTCTAAATTGACGCTCTGAAGTGACACTTTTTGCTCGGCAGGATACCAATTTGGTAGAAGTCAGTAGACCGCAGTGAGCTCCATAGGTCAAACACGCTGCCAACTAGCAACGTGATGCGCAATCCATTCAGCATACTCTGTATTAGACCTATCAATCTTGTTTGGAATCCTTGTAGTATGTCTGTATCATTATATGTATATATAAAAATTCCCGAACGGAAATAGTAATCTCGCATACCGCTTTCCCTCCCTGCAGGCAGAGAACCCAGTCCTCGAACATCATCATCCATCCCACCATATAAAGGGGAGGAAGATTAAAGAAAAAAATAACTAATAGGCGCACTCAAGCGGACATAGTCGAACTGAAAAGAACCATTCTTTCTTCCCATCTTTCCCTCACCTACTTCTCTCCCCTCTTCCGGGTATCATTACTCCTCTTCCACTCTTCTCTCCTTTTCTCCCTTTTCTTCTCTTCTTTTTCCTCTCCATTTGCTCCACTACACCCGATAACTCGCGTATGACAATGACACGTCTGCGCAAAACGCAACCCCGTATGCTGACTCCCAAAGAAAACTTTGCTCCGTCGGCTATGCATAGTAATGACAGTGCTTATGATGATGAGCGGGTTACCAAAAGAAAACACACAAAAGGGAAGAAAACGGATTCGCAACCTCCGACTCTTTCAGCACAAAGACGGGTCGAGGGATCCAAGAGGAAGCAGTCGCAAGGAGACTGGGCCAAGCAAAGATCCTCGTTCACAACCACAACAACCACCGAACAGCCCCCACAGCCCCCTGCCCAACACCCCAAAACACCCTCAGGATCATGACGACAAACCACACATACCACATGAACCCGACAAGCACCCACTCGACAGCAAGCCACATGGCGCGACGGACCCAGCGGAACCTACGTCTGCGCCGTCTTAGCATGGCCTCAATCACGTCGAGCGTATGCTTAATCTTGAGCCGCTGGCCCAGCGTGAGATCGCGACTCGTCTCGTCCGCCTCGTCGGCCGCCGCGCGCGTCATGGCAGAGAGGTCCGTCGCCACCCGCCGGCGGACGTCCTCCACGCGACGGTGCAGGGCCGGGATGGTGTCGGCGGCAAAGTGGTCCGCCGTCTTTTGCCAGTCCTGGCCGGCGCACTGGATGGATTTGCCGAGGGTCTTGGCGGCGAACTGGTACAGCTCCGTCTGCGGTACGACCTTGCTGCGTAGGCCAGCAGGGTCGGGACTGAGCTCTGCAACCTTGGGCCAGAATACGTTTGCGACCTGCAGGTCATTCTGAGACGGCGTCTGTCGGTTTGCGAACGCGAGATAAGGTTCGTTGGCGCGGCGGGTGATTTCCATGGCCTTGATACCGGAGCTCAAGACCAGGGCACGGAGTCGGGCAACTTCACGCTTCGACATGGGCGCTCGCTCGGGTGCCGGGCTGTGATCAGAGATGGACCAGTGTCGGCTGCGGTTGGAGGAAGACCCGGGGCGGCCGTCGAGTGGGAACGAGGGCGGGACGGCGATGATGTTGTTGAGACGCTTGTCCGCCTCCTTCAGTCCAGCGCTGTGGCTGCCAGACAGCGGCTCACCCTCCGAGACATCTGACAAGCGCTTCGTCGATCCGGGTGACGAGGTTGGACTGGCGCTCAGAATATCGATGCGCGGCGGCTTCAGCCTGTCGAAGCGAGGCGACTTACGGCTTGCTGACGGCGGTGATGTGTCCGGAAGTTTCGCGGGTTCGCTCTCAATGTGCCTTAGCTTCTCGTGGGAAGGTTCAAAGGCGGGCATGATGTCGAGATAGGTCTTGCCGTTCTGCTGGCGCATTCCCTGACTTCTGATCGAGGCTGTCCGTGAGAGCGGCGTCTCTCCTCTTTTCCTGCCTCTCTGTTCGGTGTCTGATTCATCCGTCGTAGTGCCCTCGGCTTCGGACGGGCCATCGCCGGTCTCTGACTCCTTACGCCAGATCAAATCGCCAAGCTTCGACACGCCACCACGTATGACATTGTCGATACGGGCGCCCTTGAACAACCCTCGCATTCCCGGGTCTTCACTGCGCAGCTTGGTGCTAGCGGTACTGCGATGGGATTTGTGGCTTTCGCCTGTCGGGCGTTGGACAACCTTTCGAGACGGGCTTCTCGACGAGCCTCTCCTGTCCATCGACTTTCGATCTCCTGAAGATTCAGGGGAGACTTCAAATGGCGTCTTCGGTGCGCTTGCCAGATCCTCCGCACTGGATCTCTCTTCCGAAATGCGCGAGCCCCTTTCCTTGCTACGCTCGCGGAATATTTGTTTCACCTTGGAAAACGGGTTTCGAGTAGGGGAGTTCGCCCGGCTCGATCCGGGCGAAAGATCTCCGCCGAGCGCGGGGATGAAGGGGTCTCCGCGAATGGCGCCGTCTGGAGAGTTGGGGAGAGACGAGTCGACTTCGAAGGAGCTTCTCCTCGCCGGCACCGGGATCTCCAGACTTGACCTTCCCATGCCGCGTTGAAGATGCAGCGGAGTGAAGCGAGGCTTTTCCTTACTCTTCCTCTCATCAGACTCGCTCGCCTCCACGATAGATGCCTTCCGACTGTGTTGTCGTGACTGTGGGTGTGAAGTGACTCCAGCATTCCGCTCCGGCGTTACGTATCCCGATCCGTCCGGCTTCTTGGGGCCGTTCTCACGCGCCTCTTTGGCAATCATCTCAAGCATCTGCTTCTCCAGGATGTCTTGGTGACTGCTGGTGAGCGTGCCTGCTCGATTCCTCCTCTCCTTCCTAAGCTTGCCTTCGTTTTCGCTTTCAGACAGGTCAGAGACTGAGTTTTTGCCGTTCTTCAAGTCATAATGACTATGCACTGAGTTGCTGTGCCGGTGGTGGTGGTGATGATGGTGTCCAGTAAGATCATGTAGCTTCTGGCGGGCGCGTTCTCGAGCGCTCGCTGTGGAATGCTCCGTATCCGACTTAGCAAGCCCCGTATTGCTGGATTTCGGATCGATCATGGGCCCTAGTCCTTCATATTCCTTACGCCCTGGTGTCTGTCCCGACTCACTGCCATACTCTTCGTTCTGCCTAGACAAAGGTCTGTGCAATTCGGCATTCTGAGGGAAGATCCGGCGCCAGTGACGATCTTCAATCAACTGCTTGTGGTGATCTTGTTCCAGCCAGTACACATCGGCAAGTAGGTCCGCTGCGTCGATGGTCCAATCCAGTCTTGGTCTCCTCGGCTTGTTGGCGCTGGTGGTAGCTTGAAGAGCGTTTTGCTGCTCCACCACGTCTGCATCCATGAAGGGCGGCAGCGTACAGCCATCTGCGCTCGCCTGGCCCGTCGCAGCCCACTTGGCCACTTCATCAACCCAGTCGGCGACTTTGATAAAGTCCCCGAAACCCTGGGCCTCGCCATCGATCGCCTTCCGCTCCCGAGCTCGCACCTTTCTGTTGCGGATGTATTGTAAAGGATTGTACGGACGCCCCAGCCGCACGCTTCCATCGGCACTACCATAGGTGGAAACCCTCGCAACTCCTTCAGAGGATGTGGGCGGGCTGGCGGTCGTCGGGCGGCTTTGGTTGTGCGACTGGATGGGTGGAACCAGCTCCAACAGGCGCCTGTACTGGGCCATCAGCTCCAGATGTTCCTTCGCCTTTTGTACTCGTGCCAAGGTCGACGCGGTAAAGTGATTACGGAACGTGCCCTCCCGGCTCATGTCGAACGTCGCCTGCAGCGGGCTGCTAAGCATCCCCGTCGAGGGTAATCGTGGAGTCAGTGCCTTTTCAGGCCCCGGGGACCTCGTCCTCGACATCCTCCTCTGCGACTGCAGATGGTTTTTGAGGTTGGCGCCCGTCGGGCCGTCGGGAAGTTGTGCCAGCGTCGGCACAGCCTGAGGCGGTGCGATCCTTCGCGACACCTGCCGTCGGGATTCGCTCAAGTTAAGGGCCATATTCACGATCTGCGCCGAGTCGATATCGAGCGGGGAGTTCGCAGGCGGCGCGAAGCTCGTCCCCGACAACGGTCTACTGCCGTTGGGCGCATCCCGTTTCCTGACCGTCAGTTTATTCGTAGGTTGCGGCGGCGAGGAATCGCCGTTTCGCCTTGGCAGGCTCTCGAGCCCAGCGAGTCCGTAGCCAGCCTCGCGACCAGCACTGGATCCAGACCTATCCGATGCCCTCCCCGAATCTTTGGTCCTCCGGCTGGGGGGTATGTTTCGCGTTACGTGCCGTAGACGGTGTGCCTGCTCCTCCTCGGAATCGGCATCGTTGCGAAAGGCATCCTGCAGCAAAAAGGCTCCATTAGAGCGATGCCTAGGTGCTCTCTGCTGCTTCCTCGCGTCGGGCTTTCCCCCATGGTATCCATTTGTATGTTCAGCATCTCTCGGACTCGATGAAAGTGGGCGGCGCGCGGCGCTGGACTCGTCGGGTGATGGTAAAAGGGTCGTGTCGTTGAGGAGGCTGCCGGTGGCACTTGACTCGCCCGTCTCGTAGCTACCCCTGCTGCTGCCCCTATCGCCAGGCATGGAGTGCGGGCTCAGCTTCCTCGTGAGAATGGCACGCTGCTGGAAGGCATCTTTCTCCGTCATTGCGACGGAGATGCTCGCATGGCCGGCCAAGCTGTGGTTTTACGTTGTCACCAACCCGTTCGTCGGTATCGACGCCGTTCGGTCGCCGTCGCTGTCGTCGTCGTCGTCGTCGTCAAGCTCAGCTTGCTCTCGTCCGTCCGGTCTTCGGATAGTGGGCGGGCGATGGAAAGTGTTGGTTGGGTGAAAAAGATGAGGGGGGAACTTTTAGGGGTTCGCGACTCCCATGGTATGTACTCTTGGGTCGATGCAAGGGAGTGGGTGGCCGGGTTCAAGACAAGTCAAAGAAAAGCCAAGTAACGGAACACCCCATGTGAAGGGACGAAAGGTGACGAAGATTTTGGAAATGTTGGCGCTGATTCGTCCGAGCCGAAACAGGGCATTGACATGTGCCAGCTGAGCATAAGTTGGCGTCGATCTCTCGCTGCCCAGGATCGTGGCAGTCCAACTCTCAACAGTAGACTTCAGGACTGACTGTAGGAGCACCTGTAGCAGCGGCAGCGACAGCGGCAGGAGTCAAGTAAAGTGGCGAGCACACGGACAAACACGGTCCAGGGTTCCCAGCCAGCTCTGGCGCTCCTTCTCAACGTCTACCGACGAATACAAAGTACCCGGGCATTCACCCATTACGCAGCCAAAAAGCCTGGCAGCAAGCAGGTAGCTCTACCGTCACGTACCGTGGCGTTACAGCCGACAACGCTAAGATTGGTCCCACCCAGTGACCCCACACATGCAAAAGGATCCATGTATGGCCCCACCCGATTCGGCAATCGCCGGAGCGGAACATCCTGCAGTCCCGATCATTCAGCGGAACCTGTCCAATCAGGGGAGGAGAGACACTACCTCACCAGACTGGTCTAGAGCCAGGGCAAAGGGGAACCAGCCGATCAACGGCACGACAGACAAAGGACTCTTTTGTCTCGCATGTCTTGAGTTTTTCAACGTCGCCCAAGCCACCAGACTTTCTGCTTCAAGCTAAGCAGGTACTGTATGGAAAACAGTACGGCTTTGACGTCGTGTGCTCGTTGGGCGCGCTAAGCCGGCAGGTCGATGGATCCCGGCCCCCGATCCGCGCTAAGGTTTCCCGGATCAGACCGCTCATTGCATCTGAAAGGATCTCCCTGCTTCAACATAATGTTCGACATCTCTCAACCACATGGCATATATTCCTCTACTGTTTCTTGGAAGAAGACTCCTAACAAGTGTAATTCATTGTAAATCACTATGTAGGGTCAAGCGCGCGCACTTTGGACATAGCGTGAGAGCCACGGTTGATGATATTAAACAGGAACGACTATCCTTGTGCTCAATCTCCAGCTTGGCGCTCTGATTCAAAGTTAAACTTGGCCTTGAAGGTGTCCGAATTGCCTACTAGTATGCCAATAGTCATGGCAGCGCTCTAGTATCGTATTGTATGATTTTCAAGAAAGCCAGAGAAAAAAGACCACATCCTAGTATTGGTTCGATCAACTATCACGACCAAAAGAAAAAACCCCAGGACCAAGACGAAATTAATACAGCAAAAGTGCAAAAGCTCGGCCCCCAATCGGGAGCCTACGAAAGATCCGAGGAGACTCTTACCAGCCTCAGGTGTAACGATGCAGGGATTTTTACAAGTAGATATACGGGACTCGAACCCGGGACCTATGTGAGTGCGGGGCTATTCCGTCAAAGAGACATTCCCCGCTACGTCACAGGCCTTGGTGACAGTGTCAAAACAATTTGTTTCCTATAGACCTACTGCGGCGGCGGTGGCGGCGGTGGTATCAGGGTGGTGAGTGATGAGGACCTGGATGGGGTTGGCGATGGGATGAAGAGGTGCTCGGTGGTTGGTGGTTGCCTAGGAGGAAGGAGCTTGATGGATAGCTCGTCTGGGTACGTGCCTCGACTTGTCGCCTGCCTTACCAATTCACTTCTTTGTTGCTGATAACCAACATCATCTCACACGCGTTCTCTTGAGAAGTGGCATCATACCCGTCTTCAAATCACACATGGTCCACATCACTTACACAATCCAACACACAGAACCAATATAGAGGGGACAGATTATTATAGCTCTAGGAAAGATCAGAAAAAACTCGAGTTAGGTGTTTTGTGCGCTCCTAACGAGGGCCTGTTACCAGCGTCGCCCCCCTCCTTCCCATTGTTCCAAGCTTCCGTCCCCCCACCTTCAGTAACCAAAGTTCACACAAAGAATCCAACGCAGAGCCCAATCCCCGTATACCTGGCGGGCCCGAACAGAAAAAAGGAAAATCACCAACAACATGGCAGGGCGCAGACCAGTCTCTCGCATTTGGGGTGACCTGGGGGTATCGGGGTATCTCACCCTAACCGAATTTAAGCGTGAACAGGGGACTTGTACTCGGAGAAGAAACGCTCGTGGATGCGGCCCATGTACTCGACCAGGGCGGGCTTCTCACGGATGAGAGCGGCGTGGACAGGGTTGCTGTGTCGCGTTGTATTAGCTCTCTGCCTCTTTCCATTCCATTATCAAACCGTATGCTGGTACTTACACAGTGGTGCCGAGAACGGTAGCGAGGTTGCCGTAGACGATAAAGTCAGCCTCGGATGGGCGCTGGCCGCCCAGAATCCAGAACGGCTCCCGGGACTCCCGCGAATCGAGACTCAGCTTCGACAGTGAGGTCTCGCAGAAGCCGTTCAGGGACATGACAACGTCGGTGGCGAAGGCCTTGACCTCCTCATCGGAGTAGCGGCCGACGCCCTGGAACCACAGCTGCGAGTTAACGTAGCCGCGAGCCGCCTGGGTAGAGATCTGCTTGGCGCCCCAAACGAAGTGGGAGAAGGGACCATCGTGCCACATCATCTCATACTGGCCGCGCCATCTCTCGTACAACTGCGGTGAGTGTTAGCATAGGCCCCTATACCCTTCACTGTCATATTGTAGGTTCTTCTTACAATGAGGAAGTAGGCGCGGTCCTCCAGCATGGCCCGGATGCAAGCATCCTTGGCCTGGTCGGAGGGGGAGAGCTCTTTGTTGAGGTCCTGGAGCTTGCCGGTCTGCACGAGACGCTTGATGATGAACTGCGACTCGCCGACAAGCTCGTCCGAGTCGGCAAGCTTGACGTAGGGCACCCGATACTTGGGTGCCTGGAAGATGTTGGCAGCGCGGTCTACGTGCTGAATTCCGGCATGGCGAAGGCGAAGACGCAATTGAATCGAAAAGGGTGTGTATCCGTACTGGCCGGTAGGGCGATCGAAGCTGTAGATGATCAGGTCGTGTCCAACTCCCTTCTCCACTGCGGCCTCGTCCTCGGCAGCTTCCCTAAGCTTGCGCGGGAGGTAGCGCTTAAGAGCCAAAGCATTCTGCTTGGCGTTCTGGGCTCCTGCGGGCGCGGTCTTCTTTGCCATGTTGAATAATGCGAACGGGGGGTATATGGGTATCTTTGGGGGGTATCTCTGGGTATTCAATGAATAACTAACTGTTCTATGCTGCAGCCGATCACAAGAGGCTTCTAGCTGTATTATTTATTGTTTTCGATACAGCTTCGGAAGGTGTTCGACGCGGACGGCCAGCTCGGAGCTGCTGGAGCTTTACAACATGGTAGGTGCTGGTGGCAATGCAATGGAAGCCCTTGGCTCCCGAAACATGGCCCGAGTCAGACCGACAAGGAAAGCGAGGACATAGCTGAAATATCCCAAGTCTGTTTTGCATGAATGCAAAATCAGACGGATTATTGCAAGTGGATGGAAGAGAAGCCTCGCAAAGAAAGAATCTGATATCGGCCACGTCATAGCTGTTCCATGTTGAGTTGGTGGACAAGCCTAAGGACGAGGCTAAAGGGATGCGAAGTGGTGGTGTCTGAATATGCATCTGGATTTGAGCATAACCCCAACTTGTTTGTAGGGATATCGCGGCCATCCTGTAGCCTCGTCTTCCCGGCCAGTTTTTGAGCTCCGTGGCCGTTGCAGTTCCTACCCGCTCAATCGCCAAACCACCTGACCCCAGGTTTATGCCCAACTCAAACCTAAAACACAGTCACCGTGTTAACATGATCGTTCTTGAGTACCTCAAACACGAGACCGGGGAATCCAAATAGAGTAGTGGTTGAATCGTCGCTACCATCGAATCTCTTGGCGCCACTGTCCTCCCAACCTCCAAGAAACTCGCAGCTGCTGCCGGGGCTATCTCCCCAGCCCCTATTGAGCACCATGCCTCTTTGGGGGGCTCGGGAGTCGCCATCAGGGTACGCGCTGTTCCACCGTTCGTTCAGTCTATCTTTGATCTCGGTGAACTTGGTCTCTGAGTTTGCCGCCGCACCGGGAGAGCCATCGTCAAGATAGCTTACCTCCCAACGGCAGCGACGGTGTCTGTTGAACTCATATGACCCAGGCACATTGCCATGGAGGACCAGCTTTGTTGCAACTAGACGATCAGGAGACTCCGACTTGATGGGCTTTCCTGGTGTCACTTGAGACTCGTGCTGAGAAGGCGGTGGTCTCGAGGGAGGCGAGGGAGTGGACACCAACACATCAAATCCTAAATAGAAGTAATTGTAGAAACACTCGCCAGAAACGTTTCCGGCGATGTCTTCTTCGATGGCTTCATCGTTGGAGTCGTCTGAGCCAGTATTGGCAGATGATTGGTCAGTGTCAGTAAGATCGTCTGGCCGACTCAAGTCAGCGCCGTTTGACCGAGCTCTGCTGTGGCTCGCCGTCCGAAGCTTGTGTATTGTCATTCTCTGGTCGTTCTTCCGATAAGTAGCGTTCGGGGGACCGAGCTCGGCAATCAGCTCCTGTGGGCTTGTCTCTCCCAGGATAATCCAAAGTGATGAGTTGGTCCACTTGCGGAACAGCTGGAGCTTTCCACCACCATGAATCTTAACCAGCGAGATTTCGTCGGGAACGACATCCTTCCCCCTTGGAAGAACGGGAACCGTCTTGACACTCGGGAGAGCCTCTGTCCAAAGGCTCTCTCGAGCTTGGGCCCACGAGTCACCGCTGAAGACAGCCATGGATGTGGGCACCTGGCTTGTCGCAGCAGACAGGAGCGACACGACATCCTTATTGGGCGAGTATGCGGATTCGGCCAGTCGGAAAGTAAAGGCAACGCCAGGGTAGGACAGTATGTAGTTACCCAGGTTATCGGAGGAATCGGGTGTAGGGGGTATGTACTCTCCACCGTAGGTTGGTCCGAGCAACCGGTGGTAGATTTGTCGGAAGGTTGGGCCGGAGGTAGATTCTCCGGGAACTGGAGACGATGGCGGTCCCTGCGCGTTGGCGGGTTTGACGAGATCACGGTCCTTAAACGTGACATGATTCTTGGTAAAGTCGACGATCTCTATCAAGCGCAGACGCTGTTCCGGTCCGTCGAATCGTAGTCGTATTCCGTTGGCAGGGAGGCTGAGGGTTACGGGCTGTTCAACGGGTTGCTCGCGGGAGTAGGCAAGGTCGAGTTGTGGAAAACGTTGCGGTTCGGCCTTCAGTCGCGTCAAGACATCATGCAAGGACGCTCCAAGAACTAAGCGACAATCAATAGAGTTAGCGTCCGAGTGTGTACTGTAGCAGGCAGAGTTCATGCAAACCGAGAAACCCCAGAGCTCGTCCTGGGTGCAGTTGCGCAGTGAAGAGCGACATGATGAGCAATAGGATCGGGGCTCAGCGCGGGGTCCGCTGAGTGTTCAGGGCGGTGTTGTTGCAGGAACTCCGTCGGGTTCTAGAATGGATATGGTGAAATAAGAAGTGTCTATTGATCGTTTGCGTAATGTCTTGCGCAGAGGAGTTGTGGATGGATGAAGGAGAGTGCTCTGAGAGGCAGCAGTATAGACGGCGCAAGTTGTTCTCCTGTCGTTGTTCACGGGTCTGTCAGAGGGGTTCATGTGATGCTGCAGCAGTGACAACGGACTAGCGGGGCGTGGGGTCGGAATGAGACGTCACTCGCTTATCAGAGGTACAAGGTACGAGATAGGACCATTGGAGCGAATCAGCATCATCAACGGGAAGGTGCAGCAGATCCACATGCAGGGGCCATCAGCTCTTATCTAATCAGCAGGCAAGCTCCAACGGAACCCAGTCAGAAGTCACAGAACCAGTGGAGGATGGGGAAGCTGTTGGGGACTACCTATTTAAGCTTCCTTCCGCTGCAAACGATAAGTCACGATCAAGGTACCAGGGCAACTCACATCTGAGACGCTGGAAGGCAAAAACATGGCCAGGAAAGAACACTTGAGAAAGCACTCGCCAGGCCAGATATTTCCAGCCCGCTTCAGTATATCTTTCTTGCCTAAGGCAACTGGATCTTTGAAATCCTATTAGCAAGGCACACGCGGGGAAACCAGTGAATCTGTTACCTGGCACCAACATCATCTTAAGTTAATGCAAACGCAACCTTGGCTCGTCGGGGAACCGCCTCTTCCATTCGCTTGCAAGGTTTCAGCATCATCAAGAATCTCTTCTGCACACGAACTACAATCACCAGAAGCCAATAGACAGAGCTTGCCAAGGCCAGGACATATGCCACCGGACATACCTCCGGGAGGTCTCTCCAGCCTCTCCTCAAGCGAGGCTTCCGGCTTCTCCACCTTGTTCCTTACTGTCTCCGCATGGAAACTATCCCGTCTCTGCAACAAGTGTGCTTGCAACAGCCAACAAGATACTCCATTCGGTAGATCTCGCTCTCTCGCCTGAAGTTGAGCACGGAGAAGCCTCCAAGGCCTGATACCCACAGACCTTCGTTCGACGAACTCTCACTCTGTTTCACCTATTCTTGTTAGTTCAATCTACTGCTTTACAAGGATGAGCCATAGTCTCGCATACTTCTCACGCCATTCAATCAACCTCCTGACCAACCCTCCCTCCACTACGGCTCGCTCGGAATTGAGATCGCCAAATGAGGTCCTGTACACCTCTTTGTACTCAAAATGAGGCCTGAACTAGATCACAGGCCATTTTCGTCCGCCTATCGCCAGTTCGATTCCATCAATCTCATACTGAGAGTCTTACCGCTGCTGTCACTGTCTCAAGCAGTGTCTTGGCTTACTCTTCGTTTTCTCTAATTAATGGGAACCTAATGTGCTGCCAAGACCCACGAAGTACATCAACGGAAGCGCAAGGCGTTAATCTCCAAATTTTCGCCTCGTACATAGCTCCCGCTGGATTTATGCCACGATCGGTTTGCCGCGGGACTCGTACCTCGCCTTCGGATTCGCCCTGCCTTCCAATTGACTTTGCTGCGCCTCTCGGAATAGGTCTTGAGAGCGGTTCTCGCTTGTTGTAGCGAGTGCTGCTGCTCTTCAGAGATCAGAACTAGAACCAAGTGAAGCTCCAGGAGTTATGGCTGTTTTGCCTGGCCTTGTCTGGGTGTACACCAGTTTATACCCAGGAGCAGCGGTGACAGCCTTCTGGTTGTCAATCGACTAACGAATCCTATCAATCTCGAAGTAATGGCTAATCGTTAGCAAACTCGTCGATGCCTATACTCCCAGAAGATTGACACTCGATCAGACTATCACGCTTACCCGTTGCGAGCACAGTGATGGATTCGACAGCAGGGTATGCTCAGTGTTCACTTCGCAAAAGCTGGCAGACGACTGAGGATGAGCGAACAACTTTCCCGCGAGTCCGATCAATCACATCACGCAGCAGCATGACTATCAACGTTGATCTGTGGTTCTAGAAGTTACGGGGTCAGCATGCACGATCCGCCTAAACCCCATCGCTCGGTCTCATCGCATTCCCGCCATTTGGGTGCTTCTCTGCATCTTCTGGATCACGATACTTCAGGCGATTTTCGTCAAAACTTGCAACAAATGCGGCCTTCCCGATCCGGGGTATCTTGCCAGTTCTCGCGGTCTGAAATTTCCCGCGCTAGGCCTCATCATGCCGCCGGGTTGAAAAATACAAGGAAATTTGAGATGTCTGTGAGCTACTCTATGGTCATTCTCCTCCGACAGATATTTTTACTAACTTGGCCAAACACAAGGCTGACAACTTCCACGGCAGATGGGCCGGCTTCATAATCATTGCTTGACTCGGCCGAGGTCTTCAAGAATTGTTGGGCGTGCCCGCCTTTGTCACTATTATTGATCTTTATTCTTCTTCTTGAAATATGAAGATGGATCTTGCAGATTATTGCCGGCGTCAGCGGACAGTTTCAAGACTGCAAGTGGGCCAACCGTGCGACCACGCACAGATATGGCCTCAGAGATGGCACGTCCCAGTTCACTCGCCCTATGCTCTACGGACCACTGGGATCAAATCCCATTGCATACCTCAACGTCGAACTCACATTCATGCCAAATGCAGGCGCCTCTATGCCCAATGACATTAGGGCTTGTATCCGGCCGAGGATCAGGAACAGCGCAGCCGACCCTCAGATACCCCAGGGCCTGACATGTTGGAAAAATGAAGATCATTGACATACAAATATGCTGTCCGGCGGAGCGAGTCGAGCACTAAACAAGGATTGCAGCCCTGTTGAAGGAACTAAGCCGCTTCGAACGGCTTTCCGTCTAGGCTTGCCTTGAGACAATCTCATCCACGAAAAGCGCCTCACTCTTTGCGCCAAGATGTGTCAAAGTTTGATCTGATATCTGAGAGCAACTACCGCCGGCGACGGGGTCCACCTCATGCAGTCGTGCAACGATGTCGCGCAACGTACGTCGGCCATGCCGTGCTCGTTAATGGCATGTCGACTGCGAGTCCTGTATAGTTCGTACGCAACTTGTCATGCTTTGGTTACGGTGAGCAAATCGACGCTAAGTGGCAGACGTTCGGAGTTGAGCGAACGCCAGGTCAGTCAGTACTTGATGAGTTGAGCACCAGCGAAAACATGCCACAAGTTGGTATTCAGGCTTCAAGTTATTGCGCATTGTTATCAATAAAATATACACCGCGTGGAGCTAAACTCCTCGGTACACGTCACAGATGGACACAGTCGAAAACCACCACCAATGGTTATTCCTCGCGACCACACCTCATTGCTAGATAGCAAATTTTTCACTTGTTCAAGTAGACGCCGCCAACGAGAACAACATCCAAACAGCCAGGGAGTATCTAGATCTAAATCAAGGTATTACGAGGGCAGCCTCAAGCACACGACGCCTTACAACACGGTACACACAATGACCGCAATGAGGCCAATTTCTACCTGTAGACCCATCACTTGCTCATCAAAGCCGGTGTTTGCTACAGGTGACGTTGTTTTTCCCCGTGCGAAGAATCAACAGCAAACTTTGGTTCTGGCGCCTTTGGTTGGCGGGTTGGAACATGTGGCCATCTCAACCGTGTGCCGTTGGAAACGATACGGCAAAGGAGCCAAGCGATGCTGACTATACCTTGAATAGGTAGGTAGATATCTTGGTAGGGACATTCTGCATTTCCCCCCCGTCTGCCTTTGTCATCTTGCCATATCATCGCCAATTATCCCTGTAGGGAAACCGCAGCAATCCCTCAATGAATGCAATGAACGTCAGAAACGCTGGCCAAGTCCCCCACGATGCGGACTTCATCGTGGAGGCCTTCGACTCGGTCCTCGCGCCGCTCGCGGCTATGGGCAGCGGCGAGATGTGGGGGTCGCAGCCCTTTAGCCAGAAAAACGGCTTTGTGGAGGAGAACCTCAAGGACGTTGAGACGTCGGAGAGATACCGGACTACCGGCGAAGGCGACGCTCTGCGAGTTTTCATCGCCGAAGTTGAGGTTGGAACTTCCTCGGCCGGGGCGATTACCCCGCATGACGCCGGGCTAGACGAGCCGGGCCGCCGATACAGGATCGCCGAGACCGGGAATCGCTACTTACCCGTCGGCACCGCCTTCGTGCGCACAAATTGGCTTCCGGGCCACGTGAAGGCGCAGTTTAAGCAAGACAAGAGTCGCGCTGAGCTGGAGGGGAAGAGTAATTTCGTGTATCTTGATGTTCTTGTCACAGATTTCAGGGCCGGGCGTCATCGTAAGGGCGCTGGAGAGGCGCTTATTCGACGGGCCAAGGAGTACGGGGTTGAGCAGGGCATGCAGGTGCTTTATGTTGATGCGTGGGCTGGGAACGAGAAGAAGTTGAACAAGTGAGTGTGTCTGACGAGTGATTGGGATGAGACAGGCTTCTGACGACAGGGTGTAGGTTCTATGAACAGCAAGGATTCGTTGCTGTCGATGACTTCAGCTTTGCGCGTACTAATAAACCTGCTTGGCTTGGTACGCTTATGCGGTTGGATCTATCGACAGTTACTGGCCAGAGAGGATGAACGGGTGGATTCACGATGCTGTCAAGACTGTGGACGGTACACCCACAAAGGTCTCACACACTAGGCTACCTAGACTACAAGTTGCTTATGCGATTTGGTGTTGGAGTCTCAGCCACCAGGTAAAAGTAGAGAAATGTACCATATCTTGCCCGAATCGAACAATTCCATTACGGGACGCCCCATGTCTACGTGTCTCGGTGAGCGCCCCAGGTTCGGTGAGCGGTGAGGAATGTGACCAAAACAGCCGTCATGACGGGAGGAAACAACGGTGTGTGGGCAGATGAGCTAGTGAGGCGGTTGCCCGGGTGACGGCAGACTCCGCAGACCAACCACAGAGCTTGCCCCCACTTAGCGCGCATATTCTATTTACTTACCCTGGCAATTGTCAACACGATATCCTACCGACTGCCACCACTTTTTGACAGCTCCGACTTCACCCTGTTTAACACGAAACGGCACCTACTTTTCCCCGGCGAGCTGTGTTTTGCGATTTTGGATTTTACAGTCTATTAACCTCTTATCTTCCCCCTACCACATATCGACCACTCGAAAAATACCACCACCCCAATCATGAGCTCCAGACGGGAGCTGACGAGGACGGCCTCGTCGAACCTGCGCACTGGCGCCGCGGCTCGCTCGAGCGTGCGCCCCGGAACGCGGACCTCGAACTTGCGATACCAACATGGCCCTTCCCAAACCCAACGTCCCGCCTCGCCCGCCGAATCAGTCGCCTCGGTTGCCACCAACGCGACGAAGCGTAAGGAGCGCGAATACGACTTTGAGACGCCGGGCCAGGAGACCAACATCAACGTCGTCGTCCGATGCAGAGGCCGCAACGACCGCGAAGTCAAGGAGAACAGCGCTGTCGTTGTCCAGGCTGATGGCGCAAAGGGCAAGAATGTCGAGCTGAAGCTTGGCCCGAATGCGCTGAGCAACAAGACGTACAACTTTGATCGCGTCTTTTCTGCCGCGGCTGACCAGACTATGGTCTTTGATGATACCGTCAAGCCCATCTTGGATGAGGTGCGTTTTGAGTGAGACCTGGCGAATGATACTCGGCTAAGACAACGCAGATGCTTGCTGGCTTCAACTGCACAATCTTCGCCTACGGCCAGACCGGTACCGGCAAGACCTACACCATGTCAGGTGACATGACAGAGACCCTTGGTCTTCTCTCTGATAATGCCGGCATCATCCCCCGAGCTCTCCACGCGCTGTTCAACAAACTCGAAGTAGACGATACCGAAAGTTGCGTCAAGTGTTCATTCATCGAACTCTACAACGAAGAATTACGCGATCTGATCGCTGTCGAGGACGGCCCGAAACTGAAGATCTTTGATGACACATCAAGGAGACACGCGACGACAGTGGTGCAGGGCATGGAAGAGAGACACATCAGAAACGCCGGTGAAGGTATCAAGGTTCTTCAGGATGGAAGCTTGAAGCGCCAGGTAGCGGCGACAAAGTGCAACGACCTCAGTTCCCGAAGTCACACAGTCTTCACTGTTACCGCCTACGTCCGCAAGAAGGGCGAGGATGGAAGTGACGACTACGTTAGCGCCGGCAAGCTCAACCTCGTCGATTTGGCCGGTAGTGAAAACATTCAACGATCCGGGGCGGAGAACAAGCGGGCTGCCGAGGCGGGCTTGATCAACAAGAGTCTTCTGACGCTTGGCCGAGTCATCAACGCGTTGGTCGACAAGGGCCAGCATATCCCCTACAGAGAGTCGAAACTCACCAGACTTTTGCAAGATTCCTTGGGTGGACAAACAAAGACGTGTATCATTGCCACCATTTCCCCGGCAAAGAGCAACCTGGAGGAGACGATCTCGACACTCGACTATGCATTCCGAGCCAAGAACATTCGCAACAAGCCGCAGATGAACGCAATGATCAACAAGAGAATGCTTCTCAGGGACTTTGCGACCGAGATCGAGAGACTCAAGAGCGAACTGATCACGACTCGACAGCGCAACGGTGTTTACCTCTCCAACGAGAGCTACGAGGAGATGACGGCCCAGAGCGAATCACGACGCATTGTCATGGAGGAGCAGGCAGCCAAGATGGAGACCCTCGAGGGCAACCTAAAGAACAAGGTGCAGGAGCTCTTTGCTCTGACATCTAGCTTCATGGGGCTGCGGAAGGACCACGAAGGCACCAAGGCTGAGCTCGATGAAACTCAGGAAGTTCTCGAACAGACCGAGGTTGTGCTCAAGGCCACAAGGAGAAGCCTCGCCGAGGAGACTCACCTCCGCAAAGCTCATCAGGAAACTGAGGAGAAGCTAGCCGAAGTTGGCGGCGAGCTCATTGCGACCCTGCAGAAGACGGTCCACGATGTGGATGGTCTCAGAGCGAAGAACAAGCGGAAGTCGGAGCTGCAATCCATCAACCGAAGTGCATGGGGCACAGCGCAAGCCGAAGTGTCTGAAGTGACGAACCTGGTAGAACAGCGAGTACAGACTTTCCAGGAGAAGCAGCGGCAAAACATCTCTGGTATTTCTGAGCGCATGAACGCTTTCGTCAGTGAAGAGTTGGGAAAGCTGTCTTCTACCCAGCAGTTTCTCGACGAACAGCTTGACTCCTTTGCGGAATCGAGGAAGGAGCTTTTGGAACAGAATGAGAAGTCCAAGGATGAGATGGACGACGTTCTTGAGGAAATCAAGGTCGTGCGCGACACCGTCAAGCAGCAGGTCGGGGAGAGTCTCCATGCCATTGCTGGTGCTGCGGAGCGCATTGCCGCAGATGTTCTCAGCGAGCTCGACACTTTCCACAACCAGGTACATCATCACAAGAACATTTGTCGGTGTTCAAGGCTAACATATCCGCAGTTGCACTCTTCGTACAGCTCTCTGGGCAAGGAGTTCAAGAGCATGTTTGAGGAACTCGTGAAGCACATCACGGAACAGCGAAGTGAATCCGATAAACTCAGACAACAGCTCGAGAGCGCGACCAACAATGTCATCGAGGAGAACGAGAACACCTCGGCTCAGATGCAGCGGGTGTTGGACGAGGAGAGGAAGCAAGCGGCACTGGACCGACAAAATCTGTTGACTCAGATCGCATCTCTCATCAATGCTCAGGCGACAACGCAAGAGACGCGCCTACTTGAGAAAACTGCGCAGCTGCAGAAGAGTGTCTTGGCCACAAATGTGACCTTGCAAGACACTGTAACTCAATATTCTGACGACATGAGCGCATGGGATGCCAAGGAGGGCCACTTCCTTGTTGATGTGGCCAAGTCCCGTGACGCAATGAAGAGGAGGTTGAAGGATGACTGGACTGTAAGTGGATTAGGCCACATGAATGGCTGAGAACGATGCTAACCAACGACCAGGTCGCCGAGGAACACAGCACGGCCATCCAGGCAACCACGAAGTCGGTCCACGCCGAGACTGTTCATGTTGTGGACGAGCAACTGAAGGATCTCGACGTTCAAATGGAGGCATTGGACGACTTTGTCACTCGCGCTCGTTCCGAGAACGCCTCGCATCACGAACGCCACAACGAGTCCATGCAGGGTCTGTCCTCCACTGTAGAGAAGTCGTTTGGCAACATCTCGAGCCACTTCAAGACTACATTTGACCGTGTCAAGGACCTTGGCGAGGAGATGGAGACCGAAACCGAGGAGATGCAGCAAGGTCTGGACCCATTGACCCAACAATTGTCGAAGCCATTGACCGCGCTCCGCGAGGACATTGAAACGACAACCATCCAGGAGTACCGCCCGACAGGAGAGACGCCCATGAAGATCCAGTACCGGTACCCGACCGACCTGCCCCGGACCGATGCGCACGAAGCCCTCCTCGCCGGGCTCACCGATTCCTCCACCCCTACCAAGCCCGCACCCGCTGATGCCATGGTCTTCTCGGACACGGAAAACGACTTGTCCCGCTCACCGCCACCGGCGCGCACGTCGACTCGTATGTCGGCCCTTAGCATGATTTCGGAAAAGCCCCCCTTTAACATGAGCCTTCGCGAAGTGAACCCCAACACGACCGGTAACCACGGCTTCGACCCCTCGACGAGCATGATGTCCATCAACGAGAACACGGCCCCGCTGCTTTTTAGCAAGCGGACCTCGACGCGGCCTGTGACCAAGGGTCGCAAGCATGCTAGCTTGCTTCCTATCGAGGGGCGGGAGAATGTGCCACCTTCGTCGTTCTCGTCGAGCTTGGGACCCAGAAGGAAGAGCCCGCGGTTGAATTAGGTGGTGTGAGGGATACAAATCATTTTGGTGCTGAAACCGGGACTGTTGATGGAACTATCAGAGTATGCAACTGGTTGAACTGTACAAATGGCGATTACGGGGTTTGAGGTTTTTGTTCGATTGGGTAGGATTATGGCGTGTAAGGCAGGCTTACTGGTATTGTTGATACCCATGACACTTCTTTTAAGGACGTTTTTTTTAATTCCACCCTTTTTTTATGGTTTCGTTTTAACATCCGCCTTTGATTCTTCGTAAGCTTGCTTGCTTTAAATTGGTCTTCTCGTATAGCCCAATTGAGGAAGGGAAGTCAGGTAGAGACCTGCTCACAGTATTCATTACGAATCCCTCTTTCAAACGATGCTAATCTACTTCGTGAGTTCGCCAGGTGTCAAAAAAGAAGTCCCAGACACGAAAGCCGTAATTTAAGCCATAACCATGGGAAAAGTGATGCTCATGTGGTCTCGTCTGGGCCACCTAAGAAAGAAGCTGGTGTGATATGTTCTCAGGCTGGCAGAGAATAGATCATATTGGCCTGTGGTTGGAAGTCACAGATTGACATCCGTATAACCGCGGGACTACATGGAAATCGAAATCAAAAGTGCGTGCTACTATTGTAAACCGGAAGAAGTCTTTTTCTGCCGAGAGGCAAGTGTGAACATACCTACTGTTCACTGAGGTAGAGTGAAGCGCAAGTTTCGAAGACGGCAACTGATTTCCAAAGTCATCGGTGAGATGGTGTCTGCTAGGCTTTGTCCGTCTTGAGACCACGTATAAGAAACATGGCACAGGTAAGATTCTCTGCACTTCACATATCTCACCAGTGAAGTCCCTCCACCGTGACAGCATCTAGTCGAGGGTTACGTTCAAAGTCCGCCCGGATCCTCGACCAAAAATGGGCCACATCCCACATCTCACGTAGAATCCAACACAGCCTCCTCAACACCACTCCCACCATCACTCCCGCCCATCTTCCGGCCACGATAATGCCTCTTCCGCTTCCTCTTTCCCATATCCTCGGCCCTCCACCCCTTCCTCGGACGGATGGGCTTCAGGAACCCGTCAACGTGCACCGCTCCATCCATCTCCTCCTCGCTCTCCACGTTGAAGCGGTCGCTGCCGCCGCCGCCCCCGATATCCCCCGCTCGACCCGGATGCATCGTCGCCACGTGCCGCTGCAGATTCGCCCTCCGTCCGAACCCTTCCAGGGAGCGATCGCAGCCTGCCACGGGACAGAAGAATAGCCCCACGGAAGACGCGCGGGATGCGCTTCGCGATCGTCGCGCCGCCGCCGCCGCCGCCGCTGCTGATGCCGCTGTACTCCGTCCTCGTGCCGCGGCGTCAGAGTCGCTCGGCGGGATACTATCGCGTGCTAGACTATTCTGTCGAGACGATGTGCCGAAACGCCGTGTTCTCGCAACAGGCCTCTCTTTTTCTGATTCTTCTGAGCTGGATTCAGCCGCCGCCGCGTACGGGCCGGCTCTTCCTCCACGGCGGTTGGTGCTGCTGCTGCCCACTCCGGGGATGTACCGCGTCGTCTGCGGCTTCGGCCCCTTTGACGCAGACCCCTCGAACAGAGTCTGCATCTCCATCCCCTGGCCGAATAAATCGGCGCACCGCTGCGCCGCCCTGGCGACGACGTCGGGCTTGAAGCCGGAGAGCGACGCCGCGCCGATGACGTCGCTCCAATCTCGCAGACCCCAGTTTCCGAGCATCGTTTCCCTGGCCTTGATCTTGGCCTCGGCCCGCGCCTCGGCTGGCAAATCACGCTTCTTCCTCGGCGATCTTGACCTCGACGTCTCGTCTCCCGATCCTTTGGCCTTCTTCACCCCGTCCTCTGCTTCCGTCTCGCCAGCAGCTGCGTCCTCCTCCTCGTCCGACGAGAACGGGATCCGCTTCTTTTGCGACCTCGCGATTCGGATCTTCATCTCCTTCTCCGTCTCACCAGGCAGCGGAACCGCCATCTTCTTCGGCCGGCCTCTCCTCTCGAGCGCTCTCGTCCACTCGGGCTCCGGCGTCCTTGGCGCCTTGCTCCGAGGCCGGCCCTTCTTCTTACGCTTCGACGCCGAAGAAGACGCCCGTGACGCCGCGGACGAGACGCTAGCTGCGTCCGAGGCGTCTTCCACGTCGGTAGCGGAGGCGGACGAGTCGGTCATGTAGCTGAGGCCGGCGAGGCGGCAGTTGTGGAGGGCCGTGAGGGTGTTGTCGAGGGTAGACAGGATGTGACGGACAGAGGGGCGGAGGAGGTTGGCGGAGAGGTCGTCGTTGGCGGAGACGACTGGTTCGTATGTCTTGCTGCGCTTCGGGTTTTCGACCTCTACATCGGACACACCCGCTTGCGCGCCTTGTCCGGATGGAGAAGGGGCGTTTTCCCCTCCTTCTTCTTTATCGTCGTCGTCGTTGTCGGAGGCCGCGGAAGAAAGCGCAGACATGGAAGATGCCGCCGTCCTCTCGTGGGCAGATTCATCCCGTGTCCTCGCAGTTTGGTCTCGCTCTTGAGCCTTGCGCTGCCGGCGAAGGAAGCGCTCTTTTGCCTGGCGTAGAATCGTAGCCGTCATTTCTTCTTCTAGTGCTGTGCTGGGGAGTTCTTCCTTCCTGGAGCGTGTGGTAAAGTCGTCGTCCTCATCGTGGGTTTCCTTTAAAAAGTCGTCGCCGGGCACGATGCGTGAGTTCATGGGCCATGCCGTCCATAGATTCGGCGGGCGCCATTCGCCGCTGTCGACAATTTCCTCCAGCGGTCTATCAGTATCCTGAAGAAAGAAAGATTAGTGGCTAAGAACGTGTCGCGTTGATGAGATGGACTGCTATCAAACGTACCGCTTCATCAGGCTCTGCCGCGACGCTTGGGCGCACAGCACGATTTCGGAGCGCAAATGCGTTATACAGGTGCACTGATAAGTCGCGATTCCGGAGTTTCTCCATGGACCGGTGGAGGAGTCGCTCTTCCTGCGTGTAGCTGCTCCATGTCGCCTTGTTGCCCTTCCAGCGATTGGGTCTCGTCTCATAAAGCTCTTCAGAGTCGACGGAGCGAATCTCATCGGTGTCGAGGTCCCACGATTCCTCGTTTGCCGTCATGACATGAATATGATGCTGGATGAAGGTGAAATATCAATGCTTCACGTGTGAAAAGAATATGCATCAATTGAATGAGGTCGAATGAAATGCCTAAGTGAGTAACAGCGGTTTTCAAAGTGGGTTGAAGTAAGGTGAAGAGTAAAGGAAAAATGGACCCGCTCACATCTCACCGAAACTTGTCGAGGAAAGGACGAACAGGTAGCCTAACGTGACTTCAACTCTGTATGGAATCACTCACAACACCATACTATCAACATTTCACTGGGCATTTCACTTGTTTTCATAGAGAGTACGATTCATGTGTCCCAGGCATGTATTTATCGTCCCAACACCACAATTATGGTATAACAAACGCCTACTGCACATTCTAGAAGAAAACAAAACACAAACAAGCTTTTCTCCTCTCTTTTTCTTCAACCATCGCTTCCTCTACGCCTTGGCCTTCTTGTTAGCAGCCTCCCTCTCCAGCTTTCTCCTCTTGCCACGCAGCTTCTCGTCCGCGGCGCTCTTCTTGTTATTAGTGTACTGCATCTGCTCAAACAGCTTTCTCTTCTTCTTGCTCAGCATGCCCTTGGCACGCTCGATATCCTCCGCCTCCTCGGCGACCTTCTTGGTGTGCGCCTTGCGGGCCGCCTCCTTCTTGGTCTTGGGCTTGGTCTCCCTGGCCTTGACGGCGCCGCCCGTGAGCTCGGCCTCGAGCTCAAGCTGGCGCTGCGCATCGGCGTCGTCGTTCTCGGAGCCGATGTTGTCATCGTCCTCGGAGACTCCGTCAAAGTCTTCGCCCTCGCCGTCTTCGCCCTCCTCCTCCTCGTCGGAGCCGGCAACGTCCATGTCGCCAGCGTCCACGTCGTCGGCCATCTCCTCGTCGCTCTCGGCAAGCGCCTCGCCTTCGGGCTCCTGCTCCTCGAGGGGCACGGTCGGGTCGTACGCGCCCTGCACTTGCCTGACAAAGGGGCTGAGATGGGGAGGCAGCTGGGCGCCGGGAGCGTACTGATCCGGCTGCTTGAGCTCCTCCTCGTTGACGCTGTCCCAGACCCATTGGGGCTGGACGTATATCCGGCCGGGGATGCGCTGGTTGGGCGCGAGCTTCTGAGATGTCTGGTTGTCCTCGCCATCGCCCTCCTCGCTGTTGGCGGCGTAAATCGGGGGACGGTCAACGATCTGGTGGGTGATGGACGGGTCGCGCTCGTCGGTGGTGAAGGCACCCTCGCCGAGGACGGCATCCCAGCCGATGCGCTTGCAGCCGAACGACCGCAGAAGGAACTCCAGGGGTTGTCTAGGAGTCTCACGGGACAAAAAGAATGTGCAGTGGGCGAAGAGCTTGTTTCTGTCGGTGCTCGAGCTTACGGGCTGGGGCAGGACGTCACCGCCGGGCGCCGCAGGCTCGAACTTGTCGATGGCGCTTGTGGACTCTTCTGTGGACTCGGTCTGCTCCTCCGACTTGTTCTCCTCCTTGTCGGCATCCGACGACTTGAGCTTCTTGATAACCTTGTCAACCGCGGCCTGAGTCTTGGGGTCGACGCTGTGCTCGGTCTCGCCGTTGGTGATTTGTTTCGGCTCCTCGGGGGCGGCGAGGTTCTGTCCCTCAATGGTGAAGGCGGCAAGCTCGGCAGACTGGTTGTCCTTGGCCTGGTCAAACTTGGGCGGGTACTTGAGGCCGAGACCGGTGTACAGACGGAAATTGATGAAGCCCAACAGCGTCATGTAGAACTCGACAAAGGTTCCCATGATGCGGAAGTCGACATCGCCAACAACCCTCTGGTTGAACTTGTAAGGCACCAACCACAAGACATCCTCGCCGTTGATGTTCGCCTGGTAGTAGATACCCTTGATTGAAAGGAAGGACTTGGTAACGCTCTGCGACACAATGAGGTAGTGCTGGAACTCGAGGGTCAAACGCTCGCAGCGCGCAATCATCTTTGCGGGAACGGACGACGTCGAAGGCAGGTTGGCGAAAAGGAAGAGCATGGACAGACAGTCATCGAGGTCCCTCACAGCATCGACAAAGGTCGGGTATCGCTCTCTGATGACGTGGTCGAGGGTGTATCTCGGCTTGCCGGTCTCCTCGGGCCTGGCGGCGTTCTTCTCCAAGCGCTTCGCATCGCCAACGTCACCGCGGCCGAGCGCGCGAGAAATCTTCTTCTCGAGGGCCTTTTGGTCGCGGAACTTGAGCAGCAGCGGCTCGTGAAGGAGGTACTGGATGTCCTTGGCGTAGTAAAAGGTCGTCGAGGCGGTCGAGGACTTGGAAACCTTCTTCTTGCTGCGCGGCTCACGAGGGTAGATTCCCTTCCAGATGCAGAGCTTGCGGAAGTCGGGCAGGCTAATCTGCAGCTTGCGGATGGCCTGGTTTCTGGTGACATAGTTCTTGGCCGCTCCGGCCTCTCCCTTCTTCTTGACTCTTCCCGCCATTTTTGATTTGGCGTGGTTGTGTTGTTGGAAAAAATTGACTTGGGTGAGAAGGTGTATGTTCTTGGACGGGTTTAGAAGCTCTTCAGTACTTCTGGCCGTGGCGGGGCACCGCTCTCGAGTTTCTCTCTGAACTTTTTTTCCATTGAAATTTTCTGCCAGTGGTTGACCGCTCCCTCGCCAGCCGAGATAGGACTAGTCCCGGCTGTCGTTATCGCTGATTGGCTTTTTGTTATCTAATCAGTACTGTGGCCCCAGCTCCAGGGGTTCAACCCACTAAACCGAGTGCAACTGCGCTGAAAGACGGATCGCCATTCGCTGGACAGGCTTCCCGCACCCAGCGGACCTGCGCCCCGGTCGAAGCACCAGGTGTCATCCATCTCGACCCCCGTCCCTACCACACCTTATTCATCCCGACTCCCGCCCGAACTCCAATACTTCAGGACTGCGAACCTTGAAGCTCCCGCGAGCCCGCATCTCGACACATCCCGCTCCGGACCATGGACTGAAGGATGACCGTCGGCACAAGTATACAGGGAGGCAGCAAGACGGGCGTCTACGCCGCCGCAGCAGCGCTGCGTCTGCTGCTCTTCGTCGCGTTCCCCGGCCTGCCTGACCTGCTTACCGGCCGCGTCGAGATCTCGACCCCCGTTACGAGCTTCAAGCGATGTAAGCTTCCCCCTTCCTGGATCCTCAATTGAAGCAAGGCATCTTGGACTGACGATTCGTCATCACGCAGTACAAGAAGGACTCTTCCTCTACAACCACAATGTCTCCCCCTACGACGGCGGCGTCTACCACCAAGCGCCCCTCTTCCTCCCCCTCTTCTCCCTCCTCCCGGACCTGAAGTCGTTCCCGATCTTCACATACCTTCTCTACATCCTCGTCGACATCCTAAGCGCGGATGCTCTCTCCAAGATCGCCGACTCTGGCGAAGCCGGGTCCTCTCGCCTCTTCTCCTCTCCCCGTCGCGGCAAGAGGTGGAGTGGCCTCGTCGTCGCATCACTGTAAGCTACCCCCTTGCTCGCATCATCGACGAAGCGACTCGGCCTGACAATTTTCACCACAGTTACCTCTTCAACCCCTTCACGATAGCAACCTGCATCGGCCGCTCCACCTCCGTCTTCTCAACATGCGCCATCCTCCACGCCGTCGCAAAGGCCATCGCCGGCGCCCCCCTCGGCGCAATGGTCTCCCTCTCCTTCGCGACATACTTCTCACTGTACCCCGCCCTCCTCCTCCCCCCTCTCGTCCTCCTCGCCTACGACCGCCAGGACCCGACCCGGCGCGACCCTTCGACCCCGCGCTTCGCCCTCACAAACGTCTCCGTCGCCGCCGGCGTCATGGCCGCCCTCTTCGCCATGTCCTTCCTCCTCACCGGCGGCTCCTGGGAATTCCTCTCCAGCACCTACGGCGCCCAGCTCACCCTAAACGACCTGACGCCCAACGTGGGGCTGTGGTGGTACTTCTTCGTCGAAATGTTCGACTCCTTCCGCCCCTTCTTCCTCGCCGTCTTCTGGCTCCACCTCTCCAGCTACGTCGGACCCCTGACGATCCGCATCCGCACCCAGCCGCTCGTCGTCCTGACGCTGCTCCTCGGCATCTTTGCCATCTTCAAGCCGTACCCGTCCATCGCGGACACGAGCTTGTTCCTGGCGATGCTCTCGCTCTTCCGGCACGTATTCCCGCTCATGCGGTATACTTTTGTCGGCGCCGCGACAATCATGTACGCCTCCTTCCTCGGCCCGGCTTTTTACCACCTGTGGATCTATGCCGGTAGCGGAAACGCGAATTTCTTCTACGCTATTACGTTGGTCTGGAGTCTGGGACAGAGCTTGCTCGTCAGCGATCTCACGTTTGCGGTGCTGCGTGACGAGTGGGAGGTTGAGAGGCCCGAGATGGTTGGAAAGGAGATTCGGCAGATCTAAAGAAGCCTCGGAAAGATGAGGCTCGTTTGATGAAGGCCACTTTCATCAAGGTGTGAAACTGAAAGTGTCAGTGTACAACAGCATAAAAGCATTGCAGGTCGGCATTCAGTGGCATAGGCAGCAGCATCAAACGGCAGTATGGTGTATGATGAACGGTTCTATGTAAAACCAAGATAATCGAGACAGTATTGTACATTTTTGGATTACCGCAAAACATGTGGCCTTTTCGTACATGCTACTACCCCCCTGACTCCAGAGTTGCGAATGATCTATATGCCCCCTTTTCGTTTCGTGACCGCCAAGTCATGTTGCTCCCAGCTTTACCTCCTTTTACCAATACCTTTCTTATTACTTGACCAACCGCACCACACTCAAAGTATTCTTTCCAAGCTTTTAATCGACGGCTAATTCGGACTCGACATACCTGTGCTCCGAACCCCACCCGGCAGCCGGACTCGCCTGCGGCACCGGGTCCGCAAGTCCCAGCGAAAAGTTGAGCATCTCGCCCAGGTCGCCGAACCTACCCAGCCCCTTCTTCTCCGCCACCCACGTCTGCGTCCTCAGACCCCACGGCGGCAGATTCTTATACGTCAAGACGCCGTACGCGATCGCCGAGCCAGCGACCAAGACCCCGCCCGCGAGTGCCAGCGTCCTCCGGTCCGCCCCCGCCGCCGCTGCCGGCCCCCCCTTGGCCCTGGTCTCGGCCCGTCGCCGCCACTCGTGGAGGTACGCCTCACTCAGGTTCGGCGTCGCCTGCACGACGTTGTCGAGGAAGCGCGCCGCGGTACGGAGTGATGATGAAGGTGCCGCCGTCCAGGGGAGGGCGTTGCCCGGGTTGGTGAGGCACTCGTCGCGGAGGTCCGAGGCCATGGCGGCGAGGTGGGGGAATTTCTTGGCGAGGATGGTCTGGAGCCAGGACTGCGGGAGGTCGACTTGCTGGATGAGGGCGAGGTAGCCGACGAGGAGGCAGTCGAGGGACGTGGGGACCTCGCCGCCGAAGAAGCGCTTCTTCTCACCCGGTGAGTCTTCACCTTGTGCGCGGAGGGCTTCGAGGGGGGAGAGGGCGTCGACGGTGATGGCGTGGAGCCGTATGCCGCGCGCCGTGCCGGCTTTCATCTCCTCGAGGATGGTCTTCTTGTTGGAGACGGGGAGGTGCTTCATCGCGCGGTCTAGGGCGCCGTTCTTCGGGGCGGCGGTTTCGCGATCGTCATCCTCCTCGGCACCGAGCGAGTCGAGGCCGAGGTGGGCGCACCGGGCCGTGGCCTGGTTCCGGATCATGACGGGGACGGTCCAGCTCAGGGGGAAGCCGAGGAGGTGGCTCAGGGCGGGGCGGGTGACGGCTGTCCAGTTCTCGTGGGTGCCGTAGAGGGCGGCGTCGAGCAAGGGCGCGAGGGTGGACTCGATGTAGGCGCCGTAGGCGAGGGCGTCTGCGCGCTGGGACGGGGTGAGGCGCGAGTCGAGGTCCAGGTCCCAGGAGGGGGAGTGCGGCGCGAGGGAGGCGAGGTGGGCCGCGATGGAGGCGTAGCCCGTTACCCAGACGCCGTTGGCCTTGAGGGCCGGTAGGCGGTCTAGTTGACGTTAGCGAGGCTGAAGTTGAAAAGGGGGCTCTATTGTGTATATTTTGGGAGGATTTCTTTGTGTGTGTGTGTGTTTGGGTGAGTCTTTGTGAGGTTTCTTTGTTATGAGTCGTCATTGTGGGACGAGGCCGCGTGGGAAAGTCTTCCCAACGGCGAGACTTGGAACAGCGGTAGAAAGGGGGTGGGCAGTGTAAAAACGCCGGTGATGACGGCGGCCGGTGTAAGTGTGAATAAGTGAACAGGTATACTTACTTGATGAGTCGACGGCAGGGTCATTGCTCGGGACCAGGCGCCATTGTGAGCTTGGGAGGGCGGTGTGCAGGTAGGCAATGGCGGCCAGACACTCGGCGTCGATGGAGGGCAGGCCAAATGCAGCGCCCCAGACGTGGAGCTCGAGGACATTGTCCATGGTCGTGGTCGTGGTGTTTGTGTCGTATGTTGTAGTGTGAAGGCCGGGTGACGAGTACACCTCGCCGTCTGCGGTAGCCGGCGTGTGTATCCAAGTATTCGGTTCACGTCTGCTGCCTTCACTCGCTTCTGTCTCCACCGTTCACTTCAAAGACCCTGATCGTCCGAGGCCTCTAGCGCAATGGATGTGGCCCAAGAGGATGACGAAAAGTCGGATGGCCAATGACTCAAACTCGTTTCAACGCACTGTTGAATGAACGATACCCTGAAGATCCCGTAAGGCAGCAATGGGCTTGTAAGAGACAACCGTTTCTGATGATGTGCAGTGCGATGTCACTGATGTTGTCGTTCTGGGGAAAATTAGGGACCCCTGCATTCCTTTCATGGCTTCAGCGGCGCGAAGATCCGTCCGAGCTTGGCCTGAACGGTCCGTTACGACCTCGGCGCGGGATCACGTGGTAGATACTAGATATTAGCCTTACATAATCACAAAGGGGGGGGACTGAGGCAGCTGAAAAAGATATGGGGCAGCATCTCCCACGTTTTGCCACGCTTCGCCCCACACCTCCCCCAAACGGGCCTCCATTTTCCTGATTGGGACGGAATCGACGAACCCCCCTCCCCCTGCCCCCTGACGATCCGGTTCACCGTTCGAGAAACTCCAAAACACGCCGCCGCAAAAACAGCAGATCACCAAGTTTTTCCTCCCGTCAAACGTCCACCAGTCATCTAGAGGCAAGAACAAGAAGCGGTGACGTCTTGGCTGTAAGCACCTTCTCTAAGCTTCTGCGCCTGCATTCCGGCGGGTCCGGATCACCGCTGCAAGTCCCCTGAGCCATCAACCAAGTTTGCCAACCAGAGGGAGGGGAGGGGAGCACGGAGGGAGATACATCGTGACATGTCAACGTTTGACCTTCTTCTTCCAATCTCGTGACCATCCTGCGAGATGACCAAAGCCGACGACGACTGCAGGGAATTTCGCCACCACTAAGGCAGGTACGCGACACCGACACCGAACCCGTAACCGTAACCTACTGCAGGCACCACGACAGCTTTGCATGCTTTGCGTGCTAGTCCCCAGGGTTAATCTAAACCGTCCGAATTCCAGACGTATCAGAAACGTTCAGGTTGAACCATCCATCTTTCGAAACTGGAAACAGATTGACAAGATTGACAGGTATGAAGGCGACGGCGCTTGAAGAACCATAAACCAAAGCCTCCCTTGTCCTGTTTCACACAAATTCAAACATCCAGTTCGTCAAGTGGGGGGATGGAAATGGAAGCAAAGTGATGAGCATCAGGCTTCAGGCTTCAGGCTTCAGGCTTCAGGGTTCATCCATCTCGTCACAGAAAATTCCATAATAAACCCACGACAGCTAAGAAGAATGTGATGGCGCATTTCATGGGCTAAAGATGCGCAGGTGTCACTTTGATGAAAGGGATGGCGTCTCCGTCCCGTCCTTTTTCTATCTGACGTGACATGCCGCACCCCGATTCCCTGTCAACGGAATCCTCATCAGGGCTCAATATAGACCACAAAGGAGAACATCTCTACACTCAGACTCTCACGTACGAAGGCTTTCCTTACCCTTACTCATCTATAGCTTAAACCACCGTCCCGCTCATCGGTGACGAATCGTCGTCGTACATGGATTAATTTAGATTTCTTCTTAGATCGCGGAGGAATAACTATACGAAATCGTAATATACGGCAATAAAGGGGGATCATAATAGGGGAGAACTAACCCATCACTCATCGCGACACGCCTCTCTTGCTTGTCAATTCGAGGTGAACCCGTAGAGAAGCCCACATCGGACGTTCCACGCCCACGGAACACCGCCCACGGCGGCTCCGTTTCTTCCTACGCCGTCTCTCGCGCCGCCGCCGCTACCTTGGGACACCTCATCGTAACAGTAGGTCTCCCTCCCCATCCCGACTCCCCGGCGCCATCTCCGCTAGCATGAATTGCTTCATCGTATACTCATTCACTGGTTCAAACACGCGGATACTAGCCAAGCTTGTCTTCGGGACCACAGACTTGTTTGAATTTTCTCCTTCTACCCGTATTCTCCCTCGAAGAAAAAACGGAAAGGGCAGAATATCTAATTACACCATCGTGCTAGCCTTCCCTTTAGCCTCCCGTCACCAGTGCGACGTAATTAGATAAGGGAGGCCCTAGGACGACGGCGCCTTGGACCGTCGAGCCCGTCAACGACGTCTGTGTTTCTTTTTCTCTTTTTTTTCTTTTTCCATTACTTCACTTCTTCACAGAGTACAACTGACTCCGTACTCCGTACTGCGGGAGAGTCTCCAGCCCCTGGCTCTTTTTTTGCCCTCAAGTTGGGAATTAGGGGTCCAACATTCCACATCCCGTACATTCACCCCCCTTTTTTCTTTTTTCTTTTCTTCCTTCCCGTCCGTCCACGGACGGGCTGAGGCTGAGCCTCAATTTCTCATTTCCAATTCCCAACTGTACAATATGCCAAACCATACGTACTCCGTACCGAGTAGAAAGGTCAATGGAGTTCCATCGAGGAGCAAAAGGGGTGTATGTTCTACACTCTCTCGCGGGCCGCGGCATCAGAATCCAACCCCCAAAGTCGGACGGCAGATGATAGTATTCACCGATAATTGTACCACAAGAAGCTGTACTCCGTACAGAGTTCGGACCTTGAATACCTAATGATCTCGGCCCCGCCCTCAATTGAGGCCTCTCTGGTCTGTCGGGTCCAATATGGGACGGGCGATTTTACTTCAGCTGAGGTACTAGACGTACTTCGGAAAGCCCACCGGGAAACGCACGTCCAACCAATATGAGCACGCATGAAGGCAATTACCACCGCGAACCGCACGACCTCGCAACCTCAATGTCCAACTCACAACAAATGGCCTCATATGCAGTTCCCTTGTGAAGGTTTCAATAAATCCAAAAAGCCGCGCATCGCGGGTAATCCCCCCCTCCTCATCCTCCCTTGCAAAAAGGCACGTCCCGAGGCAACCGCCCCCCGCCCCCCCCTCTCCCTTTCGGTCAAGCACTGCACGCAACTTGCATCAAACTGTTCACGGAGTACCCCTCGTTCGGTGTGTATCACCTAGAACGAACACCGCTCGCAAAAAAACAATTGGGACGGGTGACGACGCTTATCAGCATGAACAACATGTCATCCATTGGCCGCAAGGTACGGGTAAAGATCGTCGTTTACAGCAGAAGCTGTTGCTGCTGTCTGCCCTGATGATCATGGTGTTCTTGAGAGTTGGTGGTGGTGGTGGTGGTGGTGGTGTGGAAACACTAACACAACAACATCAACACCCCGGTTTCCCCCCAAAAAAAAATTCGACGTGTCAATATATTCTGCAACAATTGAGCGGTTTAATCATCTCCGCCCCCTTCTCTAGGACCTGTTTGAAAGATAACTCCGTATGAATACATGGACTGAAAGCAAATATTGGGTCGCAAAAGACGGCCGTTGACACCCCGTACTCAGCTATACTTTTTGTCTAGTTAGCAGAGAGTTATTTGTATGTTGGCGCTGCAACTGCACTGCGCCAGCCCAGACAGCTAGCCTGCCTTGCGTTGCCTTTTGCCTTGTCTGAACGTAGGTAGTGCCTTGCCTGTTTCTGCAGGACTGCATGGTATTTGAGTATCTGGTCTGCTGATCGGGTCGGGTCGGTTATGCATGGCACATGGGGGGGTTTTCTGGGCAAGGCTAGTATCGCAGCATTGCCCGTAGGCCCCCGTAGATGAGCCATCTCTGTTATGTACTCGCCGCCGCAGGAGAAACAAAGTAGGCTGAGGTTTAATTAGCATGGGCTCGGTCTGCAAAGGTGGCCGCCGCAGAGTAGCATTCCACTCATACCACGCCAGCGAAGCAGAAACCTTTACCGTACGGTCCGTTACCTCATCCCACTTTCGCCAGCCCCCCAGCCCCCAATATAGGGTGGTCGTCGGGAGGGACGGATGGACTGGGGGTGTGTGGGTGAGTGTTTTCGGTCAAACGTACGGTACGGGTTCGTCGAGATCGGCTCACCTTTTCCCAACAACCCCGCGCTGTCCTGTCGCGGCCTCTTCGTGACTGCGGGCGGGCGGGCGGGCAGGCGGGGGATGGGGATGTCGTGCGTTTGAGTGGGATGTGTTGCTCGCGTCCCTCGTGCCATGTGCCCTTGCCGTCTCACAATGGGCGGGGGAGGGAGGATGGGTTGAAGAACGGGGATACACAGTTAGATCCTCTGTTTCTGCCATGGTTTGCGCGGCGGTAGCGAGAGCTGTGCGGTTAAAGCGTCGGTTGCAATGAGGCAAGTCGGCTTCGGGCTTTTGTGATCTTGGCCACGATGCGGAGTTTGGTCACATTTATGCAGCGAGGTGAGCAAGTGAGGAGATCAAGTGTTTTGATGAATTATGTGTGCGGTATTATTAACTCTCATCTAGAATTTGGTGGTCCCAATGCTGAGATTGCAAACCCACTTTGCTCCTTTGCGAATGTGAAAATGAACTCCTCTCTTCAACTTTTGATGTATCCCAGTTGACTAAATCTGGTTCCTAAGAAACGCTCGTACTTGACGTCGAATCCATCCATCTCTCTGAGAAAGGGAAGGGGGGTATCGGCGACGACAAAGTGGAAAAGAAATCAAAAAGAGTAGACTGTATGCGTCTTCCCTGACAAATGCTCCTTTCTAATGATACATGTATTTATGTTGATGAGGTGTGGAAAAATGCGTGATTGAATGATGACGTTGAGGTTTGTTCCTGGTCCCGTAATGATGCTGCTTTGCTCGTTCCGTTGTAGGTCATGGATTAAAGATGGTTTTCCGTTGGCTTGGTTGAATAACCCACTTTCGGTGAAGGTGGTGTAGAGAACGAGGGTAAGGTTGGTATTGTTACAAGGTGGTATGTCGGTGAATACTGCGTAGGGTAGCAGTCAATGACGAAGTAGAGTGGGTTGTTGCGTGGTCCATGATAGTTGCGTGCAGAGCCCAGCTCTTGGGAACGCGGGCCGGCACGAAGAGAAGGTGAAGGTGAGGAAGGGGGAGGGGGGGAGAAGAAGGCCCATTCTCGAGACCGCCTCGGAGCAACTCGTGACCCCGCGGTTTTGTCGTGACGCAAATTTGTGTTTGTCCGGTCTCGAGATTGAGGGGCAGTTGCATTAGCCCGGGTGGTCGCGAAGGCGGCTGAGGCTTTTGAACTCTTCTGCCCCTCGGTCATATGGTGTGGGTGGTGTGGGTGAGACGCATGCATGGCCAACACAAGGAGGCGTGTATGGCGTGCATATTCGAAAGCGTGGTAAATCCTGCGGGCTGCAAAAAAAGCAGGCCGACTGAATGGATGCGTTGTTGTTGCTGAAGGGTGTGGATCGGTTTTCGTTCGCAGTTGGTATTTTCCCGGGAACTGGTCAATGGGTTTGTTGGCCCCCCCCCCCCCCCCCGTTCGTCCGTGTTTTTTGGTTTTCGACTGCGAAGGGAACCGAAGGGCAGCTCCAATCGTTGTGGTAAGTGGTGGTTGTTTCTCAACTCATTGCTCTAGAAAGCTCTCGAGTTGGTGTTTGCGCGAGGCTAACCGCCAGCCACTCTTTAACCGCGGGTGGGCAGAGGAGGAAGAGGGCGTTGAGGCGGCGGGCCAGGGCAGGGAGGAAGTTGCGAGGGGCGCTGAGCGGGCATGGTGACGAAGTCGTTGTTTGCGGAGCAAGCCATATGAGCTGTTGTGAAGTTGTTGGTTTGGGTTGAGGCAAGGCTGCGTAGATGTAGCCTTGGTGTTTTGTATGTGGTAGCCGGTTGGTGTTGCAGGTTGTCAAGCCGTTGAGGTTGAGGACAAAGACTGTTTGGTGTGTGTAGGTGGATGATGATGTGAGAGTAGTATGTAACCAAACGGTCGTAGGTTAGAAGAGTTTCGTCTGAATCTGGTCTTGTCGATGATGATTGTGATCTGGTCGAGAATAGCAGTCCATCGATACTAGGGGGGGAGTCGGGTGCCTTATGTATCTACGGATGCGGCGATGGGAAGGAGATTTTGGCTGGCGGTGCCTGTTTGCAGAGCTCGCTGTCCGAGACTCTGCAATATTGGAACAGCCAGAAACCTTGCAAGGGTATTAGCCCAGCTTGACCTTGGATCGGGCACTGGTGTCTTCTTGCTCGGGAGGGGTGTGTGGTGTCAGGGGAGAAGGGTGTGAAGGGTGTGTAGAAGAATACTAAACCGTAAGAGAGGGTAAATAAGGGTGTGTGATGACCATGGTGGGAGTGTAAGATGAGGGTGAAGGGCGAGTTTGCGTGCGTTGCGAGCTGTCCAGGGGTAAATCGGCAGGGTGTGGGACCGGCTGTGATGGGGTGGCGGTAAAGTGAAGGTGAAGAAAGGAATTTTGCCTGGGGAGAGGAACGTCAGTACTCTGACCCCTTGTACCTGACACTGCCAGTGCCAAAATTAAAGCTTGCCCTAGGCGTCCACTCCGTCTGGTATTGGTGTGTGTGTGTGTGTGGTGCGCGGCATTCCGTTTACGCCATCAGGTACAGTACCGTGGATACCTGTGCCTCAGAGCCGTAACGGTGGACTTTTTATACGTACCGATGAACTCACCGTCAAGTGGAGAATAGCGTCTAGCCGAAGCAACCGTTTACTCCAGAAATGTCAATCCCGTCAATCACCCCAACGGTGGGCCGCCGTCTCGTTTCATCTTCCTGAGGTGACGGGCGGCCCCCATGACTGCCCGCTGCCCTGGAAAAGGTCTCCCTCTTTTTGGCGGTGACGCATCGCCAGAGTCACCGTGGGGCTTGGCCGCCGCAACGCGAGGAAATGAGACAAGCACGCGTACAGGGGTCGCCCTGCCCTGAACGTGTGCTGCCCCCCTGTCACACCAGCCTTCTCACCGTCTACTTACTTTTGTACGGATACGTACATCCACTCTCAGTTTTCCCCATAGACAGTCAGGCACAGAACGGAGCGGAGACGGAGACGGAGATACTTGCCCACCAGCCAACAGGACACCTGGTGCCCTCTCACCTCTCACACCCTCACACCCTCACTCCCTCACTCCCTCACTCACTCTCTGGCGAACTCACCTCACCCAGATCAAGGTACCCAGCGCAGAAAAGGGGAGCCCTTCAGAAAAAAGGAGACAGCATTCGGCAGCTCCGTCTCTTCCAATCCAACCCTTGTCCCGCTCTTCCTGTTACGGTTCAATCTCAAACCGTCAGGGAAATTGCAAAGCTCACCGCTCAAACGCCACCCAAAATGACACCAAACCAGTCAACCAGTGACCACCACGCAACACACACATGTCTTCGTCGCACACAGAATGGCACACACACACACTCTTGGACTACCAAAATTGCCAAAGCTCCCATCTCGTGCCGTCCATCTTCAGACGACACCCAATCAACCAGTTACAGAGTCAATATAAAGTTGCGACGTGCGTAATTTTGAGTTGACGATAGCGAGAAGAGTACGAATGCAGAACTCAACTTTGTCTCTTAGACCTCTCTCCTTGACACGTCGCATTATGTGTCTACAGCAACCTCAAACCTGGGTGGCCTGTTTAAACTGTCCACTTTCTCAGTGAGCAATCATGTCTCGTCTCAACTCCCGAGTCCCCTTTCTCAAGGCGGCTCTTTGTTCCCAAGGGGGAGGAGTTCGCCGTTCACTCTGGACAAAAACTCTCTTTTTGCTCTACTCCTTTCACCCAAACTTGTCAACTTACAAGCAGCATTGCGCGGACAAGACGCCGCCCAACAAGCGGCTGGCGTGGCTCAGCTTCGTAGAAGACCAATCTTTCGCCCGTAGAAAGTCTCACCGAACGCCCGTAGAATATCTGCCGCGTCCTTCTCGTACGTCCGTTACTATTCCCATTACCACTACCACTTACTACTACGGATACAACTGCGCGGCCCTTTCTCGTACTTTTCTGCGCAGTAATCTTAATTTCCTGGGCAAACACGATTACACATTACACCTACATCATTGGCGTCCATATTCTGCAAGTCCAACAACGTACACCTAGCGCAAGCCCACCAAATCTGCAACTGCAACTGCAACTCTAACTTGCTATACGGTACACACCGGTTGAAGAAGCAGAAGCAATTGAGAAGAAAAAAAAAGTCATTACATTTCACTTGCATGTGCTGCTGCAGATAGCGGGGCGAGAGGCTCCGTCGACGTTGCTTCAGGTGCATCTAAAATAAAACTCTTCAGGGGGGCGGGCGGGTTTCTTCTTCGTGTCTTCTCAGCTTCTGCTGCTGCGGCAAGCAACAGGCTACAACTTCTTGTCTGCATGTTACCTATTGCTGCCGTAGCCGTTTACCGTCGCATTTCATTCCGAAATCCGCAGCAGCACTTTTGAGCAGCAATCATCATCGCATTGCCTGATCTCACCTAACTTGGTGTCTTGCTGCGCCCCGATGAGCTCTCCGAGTATCCGTATTACGACGAAGTGCCGTAATCAAGGTCAAAGGCTAAACGCGGACAGCTGACACGTAGTTTACAGGTAATAACAGATTACCCACGATCAAGGCAGCCCAGAGGACAGCAGCACCAGCAAGGGGGTGAATAATTGGCCGCCCCCATTGGCAAAATCATCATCAAATTAGAAAAAGCTGCCTGTCATCAGCGCTTCAAGGGGTCCAGCGGGGCGCAACAAACCCTCCTCCATCTCCATTCGAAATCGACCATCTTGCAGCAGGACAAGGGCATGCGTGGCATGGGCCAAGGGGAAAATGGACTCTCACGCTCTCTCCCAGTGCTCACTCAAAAGGGCCAGCGGGCTGCGGGCGAACCAGGGCAAGGGAGTAAATTTCCCATCAAAAATCGGTAACAATGAAGCGAACGAGCCGAATTGGCCCTGTCTTTACGGTAATAATTAAACCTGGTACCGTACCTTTTCTTGCCGTTTGCTTTGCCGACCCGCTTTCCGTTCACTCAACATGGGCAAGGAGAAGAACGAGATTGGATCTCGTCAGTGATCAAAGGAGTTCCGCACCCCCAGCCATCTCATGCATGGAAGCTTTCATGGAACGATTGGAAAAAGTTCGACCGCTTCTGCAATTTTCCATCCTTCTCCATTTCCAGCCCGGGCTCCCAGGTCAGCCCACCGCCTCCAGCCAGTCAGAGGATTGTGTTGTAAGATTTGGTTGGGCTAGAGACTGATGGACTATGATGAGCCTATGGGAGAGAGGGTGAAAAAAGAGAGGCGGTCACGATGCCGAATGCAACTTCAATTTTGTGCAAACTTTTTTTTTTTCTAACTTATTTTTTCCCTATTCTCATTCCCCGACGACCGTCCGGCTTTCTCTTTTCAGGCACTCCGTTTACACTACTCCGTACCAAAAACCTTGGCCATGACTAACGTGCCAACTCACATAACACCCCGGTATGCTTAATCTCATCTTCAGCCTTGTCTGTCATGTGCCAGGCAAAGAGAGAACCCCTAAATCTCATTCTCCTTCTCCAGACTCCAAACTTTGAGTTTGGTTCGGTGTCTTACGTAAATGCCAGCCAAGTATCCGTAGGTCTTTTTTGAGTATGAGCCTCAATCTGGGGTCATCCATCGTAGTGGGACTTTCGTCACACACTCTATTCGCATCCGTAGTTCTCCCCCCCCCCCAAAAAAAAACTCCGAATGAACTCCTGCCCGAACTGTCTGTTACTTGCGCCGCCCGCCCGCGCGCGTCCGCGTCTTGATGGTCCCCGATGAGGCCATCCCTGCCGAAGCAACAAAACTCAAAATAAGCCAAAAGCCAAGTCTACCGTTCCATCCGCAATGTGAGTTCTGCCTTACCGCTCCTGCTACAAGCACTACTTCCTACTCCCGTTCACCGCACCCAACCAACCCCCTGGGGGAAGCTTCTTTTCTTGACTCAGCGAACCATGGACTCTGTCACGACTCACTTCATGAGCCGTGAGCCGGCCATCAAACTTTCATGCCTGACTCCCCGACTCTCTGTTCATCCAATCGCGATCTCACGGACAGCTCTGCATACAATGTGTACCTATGGCGTACCGAACTCTATAGTGCAGAACACGGTATGCCGTCTTGGGCGAGGCATCATCACCCCCCCCCCCCCCCCCCTCGGAGATTAACCATCAACGCCGTAATACCAGCTGTGTGTATATGCGTATGCCGTGATATGCCTACTTTACCTTTTATGCCGTGTCCGTCCGTGAGAACTCCGTCTACTTCATAAACTTTTACTGCCCTGGACCCTGGAAAAATTGTGGGAAATCTTTTTGAGGTTACATTACTGCAAGTCAACAATCAACAAGAACCCTACAAAGTCCGACGACGAACGCGAGGAATGCGCGACCGCCTCGGGGAAGCGAAAAAAGAAAAGAAGAAAAAAAAATTGGAAGAAAGAGGCTTGACCGCACGAGACAAGGCCAGGGGTTCGGTTCGTTGTTGTCATTTCAGCTCTTTGAGAGGTACAATTCCAATATGTCACCGGCACACCGAGTCCGACCGAACGTGGAGATCATGCATCCAATTTGAACAACACGCCAAACAAATGGTCAATGTGCCGTTTGTCTCTCGTCGATCATGGAGTGAGACCCGTGATGGCGCAACTCCCATCCCCTTGCTGAACCTGAAAAAGAAACTGCAAGAAATTCCCAATCGCTTGGGTCCAAAACATCGACTGGAGCGCGGTAACGTTGTGCGCCCACCACCTCCCGTCTCCGTGGGATGGATGGCGCGCAAAAAGGATGTCTCAGGACAATTGGACAATAGTGATTCTGGTGTCTTCAGCCTCCTTTCTTGGTCTCTGCCGTGTCACCGCGTTCCTAGATCGAATGCTTGGCCTAGACTCCTGGGCCCCCCAATGAGACCAAACATTCCTTATTCGTTTTTGTCATTTCTTTTTTTGATCAATATGCTGTTTCTGTTTCTGCCTGTTATCTTCACCGGTCGACCGGTGGTGATCAACGTCTCTGTTTCTCATTGCCAACCACCAGCTTTCAGCTTCATCTGACCTTGCTTATTATTCCTCCACTCTCCGAATATCTTCGGTCAAGGTCCCAAGGGATGGAGCTGAAAACCCAAGTCCGGGGAGTGGTATTCCCGTGGCTATTCTTATCGAGACCCTTCCTCTGTAACCTGTCTCTCGCTTGCTTCTTCCTGTTGGCGATCAACCCTTTTCCTTGTCTAGGACACATATCCGGTCTATTGGATGTCGATGCCAATCTTACTGCCGTACCAACAAACTCAGCCCTTTTTCTTCACACAGACCGTGACGGGCTCGCACACCGTTTTGGATGACCCACCGTATCGAACTTTTATTAGTTGGTGGCAGCTTACCTAGTCTCTTTGGGTCTGTGATTGAACCCCCCCCCCCCCCCTCCCCCCGCAGAGGTCTCACGTTACGTGCAAGCTTGGCATCGACGCACCGTAATGTGCACATCATCACCCTCGAAGCACTTTCAACCCTTGCTCGCGCCCTTCAGACCCCAGTTGCCCAGTTCCGCCTAAGCATGCAAGTCGAGGTCAGCTGGCCTCGATCCCAAGACAACACCACCCATCAGATATCGAGAAGAAGAAAGATTTGTGCTCCTAGTCCGACTGTTAGACAGCTCACAGCCTGCCTGGACTACATGTACGAATAGAGAATTGGGCAAGAGAAGCGAGGGAAAGCCTGCAGCAGGCTATGCTCTTCAATACAACACACACACACACACACACACACACACACACACACACACACACGTCCGCATTCGCTTCCCCATGTCGCCGTAAGACGCCCAGGAAGCAATGATGATGAATCGATAATTTCCTCCTCGCTGCCATCTTGGCGCATCGCTCGGCCACGTTGTTCACACATCTGCACGTCGCCCACCCCGTATCCGCCTACCTGGGTACGGAGTACGGCAAGTAATAGACCTAGGCTGTATCTGTAGGTAAGACAGGAAATACTGGTACACCGAAGGTGCTGACGGTATGCTGATGCTGACGGCATCAATCAAACGTCCCCACACCCTTGTCGACCGTATCCTCGCAATGTTTCTTTCCGAAAGGAGCACATATTGCTATACTCTGCGTACTGCCAGAGAGATGGGGAGTCATCGGGTACAGTAAACACCGTTTGATTCTTGCCGTCGCAGTTTCAAATGTAACATGGAACAGAGAGAGAGAGAAAGAGAGAGAGTCGTTGGCGATGGTGGCTTAGCCATACCACAATCGCCCGACTACACGAAAAGTTGAGCACCACGTATTTCCGTGAATACCAAACACAGCCATAGGCAGTATATGTCTTTTTGCCCGGTTTTCTTCCCGCGAGAGACTAAAAGCACCGCACTGCGGAACCGAATAACCTGAATACCGATCGGGTTGTACGAATAGGTGCTACAATCTGGGCAAAACTAAAGACACAACGTTCCACCGTCTCAAGATTGTCCTCAAGCTGTGGTGAGATTTCTAGAGTGTGGCTTTCCTTGTGCGACGACACATTTTACCAACGACGCTGTCTTGGGCTGTCAAAACCGCACACCGGAAATCCCCAACGTTCGCGCCGTTCAAAGCATATCCATACCAAAAACATCAGACAAAAAGGCTTCGGGGTCCGTGTTTGGTTTGCTTGATCGACCGTTTCTGCGATGGCAAGGTTGGGCCTTACTCATCCCATCCCCCTCCCAACTCCCCGAGAATCCGTAAGCAGGTAAATTCGGAACGAAAACGAGAAGTGCTTCTCTCGGGTTCCCAAAGAACAGGTTGACGTTGTCAATTTTTACGTCTTTGTCTGCCCACCCAAACTCCGGGGACAGGACCGGACCCCATTTGCGCGGCGAAGCACGGAGTGCTTTGGGGAAAGGGCTTGGGTTCCGAAGTTGAACAACAGTCAGAAGCTTATTGACATCACAGCCTCGTGTTCAACTTGCACAGCATTCTTGCTGTTACACAAAGAGTGACAAGACCAGCTCCAGTCAGTCTGCAGGCTGACACACTTGCTCCCAATCTAGAGGCTCAGACTCAGACTTTCCCGTGTGTCTTGTCTCGCTTGCTGCCTTGCTATGCTGTGTCACCACGCCACCGTCAGCAATCACGTCGCATATTGCTGACGTTTGACGACAACCCACTCACACTCATACTCATACTCACACTCATACTCACACTCACACTCATACACGGTCACTGCTCAGTGAACCGATAAGCCAGATATTAGAGCACAGAGCAGAAGCAAACAAAGATGGAGGTGCGGAGCGGGAGGACGCCCAGCCACAATCCTGCTGGCGATATGAGTTCCCGGCCATGATGTGTGATGGATGGTGGTGGTGGTGGTTGCGGACGGACGGACGGTGGATCAAAAAAAAACGGTCCTGACGTGCTCCCGTCATCCCAACACACGGAAAGCGTCACTTGTATGAGTGGAAATCGCATTACGGCCGGGACCCAAATACGTGCTGGCGATGCGAAACTACGGAAAGCTACATGTTCTGGAAGTTCCGTCCACTTCAGCTGCCAACTCCCGTGCCGACCGAAGTTCCGTTTTGGCCACCGTTTTGGCCATCGTCTCCTTCTGATTGGCGCCTATTTCACTCATTGTGCGGTAACCAGTTACAGCATGTCCTCCCACTCTCACCACCCACTCTGTGTAGCAACTTTCATCCAACAGCGAGAGTCTGTGATGACACATGGTTACGCTGCATGGTGATCCTCTCCCATGCAGCCTTATCCTCCAACTCGGAAAGTCTGCGGTCGAGAAACGGGCTGGCTGGCTGGCTGAGCGAGTGAGTGGATTTCGCGTTCGGTCTCACGGCGAGCCAGTCATACTTAGCGGGCGGCGGTGCCACGGGCGGTGGTGGTTCTTGGGAAAACAGACAAACATTTCCCATCATGACGACGACTCTCACCCTCACTCTCACAGGCTCACTCGATACTCACATGCCTGCGAAATTCCACGGCCACGTTGTGTTTTTTGCTTGGGTTTCCCCATTCTGTTTGATATACACCCGGCATCCACTCTAGGATCTTCTCACACTCTCACTCTCACTCGCTTCAAAATTACCTGTACAATGGTATTCGTACACACACCCCCAAACCCCGTTTTGTTCTATCCCGCTTCTCTCCACTCGAAATGGAAGGAAAAGAACAACAGCTCGTGAAGGGAAAAAAAAAAAAAAAAAAAAAAAAAAGGTCCCAGTCTGTCTCCATCGAAAAAAGTGCACATGCAGCGGCGCGACCCAACTTCCCAAAGTCTTGGCTTTCCGCTGTCGCACTGACGAACTGGAGGTCCCACATCCTTGGGTTTTTGTTCTCCGTTTCCCGTGCCGAGGACACCGAAAGTTCCTTGACAGGCTGACTGTATCCTCTCCCGCCAAGCGGACTAGGGTTGTCCCAAGGCAAACGTTCACACAAAGGCGGTCAGGTCCTGCCAGTGTGCTTGCTTGCCTGCCCGGCATCATGGGTCGCATGAAATCTGTCCGGTAAAGTTGTTGGGAGCGTTGTTGATGAACTTCTGTCGATGAGTGTGACTCACAATGAGTTGGCGATCCCCTCCCTCCCCCTTCTGCAACGACCCCTGTCTACGCGGTTAACCTCACCTCGGGCATTTTCCAGTCACGACGTTTCCTTCCATCCGATCGTCTGTTTTCCCTGCTATCCAAGGCTGAGATGGTTGAGTGACACCGTCTCTGTGGAACCAAATCTCTTGTGTCCGCGAGACCGCTTGTCTTTGCGGCTTGCTTCACCCTCCCCTCATCCAGCACCCTGGTTCGCGTCAGGTATTCCTACATCTCTAGCTTGTGGGTTAGAGCAGCGCGTACGCAGAAAAGAGGGGTTATTCTTCACTTCCTGTGTCACGATGCAAAATAATGTCATTCTCCCATCATGAAGAAATCATGTGAAGATCTTCACAAGCCTGAGTTGATCCCCATTCCCCACTACCGCTACCCCCTCGTGCCCCTTTTCAACCAAGAACATTCACGAAACGGAAACCTGGCACCGCTTTCGGTTGCCAGATGATGAATCCACGTTGCACTTCCCAATCTTGCCAAACCCATGGACCCCGGTACCCTATGGAGAATGGAAGCAAACGAAGAAGCGGTGGAGAGAGAGAGAGGGATCTTCTTCTTCAAAACCAAGGAAGAAAGAGAAAAAGAAGAAAAGAAAAGAAAAAACGTCTAGAAGGAGCGGATCCTCGACAAATGGAAGCATTCCCGAACAAGGACCCTCACCTCATCATCGCGAACCCACCCCTTCGTTTTAGGGCAGCATGAGCCATGAGGGGCTATGGGGCGCGCGCGCACACGAGCACACACGAGCACACACGAGCACACACCAAAATAAAAGATGGAGCACAATAGCGAAAAATAAAATAAAAAAATGGCTGGGATATCGCTGTCGGGCATCACGTTACGGTAAGGGGGAAGTTGGGAACTGGCCACTCATGACTGGAGAAAAGAGGGGTTCTCTTAGTGCTTCACCGTTTGAAAGTCCTGCTCCACCCGACTTTCGGTGAAGGCGAAATAACTTGAGACGAAGATCAGACCGAAACCAGTCTGCTGGGAAAATTCCCCATCCTTCTGAGCTGTCTCTGAACCGTGCAATCCCCGTCGGCGAGATGTCTACGACGAGACCGAGACCGACACCGACCTTCCCATCCATGATCAGGGATTCTCCCCAGTCTCTTAGTGTGGTGTAGTCAAGGGGACCACAACTGTGCTCTCGCGACCCTTACACCGTTAGAGCCTCATCTTCCAAATGCCATCCCTCCCCATCCCCTTACCCATGTACCATCAAAGTACGATGCTGGGAACGAACTCACCTCTCGTTCGCCTTGTATGGATACGGACATCCGTTCTGTTTGGGTCAGCCAGCCCCAGTTCGTACTTATTGCCGTGATGCTTGCTTCCGCCCGCCCAATCCCGCTCCAAAACGGTTGACAGTTGACTACGGATACTTGCTTGCCCTTGGCTATAACTGAGACGAGAAGCGGCTCATGTTCAAATTTCGGCGGTGCCGTTCCCACGTACACGGGACCCAATGAAAGGAGGGGGAGGGGGGGGGCGGGGGACATTGGAACTCCATCTTCAGCTTCAGCTTCGGTCAGCTTCTGCCGCGTGGCGGCACAAATGTCTCACGGTGTGAACGGGCACGTATGCGATCAAGCGGCGCGGCGAGTGGGATCATTAGAGACTCTCTTCATTGGGAAAGTCAAGGCTGCGTAATGGGATTCTTCCCGTGGTTCGTCGCACATTGACGAATGAGAAGGAAAAAGAAGTACACCAATTGCCGTGATTGCGAAAATAAGCTTCGCTAGAGTCCCGTCAATGTCTCACTCTGTGGTCCCCCGAAGAAGCCATCACCTAACACGAAGTAGTCCCGGTGTCCGGTCCCACGAACGGAGCGTGAAGCCAGACCCGGTGCTCTGGTAAAGGCGTGTGTCATTAGCTTCGTGATGCCGACGCTTCTCCAGCCAGCCCCCCGATCAGAGATATTTCCTACTGCTACGGTCCGACATTACGGATTGAGGTCCGAAAATTGGTATAATCGTATTCGTTGCCGCCATCGTCCATTCCATTCCGTGGTTTCCTAGCCATAGCTCCAGCGCTCTAACGACCCCGCCCCCCCCCCTCCGCTCACTCATAGCCGGCGGCAACCAAGTGCCGCCTCTTCAAACATGGACAAGAGCCATCGTTCAAGTGAGATGCCGTCGGTGATTAGAGCTACTCTGTGCTCACATTACCCACGCAGCGTAGCTAGGAGGAATCGAAGGGAAAACGCCATCAACAACCCACAATGCCGGATATTCCGGAATCCTCAAAAAATATATAAAATATAAAAAGCTATAAAAAAAAAAGCTAACAACCTTCGCGCCGGCGAATGGGAAATTCTACCCTTGCGGATGATGCCATGCCCCATTCCAGCATCCTCCCCAAGCGTACCGCAACGCCGGGACGAACGCCTTCTGCCGCGGCTCTCCGATCCCCATTGCGGCGATTCTTCACCTCTCTGTCAGTCCTCCATCGCGTTTTCTGTACCGGTCGGCGCCCTTGCATGAACCTTGGCAGATTGGAAGAAGGCATCTGTTTCTTCTCCCGCTTTGTTGATTTGTTTTCTTTTTTTTCTCATTTCCCCCGTTACTATTGTTGAACTGGTGACTGTGACGCTGCGGCGTCAGGAAACCGGACGAAACGAAACGCAACGCCGCAGCGCCTCCCTCTTTTTTTTTTTTTTTTTTTTTTTTTTTTTAATATCTTCTTCCCCCTTCGTCTGATGTTCTGCTCTTCTTCCCACACGCCCGCCCTTATGATGCGCCGGCCGGCCCAGGAACCCGGAAGATGCCATTCTATTGGGTCATGGGACGCTTGCGCGGTTTGAGACGCGTACGGAGTGCGAAAGTCCTAGAGTGTGAGTGTGACTGATGGCAGCCGGGCTGTGGAACATTCTCCGTACTTTTCGTACACACAATAATAGCACGGCAACTTTGGGCTTGGACTACTCCCCCTCCTCCCCCGAGACAGAGGATATCCTCCGACGCCAACACTGACCACCACTGTCACATGGTGCTGTCTTCATCTCATCAACGGCGTACATACGTGTGTACTTGTAAGAGCCGCTTTTGCCACAGAAGGGGGAGAAGAGGAAGAGCCACGTCTCCGTTTTTCTCATTGAAGGAGTTCTGTAATTCGAAATCTCCGTTCTTGAAAGGCTAACAAAACTGTGCCCCTAATTCCGTTCCGCGTATACTATTACTTGGTAGTTTGTACCGTTCCTGTTCCTGCCTCCGCGTCCCCTGTCCTTGTCTATGGCTGTCAAATTTTCGTCAAACTCCAATATTATGGGAAATTCTTTTTTAGAGAAGGAAAATCCAGGAACCACCTACAGAAGCCCACGTTTACTAGGATAAGGGGATCTCGCATTCTGAAGTCCGGGTCCTTTCTCCTCTGCAAGGTCATTATGGGGTTTATAAACTGTCGGAAATTCAGGAACATGTGGCAAATTTTCTAGAAGGCAATTCCGCAAATTGGCAATGCCTCCCATCCCGTTCCATCGAAATTGGAGTTTAGATTTTTCTCTCCGTATTTCCGCCCTCCGGACCCAGCAGTCTGTTACCAACCAACAACACACGCGCAAAATAAAATAAAAACCACGAGGCTGGGGTTTCGGGTTTCGGATTCGTTCGTCTCGGTTCTGCGGTTTGGCTGGCTGGCCGGGGGGGGGGGGGGGGGGGTCAGGATGCGCGTGATGTGAGCTGCAATTTGCAGGGAATCAATCACTCTTGTTACACGAACTTCTGAGCAGATTTCCCTCCTTCCCCCACAAAAAAGTTTGTGGGCAACCTGGGAATAGCATCGTCATCCGACCCCATGAAATGCACGTCGTCGATCACTCTGCCAGTCAGCAGACCAAAGAGTACGGAGTACCTTGCGCTATTGTTGGGCACACCGGACGGGTACCGACCACTCACCGACTGCCGGAACCCGGTCAGGGTATCATCGCCTCGTAAAATAAAAGAAAAAGAAGAAGAAGAAGAAGAAGAAAAACCAAGAAATTAGTCATTAAGGAAATACGGTAAAATGAGAATATCAGACGCCAGAACGGTGTACACTACCAAAGGTGCTAAGGTACCTGAATAGAAAAGAAAAGAAAGATTCCAATTTTGAGTCATCCGTTCCGTGCCAGCCGTGCCAGCCGTGCCACACCGTTCCCCTCTCCCTCCGTCCTGGCATCCATCGTGCAGATGCAGCGTCGCATCGAACCTGTCCCCGTGACGGGTTCCAAAGGGCCGGTACCAACCAAAAGGAAAAAAAAGTTGGAAGTAACCGTACCTATCCGTACACGAACAGGCTGCAGCATCCCGTCTTTCGGTGAATGCCGTGTGGCCTTGCTTGCTTTGCTTCCCACGAACGCGTCGTCACTTGTCCGTCCGCCCGTTGGGGGGGGGAGGGTCTCTATGTTGCGTTGAGATGCCGTCAAAAAAAAACCCCCATCCATCCTCCGTGATCACTGATGGTGCCCGTAGTCCGGCGTAAACGCACGTTTGCTTCTTTTCTAGAAACGCGCGCCCATCTCGGGCAGGCAGCGGCAGGCACATAGGATCGTCTACTTCGTCACAGGCGGGGCCTTAAAAGACTAAAGTGCTTGCGTCTGCTAGTTCGTACAGGAAGAAAACCACTATTTGCCCTGTTCCATCACTCTCAATCAAGTTTCGCTCAGGAACCGAGGCTCCGGGAGAGGCTTTTCTTCGTTCAGGAACAAAGAGTCCGTGTGGTCGCGGGCGCTTAATAGCTGCAAGCCCCGATCCAGGCAACATTTCACGATCATCGAGACAGACGGACTTCTTTTCTCCAGTGTCCTCTCTGAGCTCGTCCTCTCTCTGTCAGTGTCTGGTCCTCTAGCGCTGTCAAGTAGTGTCAACTTCTTCCTGCGGCCTGCCGGTTTGGCTAGCAGAACGCCTTAGCTAGCAATCCATCGTGAACTCTCTCACCAGGAACCGGTGAAAGTTTGACTCAGAAACTACTGCAGTTGGGCTCAAGCTTGGAGAAGCTCCTCTTGTTTCGGCCGAGAACTCTGCATCACAGTATTTGGGGCCAAGGTTTAATTCCTTAGGTAGCTCTTGTGCTTCCTTTCTCCACGACGGTGGCAGGCAGGAGGATCTGGCGACGTCGGAAAGCTGTCATTGCGACGACAGAACCCCACCTCCTCCGACTCTCATACAACGACAGGTTTGGCGGGTTACCCAGACTGGGCAATCCTGCAGCATTTGCTGCTCTCTGCAGAAGATCCTTGTTTTACATCCTTGCATCGTTACTGCCATACTGATGATCAACCAGGGGAAGAATGTGATCAAAAAGTCGGTGTTGGTTACGAAGAGGAGTCAACCAGGAAAACAAAAACCCATCATCTGATCAAAATGATTCCATCCAAAAACCCTGTTTTGGCGCTGGGCTTGGGGGCACTTTGGTTGACTTCCTTGGGGCCACGCGCCATCGACTCCTTCGCTCTGTACTCCGTATTCCTGTCAGTGAGTTGCCCGCCGTCGTCGTCGGAACGGAGGGGGGGATCTTCAAAAAGTGACGGTGTCAAAGTTGGTCACGATCTCTCTCTCTCCATCCGCCCGACCGTGCACACGCATACACCGCTATTGCTAAATGGAGCTGCAGGCGCAAGAGGCGGGACCGGGGGATACGGGGGGAGGAGCTTCGCAATCGTTAGGGGATGCTGGGAACCAGGTGCAAATCCCCCTCATGACGGGCAGATTGACAAGCGCTTGTCACGATCGAGCTTTCTCCAGTTTCTCCAGAACTCGCTCTCCCACCGTATTCCGTTCCCAATCCCAGACGGTATCTCGGCACGACCACCAAGACTGCTCCAAAGATCAGATGAGAACCGTACGGTAGGTGAGACTCGGTGAGCCATCGATCTGAGACGGGAGCCAAGACCATTGACAAAAAAAAAAAAAAAAAAAAAAAAAAAGAGAGTAACTACCGCAAGTTTGATTATTTGATGTATTATTGCTGTCCTGGGTTGATTGGAGCCAGTAAGTTCGCGATTTGAGATTGATGAACGAACGCCGGGCCACTGCGAGAAACATAGTATTACCCTATTTGCATGTTGCACAGACAAAACATTGGCATTGTCTCAACGCCCCTCGGAAGAGTTCATGCCTCCAAAGAATTGAAGGGTCCGTTCCTGCGATGACATTACAGACTTTGACGATAGATCAGAGGCACATGTGTCTGTATGCTGTCCGTCTGTCGTTCAACCGGCGACCTCCGCGATCGAAAGAGAACTATTCAGCTGATGTCTGATTTGGATTGTGCCATCCGGCGGCGGCGTACAACTGACAAGTCGTACCATTGTCACGTTGAATCTGTGACGAGTCCGTTCCAGGCGACGAGTATCAAAATAAAATAAAAATAAAAATTGAAAATTGAGCAGAGAGAGTGGCACAGATGGTTCGAGTGGCTGAAGCGCTTCATGCGACTGATGTCTCTGCCCGGAGACACGGATCACAACTCTTGCTCTATGAACAGCCCTATAGCATCCAGGAAACCGTAAAGACGGCGTATTCGTAGCAACATCCATCTCTACCGCCGCATTCCCTTGCCCTGCCCGAGCTTGTTCGAGCGGCAAGTCGCAGCAAGGTGTTGGAGCTCTCCCCGGTCAAAACGGGATGCATCCAAACAGGTGGACGCCCTCGCCGCCCCCGCCATTTGCTGCATGATCCATCATCTTCGGTTAGGCTGTGTGCAACACATGGCGTTTTTAAAGTGTATGCCGTGTACCCTCGTTCGGAAACCTGCAGGAATGCCCGCCGTCGGACAATTACCGCAAAGGAAAAGCCTGGCATAAATATTTCTTGGGGGTCTGAAGGGAGGGGGGTCTGAAGCGAGGTCAGACACACACGATAGTGTTGATAAAGTTGATAGTGTATGGAATTACTGGATAGATAGTGCCACGGTTCACGGCATATGCAGGCAAAATGGATTGGGGGTTGGCTGCGGCTGGCGCGTCGTACTCGTCCACTTCTAATGGCTGTCTTGTTGCGATGGTGACATTATCGCCCGAGTTGAGGTAACTGATAAGATCCTGGCGCCATCAATGATCGCCCGTCACCTCGTCTTTTTGCCTGATGAGTGCCAGAGTGTGGTCTCGGGAGGCTGCTTCATCGACCGAGTGACCGTCGCACCCATCTCACATCTCAGAAATCGCAGCCCCAGCCCAGCCTGGTGTCCGTTTTGGAATGCCCTCACACAGCCCCCAGGGCCCCCACCCGCCCCCAAGTATATCCGGTACCCCGCGGGTGTTTCTTTGACGCAGTTGACGTGTGTCTCTTGATATCGATATACGGTTTCCGTAGTCGGCCGAGGACGGCCAAGCCACCATAGACCCGGCAGCCTCGGCATCGTCCCTTCTGTCAAGGGAGGAATCGCAGCTTCATTACCTCCAGCCTTCGATTCGTTGTGTACCCAATGAGAAAGCAGAAACGGCAGGTAATACAGAGGCATCTGAAACATGCTCTCTTCCTCAACTCTCGTCTCGCTCCGCAGTGACACGAGGTGCGACGCAAAAGCCTCCAAAAGCGTCCACCGTTCCCCCTCTGCCCCCAAGAATGATGACAAAGTGGCCCCCAAAAGCTCGGGAAGCACAGAGGCTGTTGGCTCGGTTCACCGTATTTCCCACGTGGTCTTGAGCAAGGGGCCGGCTGACGAGCAACAAACCCACCCCCTGACGATCACACCACACCTTCGACACCTTCGAACAGGGATCTCATCGAGCGAGCGAACGACCGTGTTGCTGCGGACGCCCGGACCCCCAAAGCTCAGGTGTGATGGGCGGTGCGACGGCAGCTCAGTTGGTCACACCTGGACTGGCTGCTTCTCATCAGGCTTCAGCAGAGACGGGGTGCGAATGACAGATACTTCGCGAGCCAAGAACGCACAGTCGAGCCCATTGCTGGTCAGCTGAGCTTTCGCTGGTCTCGCAGTTGGTGTCGTTGCTTCGTAGTAGTTCCAATAGAACAGCTTCCCGTCCCAAAAAGATCAACGACCGCTACTGCAGGTACAAGGGGAAAATTGGCGACGGATTCCTGAGAAAGGCCTCTTGTTGTTCTGTACCATTCGCCTTGTTTTCTCGCTTCCCGAGACATCTCACACGGCCCCTTGATGCTATTCCAATTTATCGCCGCCCGCAGCAAGGGATAACATCGCGGAGCACCTATGGGGCTCAACGCGCCATGCCTACCAGAAGCGGTCTTCAACGGACGGAGGTCGCTAGGTTCATTCTCCGTGACGAGGACTCAGCTGCCTTTTCCCCTACCCCATACGATGCCGCCGTAGTCGCCGTCGTGGTGACCCACCTCCGCGACCCGCCGCAACCCCCCCCCCCCACCCCACGCTGCCCAGAAAGTCCGTCGGCCGAGCATGTCGAAAAGAGGTAACCCGGGGGAGAAAGACCTCTGTAAGACCGGCTCTCGCTTCGTCTGGGAGGGCAAAACGTCGAAAAGGTTGCCGTTCCCTAACTCCGGGTGATGATAACCCTTGCGTCAAGGATGCCCTCCGAGACGCGTAAACCCAGAACTCGGTTTGCGTCAAACTGCCCGCACGTCCCGATCAAACGGTAGAGAAGGCGGACGCTTTACGGACTCTGTGGACAGTTTCGTCCGGTCCCTTGACAAGGGGCCTCCAACGTCGGGTCTATACGCTATTCTATGCTGCCCTATCCCTACGGGTAGTGAACATCAACCGGCTTGGTGGGGGGAGAAACGGTTGATCGGCCAGTAGGCGCTGCAGGTTGACGCTTTGGGAGGAGGCTAAATCGCAAGTTCACTGTTTCCTCGGCTTCGTTTTCTGGTACGCCCATGGCCCGATAGACCGGGTGCTGTGCCATCACTGCTCCAACGATCGTCCACACCCTCATCTTGCCGTCGACCCATGGCAGCGCGTGGTCATGTGGACTCGAGGCTGGGGGGGGTTGCATTTTTTTTTTTTTTTTTTTTTTTTTTTTTTTTTTTTTTTTTGACGGTGAGGATTCGCTGTGCCTCGCTGACACCATAAGGTGCAATCAATTCTAAACCGTCAGCTTAGGCGGGGTAATCAGCAAAGATGCCCTCTTCTTATCATTGCCGCATATGCAGTGCAGCGCAGTGAGGTTGAAAGCTGCGAGGCTTATCATTATCCATGATGTTTGTCCATGAGAGAGCTGCCGTGCAAGCCATTTCCGTTCTACTAACGTTAGCTATCCGGTCGTACAGCGGCAAGGATCAGAGACAGCTCTGCAGCCACTCCGCCGTCCGACATCTCCAATCATGTCGTCAGAGTCTCTCGTCAAGTCGTCCGACCACGAGTCCGTGCTGGGCGGGTTAGACGGGAAGCTAGCGTGACTCTGCCTGTCAGTAAGCCGACACTGATTTGTGATCAGGCGAATTAACTAGGTTAGGCCGTCGTTATCGTGACTCATAGCCACTTGGTCTCTGAAGTTGATGGTGTGCAGCAGCAATTCGACCGAGTATCCTACGACCGTAAGCAGCATCAAGGGTGGGGATTTGTAGCTTCACAGGCAGACGTCTTTCGGTACTTGGTCGAGATGTATCTTTTCGAGCTATGTGCTTGGTACGTATGTGAGATCAGCCTTCCATCGCGTGTTTGACGGGTTTGGCATCAATGTTGTTCATCCAGGAAGCAATATCAAGAATCATCCTTGCTGGCGTTTCCCGATTGGAAATTTGCCCTGTCCGCCTTTCCAGGAGAGAGTTGAATGTCACAGTCGCCTGCGCTTAAAGTCATGTGTCATGCGCTTGGAAGCTACGGTGCCCTTGATCGCCTCTAGGAACGGCTGCCTCGGCCGATAACTCAGTCTTCGTTTCCGCGGCCACCGCTACGGAGTACACACAGCCTCCTCAAACCCGAAGCTTAGACTGGGGGTTCCTTTCACCTATGAAGACCTCGTGGTCGATTTCGTTACGATCGTCGGAGTTGTAGAGGCATATACGGCGCCAAGAAGAAATCCGCGACAGACAAGAAGAGGGGGCGGTAAAAACAGAATACGAAAACTGCGCAAACGCCAGGCAATGTTCATGATTCCAGCAGGTCGGAAACTTTGCAAAGCTAGCGCGGCCTTGGCGTGACATTGGGACTGAATCGTAACGTCGTATGCCCTCTGTTGCCCGAAGCCGACAAGCTGGGCTGGCGTATGCCAACGTGCCAACCAACTTGGTTTCCATCGAGCTCGTTTCACTTGTCGCTGGCGTAAGTAAGCATCGTCAACCGTGCACACCTTCAACAACTGTTGCCCATGGCTCATCTGGATCGCCACTTCGGCACCATGCCGTATTGGAGCTATGGCAATCCGGGACTGTCCCGGTGAATAGGACGGCGTTTATAAGCGTGTTATAGTCCCGGTGTGGGAGCCGACATATCCCTACAAGGCCCGTTGGCGGACTTTCCGCCGGTCCGAAGGCGGAGCTCAGGATGACCTTGCCTTTCCCCAGCTTTCGTCAAGGCTTGGCCTGCACAACATCCCAGCAACACGTGTAGTGAGAATCTTTCTTGAACCATTTCCGCTTTCGTAATGGGCACCCAGCGGGGCTTTCTCGAAACAGCCGCGTATTCTTGCTTCGTACCCCAGATCTCGATGAGTTGCGGTGAGAGTGTCCCATTAACGTTGCGCATCTATTGCAAAGAGACCTGGCTAGTCTAGACACACGAAACAACGCGTGGATAATAGCGCGATTCTCGGTCGAAGGTGGCCAAACTGTACGAAGCGTCCCAACAAATGACAGTGTTGGAGGTGCCAAAACTTCAAAAGTTGGTCTGAAGTGAGCTGTCATCTTGCCATCGGTTATTCATGCCGATGAGGAGCATGAGCTCCTCCCCATGATGTGTAGTGTCTCCCTTGACGTATCCAGCTTTGTAGGCCCGGGACATTCTTGTCTAGCGGCTGGTCTTCATGGCGCGTCCTCCTCGGCGCCAGGGTTAGGCATCTGGGTCGAGCTGATCCAGTTCTCCATGCTGGCTTGACCTGCAGGCTGCTTGGCACCCCCAGCTGCAGTCGAGGCTGCTAATCTTAGACCTTGGCGCTTCTTGACAACGAGGCAAAGCACACGACCGTAGATCGCGAACCCTTCATAGGAGACATCCATTGCCATCTTCTTCTTGTCATCGCCGTCTTGCTCTAGGTCGGACCCAGTCTCTTGCTTCTTGACACGCTTGGACGGCCGGGGAGCATCGTCGTCGGAGTCTATCTCAATCGCCGAAGCCTCGGCACCAGCATCATTGTCCGAGGACATGGCGAAATCGGCGTCTTGATCCTCGCGAGGTTCTCCGCGCTGTCTCTTTGATCGCCGAGGCCGGCTTGTTTCATCGACAGCGGGGATGCGGGAAAGGCCGGCAGTGTCGTCCTCGGATTCACTTTCCTGCCGAATGGGCACCGCACCAGCGGCTACCTCGGACTCCATGTCCAGATCAATAGGTACGTCATTCGTTTCGTTTATTAGTTTGTTGGAGTTTGACTGCAACTTCCCGGGCGCCTTGTCGCGGAAGTGCTTGTGCTTAGTGAGCAGTGAATGGCGCGTACTTGTCTCGGTCAAGAACATGGAGACCTCAAACTCGTCTGGCAGACGTCATGATCAGCCAACTTTATTCGGTTCGAGAAATGGTCTGGACCGGGCTGATTGCGACGGCGAGGGTTGTTTTGGGTTGAGCGGGGTGGTGACAGTGAGTAAGGCTGCGAAACAGGACGACAAACCTTGGACGACGACATCCTTGATCGTCTTCTTTTTTGAGCTTTTCTTCTTTGCTCTTTCCCTCTCCTTCTCTTCACGTAGTTTTGGTAACACCAATGAACGGACGCTCTCGATGACCTTGGGTAAGATGGGATTCCGAGGATTGAGAAGCCAGCTTTGTGCCAATGCCGGATTATCTAGATAGATGCGACATTCAAGAACGGAGTACTTTGTGATTCTCAAGTATCGGCGTAGAGGCGCCATGGTTGATGTTTCCTAAGAGATGCGGTTGCAGTGAGGCTCGAGTAGCATGAAATCGAGTCTGGATTCGAGGTAGTATTTCGCTGAGACGTGAAGAGATAGGTCTCTGGAGAGGCGTATGCCTAATGCGACGTTGTCGAGTCGTGCGCGGAACCCGAGTGGAACTTGAGGTAGTCAGTGATCTGAGGAGCTTTCAGAAGAAAGTTTGCAATGAAGGTAACGTTGAGGATGAAGTAAGGTAGTAGTAGCTGGATGACCGAGTAGTTGTAGATGAGTGACGGTTGCGCTGACTGCACGTCGTGACGTCGGATGAGAGCGCCCCCACCTGCCTAGAAGTACCTTTCCTAGCAGTAAGCGCGTGCATTTGCGGGTGAGTAAGGGACGTATACTTGAGAAGCCACGCCGGCAAGTACGTACCACCAGTAGCATTCTCCCTACCCTGCAGCAGCGGTGCCCGTGCAGTTGCTCCCGCGGGGCAGCCACTGCACGCAGCACGACACTGAATGCGCCTGCCGCCAGTGACCTCAGGCAATTAACAAGTATCCACTTAAGTTTTCTCGGAATCGCGTCGTTCAGCTCCGGTGCCGCGTCCAGAAGCTCCGGCTCTTGATTCCTCCTTCAATGGCCGAACCCCAAAGTCCGCACCGCAGTTCGACTCTCTGTTCCTCTCCTTCGTAGTGATGCTGACAAAGCGATCATGTCGAAGTCATGGGCATCGACACTGAGGCTACCTAAATCCACCTTTCCGTAAGCTTTCCCGGTGTGACTGGCGCAGCCACCACCGCTCCCCCTCGGCTCCGTCCTCAGCTGACCCCGTGGCCCGGACCGATCTTAGACCGCGCCCGCTCTCGCAGTTCCGTCCCGAATACCTCCGCCGATCCGCCGACGACTTCTACAAGTGGCAGTCATCCAATGACTCCAGACCCGAGTTCACTCTGCATGATGGCCCACCATACGCAAATGGAGGTCTTCACGCCGGTCACGCCTTGAATAAGATCCTCAAGGATATGATCAACAGAGTCAAGGTCCAGCAAGGTCCGATACACCTCCGGATGCGCTATAAATGTCGTCGCCTAATGTCAGTCTTGTAGGATATCGCATACGCTACAGGCCGGGCTGGGATTGCCATGGCCTCCCCATCGAAATGAAGGCCGTTGGCACGTCAGGCGGCAAGGGCATGACCCCCGTAGAGATCCGCAAGGCTGCGAGACAGCTAGCTTCTACCACCGTCCTGGAGCAAATGGAAGGCTTCCGCTCGTACGGCGTCATGGGCGACTGGGAAGCGCGATGGACGACGATGGACCCCGACTTTGAGGTCAGGCAGTTGCGCTTGTTCAAGCAGATGGTACGGCGAGGCCTCATCTACCGCAAAAGCAAGCCCGTATACTGGTCACCCTCATCGAGAACCGCCCTGGCTGAGGCCGAGCTGGAGTACAACGAGAATCATGTTTCGACGGCAGCTTACGTTCGGTACCCAATCATTGGCGGCCCATCATTGGATGGCTTCACTGGCCAGCTCTACGCAATCATCTGGACTACAACCCCCTGGACCCTCCCGGCCAACAAGGCCATCGCAATTCACGAAGAACTGGACTACGCGGTTATCGCCGTCGATGGGAGCGCATATCTCACCGCAGTCAGCCGTCTCGAGGCCGTCAAGGCTCTATTCCCGGAGCAAGAGCCCCAGGTCATCGTTGCGTCTATCAAGGGCTCCGAATTGCTTGGCTCACAGTATGAGAACAGGCTGCAAGGCGTCAACTCTGCACCGCAGCCAATCATCCACGCAGACTTTGTGTCGGCAGACTCTGGAACCGGACTTGTTCACATTGCTCCCGGCCATGGCTTCGAGGACTACGAGGCTTGCGCGCAGCTGGGCATCGATGCCTTCGCACCCATCGACGACGAGGGGAACTTTACCCGTGAGGCCTTCCCAGACGATCCCGAAAAGCTGACTGAAGCCTCCTCGATTCTCAAGGGCGGCAGCAAGGCCGTTCTCGCCCTGATTCAAGACGACGTCCTCCAAGCGGCAAAATACAAGCACAAATACCCCTACGACTGGAGGACGAAACAGCCCGTGGTCATGCGTTCGACAGCTCAATGGTTCGCCGATGTTGGTAGCATCAAGGACGACGCTCTCAACGCCCTAAAGGACGTCAAGTTTATGCCGTCGTCCGGACGCAACCGCCTCGAGAGCTTTGTTGTTGGTCGCAGCGAGTGGTGCATTTCTCGCCAGCGTGCATGGGGCGTTCCCATCCCAGCTCTGTATGATGCCAACGGAGATGCCGTGGTGACGGAGGAATCCGTCGACCACATCATCTCGGTCATCCAGCAGCGTGGTATCGACGCCTGGTTCTCCGACGCCGCCGACGAACCCGCTTGGGTTGCGCCCTCGTTGAAGGGAAGCTACCGACGTGGTACCGACACCATGGACGTTTGGTTCGACAGCGGAAGCAGCTGGACGGAGAGCAAGGGTCAAGCTGACGTCTACCTCGAGGGATCCGACCAGCACCGCGGCTGGTTCCAGTCAAGCCTGCTTTCATACGTCGCCGCGCAACGGGCCGAGAGTGATCCGGCATCCCAATCGCAGCCCAAGTCCCCTTTCAAGACCCTCATCACCCACGGCTTCACGCTAGACCACACCGGCAAAAAGATGTCAAAATCGATCGGAAATACCATCACACCCGGCCAGATCATGGACGGCACCCTGCTCCCGCCGATCAAGGTCAGGGGCAAAGCCAAGGTAGCCGGCGCCGCCCCAACCTACGAAGCCCTGGGCCCAGACGCCCTCCGTCTCTGGGCCGCCAGCTCAGAGTACACCAAAGACGTAGCCATCGGCCAAGCGGTCCTCAAGTCCGTCCACACCGTGCTGGTCAAGTACCGCACAATCATCAAGATGCTCACCGGCTCGATGCACGAGTCGGCCCGGACCGCGCCCACGACGACGCTGGACCACATCGCCCTCATCCAGCTGCGCGACGTCATGGCGGAAGTCGAAAAGGCGTTTGCCGCACACGAGTTCTACAAAGCCTTCAGTGCCCTCAACCGCTGGGTCGCCAACGATTTGTCTGCGTTCTACCTCGAGGCGATGAAGGACCGGCTCTACTGCGGCGACGGCGGCGGCGTGCTGGAGCCCATCTTCCTCGGCTTCCTCCGCATGCTGTCGCCCATGACGCCGCTCTTGGTCGAGGAGGCGTGGGATCACCGGCCCGAGTACATCAAGGCCGACAGCAGCATCCCCCACCCGCTGTACACCCCCTACGACGCGCCCGTCCACAGCAGAGCGCCCTCGCCCATCGGGGAGGCTTCCCTACGCAGGGACCTTCCCGTTCTGATGTCCGTCCAGGGCGCCGTCAAGGCAGCGCTCGAAAAGGGCCGCGCGGCCAAGGTCCTCGGGTCGTCACTGCAGTCTTCTGTGATTGTCACGACCAAGGACCAAGCCGTCGCCGGCGTGGTGGCCAAGTACGGAGAGGAGCTGGAGGCCATGTTCGTCGTGTCCTCGGTTCAGACGAACACGGAGGTGCCAGGCCAGGTTGAGTGGCGGTATGATGAGGTGTTTGAGGTCAATGGCGCAAAAGGGACGGTTTCGGTGCTGCCGCCGAATGAGCACAAGTGCCCGCGTTGCTGGCGGTATATTGCGCCCAAGGAGGAGACGTTGTGCGGGCGTTGTGATGATGTTGTGGCGAGTCTGTAGGAATAGAAAGAAGAGAAGGAATGTATAAATGTAACAATAGCTAGCTCCCAATGAGAAGAAGAAGAAAGATACCACTTGAAATCCATTAGGCCGGCCATCTGAAGTGTTCTTCTGTTTTATAAGAGTTTGGCGGATTACGTTCATTCAATGCTTCAATGGGGGTAAGGAGATTTCAGGGGGTACAGATGACCTTCCTGAGTTTCTTGGTATGTCTTACCATACCTTATCCTCACCGGCATACGTAAGATTTATTTGTTGAGCACGACAAGCTGACAACGCCCCTCAAAGCAGACTCGGCCGGCCATTTAGTCGTCGGCAAGGCATAAGGTGGTAAGCTGCTTTGTGTGGAACGGGTTTTCCATGATGGTCTTCTCAGATGAAAACAGAAGCGACGAGATCCTCTCTCAACGTGAAATAACACAAGTCAAATCACGAGCATATCATAACAACAGGTAGAACAGAAAAGGTAAGCAAAGAATTCGCTCATGCAAAATAGTTGAACAGTAGAATTACCAACTCCTATCCCAAGGGTTGCCCGCTAAAACACACATTCTTTCTCATCGTTTTCGACTCCCACCCCCTGGTCCCCCTTTCTTTACTTCTGCAGAGACTGGCCCATACCGCCGTACGTAACCATCTTGGTAACTTGGTACTCGGAAACACCATACAACGACCCCTCCCTACCGAACCCAGACTCCTTGACACCCCCAAACGGCGCCGCCGGATCCGAAATCAACCCCGTGTTGACACCCACCATGCCGACCTCAAGATGCTCCGCGACGCGATGCACGCGCTGAATATCCCTCGAGAAAAAGTACCCCGCCAACCCGACGTTGGTCGCGTTCGCCAGCTTCACAACCTCCTCCTCCGTCTCAAACTTGAACAGCCCCGCAACGGGACCAAACGTCTCCTCGCTCGACATGGCCATGTCCCTGGTCATACCCGTGATGACGGTCGGCTCGTAGAAATTGTGGCCGAGCTTGGAGATCTTGTTCCCGCCCACGACGACTTTTCCGCCCTTTTGCTCTGCGTCGCGGACGTGGGATTCGACTTTATCGATGGCGCGGTCGTGGATCAGCGGTCCGTGGGTGATTCCCTCGTCAAAGCCGTTGCCGACCTTGAATTCCTCCACCTTGGCGGCGAATTTCCGCGCAAAGTCGTCGTAGACGCCGCTTTGGATGTACAGCCTGTTCGCGCAGACACACGTCTGGCCCGAGGACCTGAACTTGGAGGCAATCGCTCCCGTAACAGCAGCATCGACGTCGGCGTCGTCGAAGACGATAAAGGGCGCGTTACCGCCGAGTTCCATGGAGAGCTTCTTGAGGGTGCCGGAGCACTGCTTCATGAGGAGCTTGCCGACGTTTGTGGAGCCGGTGAAGGAGATTTTCTTGACGGTCGGGTTGGTGGTCAGGGCTTCGCCGACTTCGGGGGTGTTGTCGAGCGAGGTGACGACGTTGACGACGCCGGCGGGGATGCCGGCGCGGTGGCCGAGTTCGGCGATGGCGAGGGAGGTGAAGGGGGTTTCGCCGGGGGCTTTGCAGACTACTGTGCAGCCTGTTGCGAGGGCGGGGCCGATTTTGCGGGTGATCATCGCGGCGGGGAAGTTCCATCTGGAGGTGTGTTAGTATTGTGAAGAAATCCTACATAAAACACAAAAGGGGGGAGACATACGGTGTAATGAGACCGCAGACGCCAACCGGCTCCTTGATCGTCCAGACGCGGTTCCCAGGAACGGAGGAAGGAATGGTATCACCGTAAATACGCGGAGCCTCCTCGCTGAACCACTCGAAAAAGTTGGCGGCGTAGGTGACCTCGCCCTTGGCATCGGCGACGGGCTTGCCGTTCTCCCAGGTGATGAGAGTGGTCAGGTCCTCTGCGTTCTCCATCATGAGGTCGTACCACTTGCGCAGCAGCTTGGAGCGCTCGCGGCCAGTCTTGTTGCGGAAGGTCTCAAAGGCCGTGGCGGCGGCGGCGATGGCGGCGTCCGTATCGGCTGCGGAGAATTCGGGGCATGATGCGATTTTGGTGCCGGTGGCGGGGTCTGTATATGTGTTAGCTTTTATGCCTAGATGGATATCCCATGTCCACGGAAAGTCATCGCGGCTGAGGATTGTAAGGGGGAGGGTGTACCGGTCACGTCAAAGGTCTTGCCAGACTTTGCCTTTACCCATTCGCCGTTGACGTAGCAGACATCCTGCTTCAGGAGTGAGGGGTCTTTGAGCTGTATGAAATGTGAGTGAGTTCAATTTTCATATGAGAATGTGTGAGTGCAGCTTAGATGTTGCGGGTGGAATGTGACATACCTTGGGAACCATGGTTGAAGCGGCTCTGAGGGTGAAGGGGATATACGGTGTCCGAACAGATCTGAAGATGGTTCTCGGTACAAATCGTGACGCCGGGGCGACTGCTCTCTGTAGTGTAATGGGCATTGTGATGAAGCGGAGGAGGATGAAGCTCTTGGCTCGTTGTTGACAAAAGATGTGGGAAGTGCGGGGAGCTAGCCGTCCGTCTGGTCTAAGGGAATTAAGCTTCACGCTTGGGGTCCTATGAGGATGGCGCTCAAACGCTTCCCTGGTGACCAGAAGACTTGCTGCTTTGCAATTGATGAGGTTTGCAATTGCCGACGATCTTCAACGGCAGTTATCAACGACTCAATTGGTGAATTTTGGGCGAGCGACAACGGAGATGTGGTGAGAGAGCTGAGTGTCAGTGATGAGTGGCAGAGGTACCGGGTGACGTTCGATGACGTCCACCCCACCTTGTCAACCGGCCCGGTTGGGTTTATCGCAGACCGGCACGGAGGTGGTTCGAGTGGGGTATGTTAGGGTGATGCACTTTGGCAGGTGGGGGTTGCTAACAGATAACACTTGTATCCGTACCTGCTTTACTAAGTCACGGCCCGGCAACCGAGGAACGAAGTCAAGAGCTCAAAGGTGTTCGTTCCTGCCTTTGATGGCGTCTGGATTGTTCCTGGCTGAGTTGTTTGTACGGATATTCTAGTTGCTCTACTTGAGCAGGAAGGCAGCTCAACTAGAGCTCTAGATATGCTGACTTGATACAATGATGCTGATACAATGATGCTGATACAATGATGCTGTATCTTCGGCATCTACCTTAGAATAGGTACCTAATTACAGGCACAGAATGAATTTGACCTGATCAGCCAAGCGCACGTTCCAGCTGTTCATCTCATCTTCTTCCATCAAGTCAAGTCATGGAAGGAAAAGAAAGCTCGTCTACGCCGAGAAGCTTAAACATTCACGCACTCAGTCTGCCTAGGTAGTGTGCTTTTTACAGGCCAGCCTCCAAAACACCACCAGTACTGGGCGAGCTTCGCTTCATGGTCGATATGCATGGAACCTAATCTGAAAATAATTCCCGATCCTACGGCAACAACCCTAGCAGACAAACCAGCGCAGGCCAAGCCGTCACTGCATCCCCCGCGTTGATCTCGCCCGTTCCGACAGCTTAAGCGACCTGCATGCCGTCATGCTCCCATGCCGCCTGCCAAATCACGACCTTCGCTCGCTATTCTATTTCCTTGCTTCTCCTCACCTTCCTTTCAGCTGGCAAGCTACAAATCTCCTCTTGGCAACAACGTAACAACGTACTTAATACTGGCCAAAAGATGATCAGCTATAATCCCCACGACAGCGCCGTTGCCTACCCATGCGGGGAAGCTTATTCTCACTTCACTCTCTCCCATCGACATCGTCCCTGCTGAGGTAGCTGCGACTCTCCACCCGCCAGCCATCATGTCGTCCATCATCAGGTCCGTAGGCTCGGCTCTGGGCGATGGGCTCGACTGCCTGTTCTCTGCCTTTTCACCTTGGTTCTACGCACTCAAATTGCCCACTGCCCTGGCCGACGCCGCTGCGCTGCTCGCCTTAGGCGCCGTCAATGTCACCGTTCCCGGTCCCAAGGAGGCTAGTCCCGTATTTGATGCTTTTGTGAGCTACTCGCTCGAGTTTGCTTTTTTTCCAGATTTTGCTGGTACGTCTACTCCATGCAAGACTTCCCGACAAAGTAAAACGTCACTCATCGTGATATACTAGGAAACGCCTCGGCACCAAACAGGTTCTCAGACAACCTGCTCGCCAACTTGGGTAACCTACAAGGCGTTCGCCCCTATATCCGTGTAGGCGGAAACACCCAAGACTACGCCCTCTACGATGAATCCCTCCCCTACGCCGTGAATGGCACCTACGATTTCGCCAGGTCAAAAGACTATCCAACCACCATCCACATCGGCCCCTCCTTCTTTGAGTCGTATGGTACTTTCAAAGACACCAAATTCACCCATGGCTTCAACCTAGGCCTAGGCGGCAACCGCTCAGAAGGATGGGACACCCTCAAAGCTACCGTCCCCCTGGCCTGCAAAGCCATCGGCAAAGACAACCTCGACGTCTGGGAATACGGTAACGAGCCGGACCTCTTCTCGACCTCGGCCCAGGGCCCCGTCCGCCCTTCGTCCTGGAACGAGACTATTTACGTAGAGCAGTGGCTGAACGGCACACGCGAAATCGCCTCCATTCTCGCGGAAGCGTGCCCCGATTTCCCCAAGCCCGTCTTCATGGCGCCCTCCAACGGCGGCACCGCCAACCGGCTCCGTGCTCCCGTGCAATGGGCCGCCGGCCTGAACGCCGACGCCAACATCGCCCTCTTCTCAACGCACAATTACATCAGCGGCGCCGAGACCCCCGGCGTCACGCTCAAGGGCACGCTGATGAACCACACCCGCACCGTGCAGTCCGTCCAGGCACACGTCAAGGAATACGCCAACCTCACGAGCCGCTTCGACGATGTGCCGCCGCATATCTACGGGGAGCACAACTCGCTGTATAACCAGGGCAAGCCGGGCTTGTCCAACTCGTTTGGCGCCGCGCTCTGGGGCGTCGACTTCAATCTCTACGCTGCGTCCCAGGGGATCAAGCGCGTTCACATGCACATGGGCACCGACTATCGTGTAAGAGCTCCTTCTTCCCCTCCACGGGTTCATGCTGTTAGCTAACAGTTCACATAGTACCAAAGCTGGCAGCCCATCCACACAAACGTAACCGCCCTCGGCACCAAAGCCCCCTATTACGGCAACATCGCCATAGCAGCCTTCCTCGCCCCGTCAAAGGCCTCCCCCACAACCCCAGTCTCTATAGCCCATATCCCCCTCCCATCTGACGATCAGGAAACAACATCCGCCTACGCAGCATACCACGGCGACACCCTCACCCGTATCCTCGTCATCAACCTCAAGCCGCACAACACCACCGTAAACGGCACCGGCACGACGCCCGATCCGAACAGCTCCCCCACGCGCGGGACCAAGCAATACAGCTTCACGGTGCCGTGGGCCAATGATATCTTCGCCAACGTGCGGAGGTTGAAAGCGAAAGGAAGCGATGCCATTTCGGGGGTTACGTGGGATGGGTGGAGTTATAATCACGAGCTCGATGAGGGGAAACCTGTGAGGCTGGGGAATGTTACTGTTGGGGAGACTGCGATTGTGTATGGGGGGAGGGTTACGGTTGCTGTGAGGGATAGCGAGGCTGTTGTTGTTAGTCCTGTTTTGGGGTGTGTTAGGGGGAAGAGGAGGGCGTGAAGTCTTTCGTGATTCATCTTAGGATAGTTTGATCCATATATAATACTTCTCACAGTTATCCATTGCTTCACATTCGACAAGGCCCATAACCACCAAGAAGACACATCCCAAAACACAACCCCAAATAAATCAACACCACGCAACATCACCTCTTCTCCCCAAACTGCCTCTCAACCTCCCTCGCAAACTCCCCAATCGTATCAAACCGCCACTCAAACCCAACATCCCCCTTCACACCCTCCCAATCCCCGCCGACCCCTTCCCCATCTTTGGTATCGCCCCCCCTCGAGATCCAAACGCTCCTCAAACCAAGCTTCTTCGCGGGGACGTGGTCAGCGGTCAAACTCCGCGCGACATGCAGTAACCCCTCTCCGTCTTTGTCATCCCACTGCACACCCAACTCCTCTCTCACATGCTTGAACAGGTATTCAAAGTTTGCAGAAGCGGGTTTGTAGCTTCCTATCTGTTCCGCCGTGTACACCGCATCAAACTCCACAGGTTTCAGTACCCCCTCTGTGTGGGCGATGTTGGTTCCATCAATGTTGGACAGGATAATCAGTTTATAATACTTTTTCAACACCTCCAATCCTGCAATCGTATCTTCAAAGGGGAGCCAGGTTCCTGGTAAGGTTCCAAAGGCGGTAGCTTCGTCTTCTGTCACGGAGACGTCGACTTCAGCTGCGAGGGCGAAGAAGGAGCGGGAGAGGTTGAGGTCGTAGCGGAGGGTTGGGGAGGAGGATTGCAGGGCTGCGGAGAGGGTGTCGAAGCGTTTTGTGAGGGATGCTTTTGTGGGGATGGCTTCGTTGTCGGTGATGGAGGACGAGGGGGGAGGAAGACAGGAGATGATGGGTTGGAGACCGGTGCGGAGGCCGGATTCCCAGTCTATTAGGGTGCCGTAGCAGTCGAAGGAGAGGGCTTTGAATTTTGTGAGGTCTGGGTAGGAGGACATTTTGGGACAGAGACGAGCGAGTTAAAGGTAAGGTAAGGTAAGGTTGGTGTAAGACAGGAAATATGTCCGAGGCAAAAGGGGGGGGTTTCTTGTCTTGGGAACAAGTTTGTCAATGAACGGAACTCTAGCTTCGAGGGAAGAAGTAATTCAAGAAATTTAAACGAAGAAACAAGACAGAAAGCAACATATGCCAGTCTTTTATAGCAATTCTCAGGAGAGACGGGCGTGGTGTATGTAGTGTAGTTCCTAATCGGCATCCTCAAGGGCGCGGATGACGAGCGGGGAGGTCGCCACCTCGCAGCACATAGCACATCATAACCCTCGCCAAAAAAGCCGTGGTATCTAGGTTCAGAGCCACCGCAATCTAATCAGGTAGCGTTAAGTTCCGATAGAAGAATTGTGTGCGGAAAGTGCCATCATTTGTGGTATCACCGTCTCCTACGTGTATCTCATGCCGGTTGACCAACCCTTTTGTGACAAAAGACACTCTATATCAAGTAGGCATCAGTAACACCATAGTCAATCGAACAGGTACACAAGCCATCTAGATGATAGCTTATTTGCTATCAAAGAATCAGATTCGGCTCACGTCATTCTTGAGTCTTTGCTCCCTTTCTTACCTGAAATAGTATGCTTATGCAACCGCCACCATCCCAACCAGCTTGCAATGGGAGGGCTGAAAAGAAACGACACAGCGCCTCCCGAGTAACTTAGGGATTGCGTCAGGAGCCTACTCACAAACCAGCTGTTATACCTGATCAGGAAGACCTAAAGGTAAAGTAAGAAAACAGTTAGGAAGAAGTAGGATTTTCCCTCAAAGTTGAACTAATCTCTACTTCAAAAGCTGCATCCGACGAACTGTTGCTAATGCAACCCTTCTCAAAGCCGACAATTTTCATTGAGCTTGCGCATACCAGCCACTTGCCCACTGAGAATTCCAACAAAGACCAAAATTTAAACCCCCAATATCTAGGAAGAGATAGAAGAATGGGCGGAGTAAAACTTGAACAAGTGAAGACAATGGTGGAGGCGCATGAATGAAGCTGAAGATGTAAGGTGCCTGGAAATTTTTGTGTCGAGCTATATCTACGCACTTTTCCCAACGGTATCCATCAATCAACTACGGAAGGGTGGCCGAGTTGGTTATGGCGCCAGGTTAAGGTCAGCTTAACATCTGTTTCCTGGTGGGGCAACCCGCGCGAGTTCGAATCTCGTCCCTTTCATTTTTCGTCTTTTCTCCAACTTTATGGAGACAAATGCAAGTAGAAAAGGCTTGATCAATCATTATTTTGATTTTCTTCGCGATTCTCAAGTTGCTTTCCTTCCTTTTCGGCCAAAAGGTTGCGAATATGCTATGCACCACCCGCAGCACACGGATCACCATCATCTGCCTTAGCCACCGACAACAAGTTCTCGGACTAAGATGGACTTCAATGCTCAAATGGATGCTTGTCAATTGTGCGCCGACCCGAGCTACTTGGGTTCAAACTAGACGCATCAGGGAGATGTATATATACAAAGAGTTTAATAATGCCATCTAGGTTCTTTTCCCTTCTCTCCCCCCCTTATTCATCTTACACTGAAAGCTCAGACTCTAGAGACATTGTCATCCCAACCTCGCACGCTACTCTCACCACTCGGCCACCTCGCCGGCCTTGGGCGGCTGTACCCTGACGATCTTATCGCAGTTGAGTAGGCAGAGGGGGTCAAGGGCCTTCTTGATCTGTGAGGAGCAGGTTAGCACTTTGTTTCCCGGTTAATACAAGCATCAAGGGAATAACTCACCTGTCTCATGGTATCGACGGTAGACTCGCCCAGCTCGTGGGGGAGGTAATCTCTCTTGACGAGCCCGACACCGTGCTCACCCTACAAGTCTTGTTAGCAAATCCCGGCGCTCAGTGCCAGCCAAAGGTCGAACGACATACCGTGACGGTGCCCTCCATCTCGACGGCTCTCTTGACCATGTTGTGAACCAAGTGCTCAGCCCTCTTACGCTCCTGGTCATTGTAAAGCAGAATGGCTGCACCGAAAGTTAGCACTCCATGACACGACAATCTTCAACCCTCTCACGTGAAAAAGAAGGCGAACAAACTCACTGTGGAAGTTTCCATCCCCAACATGTCCAACAATGGTCCCGAAAAGCCCACTCTTGGCCATGGCCTCCTTAGTCTCCTCAATAATGTCAGGCAACCGGCTCGTCGGCACCGCAACGTCCCCAGTCCAGACATGGTCCCCCTCGCGCCGGACCGCCATCGTGCTCCACAGCGCCTCCTTCCTCGCGCTCCACAGCTCCTGCTGCTCCTCCTCGTTCTTGGCGAAGTCAAACGTCTTGCTGCCGGCCTTGCTTGCGAGCTGCCTCACCAGCGCCACCTGCTCCTTGACGCCCGTCTCCGTGCCGGCGAACTTGAAAAACAGCGTCGGCGCCTCGGCCCACGCCTTGCTCGTCATACCGGCCTTGTTGATGCACTGCATCTGCAGGTCGTCCAGGATCTCGACCGCCGCCACGGGGATGCCGGCGGCGACGACCTTGGCGACGCAGTTGGCCGCGTCGCGGATCGTGGGGAAGGCTGAGACGGCGACGGAGGTGGACGCAGGCTTCGTCGTGACTTTCAGGGTGGCCTCCGTCACGAGGCCCAGGGTGCCCTCGGACCCGATGAAGAGCTTGGTGAGGTCGTAGCCGGCGGAACTCTTGCGCGGGCGCTGCCGCGTCTTGATGACGGTGCCGTCGGCCAGCACGACCGTCAGGCTCAGCACCCACTCACGCATGGTGCCGTAGCGGTAGGCGTTGGTGCCGCTGCAACCCGTCCCGATCATGCCGCCAATCATGGCGCCGGGGCCCGGGTCCGGCGGGAAGAAGAGACCCGTCTGCGCCAGCTGGTCGTTGAGCGACTCCCACCCGACGGCGGGCTGCACCACGACGTCGAGGTCCTCCTGGTGCAGCTTCAGGACCTTGTTCATGCGCCCAAAGTCGATCGAGATGCCGCCGCGGGTGGGCGTGAAGTGGCCCTCGAGGCTGGTGCCGCCGCTGTAGCCGACGACGGGGATGCGCCGCTGGTGGCAGATCTTCATGATCTCCGACACCTCCTCGGTGGTGCTGGGGAAGACGATGCAGAACGGCCGCTCGTCGGGCTTGGCCGAGTGCGAGGACCATTCCGAGTTGGCGTGGTGTTCGAGATCGACCGTCGTCGTGCTGACGTGCTCCTTGCCGACGATGCTGACAAAGTCGGCCCAGGCGGCCTCGAGGTTCTCCTTGTTGAGCTTATGGACCGGCGCGATCGTCTTGGCTAGCGGCAGGGTCGACTCTTCGTTGGGGCTCGGGGGCACGAGGGTGCCTAGGTAGTACGACACTCCCATCGTGGTGAGTAGCACTACCAGCGCACAATGGCGCATTAGCTACTGTGACAGTCTTGCCCAAACGTTTGGCTTCAGGGAAGGTCGTCGCTCGGATGTTCAGGACTTACCGAAGGTGTACGCCAGATTCCTGCTATTCCCCGTCTTCTCCCGCTCAGCAGCGAACCTCTCTCGCTCCGCCTTCTCGCGCGCCAGACGCTGGGTGATACTGCCGACGACCTGGCCCTGGAACGTCCGGCCCTTCTGCTTCTCGTCGGTGTTGTTCGGCGTGCCGCGCTCACTCGACATGTGCCGCGCGGTGGTGCCGCTGGCGAGAGCGACGCATCGCCGGCGCGGGGCCGGGCTCGCGGCCCTGAGACCTTGCAGAGCTGCCTGCGGAGCTCGAGTTCTGAGATGCGTCATTGCGCTTTTGTTCGACTCGGTGGGCGATGGTGGTGTTGATGGACGGGAAGTGTTGGGGATTCGGATGTCTGTAGTGCGATTTTCCCTTTACAGCTTCGATTGATCAGCGGTCGAAGAGGCAAGCTTCAAGCCATCCGGGTTCGGAGCTCTAGAAGAAGTTGAGAGGGTGTGGCTTCGTGAGGAGGTGTGCGCGGGCGACGACCGCGAATAGAAGTGCAGGTAAAGATTATTTGTAGCTGGGTGGAGCTGCATCCGTCTGAGCACTTCTGGAGCTCGGATGGCGAAATGCAATCCATGCAAGCCGTCTGCAGCACTGGAGCATAGCACTGGAGCAGAAGTGCACCCTGCGAGCCTATCGGGGATAAGGATTGGCCGGCCCGGAAGCGGGGTACCTGCGGTGTGTGGGACTGCCGTAGTATGCCCGCGCCGGTGGAACTCCACTTCTTCCACCGTGTGCCCCCCTTCCGTCCGCTTATCCAACGCCGAGGCTAACTCTGGCGTGTCTGGCTAACAAGGTAGGATGGCGTGACGGCGAGGTCGGAGGCACCCATGCATTCGGTGCACAACGGATAAACATGCAATGGCTGACTGTTTCTCGTTCGGAATTTGGTATTGATTACTTACCTACTTGGGCAGGCATACTAAGTCGGCACGGATGAGCCCCGACACTCCCGACACAACTGCCGTCGATTTCCTCAGCGACGATTCTACACTTCGACGACCGGCATCGGCTTACAGCTCTCTGCGGGAAGTCACAAACTTCTCAAACTTTGATGTCTTACAACATCATATACGCCAGTGCTGCAAAATTTCTACGATCCTGAGATCTTGGCGCTTATTTCCATGATGGTGAATAGTAGTATTCAGTAGATTCTGCGATTATGTGAGGAAGTATTCGGATATCCCATAGTGTTCTTTTCTTTTCTCTTTCCCGCTTGAATGAAACAGAGGCACAAACGTCTAGTTCTACAATTCCAAAGCACCTCGCTATACAAAAACAATGCACCCCGGTATCCGAAGAAAGTCTCCCTATGATGCCTTACCTTGCAATAGTCTCCCAAACCTCAAGTCTTCCACCCGGGAATAAGCTGCACATTAAACGTCGGCGTCCCAAGCCCCCCACCAGCACCTCTCACATGTGCCAAATACGCAGCAAGCTCCCCATCCTGCTCAATCGACAACGGCATCTCCCCGCCCTTGCCATCCTTCAACACCCCCTCCAGCCGGAGACATATCGCTCCGGGGAACTTACTCGCCGCCGCGTGCCGCAGCTCCTGAACGGAATGCGAGCTCAGCGTCGCGATCCAGATGGTCGTGGTAGCCACAAAGGTAGACGAGGGGTGGAGACGTAGGTAGACGGCTATGCTCGTGGACGGCGGCCGCGGGTGTTGTGGTAGAGGTGACGGCGACGCGTGGAAGACGGGTTGCTGTTGCTGCTGCGCCGCGGCGGCAGCTACAGCAAATTGCTGCGCGTATTGCTGGTCTACAAACGCTGCCTGCGCGTCGGCTGCTAGTAACAGAGACGAGCCCATGTGGTGAGACTCCAGCCCCATGTTCGCCTGCCCAAGGAGCGCCGATGAGATGATGCGCGCCGCGGAATGGCCCATCGGGTCGGCGGCCGCGGCGGCCTGGACTTGCATCGACACGGTGGGCATGAGCATCTGCGGTTGCTGGCTTCCACCGGAGCCGGGCACGAGTCCTATGGACGGCGGTACGGATACCTCGCTAGCATCAACGTACTGGCCGCCGCTCAAGTCATCCTGGTCTCCCAACTCATCAACCATCTCTGGCTGTGCGGGTTGGACCTGGACTTGACTCGCCTGGGCATCCTCTCGCCGTGTTGTGTCGTCGCAACTTAGCTGCGTCTGTTTCGTGACTCCTCGTGTCCGCGGCTGCTCCCGCCTCGAGACATCATCCCTCAACCTCTTCATCACGTCCCTCGCAAGAACATCCAAAGCCCGCACCTTTTCAGCGTGCGCTTGAGCAGCAGAAGGAACACTGTCATCTTCTTCTCCTCCCGGCGCAACAAGAATCCGCCGCACCGTCTCCGACCCTGCCTCCCACTGCGCCTTAAGCTCCCCCCACTGCGCCGGCCCAGCCTCAGACTTGCAACTGAGCCCCTCCCGCCTCAGAATCCTCTCAAACGCGGCGCGAAGATCCCTCGCCTCCTCCGGGTTGACTCCAAGAATATTCCTCGCCTCGGCGAGCGTGAGCCGCTTCTCCGCCGTCCGCGCCCGCTTCGTGATGTCTGTGCATATGATATCGAGCGCCAATTTCTTGGACTCGTGGGCGTTGATGTTAATGTTGCTGCCGTTGCCGTTGCCGGTCACATCCCCAGACTCCTCATCCCACATAACCGCCCTCAGCCGCGGCGTCTCCCTCACAAGTCGGTCCTTGACGGCCTCCCACCTCTCCGGCCCGGCAACCGTCTTCTTGACGATGCCAGACTCCTCGCACAGCCGTGCAAACGTGACACGCACCTGACGGTACACGTCCGTCGCCAGCCTGAGAATGGCCTTTGCCTCGTCGAGCGTGGTCTCCGAAGGGAAGCGCGGGACGATGGAGGGTTGTAAGTCGTGGGACGATGCGGCCTCCCAGGCTCGCAGCCGCCGCCTCTTCCTCCTGTTGTTGCTGCTGACGTTACCCTCCTTCTCCCATACCGCGCCGACGTCATCGTCCTCGCCCGGCAGCGGCGAACCGAGCATCTCCCGGTCCGTAAGAGTGCCAGGCGTCACGACACCCTCCCCATTCTGCAGTCCCTGGCCACCGTAACCATCATCGGGGGCATTCAGGACGTCTTGCCGCTGACCCGAATCCGCCCCCTCCGAATCCCCCACCTTCTTGGACCGCTCCCCATTCGCAGCCTTCAAAAGCCACCGATTCTTCGTCCTCACGCGAATAAGCTCGCGCTTCTTGATATCGAACCCATCCTCCCTCAACACGGCCAGCATCTCCCGCTGCGACAGATTCCGCTCCCACAGCTCCTTGACGCGCGCAGCCGGCCGTTCTTGTACGCCGGGTTCTGCTTGGACGGGAAATCCCACTTGCGGAACTGGGTCTGGAAAGCTCGTTTGCTGTGGCCGGGGAGGTCAGTTACTTGTTCCGAATTAGTCCCACAGCTTTACGTCCCGGATTCTACCCCGGCCCCCGGTCCGGTTTGTGGAAAGCCGGGGTGTGGATCGGACGGTCCGGCCGGCGAGAGGGACCTCAAAGTGCTGGTGGACGGGAGACACGGAACAAGGACTAACCAGGGCGAAAAGTCATGGTGGATTTTGAGGTACTCCATGATATCCTCGAGGGACCTCTTCTCGTTGATGTAGAGCTGAAAACATAGTTTCTCGTGGGCATCCCAATCATAGACCATGCCTCTAGAGTCGTCTGCAAATAATGACTTGAAATGCGTCTTTGGTTGGATGGGTCACTGGGGGAAAGTCGACGATGCGCAAGTGGTTGGTTGAGTCAGCCGTACGGTGCCAAGATCAAGTTGCACAGTAGGTACCTCAAGGTACCTTACTTTAGGTTATCTTATCGCGCACGGAGCATCTTATCCGTGCTTATCACTGTCATCACTGAAGTAAATTCGGTGAGTCTCGGTGAGGAGCTGTCCCTTCACTCGGTCTCATGACTGCATCTCTCATGGAATTGACCATCACCCCGATTCGTCAGCTTCGTAACGGACAACAGACTTACACTACATTCATAATGATACTCTTAGGGAGGTTTGACAACAATTCGCAACCAAGCCAGTCCCTGATACACACCGGGCCGCTCCGCATGGACGTTGATCACTCTACCATTCCGAACCTCGGTCCCGGTTGTAAGCGCTCCTCCCCCTCCATCTCCAAACCGCAAGCTTCGAACCCAAACACGCCGTACATTGTCTCCGCATAAGCTTCAATTTCACCTCCCTCATCTACGATCCAAAGTATCTCGAACAAACCACATCCTTTCGAAACCACACACTCCATCATCACGAATCTCATCACCTCTAACCTCAACGCCCTATCCAACTCACCACCAACCATCAACCATCACCATGTCCTCCCTCCCCTCATCCTACAACACCCTCTCCCTCCCCCAAATAACCCTCACCCACCACCCCTTCACCTCGCCCACCCCAACCCCCGTCATAATCCTCACCCTAAACCGCCCAACAGCCCGCAACGCCTTCACAGACGAAATGGCATCCTCCCTCGTCAAAGCCTACACCCTCCTGTCCGCCGACCCCCGCGTCAAAGCCATAGTCCTCACAGGCTCAGACCCAACCAACAAAACCTTCTGCGCCGGAATGGACCTCCACAACCGCGTCCGCCTGCCCCCAACCCGCGACGCCCACCGCGACACAGGAGGCCTCGTCGCCCTCGCAATGCACAACTGCTCAAAACCCATCATCGCCGCACTAAACGGCTCCGCCGTCGGCGTGGGCATCACAATGGCCCTCCCGGCCTCCATCCGCATCGTCTCCCGCGACGCAAAAATCGGCTTCGTCTTCGGCAGGCGCGGCTTCAACATGGAAGCCTGCTCGTCCTTTTACCTCCCCCGCCTCATCGGCGCCGGGCCCGCGCTGCATCTATGTACCACGGGCGGCGTCTACCCAGCCACGAGCCCTCTTCTGCGCAACTTATTCAGCGAGATCGTCGCGCCCGACGAGGTTTTGCCGCGGGCGCTGGCTGTGGCCGAGGACGTGGCTGCCAATGTGAGTACCGTGGCCGTGAGGGTGATGCGGGATATGATTCTGCGGTCGCCGGCGAGCCCGGAGGAGGCGCATCTGCTGGAGAGCAAGATCTTTTTTGATTTGTTTAGCGGGAAGGATAGTAAAGAGGGGATGGAGAGTTTTATGCAGAAGAGGGCTCCGCAGTTCGAGGCGACTATGGAGAAGGATGCGCCGAGTGCGTACCCATGGTGGAAAGAGACTGATGTCAAGGCCAAGATTTGAAATTCGCTGTATAACATTTGTAAAAATTTACATGATATCATGAGAAGTACTGAATGGGCTTCCTGATTGCAGCATGTGACCGCTACCCAGCCCGCCCTCACAAACCCCCTATCCAACCGTAAACCCAAGCACACCCACACTCAAGGCGTGTACTTCCACAGTTTGGGGTCAAAGATGATATCGTACTCATTCTTCGAAAAGGTGCCAATGGCACAACTCAGGTCATGGAATCCCTCCAGTCCGTTGACCGGCAAATCTTGCTCAGAGTCACTCTCCTCATGCAGGTTCCAGGTCCCAACCAGTCTACCATCTCGCGTGAAGAAGATGTCAACGCTCATCCTGCCACCCTGGGCCGTGAACTGCATGCCGATACCCAGCGTCTCACCGGGCCGGAAGGGGTCTGTGAAGGACTTGCCGCCCCATCTATCGTTGATGTACTTGTGCCCATCATCGCCATGAACACCAAGACTGCCGCGATGCCATCCAGGGAGACGGAAGTTGGGATAGGGGAGCGCGGTGAAGCCAAGGGCAAGGTCTACTTCACTTGCCGATCCGCGAATCTTGACTTCGTAGTAGACCTTGAAAGGCTTGCCGGTAGCGAGAGGCGAGTTGTTCTTGACTGAGTACAGAGGCGGGTAGCCGATAATGGTGCTGTCTGGTGCGTTCCTTTGCGTCGTGACCTCCCACTTACCCGAGACGGGCTGTGTCATTGTGCCGCGGAATCCTTGAGGCTGGAGAAGCCATATCCTGTGCGTACGCAAAGCCTCTAAAGCCGCGGGGTCAAAGTCGATGGGTTGGACGAGGGGGTACTGGGCCACCCAGGCCTCACCTGCTTCAGACTCCTGCTCCGTCGAGTTGTTCGCAGGGGAGCGATCAAATCCGCTGAAGAAGGCCGGGGGCGGTGGGAAGAGGGTGGTGTCGGGAACCGCCGTTTCCCAGTCGTGTTTCTTCGAGTCCGATGGCGGGGGGCCTGGCGGCGGAGCAGTGTAGTCATTGTGAGATGGCGGAGGACCCGGGGGAGGAGCGGTGTAGTCATTGCGGGCCGGCGGAGGTCCTGGAGGCGGCGCATAATCACTCTGCTGGTGTGAGGGAAGAGGTCCAGACGGCGGCGCATACCCTCCATGGGACGGAGGAGGGCCCGAGGGAGGCGCAAAGTCATCGGCGCGGCCTGGCGGCGGGCCACTCGGAGCGGCGTACGACTGACTCGGGGGCGGGCCGGGAGGAGGAGCATAGGTCTGAGCCGAAGTCTGTCCCGGAGGCGGACCAGCCGGCGGCACGTAGTGTTGTTGCTGCTGATTGCTGCTAGTCATCTTGGTATCTTGCTGCTGTGATGAAGGAGGACGTTGCGCGGGACGCGGGGCAGGAGTATCATCCTTGTCGGCCTTGCTGCCGAAACACATCTTCAGGAAGTGGTGAAGAAGGTTTAGGGCTTTTTATGCAGTTCGTCTGGTGTCGGATCTTGTGGTCCGTTGTGTCTGCGGAACAAGAAATGCGTCGGAGGGGTAATAGATGTTGCGGGGAGGATAGTGGGTGGGCGCCTTGACGTTGGAATTGAGCTTGAGCTTGAGCTTGAACAGAACAGTGGAAATCTGAAACAATGCGATCTAGGCGATTGGCAAATGTGCAAGATTCTTGCAGGTATGGAAAATGTCTAGCGTCGCGAGTGATGTAGGTGAAATGCAGCGATGATGCACGACGGGGCGGATGAGGCGTTGATATGAAGAAGAAGACAAAGGTGGCTGTGTTTCCAATGGCAATGGCAGATGACGGGATTCTAGGCTGACTGGCCCAGTGATGAGAGTAGAGGACCATGATGGGTGGAACTTTGGAAGCTGTCCGCAATAGGCAGCTGGGATCCATTTTTTTGGCGATACCTACAGGGCGCTGCACCTTCCCCCGCCCGCAGCAACAGGTACTCCGTCCTAACGACGCCCCAATGAGCTCCCTGCGTTTGAAGTGCCTCTGTTGGTTGTGGTAGGTACTATTCGACGCCCCAAGGTGCAAGCACTTTGTTTTCTCTTTACCATCTACAATGCTAACCGCATGCGTTCAACCGACTAAATGGACATCAGCGACGACAGAAGGGGGCTTGCTGTGTGACCAACGGCTTTTTTACCCTATTTACCTTGACAAACAAACACCAGACAACAAAAGTAAACACCAGCCACGGCGGCGTCAACGAGGAGGCCGCCCACTAACTGTCTGATAAATGGCGTATGAAGTACCCTGATCACCGCCCGGCGTAACCGGGCGGAACTGGTGTGGGGTCATTCGGCGCAGCTAGCTTTTAAGCTTACCCGGTGGGCCGAAACTTCACATCCATCAATGTCACCGAACCATGTCACCATGACTGGCTGACTGGGTGTCAGGACGTTGCGGTCCATTCCTGACGAGGTTTCATTAGCTTGCACAGTGTCTTCGAAAAGCATTGCGACTTTGGCAAGCAAGCAGGTTTGTAGAACGTGCCACGCACCTGATCTCACTTGCTGACTAAACAAGGGTTGTTGGAACCAGACCCGAATCAATGAAATCCACCCTCAGTCTACCAAGGTTGACAGAAAGCTAGATTCGCGCCTTTAATAGACTTCTACTAAAATTTCCCATATACTATTAAGTCAACGTGGTCAACGGGGTCCTGGGTGTCTGGAAAGGACACCCTTGGAGGGGACAACCCCATGGCAGCGACCACGATCTCGACTAAGTACTTATGTACCTTGCCTCGCATACCTACCGTTTGCCAGTGATGGCAGGGGTCTGATACATATATTTAGATAAGTTTATCTAACTACGGTCCTCTAGTTAATATATAAGGACGTCTAGTCGTACCTAATTCTTGAATATCGTATCGAGGTTGATTTTCTAAGCGAAGTTATAGAACTCAGCTTCGTCGGTCGGAACTTTAGGTAGGTAGACAATACCGCCCACGCCTCACCACCTCCCCCTCCTCCCCCCTCTACCTACCCGCAGCATAATACCGAGCCAATACACTCACGAAGCCTACCAGTCAACAGATCCCGGCTCCCTTCATAATGATGCCATGGCATCCAGAGCCGTAGCGAATGATAGCACAGCTGCCGCGACATCAGCGTCTACCGGATCCGTGCAGCCATCATCGAGCACCGTCGCGATACCGGGGCTCCCGGCCCCCGGCTCCCCCCACGGCTTTGAACTTCAGTAGATAGATACGGACCTCCATAGCGCCCTTTTATATAATCCCAAACTCCAACCCAAGGCATTCCGCAACATCCACGTGAACTTTACTTCAGACCACAACATTCTCTTCTATCCGCCAGCCATCCCGAACCCAAGGCAGCCAGCAAGTCTTCCGCCATCTAGACTTCATTCAAGGTGATATATAGTACAGCAAGGACCTCGATTAAACCTCACTCCGGCGCTGGACGCCACATAGCAGGACACCCCAAGACCGGATCGCTCACTACTATACATTCCCTCGCCAGTAGGGCATACAACAAGGCGCCAAACAATATACAAGCATCCATCCCCCTTAATGTTATCATAATCCGTTTCAACATCCATTTGATTTCCTTTTTCCTTTTTCCTTGAAAAACGAAAAAAGGTCTGTTATTTGAATACTCAATAGGATATGAACCACCCAAGATAAAGAAGAAGTGAAACAATACGGAATCGGAACGGAGAGAGGTCCCTCATTGGGATCGAAAAGCATCACTGTCCGACTCTCTCGCCTGAGCTTTGATAAAGGCATTGGATCCATCTATAAAGTAGTGGTCCCGGAGGAAGGGCGTCAGCATCGCTAGGAGCATCATTGACTGGACTATCAAGCTAGAAGTAGTGGGAATGGTGTTGAGCGGCAGATCGTCTTGTCATCTACTTGCCTCGGCATGCTGTAGCCGACTTTCTTGCAGCCATGCAAGTGGGCGGCAGGGTAGGGCAACTTAAGGCGTTATCAAGACGAAGGATCGTCTAGAGATGTACGTAGGTGACAACTCCAAGGTATGACTTTAAAGCGTCCATAAGTGGGCATAGTAAATGTCACAATCGTGAGTGGTGCAGGATTCATATTGTGAAGATAAATGTGTATTAGGCACCCAAAGGTCTGTCCCCGTGTAAAACGGCGAACCAAATCCAGTAGATCTTTGTGCCGTCAACTAAAAGTTTGAAAGTGCAACAAACTTGTGCCAGAATGATATAACCCCAAGCCTAAATCGTCCCCTTGTCAAAGAGCCGCGCGGCATAAAGCTATGCCACAGCAGCGAAATAGAAAAAAAAGTTCATGAAGCGTCGTAAGTTGCTCTTCACCAACAACCACTCCTCCCCCATCAGGTCAACCACGAAGCAAAAGGGTTATGCTATCTCGTGTGACCTCAACCCCTGAGCTTAGGCGCCAAAGGAGCTAGCCTCGTCCGAGTTGGGGTAGAAATAGGCGACCACAGCGATGATGATGTATGTCGCACACAGCAAAGCACCCTCGAGGTAGTTACTCCTTCCGTCGAGAACCAGGAAGTTGACGATGAAAGTTGAAACGAAGAGGCAGACCGTCTCGAACAAGGTAAAGTACAACGACATGTCACGGTCCATGGCCCAACCGATGATGACGACAATTGGCGTGATGAAGAGGGCGATCTGGATGGAACTACCGACGGCGACACCGATTGCCAAGTCCATCTTGTTCTTCATGGCGACCGTGACGGCAGTGACGTGCTCTGCCGCATTGCCAACAATGGGAAGGATGATGAGACCGATAAAGATCTCGCCAAGAGGGCTGGTCTTGACTACGTCGTTGATGGAGTCGACTAGGAACTCGGCGCAGACGGCGACAAGGGCGGTGGAGAAAAGCAAGAGAAGAATGGCAGCAGTGCGGGACAGGTGATCATTATCGGCGATCTTGCTCTTGGCGCTAAGACCACTGTTGACAGTCGCGACACCAGGGATCTGGGCGGCGAACACTCCTCCTGGGGCGCGAACATTGCCGTACTGGTTCAGACGGTCGGGCAAAGAGTTGGTGCGGCGAATGCCGAAGCGGACTCGGGGAACTGGGCCGGCCGAGGCAGCGGGGCCCGCGGACGGGGTCTCGTCGGGCGTGGTGAAGACAGCGGGAGCGAAATTCTTAATCGACAGCCCGCGAAGGCCAGACACCGGGCGGCTCTTGACGGCTTGAGCAGTATCGGTTGGCTCTGATGGACCAGCAGTCTGATCGGCAAAGTCCAGACGGCGAGGTTCACCTGCTTGAGTGTTGCTGGTCAAAGGCTCATGACCTTCAACATCGACAAGATTATTCCGGGAGGCCTTCTTGGACTTCTTCTGGTGCTTGTGATGACGTCTGCGGTGCTTTCTGTGCTTACGAGACCTGTCTTCTTCAACAGCCCCATCGCTACCGACAGAGTTGAAGCGAGGGATGGCTGGACGACTGGCGGATCCTTCAGAGCCCTGAGCTGTACCGACAGAGGAATTGCGGGTTCGGGGGAGACCATCAGTGTTGACAGAAACCACACTGGACTTGCGCCTTCTACCGGCGCGCATGACCTTTCTCATCGTCTTGCGTACAGTGCCTCCGGAGCTGTCAGAGCTGTCTGAATCGGAGTCGGAGTCGGAGCTATCTTCAGAACTGGAGGAGTCGAAGAACCCAATAGCCGGACCAGGGGCGGACTCAGCGTCCACGATGTGTTGAGGTGTAGACTCATACATGTAGGCATGAGACTTCAGCTGGAACAGGAGATACAAGATGTACACCAACAAAAGGACCTAGCCGGAATTAGTATTCATCACCATATAATGTGATAGAGCACTCACCACACTGGTACCACGGCTGATCTTAAGGGTCTGATCCTCAGCCTTGAAGGTGTTTTGGAAGGAAGCGTGGAAGGCAGTCTGGCGGAATGATTAGTTTCCGGAAAAACTCCCGCATATTCTCACACAACTTACAGGAAGCACCAAACTGATGACGCTCAAACTGAGCAGACAAGCACTCATCTGCGTGACGGTGCTGTTGTAAATCTAATGCCGGTATCAGTATACCATTCAACTTGTCAAACGGCAACAACTACAACTCACCTGCTCTCGGAAGCGCAGGCCACCGAGGAAAAAGCACATGCCCAGAATGAGCAGCAGGTTGGCCAGAATAGAGCCCAGGAGGGAAGCCTGGACAATGCGGATTTCATCCTAATACAAGTCAGCTCGAAAATTCGTTGTGGTTCCGCGTTGATTTATCATACCTTGACAAGCGCGATGCTGAAGAGTCGCAAAAGATGTACATGTCAGCAACACTGCAATAAATAATACTCTAAAAAGGGGCAACCGATACGTGGGCTGCGAAACGAGGTTGGGTGAAGGGAACTGCATAATTTGGGACTTGATTGATGTGATGGTGTCTTTTGGTGTAGACTTCTCGTCTCTTTCTCGTCTTCGTCACCCGCAGGAAGGGTAGAAACGTACATGCTGGATTGAAGAAATAAGCATTAGCCAAGACTGCGCCAAGACATCCAGAAGGTTGCAAGGTTCGAGATATTCAGGGCCAAGATCCAGTGAGCGGCTTGGCCAAGACATGTGCCAAGACACGCCGCAACACGTTTGGATCTTTGGGTTCCCCACTGCGAACCCCTCCAAAACCATCATAAGGTGGTTTGGAGAGAGATACGGCAACAAAGGTGAGTGAGACTTACAAGATAATCAACTCGACGGCATTGCCGAAAGTCACGTTCAAGAGGGCGCCAATGGTATCACCAAGCTTGCTGGCGACGGACTCAGTGGCGTGGCTGAGCAGGCCGGCAAGTGGGACGATGGCGATGGCATTCATTGCGAAGACGATGCCGGGGCTCACGCCGAGGGCTTTGGTGATAATGCCGACGGGGACAAAGACGAGGAGCACGTTGACCCAGCTGTGAAACAGGATCATTTTACACGTGAGGTAGAAGCGGGCGAAGACGCCAGGTTTCTGCTTCTCTTCGGGGGTTTTGTTCTTCTTCAAAGCACCCTCCTCGTCTACGACAGCCCCCTGCCGCGAAGCTTTCGAAGATATAGCAACATCCTCGAGGTCGCGGGGACTTGTTTTCTCATTGATGTCGTCCAGGTATGTGAGGGTGGGGTTGTTGCTCGCAGAGGAGCTGGTGATGTGAGAGGAGACGCCATTGGCGACGCCATAGCTACTGTTGGTAGTGGAAGCCGTCGTGTCGAACGTGTTGTTGCGCTGGGTAGCGGGAAGGGTAGACTTGCTGGAAAAGTCTATTGAGTCGGTGACTACAGTTGCCGGATTGCCGTCGGATCGGTTCGAGGAGCTGCGACGGACGCCATGCGCTGATCCTGCTGCGCCAGAGCGTATGGTGTCTATATTGGGGGGATCAGTGGAGGCTTTCTTCATCGAAATAGATGACCGGACACTCGTGTCTCGGCTGGAGCGCAGTTTTCTTTGGGGAAAGAAGAAGGTGTTTTGGCGATGGCACACAATGATGTTTCTTAGAGCACAAAAGTGAAGACAAGCTTCGGGAGGAGAACAAGTACGGACAAGGAGAGAAGAAGACTAGAAGGGGGAATGCGGTCGGACGGCGACAGATGAGGGATGCTTTAAAGGTCGAATCGACTAAGAGATAGCCATGGGGGGGATAAGGTAGAGGCAACGTCCCCAGGCGACAGACACGGACCGGGAAGAGACGTACCCTTAGCTCATCTTTCGACCGGGACTGGCGCAGTTGCGTAAGTACCTAGACACCTTGGAGAAGGAAGGTTTGTCTATCCGTACTTACTAGGTATCTGGTAAGGTAAGGTAGGTAGGTAGGTACAACCTTGCCGCGGCGAGCAAGCAGGTACCTCCGAGACGTTGGGACGGCGGGAACGGTGAAGTCTACCGCTGCAAGGACGCTCTGGTCGCTCCTGGCGAGTTAAGGTGTGGGCGTGTCGGTACGTATTCGTAGACAGACGTGGATGGACGCAAAACAAGCAGGTCCCGCTGGGAAACAAGCAAAGCAGGGGCTCCCTGTCACCGCGCCTGGTTCATCTGGGGCCAATCGCCTTGGTGCAAAATGTCTTGGTGGATGAACCGTGAAATCAACCAAATTCAGTAAGAGGCCGCTGGTCATGTGCCTCAGGCTGTTGTGGCGCGCCCACAATTTCTCCATCTGGCGGGCTGCTTGGTCAAGGTCACCATGGTCACTAAGCCTCAGCTTTTCCCCCATCGCCTCTTTGTCTATCCCACTCCTGACACTCCATCATCCCCAGCTTGGTCTACCGCCTCTCCTGTTCTTCTCATTTGCTGCTATTTGCATCGTCGTCTCCTGTTTTCTCAGAACTGGACCTCTTGGGATCTGCAATCATCATTGCGGGACACATCCAGAGTCATTGGTTGGACAAGCACAAGCACGAGCACAGCAGGCATCTTGTTCGTTGGAGGTTCAAACAGAGACAATCGGGCACATACATCCACATCCACATCAGAGTTCTGGGCCCGGGGTTGCACCAATAAACCAAGCTTTTGCCATGGAAATGGGTACTTGCCTCACCCCCTTGGCCTTCTTGGCTACACTGCAAAATACGACACCATTTCTGTACCGAGTATGGAGTACGGGGTCTGGATCCAGAAATCCAGAAATCCAGACGCATGCGCATGCTGTCACTGCTCTTCCATCATCATCATCATCATCGCCCACCAGTCCAGATCCAACATAGCAACAATGATATCACACCTCATCAACTCGCTGCAGGGAAAGGAGGCCTCTGCCCTATCGGACCTCGCCATTTTGCCTCCCCCCAAGCCCCGTCTCGTCCCTCCCTCGGTCACTCGGTCAGTCGGTCTCTAGTTGTAGACTCCCGCTCTCAACAAAGGATACACAACAACCACCGCCCATCCTCCGCCTCACTAGCAACACCGAACCCATTGGCTCCGACGAGTCATAGTGGATACGCACTAATAAGCATTAACCTACACGCAGGGAGGGAGGGGCAGGGGACTCGACTAACACTCGACGGAAAGTGGGATGGGATTCCTCTTCCAATCTTCCTCCCTCCCCCTCCCCCTACTAACAAACTTTCCTCCCAGCAGCGGGCCACCCTCTCCCTCCGCTCCGCCCAGACAGGCCAGCTGAGCCTCACATAATGACAGAGTTGCACTTGCAAATATTCGGGTACCAATTTCGCAATCTCCTCGCCGCCTCCCGTGCCAAACCCTCGTCCCAATCTTCTACCCGTACCACCACTTCACCCAGGCGAGGTCCGCAGCAGAGGTGGACAAACGCTTCCCATGCCATGGTCCAGCTCAATGTGACTACAGTCTTTGAGCACCTACAGCAGCAGTTTCTGATGAATTAACCTACGCCACATTGACACACACCGTCCAAAGAACCAGAAACTAGCATTGTTCGAGGGCCGAAGTTCGACGGCCGAAATGGGGCATTCTACCGGACGGAGACCAAGCAAACAACCTCTCGCTCGAGCCTCACCCACACTGGTTTTTTTTTTTTTTTTCACACTCCTTCCTTCGGTGTATTCGTACTCTGTGCTTTCTTCAGGAACCGAGCCAGGACGGACTTTTGGACTCCCCTTCCTGCTCTTGCTTCTCTAAATCCCCAGCTCAACTCGCAACGTGCGCCAAGCATCGCCAAGGACGCCGATTCCAGATGATGGATTCCGTGGTAGAGACAATCTCGAAACAAGAACCGGATTCCGGACCCCATCCTTTTGGTTTTCAGATCATGCAGTCGCGCATTTTGCGTTTCTCGTTCTCGTCGTCCTCGTTGCCGATAAAACTGTTAGAAGCCTCATCAAAGGGGATCAAGAAGAAGCCGGGCCGGGCAGTTGACCCCGCGTGCCATTATCGAAAAGTCACAAACTGGCCGGCACACTTCGAGATATGGATAATCCATAACTTTGATATCCCAGAACTCTGGAGCCTGCCGGCCTGCCGCCACTACTGCCACTCCTGCCTTATCAATCAGTCGGGGATCACCCTCGCATCTCAGTGGCTGGCACCTCTCTCGACGACACACGTGGTCCAGGTATCTCTACGCGAGACGATCTTCGTCCGCTCCAGTGTAGCAGACTGCAGAGTTGCATTCCGCCCGGCTATACACTCCTCTTGCGAAGACGAGCTTACATACATATCCTTTGGCATACGGATACCGCTGTTGACCTTTCGAGAGGACCCAGCAGCGAAAATACCGTTGCAAGAATGCAAGAGTCATGAGTCCATGACCACTCCATCAAAGTGCCCCCAAACGGTCGAGGGCCGTTGCAAAAGCTGGCGCTCGGGGCTTCAAAGAGCGCACGGGGAACCGCTTCCAAACTTCCCAAAGCTTTTTCTTTCACCCCGGCCGATTTGACGAACATTCTGCTTGTTCCTGCTCATCGCCTTACCTTTTTGCATTTCCAAAAGGTTCCCGGCACTTGTCGTTTCCATCCAATGCCCCCTTTCCCTCCCTCCCTTCCGCTGTGCCTTCCCCCCCTTCCCTCGTCCAACCTAATTCCTGTCCCCTCCTGGCTAGACCGTTTCTCTTCCCGTTTGTCACAACCTAATTTCGACAACTGGAAACAACAACAGCACGATACTTTTTCATCCTGCTCTTGTTTTTTCTTCAATTTTCCGCTCCAGAAGGGCCAGTGCATTCAGCGTGTGTACAAACGTGCTCTTTGATACCCAACCGGGAAGAGAGAAGCCCATTGAATTTCGAGAGAATCACAAAAAAAGGTTCCTGGATAAGATCCTCGCAACGAACGGGCGCCGAGACGCGTCATCCAAAACACCACAACGCCCATCCTATGTTGCCCATCCATTGATCCAAGGACGATTTCTTTTTGGTCGTTGCGCCGAACGCAACAGGGGTTCAAACGAAATTCAAGCTTCCCACCTGCCAAATGGCCAAATGCCGGCCGCCCCAATCCACAAATTCGCCTTAATTACAAAGTACGGAATACCTACCTGCCTTGGAGGCGAGATGCTCTCTTGATAGTGATACTATCGAAGCGGATTGGTCTTCCCGCTCTCGTGAACCAATAGAAGCGCCACAGAATTATACAAAGCCGGCCGACACGTGCCGAGAGTGACGTCAAAATTCTTGGGGGGCTTGACGTTGTGACTCCATGGACGGGTGGTGGCTGTGCGTGCGGATGCTCCATACGGTTAGCGTCTAGTCACTCTCGCGACTCTGTATCGGGCCCGGTACTGGCTGCGCCAAAAACAGCCACACTTGTCTAGGTGATGCCGTGACTGGACGTCCATAGAATCCGTACTCCGTACACTACTCCATAGAGCAAAGTGGGCCGTTTGCGAGCGTCCAGACTTCAGCGTCGAAGCGTCGCGTCGAAGCGCGACAGGGGTTGAATGTCACGGATATGCGTAATGATGTGCGACACCTGTGACTATGTAGTAGAAACCAGGAAACCAGAAAGCAAGGGAAAAACCATCCGGCCTTCGAGACGTCGTACCGTTCCCCCCTTGACCACCGCCAAGACACAAAAACCTCGTTGCAGACCATCCTATCCCGTCCATCAGCGCAGCAGATCCGATGAGAAGAACTAGAAGCGTGCTCTTGGTACCAGTTTCAGTCTTCTATTCTTTCCCTACCTGCTTCCTCCGCAATCATCTCAGTTTTCTGGTATACGTAGAATTCCACCCGGGGGTTCTAGATCACGTCCATGGATTTGTGAACTATGGAGTGTGTTAGAGAAAAATCACAAAATACTTGAACACAATACGTACGGAGTAACAGTGGGGTTTTATATATCCCATGTCAAATGACCTCACTTCTCACAGGGGGACTATCCATTACCCGGCTTGCCATTTCAATGTAGCTTCAATATGCTTTCCATACCAGACACTGCATAACCCGCACCCAGCCAGTTGCAGTTGGATACCTACTGGCCAGCTCACTCACGACCATATTCAACCTTCATCACACGATAACGCTAAAAATTCAAACGTCGGTTCTTCTTCTCTCTCTTCCATTCTCGTTGTCTCTCTCTCCCTCTCTCTCTCTCTCTCTCTCTCTCTCTCTCTGACTCTCGCTCTCTACTTCTGTACTTCCCATACGCCTTTGCCGCCGCCAGCAGTCTCAATCGATTGCCGACGTAATGCCATCAAATTAGAGGGAAAATGACAAGTCAAACCAACCAGAATAAAAAAAAAGGTCCCATTTCCGAAAAAGGGAAAAGGGAAGAAAAACCACCAAGCCGTCTCTGTATCTGAACAACCCTGTCCCAGGTACCGACGCAATAAACACCATCAAACTTCCCTGATTACACGAGAGAGGACTGCGAAAATAAAGAACTCCTCTCAACATTCTATGCCGGTTCGCCAACGGTGCAGCAGGCCATCAACTTCCACTAACGATGCCAAACGACCAACGTGTCCTGCTGGCTGGTATTCACACATTAAAACCTCAAAATTCTCAAAGACGAGGCGCACATCGCCCTATAGACAATGTCTTCACTGCTCAACTCGGCGCGCCGGAGACAGACTCATTTGCGACGATCGGGGCCCACACAATGGTCGCGATCCTGGACTATGAGATGGCGAGCAGTCGAGGGCTTCAAGAGAGCTCTACCTCTCGTCGCCACCTCTCGCTTTGCCGCGCCTCCGGAAGAAGTCCATAACTCTCTTGGCGGCTCCGCTGCTACCTTGATGGCCACCGTATTCTGCGCTCTCGAATCTCTTATTCTTCTGTAGCACGCCAGACCGGCCATTTCCGCGGGACGAGCCGAATTGCTGTCCATCGTAACCCTCAGACTCGGAGTATCCGCTGGCGTTGTACCGAGCACCAGTGTGTCTCCGGTTTTGAGCGTTTTCGAATGAAGACTCCGATCCGGTGTTGAGACCAGTACCCTGCTGCATATAGGCAGGTACTGCGCTGGGCTGCCCAATTGGGCCCACGTCCTGCTGCTGTTGCTGCTGCTGTTGGTAGCCTTGCTGCTGCTGTTGATCTTGCCAATCTTGACGTTGCAATTGGGGAGCAGAGCTAGAGCCCGGCGGCTGTCGGTAACTCTGGTCATAACCACCATCATAGCCTCGAGACTGTCCCCGTGAGTCGACGTATCTTCCATGCTCATCAACTTCAGGGGGGTCTTGAATGGGAAGGTCGGGCTGAGACTGAGGTTCAGACGGCGGACGATCGTAGTCTCTGCCGATGCCAATAGCTTTCAGCGAAAATGACTGCGGGATCAACGAGAATCGCCTGTTTTGCTTCTCGTGGGAGGTCTGGGAGCCAGCGATGCTACCGCTGCGTTTCTTTCCAAGACCCAGAGAGAAGGACCGCCGAGAGGCCCTCGAGTCTATCGAAGGCCGGGGCTGACCTTCAGCAGGCATGTTGTTAGGCATGCTGACTGGAGGGTACTTGCGACTCTTGTCTGCGATCTGCGATTCGGGTCTCTTGCGGTTCTTACCCCCAAAGATCGACCCGTTCCGACCCAGTAGGGAGCCGATGGTGTTGGAGCGCTTGTGTCCATGTCCTCTGCCATCGCTTGACTGAGGAGGCGTCTGGCCCTGGGCGGCTTGTTGTTCTGGGGCGAATCCAGCAACCTTGGCAAACTTTGGCGGAACGCTGACGCTGGGTCGTCCCATAGCCTGTGAATCCTGGGTAGTGGGTTGTTGAATCCTTCCATGAGCATTAGTACCTGCGAGGGCCGGGGGGATTGGTTGGCCGTACGATCCACGAGCTCCAGCTCCCAGTCCCATTGAGCCTGATGCCATTGAGCCGCCTGTTTGAGGTCTTCCAGAAGCCTGTGCACCTGATGCTGAAGGTGCGAAAGCGTTGTCAGAGGTCGTCCGGGTCTCCCGAGTCGGTCTTGAGGGTGCGGCCGCCGTGTTGCGGTGAGCACTTGGAGGGCGCGTGCCTTGTCGACTCGCTCTGTACGAATCTCTCGAGACAGGAGGGTCTCTAGGGAGGGGCTTCTCCTGGGAGTTTTGGTTCTCCGCAACCTCGACAGGACCTTGGCTGCTCGAACGCGCCCTCGACTTACTTCCTGCAGCAGCCGCCTCTCCTCTTTGCGTCTGCGTCGTCGGAGCCACGTACTCGACCTGCACCGTGCGACGTTTGTTATCTTTGTGCGCCTTAGCAATGGCTGCTGCCTCGGCGTCAGCATCGATCTTGGCGTGTTTGCTGGCGAGACCTCCCACTGATGTCGGCGTGTTGGCTTTCGTCTTGGAGGATTCGCGAACCGAGGCGCTTCGTCCGATGCCAGATGCTTCTGCAAAGTCGTCGTCTTCCGAGGGTACCGTCGTGTTCTGGATCTGGTTGGGCGTCGTGGTGCTACTAGTAATGAACTCCACGACATGAGCGTACTCGCTCAACCAGCTATGCCGAGCCACCTCAAACAGGTCTGCTCTTTTCCGGGGGTTGGGGACAAGGATTCGCCTGAGAAGGTCGCGAGCGTGGGGGGTGACGTATTCGGGGAAAGTCAGAGGCGTGTTGACAATGTATTTGTACAGTAGGTTAATGTTGTCGCCTTCGGGGTTCGCTGGATCGTCGTCAAAGGGAAGGTAGCCAGCCAACATTGCGTACTAAATTCTGGTCAGCTTCTGCATCAGCTATGCGCTGAGAAAATCATCGCTTACCAAGATGACACCGCAGCTCCATACATCAACCTTGCGGCCGGTGTATAGAGAATCGCTCACAACAAGCTCTGGCGCAGCGTAGCAGGGACTGCCGCAACTTGTCTGCATCAAATCGCCCTTCCTTGTGCCATTGGTCTTGACTCTATCCAGTCCCAATTTCTTGACAAAGTCACGGTCGCTGAGATTGAGTTCCTCCTCTTCAGAAAGCTCTTCCTCGGCATCGAAGGTGTTGGCGAAGCCAAAATCGGTGATGATTATGTTGCGATTCCGGTCCAAAAGCAGATTCTCCAACTTGAGATCTCTGTGAACGATGCCTTTCTTGTGCAAGTAGCCGACACCAGAAACTAGCTGGGCGAACAGCCTTCGCGCGGCATTATCCTTCAGGTAGCGATGGTTCAGAATGTAGTCGAATAGCTCACCACCAGAGGCATATTCAAGAATGATACCAATGTGCCTCTCGGTCTCGACCATCTCGTGGAGGCGGACGATATTAGGGTGAGAAATGCCCCGGAGGATAGCAATTTCGCGATAAATCTTGGCCAATCTGGAGGGGTTGTTGCCGACACTATCCCGCTTGATCAACTTGATAGCGACCTGTTGATGAACTGTAAGCAATAATCTCAAAGTATCTCGATGGGTGAGCAACTTACTTGCACATTGTTATCGTTCTTCCAGCCGAGCTTTACTTTTCCGAACTCGCCCTCGCCGATGGTATTTCCAAGAACGTAGTCGCCGAACCTGACCACCTTCTCACGCTTCCCGGAGTGATCATGCCGGCTTCTGCCGCCACGTCTGCCATCATCATGCTCGGACATGCCGACAATTGGGGGAGGTGCGGCGTCATCATGTGAGGATCCTATGCGAGTTGACTGAGCTTCTGCCAGTCGCTCCTTTTCGCGGGCGATGTCTACTTCAGGCTGAGAGACCACCATTCGGTTGAGAACCTCGCTTGCTTCGCGCGAGGGCTGCTTGGGTGATGCTGTTGTTGTCTGGGGAGGTGCATGTGATCGTACGGGGATCACCGTCGGTTGGCTCCCAGGACGGTTGCCGCTCGATCGATGGGGAGAGTCAGGAGGCATTTGTTGATGCGATCTTCGGCTGCGTGAAGCAGCACCGTCGTCGGGGTAGGTATAATCGACATTACCATTCGTTCCATCTGCTTGACCGCGTCGCGGTGACGATGCCGCCTTGTCGGCAGCGTGATCGCGTCTTTTCGTGGTAGTCGTAGTGGTAGTAGCGCCCGAGTAATTCGTCGAGGACGTTCGAGGGGGGGCAACGGGAGGCATGTTTCTGCGTTGTTCGGAAGATGAGGATTGGTAGTCTGGGGAAGAGGGCGCGACGGCGACGGGGCTGGCGGGGACAACTCGGGACGTCATGGGCGAAGTCGGGTCCTGAGTGTTTACAGACGCGCCGTTTCCGCTCGGTCGACTCGTGGGGCGTTGTGACGATGCAGGAGAGGCAAAGTTGTTTTGCAGATTGGCATTGTACGCCTCGCGAGATGGGGAAGAGTGATTCGACGTGTACTGCCGGCTGCTCGGTGAGGCTGCGACCAAAGGCGGTGATGCCAGAGCTGTTGTGTGAAGGGCAGGCTGCAAAGCGGCCGAGGACATGCTTTTGCGACAGTGGAAACGCAAGCGCGCAAGGAAATGGAGTTCGACTGGGCGGCGGTCCTAGTCTGGTGTGTTTTGGTCCCGCGATTGTCGCTAAGATGTCGGTCTGCGATGTTGGTGCGTTTTGGAAGGGGTCAAGGGAGGCTGGTATGTTGGCGGAGAATTGAGAAGCGAGGAAGAGGCCCGTAAGCGAATGCTGTTCAGCGAGGTAGAGTTGCTCGCTGGGCGCCAGGTTTCAGGACGCTGGAATTATTGAGCTGCAGGAATTAATTCGGCCTGAATTGGTATGGGACGGACGAGCCCGATTGGAGGTATTAGGGTCCTTGGATAGGTCGTGGTGTGAGAGTCTGCTGTGCCAATGAATTGGGCCAGTCTATCTCATGGTGTGGGCGGAAGGGGTCGATTGTTTTTTTTTCCCCCTTGGGCTGAGGGCTGCGATGTATTGTTTACTGTAGCTTGACCCTGACGAAATGTATCGGCGACGATCGTTTTGGACGGTAAAGTCGAGTCGAGTCAATGCAGCAACAACACTGGGAACAGTGACGCGACAAAGGGGCAGTGGTGCAAGTACACGCTCTGCTGTGAAAGGCTGTGCGACGGATTGATACCTATGGCTTTGAACCTATGCCCTTGTCTTTTCTGGCTTGTCCTTTGACACCGTCTGAGACCAGACGGGGGGTGCAGACAGGAGGAGGAATGGGCGGTAGAGAAAAACAGTTCCAGTCGTGTGTGTGTGTGTGTGTGTGTGTCGGTGAGGTGACCCTAGTCGAGGATGAAGAGGCAGGCTGGATGCAGTATGGCGGTCGGAGCCCAGTATGTTGTAATTGGAACCAATTCCCTTTACCGAACCACTGAGGGCTTATCTGGTCTGGCTTCGAACGATCAGAGGAGCTATCGCCAGCAGGTCGAGGAGACCGAGACGATAATGATTGCGGGAGGCCCGAGTCTGATTGTAGGCTTTTTTTTTTTTTTTGTCGACGGTTGAAGTTGTCGATGGCGCGCTTCTCTGCTTTGGCGGGCTCGAGACTAGCGGCAGACTATCGGAGCGAGTTGGATCGCCGGTCAGAAAAACAATACCAGTGACTGACAACGCAGACCAAACGGGGTCGTTGGTGCAGCGAATTCAGGTACAAGCGGGATGAGGTAATGCGCGGTGAGTGCCCAAGTTGGACTTTTGGAGCGAGAGGCGGTGGGAGTCGAGATGTGGAGGGCGAACCAGTCCAGAATGAGAGAAGAGAGACAGGCGGGATCGGGAATGGGCCTCGTCTTGGCTTTTGGGCGAGGGAGAGAGAGAAGAGGAGTGAGAGGGTTAGGAAGAACGAACGGTCAGACGCTCTCGTGCTCGTCAGAATAAACTTGAAGAGATGAGGCTTGGGACGAGCTGGAGCGAGAGGCCGAGTGAATGCGCCCGATATTTGGAACAGCGCAGCTGCGGGAGCGCAAGGAACAGACAGCCCAAAGGTCGTCAGTCAGTTAGTCGGTCTCGAAAAGAGAGGAGAGACGTCAAGAGATTGGGTGTGAGCGGGCGGCGGGCGCGAGAGAGACGCAGAGAGACAGAGCCAGCAGCAAAGGCAGGCCGCAGACTCAGAGAGAGTGAGAGAAAGCGCGCGATTGAAGCGATTCCTGGTCGAATCCAAGGTAGGTCCCCGGGGGTATCGTGTACTTGCAGGGGTGAGGTGCAATGCAACTTGTAAGTACCGCCCAAAGAAAGTGAAGGCGGAGATGTGCGTGGGCCTCAGGGGGGAAAAGCGGGAAAAAGGGAGCAGGTGCGGTACATGCAACTAGGGACGGAATGCAGGTACCAGATACTCGCTAATATCCACTAACGCTGCCGCTACTGCGACTGCGACATGCAACCGCGACTGATTGCTTTGCTTTCGTGCCTAGGTGCTTCGTCTGTTTCGTTCTCTGTGCTTTGAACGAGGTTGCTGCCAAGTCTATGACACTCACTGCTGCACACTGCAAGTGGAAGGAGAGAGGCGCAGGTGTCAGAGTCGCGACGTAATTAGCTGATAGCGCTGCTCTCGCGGGCTGCATGTGTGAGGTGAGGTCGAGGCAAGGCGAGGTAGGATTTCGTCGAGCTGGATTGAGCCGAACCGAGAGAAGGAAAGCAGCACTGTATCCGTACGTAGAGAAAAGGTCTGCCTTAGTTTCCTGTTCCGCCTCAACTGAGTGGATGACCGTGACCACCCGACGTAGACTGGACCGTATTGATCGTAGCAAGAAGAGGCGAGGAGATGCCGTCTCGTTAAATTATCTCACTTGCGGCTGTCCAAGCACCACCAATTTTTCAGAGGGCCGGCGCGGACTGTGGCCAGTGGGCAATTTGTCGTTTCTTTTCTCCCTTGGAGGAGACGAGGGGGGGCCCTTTCCGATCCAGCTTGGTCTTTTCCTTGGTTCCGTGAATTTTTCTCGGCCGGCCTGTGTTGCTGGCAGGCGGCAGCTGGCCCGAGAGTACCTTAGGTAGGTAAGGTAGGTATTCGTCCCCAATAATCTCCTCAATGCAGCGGCGTCGGGATGGACTGATGTTCCCTTTCGTATTCAACCTTGGTTATCAAGTAACAAGATGAAGTTGACGTGCGGGGCTCAGATGAGAGGATCAAGACCTGAACTGCGTGATTGCCTAGGTATGCCTACGGAGTAGTGCCTAGTGCAACAAACTTGTACTCCGTAATCGAACAATAAATTATCTTCCACCCAGTGTGACACCTGGCGTAGACGGGTAGGTATGCTTCGAATTGGCGTGTCTGAGCTGATGTCTCAGCCTAGAGCAGCGCAGAAGCCTGTGTAAGTCGAGAGGAGGCTTTGAGCTTCTGTGTAAGACGCGGAAGCAGGAGGGCGTTGCACAAGAGCCGAAACGTGGGTGTGGGCGGGTGTGGCTAGTGCGGATGCTGGTGCTAAGAGCTTGCACCGGCGCGGTTTCTGATATTTGCCGCTGGTGATTGGTCTTTTAATTACTCGTACACGTGAATGTGGAAGGGAGTGGCTGGAATTCGATATCAACCAGCTTGAGGCCCAATGCCAAATTTGAGATGACACAAACAGCTGATTGTTGACCAGAGGAGACGGGAATGAGGAGAGGAAGCGAGCAAGACACTCGGATGGGACGGGAAGAGGAAGAAAGGGAGCAGGCGATGCAATTGGAAGGCACGTCAACCTGAGAGAGAAGTTCCTACTATTGGAAGGCAAGGCAGGTACGGAGGAGACGGAGACGGGTGGCGGCGGAAGAGAAGGAACGAAAGATGCATGCGCCATCCAAGATAGGTACCTTGAGGTAGGTACGGATAGTCAGAAGGTCCAACCCGAATATATTGCACACCTGCCACCCGTCGTCTATTAAATCATTCTTTTCTTCCCGCGATCTAAGCATCCAAGGTACCTGCCTCTTTCAATTGCTTCACTTGTCTAAGGTACCTTTAGGTAGGTACCTACCTCTACGGACGGATACACTCTCGCTTTGCTCGTCAACGTTCCATTTTCTTCTAAACATCCTCTCGCTATTTCGCATTCTACTATACGAAGTACATGAACGTTCTCCCGTCTCCAGGATACAAATCTCCGCCTCTAGCTACTCTAGCTTCTCCTGCACGCTGGGATCTGCCCTCGGCCTGGCAATTGACGTGACACCCGAACCCGACTTCACCTGAAGCTCGAGCTCTCCTTCTCGACAGCCCAGACGTTCTTTTGCAAGGAATCTAGCCAGCATGAGCACAACGGCAGGTGGCGCCGCAGCGGACTCTCGGTGCAACTGGCTAATTGGCCCATTGGGTTCGTACGGATAGATCAAGCCGGCATCAAGCCTCCAACTCGCGTCCCACTTCGTTCGAGAAGACTGAAGGTTCCCGCTTCGCACGCTCCGGCAAGATGGCAACACTCCAGCTTCATGCCCAACCCCATGTGCTTCGTCTTTTGAGATGGGATGACCCCTCGACAAGGGTTACCGCGGATCATGCAGCCCATCTACGAATATCTGCCCGCTATGAGTGTGAGTTCACGTCTTTTCTTTCTGTCTCTTATACCGAGTATTACTCTCCAACCAGATGACTGAGTGTGCGCCTAGTTTGGAAAGGTCAACATGGGAACCGAACAGCAGTTCGCCGTCCGAAAGCAGGTTGGCTGCTGGCCTTCAGTTCCAATCTCGACGCCATCCACGGCTCATCGCCTGCGGGGCGACATGCGATGCATGGCGATGCATGGTGCCGAGCGTCGTTGGCGTCGCCAGCAGTGGGACGCAGATGCAGCTTTTTCTACGATTCGTGTCTAGCATCAATCACTCACCAATCACTCGTCCATATGTATATGCCTCTACGACCGAACCGCATTGAGGGCATCTGCCCTTTCCTTATGCAGCAGTCAACCGCAGAAGCTACAGAGTCGCATCACGATTTACCTTTGCGTTTAGTCGGCCACCGTCAAACGAAACACCTCATACCCCTGCTGGTGGGCTGGGTGTCCAGGCGATAAAGACCGGGGTATCGACATGGTTCAGGGGTCATGTCGTTCTGACTTGTCATCATCACCAGGACCAGCTGCTGCCGCACCAGTGCCCAAACCGGTCGACTGTCCTGATCCTCCCGCAGAGGTTTGGATTTCGTCCGATTCCATCCCATCCTCCGTGTCCATCGTTGACCAAGAGTTGTAGCTTGTTGCATCTCCAGTCAGTCAACTATGCCATGTTCTGCCTCGTGCATTTTGGTGTAACGCGGCTCTATTCGACATCTTTTGCAAAGACAGGATCGTCCTGTCACCCAAGAGTTGCGGCACAATTGCAGACGGCTGCTAGTTTACGCGCTTGAGAGACCGCAGCGAGGTCCCTTGCATTGACGTGGCAGACTGCATTTCTCCAAATTACCGTCCAAAACCTGACTGGTTGGTGGGCAATGTCTGCGAGACTGGACTGTCGAGTTCCCCTCGCTCCTCAAACGACGGATCGCGTGTTTGCGCATCGCATGTCATTTGGCAGCAGCACTCTCCTCCCCACACATCCATCCTAATGTCGCCGTCCCCATCGCCTTCGCATTTTGCCATATCCCCAAGGTTTATGCGCACCAAGCGGTTGGATCTGATGGCGCATGGTTCAAAGACGACTCGAGGTTTACTTATCCACGAGGTTACCCGATTGTCGCGCAGCATCCCTTGCCTTAACGAAGTTACCTTCATCTTATTACTTGGATGGCTCGCTCGGCGGCTATCCTTAGCCACCGTCAATGCAAGGTACGCAAATATTCGATTCTACTCCGTACCTTATTCCACCAAGCTTCTGGGTCTTCATGCTTCACTCTCCAGCCAACTCACCCTTGCCATCAATTCGCTCCATCTTGATTCGCATGTCTCATTATAATCAATTATCACTGACCTTCTACCTGTACTCCGTACAGCCGTCCCACACTCGTGGATGGAATTCCGTCCTACGGGCCCCATAGGCTCCATGATACTTCAAGATATTCGCTTGTCTTTGTCTTTTGGAAGATCTACCCCGTACGACTGTTCGCGGCAGATCCATGTCCTATGCGAGCCATTAATAATCTTCCATGGAGGTAAACAGCATTTTGAGATTCTGCTGATTGGTTGCAGTCCACCATACCGCACAAAGCCCGACCGTTTGCTCAGCTTATCAAGCAAGATACAGAGCTGACTGAGCCGATTTGCATTGACCATGCTCTCCGAGCAAGAGCAATACCGACATTCAAGGCGAGCATCGTTTGCCAAGTTCTTCTGGAGGCGGCACTGGTTTGTCTGATCATTGCGAACTTACGAAGACGACCAAAGTCGTGTCCACCATTCAGCCAGCATTAACATCGGAGATGAGGCGCACGGCGCTTGACCGGGGTCTGCCTGCGTCAGCCGAAAGAGAATCTGTCCGTCATGAGCAGGCTGAACTTTTTGAACTTCTGAACACAGCTCAAAATGCCCCCCGGTTCGACTTGCCAATTGAGTGGATTCAGGGCTGGCCGCAAGTCATGTCACTTGGCACCGTGGCACCTTAAGATTTGCGTTCCCCAAAAGCACTTTCGCATCCTGAAAAATGCACGTGCTGATGGGGAGGAGGGGCTTGTCAAATATCGGCCAACTTCTTTTCTTTTCTTGAAGTTTGACTGCCCAAAGACCCCCTCTCGGTCAGGTCTTTCCGAATGTCCCCCATGGCTATACATCAGGTCAACTAATCCAGATTGTCATTCGTCTCCCCCCGGTTCTGGAGCAAGCGAGCTGCCCCATCAAGATGATCAGCCCGGGACAGCCCAGCCAGACTCGGCACTTGGGCCATAATCCCACAGTACACTATCCGTACATAGATGTGTTGTCCAGTGACATCATGCCGGTTCTCTTGCAGACGATGACAGCCCTGGCGAGCCATCGTCGTGTACGGATACAGTCGAAAACCAGGCGAACGTACTTCCCCGATCTATACAGAGTTCAACCGCCACAATTGTCCCAGAAACGGATTAATCGACGGCGAAGGATAATTATCTTTGGTCGTACACGAGAGCAGAGAGCAACGAAGATGCTGATTACGGCCACATCATGGATGACCTCCAGCGACGATTCCACGGACCACAGTACGGATAGACGAGGACGAGCCCACTCATCAGAGGCCCGGAAATTCGCGAAAAGGCGCGACGCGTCTTCATTGCAATTCCACATAACCCAGTTCCGATTCCCCATCTTCAAATAACCCATTACCCAACTTCAACTTGGGCCATGCGGCCCAATGAGGCAAATCCACAATCCCCCCCCCCCCCCCAAAGACCACAGGGGCGACCCCGGCAAGTTCGAGCAAACACGTTGACGAACCACCCGTATCCGGACATCGGATTCCTGTCCGGGGATCTTTCGTGTCGACCCAAATGTGTGTTCCGCAGGACCGTACGTGTGTATCCGTAGGGTCCGTAGGTCATAAGTCGGCAGAGGGGAAAGCAACCCACCTTCGAAAATAAGTCCACGCGTTCGACTATGCGAAAGTTGCGTTGGTCGGTATGCGGGAATGCTATCCAAATGGGATTCCCGGCGATCTCGAACCAACCAACCCGGGGACCTGGGCCAAGTTTTTTGGTCTCCCATTTCGTTGTTCGATTTTTACCTGTTTGCCTTGCCTAGCTCAGAGCCAGTCAGCCCTGTTCTATCCAGTGATTCCAGTCTGAGCTCACCGAGTATTCTAGAAGATTTCCAAAGAAAAACCCGGCGGTGTGGATCGAGGGACAAACCCGTCAATGCAAGGGAGCCGCACGCCCGGCCACCGCATTCTTTGAGGGAATGAGAAGAGAGATGCCCAAGTCACACCTAACCGCGGGTTGTGGAAAAAAGCTTTGTCCAGACCGCATTTGCCAAGTTGCGAGCAACCTTGAAGCTTTGTCCACGCCGTGGTGATGGCTTTCTCTCTCTTGCTGGCAGTGTGATTTTTGCTGTCGTACCACCGGAATGCAGGATGATTTGTCAAATTCATCATCCTCGGGAAAGAGTTCCATGTAGGAACCCCTTTGATGTCAGATCGTAATCAGTCAGCTGACTGTCTGCGGTTTTCCGGTGGCTCCGTCATAGTAGACCATGTTTTCCGGGGTTGTCGGGCTGCTGAGGCTATTGTCAGCAACTGACGCCTGTCTCTATGGAAGTTGATCAGACGCTTCGCGGCCCGGCCATTCTCGAAGCGACATGCCGAATCCGAATAGACGTCGGTATAGTGCCTCATTGAGATACTTCCAGCCGTCCTTCTGTGCCAGTATCACATGGTGGGTGAGATGTTTGTAGCCGTGTAACTCAAATTTTATTTCGACATCTATAACTTGATGGAGATATTGTACGCGTCCAGTCCGAGAGCGATGCCTGTGATTGTTCCGCTGTATGCAACCAAGATACCCATTGTTGCCATGGGTCCAAGATGCAGTGTCGGCACAGTCATGTTGACCAGTCCCGTCAAGACATTTGCGATGAGGAAGAGGAATAAGCTGTTGCGGTTGTAGACGCGGAACACCTTGCTGGTCGCAGTCTCATACGCCTCCTTCTCCGTCCTCGCGTCAGTCGCATTATAGAAGGATGGGAAGAAGAAAGTGTCCACTAGGGCGTATGCTAGAAGTTGTGTCGAGTTGAACGCCGCGGTCCACAGGACATAGGGGAGGTTAGCGAGACGGCGTGAGACGTTCAGACCGTCGCCGTAGCTGCTGCTGGTACTCAGGAAGTATAGCCCTGTCCACACAGCAGACCATATGGCCATCATCATGAGGAGTGTCTTGCGCTGAGTAGCAGGAGTGGAATCGCCCTTGGTGCTGAGACTCCGAGGCAGGACGTACATTCCTGTATCCTGTCCCGCAAGGAAGATGGCCAGGTAGCCGAAGAAGCTGAAGATACCTTCTCGATTCTTTGAGAATAGGTCGGTCCTCGGCGCAGTTAGGATGTAAGCCTTCAGGTCGGTGCTCTCCAGAGCCACCTGATACAGCACACTCAGGATGATTGCAAGAGCGGCGTAGCTAGGCACAATCTTGAGCGCAGACTGGAAGATGGCAACAAACGGCGGCAGGAAGCCCAGAGTGAAGAAGAAGTTCCAGTGAACGCCATACTCGGTGACATGTTCGGCGTAGTCAAGACCCTTGACACTGAGCAAGCGAATGACGCCCAGCACGAGCAGCGGTAAGGAGTGGCGCATCGACTGGAGTAGACGTGTCGTCAGGAGTATCGATCGACCTTCCGCCCGCTCTTTCAGGACGGGCCGAGCAGCGACAACGCCGGCGCTGAAGACGAATGACCCGACGCCCATGTCCATCAGCGATGTTCCCCATGTCTCAACCTTGGCGAAGCGGCGCGGAAAGAGTTGGAAGTCGACGGCGAGGATGGCGATGCAAGTGATGACCATCATGCTACCCCGGTAGTGTGTTAGGAAAGGCTTCACGGGCAGCACGGAGAGCGGTCCGGCGCCGGAGCCGGCCTTGGGCTTCGCATTGGGGGGTATAGCGAGCTTCTTGCGACTGGCGCCGAAGTTGGGAGGCAGCGTGTAGATGAGGACGGCGGGACCGAGGAGGAGGGCGCAGAGTAGCAAGGGAGATGAGGCGTAGAGGGTCGTGGATAGGAGGATGGCAGTGACGTTGAGGAGGAAGTCGACGGCAGCTCCCAACAGCGTGTAGGGTTTGAAGAAGGATTGGCGTGATTGGAGTACGGACCACAGCAGGACGGCGACCTGGAAAGGAATGCGAATGTCAGCACGTTGCTTTATCTCGATGCATGCGCTGCGCGGGGGCGCGTGGGATGTGAAGGGGGGGTGTCCAGCAGCAGCAGCAACAGGGGATCAGGGGATCACGGGATCAGGATGGCAGATCAGAGTTTTTGTTCAAAGAAGATGGTTACGCACGGGAGCGACTGCAGTCACATAGTTGATTTCGGAGGCGGAGCCACCAGAGAGGTTGGAGACAAAGTCTTCCTTGAGCTTCTTGTAGCTCGCGGCCGTAGCGTCGGACATGTTTGCGATGGCTCGAAAGAGAGTTTGGGTTCTTGGTTTCTGGGAGAAACAAGGAATGTGGAAGATGTTCAATGCATGTTCTAAGAGAAGGGAATGCTTTTGAAGACGGCGAGCATTGCTTTTGCCCGGTTCAGTGAAAAGAACAAGCTGTTCGTTGTTGCTCTTTTGGCGATGTGGTTTTTGACCGGTAACTGCAACGTCAACCTTTCTTGGACGTTCTTTCTCTGTCTCTCCACCACAGAGGAAAGACGAGACGAACTCTGGCCAGAAAGAGCAGCAGCAGCTTGGAAGGAAAGTGGTCCAAGCTCCTTCGTTCCAGATGACACAGGCATCTCTAGGTACGTACCTACCTTAGTAAGGCAAAGCTGGTACGGAGAAAGGTAAGGCCAATCATCAGCTCCTTCCGCAGCAGCACCGTGTGGGTCTTGGTCCGATGGCTTCGGAGGCACGGAGAAGAAGGAAGGGGGCTTACGGCATACCTGACGCAGAAATCCTCCGTGCCTTCCGCCGTCAAAGGAAAGCTCGGGGGACGGGGCAAGCTTTGGGAAGGCCAAGCTCAGCCGAAGGCAGACACGTCACAAACATGGGCATTCCAGGAGCTTGCTCCGAGGCATCTTTACCTTGTTCCTTTCACTCGGTCCAGATATTCCTGGCGTTGTTGTTGCTGTTATTACTGTTGCTGTCTCATCCCTCCATGTCTCCCACGCATACGACGCATTCCACGCATCCATCCATCCATCCGCGCAAATCAACCAACCAAACACCTGAATCTTTTGTCTCACCTCTCATCGGGTTGTCAGCTCCCTTTTCGCCTCCCCCCTCCGCCTTTCCAGTCTTTCCAACCCATCACAAATTGAGATCTGAGATCCCAATTGCTGCCTGTCATCGTCTAGTTCCACCGTTTCCCACTTTTCGCCATCACGGCCGCAACCATTCCCCGCCGTGCCAAACATCCAAGACATACCGACGCCGTTGATGTTCCAACTCCACACTTTCCAGCTTCGCCCCCGGCCTCACTGCGGCATTCATCCAAAGACAGCTAGCTCTACATGGAGAAAGATAGGTACCCTTTGGTCTGCAGACAGAGCTACAGAGTACACATCCGTGCAGTCTTGAAAACTTATTTACAGCTACATGGCCAGATGCAGCTAGGTACGCCAAGTTCGATTGGTGCGAGTGCGAGTAGAAGTGGAAGTGGAAGTGGAAGTGGAAGTGCAGGCGCAACTCCCAACCCAGTCACCGCACACCCCTCAGCTCTCAACTGTTGGTTGCAGTCTTTCTGCTGCTGCTCTGGCTGCTAAATCAAGTCTCAACCCCGGACCGAAGCTCTGAAATGGCCGTCTACCAAGAGAGAATGCGAGGCGGGCAGAGCAATAGAAACTGCTTCTATGCGTCGAAGCCAACAACCTTCACCCCCAGGCCTCAAGGTGGCAGGAAAAGATGCACAGTAAGCCAATAATATGGCCAGAAACATGACGAATCAAGGCCCAGACAAGCCACATTCCTTTGTTCTTCTCTGTGGCCATCTGCAGACGTTCAATCTCAAGCCTGCCATGTCCCCATGGGTTTGCTTCCGACAACCCAACCCGCACGCCTGCTAGCTCATCTCCTTTGTTCTCATATGCAATGAGTGACATGGGCATGGCTGTTGGCCGCAACCGCTCATTGTCGCTTCATGCTTGACGACCGCATTCCTCGTTACACTCCCACCGGGGCTTGCAGGCCCAAAGCAAAGACTGTAGCCGCCTTCTGTCCACACCCTTTCTCTGTCAGTGACAGTCTCTCAGTCTCTTCTTCTTTGCACCTTGCCTGTCTTTCTTGTCTTCTTTGAGAGAGCCCTACCGTGTCTACCAGTCCTTTCATTTCCTGATCCCGGCAGTTGCTGCAAGTGCCCTTTCTCTCTTTTGGCACCTAAAGAAACTGGTGGGCGAAGTCCAAGACTTGCAGACAGACTCACAAGGTCTTCCGCAAAGATATTAATTAACCCTCTTCGTCCCTCCACCCACCCCAGACATAAGAGAAGCTCTCCTCCCTTGATCCATCCCTACAGGGCTGCATAATCTTGACTCTATCACCGCCATCCCATCATCTCGGTTGCACATTCCGATCTTTGGGTCCATTCACTGTTACTCAAAAACCCTGACTTGATCCCTCACTTCTTCCATCACCACTTGATATATCCTATAAGGCATTCACCTCTCTCACTATCAAAAAGCATCATGGCTACCCCGATTGAGAGTCACCCTCGTACTAGCCTTCACCCATTATGGACACCTTCATATAATCAAGGCGGATTCCCTCGTTCATCGACTTCAGGCAGACCTGCAGCCCCTAGCTCGTATTACAGCCCATCTGACCGTTCACCCAAAAGCCTGCCTACTCCGGTATTTCCTTCCAACGATGGCTCGATGAGACAACATGAGCGGGCCATGGTCGACCGCCTCGGCTCCAGACTCCGACAAGCACCAGGTTCCGGCGACCTTAGCCCGCCAAAGTCAGCAAATCGGCCGAGCCCGCTTTCTCCTCTCGCAGAGCACTCAGCAAGTGATGGCAGACGGTATTCGGCCGCGCCTATAAGCCCTCGCCGGCCAGGTCCGCCGCCATCAGCAACTCCGGTATCACCACCCATGGCTAGCCCTAGGACGGCAAGCAGTGTTCGAAGACAGACTATCGCAGCGGAGACCCGATCGATGCTTCTCGCTGGTTTGGGCGAAGAGGCACAACGACGACAGTCTGTGGCAGGACCTGGATACGTTGCCAGATCTAGGGAGGCTGAGAAGCGCATTCAACTTGAGCAGCTGCGAGCATGGGGCCATGTGTATCTTGGTGATGCCAAAACCTCCGACGTCTTTGTTCGAGCTGTGTCTCTTAATCGTCGAAGCTCTAACGCAAGCACCAACTCGGATCAATCTGCTGGAGGTTCCTCGCCCCCACGAATGCCGTCCACACCGACTCTGCCACCTCACCAGCGGATGATGAAGTTTCGAGTTCGTCCTCGGGCCCTCGAACGCAAACCGATGCTCATCACTCACACTTTCGACATTGAGCAGTTACGCTCCACCATCGCGGACCCGTTGCCAAGCCCTGCTCCCGCTGATCAAAGACGGCGGCCATCTCTGCATACTCAGGCCACTTCACCGCTGCCAAAGGTCTCATCTCCTCGACCGAGTGCGGCACGAAGACGGTCGAGCAGTGCAATTCACAGCACGCTCCCTTACAGCCGCGGGCTAAGATCTGGAGATCCTCGCGCGGCCTCATCGCGTGGCGCCGACACTATACCAATCCGTAAGTACTGTCTCGCCTAAGTTTATCCCCTCTGACGTTTGCGGACTTGAACCTTTTGGGCCATAGCCTCCAAGGCCGGCTCCCTCCTACCCGAGCACAAGGCAGGAAATCCAAGGCTGACACCCAACCCACCCACAGATCTCCAATACGCCCGGTCTTCACTCCCGGTGTTGGCGGCTATCATCGTCTCTGGCACCATCCAGGCAGGCGACGTTGTCGAATTGCCACTACCGTATCCCGAAGTGTGGTCCCAAACAGTCACCCATGTCTACACGGGACAAGGGGACTTGACGGATGCAGTCAAAGAGAACATCCTCTACCTTGCTGGAAAAGTTTAACGCCCATGTCTGGGTCTTGTGCTTGTTTAACGACTTATGACTCTTATTTCTTTCTTCTCTTTCTCTTGGCCGCCTTTCTCAACGAATGCAGCACTCTATATGCTTGCTCATTCTAAGATCACGCGCTTTCTGGGGGGTTAGCGATTGTTGCGGGCCGTTTGCCTTGTTGTTCTTCTGTTCTTCAACACTCCTTTGTCCTCTTCACTCGGAGGACACCCTGTTCGCTATACAACTTTGGCATCTTTGCCTACATCATGACTTATGCAGTTTAATGATTTTCCTTGTCAATGCAGAGAACAGACTTACTGTCCATGAATACATATCAAAAGACGCATTGCCGTCAACGTTTCTAAATAAGTGATTGCAAAGATCTGGTCTTTTCTTACCTTACACGCAAGCCGCGCGTCTCGAGAGATTCGGAAACGATTGCATCTCGTCAAAACTCTTTCTCACCAGGCCACGAGTTGCCGGAACAGCTACACTTTGTTGATGACCGCCCTATCCGCTCTTCGTTCCGCCGAGACGGAATGCAGGAGACTCTGGGAGCACAAGGCAGGGCTACCTACTTTGTTTAGGGCAAAGTATCTTTACGTCCGCAAACGTGGGGTGGGTGGAACCCGCGCCTCAACATACGATGGGGGGGAAACGCCCACGAGTTCTCTTTGATGGCCATAGCTTGCAGCGTGTTGCGCGCCTCCCGGTATATGACGTTCTTGGAAATCGCTGCGAAAGGGATTTTGGTGGTGTAGTTGATCGATCTCCTCTTATCGTGCTACTCAGCGTGTCAACCAACCTTGTCAGCTGGAGTCTGTTCCGGGAGGGTGGGGTTCCAAACTTGTTACTGCTGAGACCGACGTTGACAACGAGTTTGGTACCGGCCGAGAAGGACGTTTTCATGTCTTCGCCTCCCTCAAGCTCCTCGTGTTCTTTTGAACAACCTTGTCGGTTGTGTCTCTGATCTTTTGATCCTCCGAAATCTCAGTCTTTGATATTCTAGGAGTTTTTTTTTCTTTTTTCTAAACACACTCCCCCTGTTTGTTCACACATCCCGAGGTATGTGGGCAGGCAACTTTCCCTTTCCCAAAATTTCCCGAGCGTCGATCTTGGACCCAGATCGCGGCGTTTTTTTCTTCTTGTTCTCTTTTCGACCTTGGCTCATTGATTATCCGCAAGTCCCCCGTCCATCCTAACCCACTATCGACAGCGCCTTTGACGGGAAGGAAAGCTGTCAGGTGGAGTGGCTTAGATCAGTGGCATACCTACCTTACCTACATCCCATTCCCTCCTTTTCTGCCTTGCTCGGGGTGTTCTTGTCTATGGCAAGTAAGTGGCTACCTAGATAATAGGACCAGGAGATGGCGCCCCGGAGGGCTGCGGCAGTTGTCGCTTGCGAACTTGCGAAAATACTCTACAAGCCTCAAGCCTCAAAGCCTCTCCCATGGGCGGCTGGGTCCCCCAAATCAATTCTGCGTGCAGAAGTACGTCGGTAGGACAAAGACGGCAAGGCGTTTTGGTTGTTTTTTTTTCTTTCCCGAACAGGTGATTTCCACCATACGGAGAAATAGCCACGTCTTTTTCTGCTTAGGTACCTACCTACTCTCCATCACTATAATCCCATCACCCGAACATCCCCCACTCCTCGGGCCTTGTGTAACCGCCCGATCTCTCGGCAAGTGTGCGTGTGGCAGTGTGAGTGTGTTACCGTTCGGGCCTTTCGATGACGTGGTGCGCTGAAGGCATCTTGTCTGTTTTCAGCATATCAGGCAATTCCTTTTTTTTTTCCCATCCTCCTTTTTCGGGTCCTCTCGGACGGGGTCCGTTTTTTTGGGTCTTGTCTCTGGGTAGGTCCCTCAACTTCGCCAGAGTGGCAGAGCGGTTTGCTCGCGTGTCGATGAGCCCACTGATGTTTGTCCGGATATGGTAAGTTCCTCCTCGGGGCGGGGACGGTGCGGAGAAAAGGTGCGGAAGTTCCGCTGATGGTTCCGGCCCGCGTATTCGATGTCCCGGTATCGGTGTCGGTGCGGGGTTGGCGGGAGCTTTGATGTGAACGGCGGAGAGGGGGAAGGGCGGGGGCTGATCGGACTGTTTTCGGTGTGAACCCACTCCACCGGTCCGGAGGACGGGCCGGAGGTTCCCTTCCGCGGCTTGTATGTACATGTAGACGTTGCCTGCTGCATGAATATGATGGCCATGTCAGGAATTTTACCGTTTTGCTTCTTCACTGTCTACTCACACTGATAATCTCGACAAAGTTCGTTCTCTTGGTGATATCGCAGACTAACCGACATCTCTGTCGTCGTTACTATTACGCAAAAAATGGTAGGGGGCAGTTTCTCCATTGGATATAGGACCGCACTTCTCAATGACATCAAATTCTTTGCTTGGTTCGCTTTCGGTAGCACTCACTCGTCGCCCGGGAATTCCAACCCCGGTTAGACAATTATCAAGCCTGATCTGCCCATCTCAACCAAGATACCTGATTCGTACGTCCATATCCAGGCCCTAATTAGTGATCTACACAAGCTTTCGATGATTTCTCGCTGATTCTATCACAGCCTCACGAAAATTTCCTTCCCCGTATCCACCTCTTCGCAGGCACAGACAGTATGCGAAGAAACAGGCTATGCCATAACCTGCTCACGTTCGACAATCTCAGTCTAGAATCCAACCAAATGCTTCTCTCAAACCCTACTTAACGCAGTGAGCTTATGTTCTGTAAGGTAGGAATCCAAGTGAACATGGTTTACCGCTCTGAAATAAGTGTATACGTGCAGCGGCTCCATGGTTGGAACTTCAGGTTTGCGGAAACCACGATTCTCAAACCGGTCCAACGAAGCTGGAGTAGTAACATCATCAACTTAGAAATAGATAATCGAAACTCGATATATATGCGTAGAAATGTTTGATACATCATTGAGATATTCAAAGAAAGGGACATCCCAACCCGCTCAACGTGTTCTGGCTTTAAATGTGAAGAAATACAACTAGAGGTCTCAATCCATCAGCTAACCCAAGACTGTCATTCGAAAGCATGATGATGATCAAGCCAAGGTCTCCTTTCCTCTGGCTTCAAGAACTATGATATTCGATGGGACTTTTACTGGGAACCCATGCACCGCTGCTACATCAAAGACAGTTCCAGCGTGATGTGCTTCGCAAACGAAACATCGCCTTCAAGTTAATTTGCGCATCTTTACCGAATCTTAGACCCCTATTTCGTACCTTTTCTTCTACCTCTTGACAACGGAGACTGAGGCCGGTGCTGTGAGAAAGAGGAAGACTTAACATCACCGCTAGCGTATAAGAGCTCGAACGCGGCGAAGGAGTCTTTGAACATGCTACGAATTAGCCATTCAAAACAGAAAACCTTTGCATAAAAGGAGCGCAGCGAGGATCAATGGCCAAGTATTTGGTGGTAAACAAGACTCAACGAAGAAGTCAGATAAGACTCGGCACAAGGGACGTTGATGACGGGGCCTTGATACCACGATGGCTAGCTCCGTATGACCAGCTCAGCCAGAGAACACGACTACCAAGTTTTTAGATGATACAAATTATTTGGTATGGGGGTAGATTGAGGGAGAAGGGGTTTGGGCTGAGGAACAGATACGTTGAGGTTTCTCGAAATAGACGGCGAAAGAGCACATGTATCGCCGCTCTCTGACTTCTATTCAGTTCTTCGCAAGTCGAGAAAACCAGATCCATCATTGCTGTACACCATGCTGGTGTTCGTAAACCTAGATATATTATAGTAACTTCCCGTTGAAAGGACCCAACGCAGAAGGATGACCAAATATACAGCCAGCCTGGTAGAACAACTCTGCCACGTACCGCTTTCCTGGCGTTCTTCCACGAGACACTGACATACCCCCACGTAGTCATCTAATCACTGAAAACAGCACCGGCAAAGCCCGCATTAAGTCTCATATCATCTCCTCTACCTTCTTTGAAAAGGTCCCCCAAAATCCCACAGCCCAATGACCTCCTCCTCCTCCTCCCCGAACCCTATACAACCCCTAGTAAAATGGCCAGAACCATTCAAGGACAAGAACAACAGCGGCTATATACTCTAAAATGTAGTTCCAAAGGCACCGACTAGGTTCAGCGTTTCTGCCTGCCACCCCTCGTGAAACTCTCCCCATGAAGCAACTGGAGTTGAAAATGATTGATATAATAATGCCTTGCGGGATCTCGAGACTTCGAATGATGTGTGAGAAGAACCAGTCGTGTAAACTTACCTAGTTTACACTGAAACAGCATACTCAACATCTCAAATACATTCATGTACAGGAGATTCTTCACTTGAATCAGAACATACCCGAGTCAAGGCGCTATTGCCAGGCTCTGTAGACTGCTCACATCTCTCTACGCCGCCTACCCACCCACGACAGCAGAGAAGTCCATAGAACTGCTGATGTACACATCCAGACTCAAACATAAATATAGGAGAGGGGCTTTAGAGCGCTTCACCTGATGGCGGCGGTCTACGCTCGACAACCCAGTATCCGCAAAAGCCATATGGAAGAAACTCAACTTGCGTAATGAAACGAAAAGGGCCTGCCGAGTCGTGTCTCTGTAGTAATTACTCTCCGTACTACATACGTAGCCATGGTCGTGGGTCCTATGGACCATTCCGCTAGAGATAATAACCTACAGTCTGCGGGAGAAGATCATATCATCTATACTTATACGAGCTTACATGTTTCCTTAGACACCTCGACAAAAACCGAGAACAATACCGAAACACACATGCTCAGCCACGTAAAAGTTTCGCGCCTACCAACAAGGGCAAACCCATACAACTCTATACAGTCCGATGAAGATCTACCTTTTATCAATCACCTCATTATCACTTTCCCAAAGTCTGTGCCCCCAAGAGCAAAAAGAAAACTCTGTCAAACTCTGCCAAACTCAAGTAGGTACACCAAACTACCCACACATACCATCGACATGCCGAAAAAGGGTCCTGCCATACACCCAACCTATGCTCCCGCATACTTCCAGATTTCACCACCACCACCACCACCACTACACCACTACACCAAAAAGCCAAGCCCTCGCGGCCCGTCGTCTCGGCAAAAGACAACAGGTGGGTGGGTGTCCCTGCATCTCCTCCAGACCGGGCACCGCTCAACCGATTCAACTGGCTGGACTCGCCGCCTCTCTCTCTCTCTTCTGTTCGCCTTCCAAACTCTTACATCTGATCCCCAATCCATACATCCCCCATCCCTCGGCAAAAAAAAGCAAAAGCGTCAAGCGTCAAAGCAAAGCATCCAAGGACGCGGCCCTGGTGCGTGGCGCGGCGCAGGGTCCCTTGGTTCGTCTCCTCAGCTGTAAGATGTGAACCTACCACACCCCCCAAAATATCGTCTTTTGATGTGCTTGTGGCTGCGTCAAGGGCATGTGGTGATGTTCATATCCTGCAAGGCCCGCGCATACTTCACCATGGCCACAGTAAGAAAGAACGGCATTGACGCCAAAGTACCCAAATGGAAAAACCACCCAAGAAAAGTAGAAAAGTGAAAAGAATAGCAGAAAGAGAAAGGCACCAAAATGTGCACCGCAGCGCCAAAGGACCACGACGCTAATGCCGAACTCAGGTAAATCAACAGGAGTAGTGGCCCGTTGAAATTCACCTCACTTTTCTTTCTTGTTGAACGGAGGCCTCGCTATAGTGTTCCTCAGAAAGCTTCACATGCTCGAAAGCTTCACATGCTCGAGGTAGGTGCCTTGCCTAGTATCCTCGCGCCGCATGCCTAGTCTCCTTGAGAAAATTTTCTTCCCTCTTCCAACGTCTCAACCGCAGCAATGCAGCCATCATTCCGATCCGATTCCCAGCTTTTCGCACCGAGGACGGGTAGCAGTGGCCGAGCGATTTATCCATAATCTCGGGTCTCCTGCAGCCCAAAGGCAGCCACGAAGCCAAAAAGATGAAAAAAAAAACGCATCGATGCCATTGATTGGCGTACTATACGCTGGAGCTCACTCGAGCTCGCGTGGTCTTCTACTTAGCATCTCTACTCGGCTCTCCTTGGTCTACTTCTTTAAACGCGACTCGATTGAGCTTGGGAGAAAGGAATTCGGCGAAGGGGGAAAATAAGACTTTGTGGAAGAATGCCCGCTGGAGGCTGCTTTTCCACGGTATGGCAAAGAGAGAGAGAGACAGAGAGAGAGAGAGTAAAAAGAAAAGAAACGAGAAAAAAGAAAGCATGTGAGAGATCGACAGCGGCTCAAATCCCACAGACACTCACCAGAAGACGATCGTTCCCCACGTTCCAGCCCCATCACCACCAGCCAGATCGCTTCCCCGCGGGGGATGAGGACCCCCCCCCCCGTTGCAACCGCCATCCAACTTCCCGATCGCACTCGGCCTCCGTTCCCAATTCGTCCATTGCGAAAACTCTATCTCTTTCCCTCTCAGTCCCATGTAACCAACGCACATGTCAAAAGGTTCTTGATGCTGGACGAATGTGGCCAAATGCCTGTATGTCTTCCTTCAGTCGATTCGGGTTATATCGCCTACACAAGCGCGGCCGTCTCATCAAAGACATGCATATGCCACATCGCCTTAGTCCCAATGGCACCGTTGGAGAATGAAGGTGTCCGGGTCTACCGCACTTGTCTGTCTCTTGACCAAAGCACTGGATAGGAAAGACCGTGGTCAGCAGCTGTCCGGAGAAGAATAGGCTTCTTTTCCCATCAGCGGCGCTTCACCATGTAGCAGCACCTATTGAATGCGGCGGCCAGATCGTGGGCCCATTGTCGCATCGCGTATCTACCGGCATTACAGTCTCTGCGCCGGCCACTGCTCCGTGTCGACCAATGGTTCCAAGTAAAATGGTGTCGAGCCTGTCCATTGTGCCGTCCACGATGGCCATATCAGGTCGTGAGACCGCCAGCATGTGACTCCAAATACGAGCCACGAGGCACAGCCTATTGTCGCCTTATCTCGGTTCTTGCTTGAGATGGTCGCCAAGAAGTGTATCAAGCTCACGATACTCGCGGAACTCCAGTCCTTGCCTTGACTTGGGTGCCAACGGGTACGAGAGCAGAGGCACAAGCCCCATCGTTATTGCTCTCCACACTGTCAGGCCATCCGTCTCACCAAGTTTGGCTATTGTCCCTTGTCACCTCCGCTGATGGGCCGCAGCGGGTGGACACTCGGAGGTCCCTAGAGCCTTTGCTGCAAGAAATCCTGCATCATGTACGCCCAGGCCTTGCTTGACAATCTGGCTTATGTTTGCAAGCTCGTACAGCCACGCACCCTCTTCTTCATCGTCTGGAGACAGTAAAGACGAGACCCCGTCATTCGAGGTTCAACCACCAACCTCACCACTCCACTTCCTCGGAGGTGGTGGGGGAGGGGTTGTGTGTGTGTATGTGTATGTGTGTGTGTGTGTGTGTGTGTGTGTGATACGCGCGCGTTCTTATGGGATGATAGGTTCACGCCGAGAGTTTCGGGGCTGGTTGAGACGCTGGGGCGTGGCTCCATCCACTTGGACGCACTGGCAGGGTCTTGTCAGTCGGGCAGCCTGTTCTTCGTTTTGGTCGATCCTTCAGCACAACGACGTCGATTCCGCCCAGCTCGGCCAGGCCTCGGCCGGTCCTTGACGCCAGTTGTGTGGCCCCTCCAGGGTGTGTTTGTTTCAATAATCCCCATCCCCGTTCCTTGGTGGTACAAAATTGACAGAGTTCCTGTTCATGACCCATTTGCTTGGCTTCAGTTAACCCCTCATGGTAAAAAATAAAAATAAGCGGCGGACGCCGCAGCCGCGATGAAAACCCGCATCTGTCGAGGTCATGGCTCGCTCGGACCGCGCTGAGAACATGGCAACAATTCTGATGATCAATGTCGTTCTTGCGATAAAACGATCCGATATGTTCAAGCAACATTTGGTGTTGTAGGTTGAGCGAAACAGGCTCAAACCAATTCGGCCCCCATTTGCCAGCAGACGTTACGATGGAATATCAATTGTGGATATGGTTGTAGAATGGGTGTGAGGGTTCGGCATGGGTCTCCGATTCATGAACAATTTTTGTAATGAGGCTCCCGTCGAGAGGAGGATTACCGTAAACCAACTCAATTGGCGTGGTATCGCGTGGGGGCCGGAAAGGAATTGTGACGGCAGGCCTTTTGCAGTGGACTGAAAGGCAACATTGAGCTTACAGCCAGACTGGTTCGATAGCCGTAGACTCAAGCTCCCTGATTTCTCTGCTGGCTTTGATAAGGTTAGTAAATTAATGACCAACTCAACAATTTCTGCACTGAAGCAGCAGTAGCTCGTAGCCGATGGCTAATGAAGCATCGGCTCCAAGTTGTCGCACTCTAGCGGGATGCAGGAACCTTGGTGTCGACACTGCCTGGTGATTCCCGGGGCATTCCCTGAATTAGACCAAGAAGGGTACATGTCCAGTACCGCGCTTGTACCTCGAAGTGGCTGGTGTTGAAGGCCTGTTCCATTGGTGGCATCGGTCCTGGGCATACCCTCCGTCAACGGATCCTCCTCTTCTTCATCGTGAGTGAATGAATAGCGTGTGGATATCCATGGCGCCCTTTTCTGCAGCTAGTGAACAAGATGCTCGAATAGGCTGAACCAACGGGCCAAGGCGTCCACCAGCAGCGCCGCTTGGCGCACTTCTTTCGGCTTTGACTTCTCTTGTACGTGATATCGCGTTTCCCAACGAAGAGGCTTGTCACTCTTGTGTTTTGTGAAGAATCGTTGTCGCATTGTGCTCTCTGTATGTAGCCCAGACGGACCTACCAATAATTCTGAAGCTCATTGGACAAGATCAGACGATCTCGCCATTGCACTTTGACATGGCATCGAGCAACTGGCGAAGCACCCTTGCGGCGACATGAAATTCTTCAACGGCTCGCAAAGACCGAAGATGCTTGTGTGGATCGAGGGATTGCTGATGACCTCTTGAGGGTCGGATTGCCTCTGCCACTGTTGGTTCCGAGCCTCTTGAACCTGCATGATAGTGCGCGCTGAGGTTACAGCGAACCAAGAAGCGCGAGTGGGTTTCCCCCTCCTAGGCCGGGATATTTTCGAGACAGAGCTCTGCCAATTCTCTTATTTTCTTGGTTGACGTGGCTCTCGTTCCCCATAAATCCGTGGTGGACACTGGACATTTACATGGGGTTGTCTTAGTGTAGGAGCCCCCCCCCTCCCCTGGTCGCTGAAGAAGAGCTGGCCCGGTCGATGTCGTGATGGAATGATACTATCATGCGGGGTTGACTGGACACGGAGGAGAAAGTCGAGGAAACCCACCAGCAAGTCTCCATCCACCCCCTCCTCCAAACCAGGCCTCTCGAATCGACGCGAGGGCGGGAAGATCGTGAGCCTGTCCATCCGAGCTTGCGACGGACAAAGTTTGCGGAGAGCAGATTGCTGACAGGCAGGTGTGGTATAGTGCTGTGCACTACAGGCGCGAGACGCGGCCTGGATCGCACGAGGTGCTTCCCCGGCGGATCTCGGGCTGCGAGCATGAACGATTGCGATGCATGTTGATGTCAACCATGGTTGCGCAGCCGCAGATCCAGTGTCGCAGAACGGGGCCTAGCAACAAAGATGGGGCACAAATCCCTTCTGAATGATGCTGTCCTTATTCCCGTTTCATTCGATGTCCTGGCCGCATGGAGTGTATCTGTAGCCAGAGAGCATATAGCTTCTCAGAAATGATGATTTGTTGAGCACTAATAAGCACGCCCGTACTTTGTTATAGTATCCGAAAGTCTCCGTCTACTTGTCGGCAAGACGGGATAGACGGGCGGCGCGAAGACGACGCTGACCCGCTTGGCTAGATCGACTCCGCCGAGCTTCGGCCATGATCAGCCTCTATACTCTGGGCGTGCGGAGGATCGTGACGAGGGTCAGGGCTAGGGTTTTTTTTCTTGCTCGCAAGATGCCCGTACGGATCCGTACTGACTGTGGCGCTGCGCTGAACTTGAAGTTGATGACCCGTCTGGCAATGGTGACTCGTGCGAAGATGGGTAACAGTGACGCCCCAGGAGAGGGGACTTTCATGTCGGAATGTGGCTTCCTGATATGGTACAGCTTCGAGTGGTGTTGAGGCACAGAGAGATATTGTCAAGGTGAGATGAGGTGAGGCAAGGTGTGCTCGGTCAGCCTTGTTGGTTGAGTTGGCGACATTTCTACTTTAGGCTTTGACGACCGGCTAGCCAGGGCCAGTAACATCGTAACGTCGTAAATGCAGAGCTTCGCTGCTCATCCATGCTCGAGTCTGCCATAGCCCAAATGTTCAGTGTGTACTTCTCGAGTTTGCCATATCGTAAGGTGCATTGCGGCAGGCAGACCAGTTCTCGTGGGCTTGAACGGAGCAGAGCCTCCCTTCTGCTAAGAAGATTTTAGCGTGGAAGCGGCGAGAGTGATGGTTCCTTTGAGATGCTTGAAGGGTTCAAAGACCGAGTTAGCGGCGGCGGAGGATGGCCGTGATGTGCACTGATGCTTGGTCCTAGTTGCGGAAACAGACGTGTCTATCCGTAGCCTTGTGGTATATGGCAGTTCCCAGCAAGGATAAGTGGTGTATTCGTACAGTAGGAGGAGCGGAACATGGCGTAGATTTGATGTGGAACTGAGAGCTGGACAGAGAATGGCGGCGATGAGAATTGAAAAGGCATGGCTTGCTTCGCTGGTTGGTCAGTTCGCGCACTCCCCTCTGTTCTCTTGCGAAAAGAAGTGATGACCCTGGCAACCTGGCTCGCATGGGTGGTGCAGACGCAGGTCCGACGAGAAGCGGATAAGCGCACTGGCTCGCAGGGGAGGGTTACATTGAGGAAAGCCCATCGTGCCCATGTCGTCTTGGCTTGATTCCTGGTCCGAGTCGCGGAAGGAGACGAGGGGAAGGGACTGGATTCATGGATTGCAGTTGCAGCGCCGCAGCGGGCAAGTAGCTACAAAGAGGATAAGGGAGGCACGCCGCACAAGACGACATGATGTGATGGTGCGAGGTTCGAAGTTGTGTCGGCGAGGACGAGGAGGGAAAAAGCTGAGATGTGACTGCCGGTGGAGAGGGGATTGCGCGTTTCGACTTGCCTGAAGGGCTTGGAGATTTGCATTTTGCAGATATTGCCATCTTGGAACTGAAAGTTGCGACTGCACCTCAACTGCGACTGCGGCTGCGGTTGCGGTTGCGTGTCCGTCTCCGCATCCCGGGCTCTCTCTCTTCCTCCCTCTCTCTCTGTATCCGTATCCGTAGGGTGTTTCTGTCTGTGCGAGGACCATCCTTACTGTGGTACCTACACCGGGACGGGAGGCCAAAATAAAAATGTCTGTGGTTATTTTGTCTTTGAGATGAAATCTATCCGCAGATACATTGTGGCCCTACCTTACCTTAGCCGCTGGGGTCCGTCTGTCAACTGTAGGCGTTCGTTGGTTGAGGGCGAGAACAGGCGAGCGCCAAGACTGGAACAAAAAAGATACTTGCCTGATCTGTGGAGGTACCGCGGCCGCCTGTGCGTCGAGGAAACCACAAGTATCTTTTTTGTGTCTCTAGTTCCCTCGCATTTCCCTGCTCCGGGCTTTACTAAGCCAGCAGCAGCTGAAGCCAGTTCTCCTTCTCCTCCACAGTCGCCTGCCCCTCCCACCAGAGTCGTCTTCGTCTTTTTTCCTGTCTTGTCTTCCGTACGCCGTATTCTCTGCATGGAATCGAAGGTCGTCATCAGTGATCATCCACACAGGTAGTCATGAATTGACCTAGAAATCCTTGGTATCTCAACTGCTGGCCTTTGCGGCTTCTCTTCTCCTCTCTTCCTTGGCCTGAGGCACGAAAGTACTTTGTATCCGTTCGCTTACCAAAGCTTGGCGGCTGTTCTTCATCGGGAACCAGATTCAGCCAGTGCCCGTTCCCTCGGAAGGTGGCAGGCCCGTAACTCTTGTGTACGGATACGTACCTACCCATGGGAGATCTGGACCTTACGGATAAGGCAGCGACACTTTGACTAACTTGGAAGGTACCTCAACGCCCGTACCGTTCGCCGTTTGCCTTTTGGCAGGAGCCACTGATTAATGTTGCTCTGGCCACACTACCGTCCGAGGGCCTCGATCGTCTCGGGCATCTTTGGTTTCTCCCATTGGAATCCACACACAAAACATCCACCCACTTTGCCATTTCACCACTCCCCGGTCAACGCAACATGGACAGTACTTACGTCTAGCCGTGACAAGCCGATAAACGTCCTTCGCAACCTCATCATCGACGACGAAAATCGACGACAAATGGCAATCATAATATAACGCCAGTGCAGGCCATGACAGGTCATCGGCCGTGCGCACTTGAGGTGTGGTTCCATCCAACGTCAAGTCTCGAATGTCGCCCTCTGCTCGCCCTTCCATACCATGCCATGCCATGCATGATTGCTTGCTACGCAGTGCAGTGCAGTACCAAGTGAGTATGCTTCGGCAGCTTATCATCGCACGTCTATTTCCTCTTTCTGCCGCTGCACCATGGAAAGACCAGCACTAATAAGGTAGAGTCACCAAGCTAGCAAGGCCGTCTTATCATCGTCGTCGTCGTCGTCGTCGTCGTCGTCGTCCTTGGTCTCAGGTCGTAGAACCACAACCCGTCTCCATCGAATCTAGGCCTTTGTTTTTCGCTCGCGCTGTCGGCGCTTGTCCGTGGCCATTGCAAGCCTGTTCGCCCGGTTTTGCTCCGTCGTCTATTGACAACCCTCGGCCGCCACTTTTGACACATTTGACAGATCCAACCAAAATCGCCTTCTCTTGCCTATCCGACATTGCGTACCTCTTCGTGCACGACTTCGTACTTGCCGTATTCCCGCTGATTTTCCTACGGGCTCTTGGTCGCCGTCATCCCCAATGCGTCTTGACTCATGCCGTCGCATTGGCTCGCTCCCCATCACCTCACGCTGGAGAGTGTGGCACCATCAATTGGAGAAGAACACTCGATGGACCAACAAGAGTCGCCAGTCTTGAAATAACTTCTCAAGAATTTTCTTCCATCGAGGAACAAGTCATTCGGCAGACCCAATTCTTAGCTATCATTGGTCCTACCTCGCATGTTGTCATAACTCACTCTGGATGCCGGATTTACCACTGACGAATTCCGGCATGAATCAAGGCGTTGCAGGTATTGGAGACAATCGCAACCCCCTCTACAAATGCAAGCAAGGTCTGGAACCAGCTCATTGTCAGGATTGATGGATGTCTCTCAACGCAACTCTCGCAAGCCGGCTCTGACTGCTACTCGCACGATTCACAGAGCTAATATAGCGATGCATCAATGGACACTGCCCGAGTCCAGGATACTTCACGCAATCACCTTCATCCCACCAATTCGACCCACAAGAATTTTTCGATACTTGTAAAATTTTGATTTGTGTGGTGATTCGGGGTATTGAAATACAGTCAGATTTGAACATGATTTGGTGAGTACTTTTCTTATCCTCTCCACAGCATCCTTTGATTAGTTTCCCTCTTCCGATCTGGTGCAGGTTCTAAAGCCTCAAAACATGCGTACCATGTCGTGCATCTCTGCGTCTGCGTCTCCTCGCCCCCGTCCCGGTCCCGGCGTACGGATGTCTAGCATATACTACTTCGCGACCCGTACAAGAGGAGTCGAGAATAACGTTCCCCATTAATCCCATCCACTACGAAACACTTTGAGATTTGGACGCTGTCTTACCTATGTCATCAGCAAGCCTCTTTTCGTCCACCTGCAGCAATGACAAGGCCAGGGGTCCGAGAGTGAGGGAGGGGGAGGGGCAGCCTGGCAGGCCTCGTGTCAGGCATCGGAACACAAGGTGGGCGGGCTGCTTGACAACGTAAACAAGGACGCAAACCAAGATTCCCAATCCATCGGAAAGGCTGTCAAATTGTACTGTACCTCTTGACCTCACAGTTCGAGCCTCTGCTCTCTGATTGGGCGCCATAGTGTTCGATCTCACCCATCCATCTGCTACAGCTCGAAGGTCGACCTCCTGCTTGGGGTAGTGGCTCGCAGCAGTCAGGTCTTGGTTCTTCTCGATAACCAGCGGTCGATAGATGGGCACTCCGACCTCTTGCCTCCGAATGTCCGGACATCTTCGATCCGGAACTTTGGCCCTGCGGGTTTTTTACGTGCCCTCAAAACATCACCTGCCTCGTTGCCCCCGTTGAGTGTGGGGTGCTCGATTATCTTAGCTTGGCCTGCTAGCCATCCTAATCTAGCCAAGTCTCGAACCGTTCAATGAACTAGTAGGGATGGAGGGTGTAGGGTTCAACTGATAATGGTGGGTGTGAGATCTCATTCTTCAAGGCAACCACCACGACGACCACCGAAAACTAGTCGCACGTACTCAGTCTCACGAGGCTAGTCGTCCCAGCCAGCCCGATGTGAGTCAAGAGGGGCGCATCTGACGAAGCATCCAAATGCCACAGGAGAGCACATGGACGATGTCCAAGACTCGAGATGAGCAGGAGAACACCATCACTGCCGCAAAGAGTCACAATAATCAACCCGGAACCGCTATCATTCCTCAGCTCGTCGTCTTCGGGCAAGCCTTGCGGCAAACGACGGCCAAACCGGAGCCGCGTGCTCGTCTGGCCTTTTGACCCCCCTCCAAATTCTCCACACCCACAAGCCTCACCAAGGACGTCATGTAAGACAATATCACACACCACTCTACCGTGGTAACGACGCGCATGAACATGGCACAGCCTCTCCCCAACATCGAAATTCGATTTTCAAAAGGCACAGAAGAAGCCCTTGAGGCCAGGCCAGACCTTTCCGGCCGGAGAATTAGTGAACAAGGTAGGCATTCGCATACCTTGGCCCTGCCGTGTAACCGGGGGTCATGTCGTGGGGTCCGGTCCTGATGAGAAGCCACACACACACATATACAGTATCGCATGTCAGATATCGCGGGTTTCCCGGAAACCGTTTATTGGGGGCCAACACCATGGCGGGATACGAGACTGCGCGTCAAATCACCCTGCCGTGTAACGAATGCCACCAACCTTCCCTTTCCCCCCCTGACACACGGGACACACGGGACACACGGGACACACGCCGTGCTTGCTGCTCGTTTCTTCTTCCTGGGGAGCCCCCCCCCCGATCCAACTAGTCGATCCCCCAGTGCGTCAGGATGCAGGGACGTTGTATTCCCATTGGCTCGGTAACCCTTTCTTTTTCCAACCTGTGTTGAAGAAAGGTATGCAGCTGCCCGACATCACGCATCGAATCATGAACTACTGACCATTAGTGGAGTCAGGGAAATCTCATGAGCCTCATTTTCTTTGTTTTTCACTGTGAAAATTTTGCTTTCTTTTCTTCAGTCTATGGAAAGCTGTCTCTTGGTCTGAGTGGAAAGAAGATGGAATAATGGTAGAGACCAACTGTCTAATGCCTTGCCGTCCTCTCTCTCTCTCTGTGTCTTCCCTGACTTCCCATGTCTCGCAATGCATCGAACAAAATGCCTCCGACGAAGATCAAAGCTGCCTGCCCTGTTGCCCGCCGCGCGATGTACCTTTTCCGACTACCTCTCTTTCGTTTCTGAAAATGAGGAGAAGGAAAAAAAAGAAATCACAAAGACCAATCCTCCGCCCTCGCCGATTTTGGGGTGTTTTTGATAAAGAAAATGAAAGGAAAAAAAGAGACCAAGAGTTGAGAAAATCCAGGGAGGAAAAGTTTATCCCTGAAGCAGATGACCAAACCACCCTATCCCTGCTCTCCCATGCTGAATGGTTTCCATGCCGTTGATGATTATACCTCTTGACACGCACTTCTGTGCTGTGGTTCCATTTCCCGTATGCGATCGTTCGTGTACTCATCGTGAAGAGGAAAGAACAATAAGACTTTTCCCGTTCCAAATTCCTTTTGGGTCGGTAATTTTTGTTTTCCGGAAAGAGGCGCAAAGAAAATGAAGAAAGGGTGGTTGATTAACCCTCTTCGTTTCCGCCCTTCAGGAAAGAAAACATAAGAAAGCCACCCAAGCCAGAGTCCCGTTTCTCCTCTGGCAAACCAATTTGTTGCAAATTCATAATTCGTGATACTCGTGGTCGCTTAGGATCTAGTCCGTGGGGTGCTCCAGGAGGGAGAAGGTGACATGAGGCGCCTTGATGTCCTTCGCAGGGAAGGTGTTCATGCGGACAGTCTGGGGTCGGCGCGCCTCGTTGGCCTGGCGGTGCCAGTCGGAGACCTTCTCGGTCATCTGGCGCTCGAAGCGGTAGCGGACGAGGTCCTGGCCACCAGGGGGCGTGGTAAGACTCATGGCTCGCTTGGGGCGGGGAGTCAGACGGATGTCGTTGTTAATGTCACCATCGGCTCTGCTGCCCCAGGAGGTCTGTTGACAAGGTGTTAGGAAAGCTAATATCATGTCATGTGCGAGAAGTAGTCACTTACCATCTTGAGGGTAGACAAGGCGTAGAGCTTGATAATGCCATGAGCCCATCCGAAGAGGATAGAGACGGGCAGGAAGAGAATGTCGCTGGGGTTGCGACGGAAGAGGTTCACGAGCTTGACGACCTTGGTGAAGCCGAACACGAAGATGATCTGAGCCCAGAGGGCCTGGCGGCGGCTCTCGACATCCCAATCGGCGGTACCCTTCCACAGAGTGAAGATGATGAGGGGGTCGAAGAGGAATGCCAAGGAAGTGAAGGTCGCAATGTGGAGAGCGTAAGTGCACCAGGGCTGCTGACTATAGTCACCATGGATTAGTATATTATACCAGGCAAAGGGAGGAATCCCAGATAGGTGTTTCAACTTACGTGAGAACGTATCTCTCACGGACAAGACTGGTCCAGTTGCTGCGCCAGTTGCTGCGGGCCCAGCGGGAACACTGGTAGAGGAACTTGGTGCTGTTCTCCAGAGTGGTCTCGAGTTCGCACTCCTTCTCGTACTGGATCCAAGTCTTCCACTGGTGGCTGACGAGCCAGCGGGTGACGAAGTTGTCATCATCGGCGTTGAGGATGTACTTGCCCCACTTCTCGGTCTTGAAACCCTCAAGGAAGTCGTGGCTGGAAAGAATCTCAGATCGGTAGGCGCCAGTTCTGCCAGACATGCAGGAAGTACCGCCATCGAGGTTGTGGGTAGCCGAGATCTCGAAGTTGCGTCTCTCAATGTAGGCAGCGCCGAGCCAGTTGAAGATGCGAGTGGACAGCGGGCCATCCCAGACGCGCTTAACTCTCTGGCAAGTGCCGACACCGCCAATATTGGGGTCTTCGAAGGGAGCGAGAATCCAGGGCATCATAGTAGAAGGCCAGGTGACATCATCATCGGCCATGATAGTGAGCTTGGTGGTAACCTTGGGCAAGGCCTCGCAAACTTGAAGACGCTTGTTGGCAATGGGAGTGGAGTAGACCTGGACGTTAGGGTGAGGCAGGCTGCGAGCAAGCTTCTCAAGGGAGGCATGCTTCTCGCTGGTAGTAACGAGCATCAGAACGCGAGGGTTGCAGGCGATGATGCTGAGCAGAGAAGGACGAAGCTCCTCAAAGACATTGTGAATGGTGGGGATGATGACGGTCACGTCGTCAGCTGTGAAGGTAGGGTTGGCGGGGATCGGCTTGGACTTGTAGACCCAGTGGCTGACGCAGTTGACAAGAAGACGGGTGTAACGATGAAGCCTGCCAAGGAAGGTTAGATACACGAGACGGCAAAAATAAATAAAAAAGCAAGGCAGGTCTTTGATGGCAGCAGCAATGGAGGGTGGAATTTTCTGAAGGAAGTAGTGACTTACCAAAGGGCGATAAACAGATACATCCAGGCGGTGGGGGACCAACCAAAGCTGAGGTTGGGCAAGAAGAGATTCATGATGTCTGCCATCGTGAATTGCTTCCTGCGGTTGGAGAGTGCGCGTGCGTGTCTCTGAAGTAATTCGGAGGAGGTTGTAAGAGGGATTGGTGGTGATGTGAAGGAAAACCCAACAAAGCCGCGATGAAAGGAATTGCGTGCGTGGTTGTTGGTTGTTGAGGGTGAGGAGGAGGAGGAGCAGGAGGAGGAGGAGGAGGAGAAGAGGATGGGAGAAGGAGTTGGGTTTTGTGCCTTCTGGTGCGAAGAAATTCTCAAAGGGTTGGAAGGTGGCAGGAGGTCCAGGTCTTGGAGTGTGCCTTCCTTCTCAGAATATCGTCTTGGTCAATTGAACGAGTCCCGTGACTTCTTCTTGGATTTGCCCTTTGGTGAATATGTCTGTTGCGTATTCAGATGCAATGGTCCACTTTTTTGTTTTCTGACCGAGATGTGAAGTGTGAGGTGTTTTGCTGAGGTGAGGCAACCTGAGAACTTCCAGCAGCTTTCAAGATGGTACCCAAGGTGATGTGAATGTGAGAAGTCTAGGTGGTATCTCCAATCTGCTCTGCTTTGTACGAGGTATCACGCTCGTAGTTCTAGAGTAGTGTGTGGTGATGACTGTCGAAAGTCCCGGATGATGAGATTTTTTGGCTCGATCTATGTGTCGTCGTGCTGCTTCCGAAGCCAAGTCCTGCTCTCGCTCTATCTTCAAGTCTCTTCCTTTCTGTCTAGAAGGACCCTAACGATCGAGGTAGTAGATCGGACTAGCAGAGCACCTTGTCTGTGTCCGTCGTTGGAAGTGGTATCAAAGAATGACACGGGCAAGACGGGAAGGACCAACACCCAAGCCGCGTGTATGGGATGCTGGAGGCAGGGGAGAGATTTCGAGAAGGGGTCCAAACAAAGTATTATACAGAGATGAAAGATGGCAATGGGAACTCAAACCATTGCGCGGACCAATTGGTCTTTTAAAAAACAACAATGACCCGGGGAGAAGAAGTGGTGATGAGGTCGTCCGAGGAGAGTAGGTCGTCCTGGGGCGAGGGACAAGGATATATACGTAGCCAGATGTGGTGGAGGGTTGGCAGGCATGCATGGGTTGTTTAGTTTAGAGATGCACCCATGCATGGAGACGGTAATGGTGGCTCCATCCAAACAAGGCAAAAAAAGTACTGGATAGGTATGGATGGATGTGTCTAATGTGTGGTAATGGATTATGGATGTACGGACTTGTCGACTGGACTTGTCTAAGATTGTGGTGCAAGAAGGCAAGCCGATGGGTCTTGAAGGTACTTCGTCTAGACTGGCACCTACTTCGCGGCCTGTTTTCTTAGCTACACCACACTTCACCACTCACTCTCCTACAGATAGACATGCATCACGTTCGTCTGTAAGGGTATTGGGGCAGAGACGAGGGGCAGAGACGAGGGGAGGGGTGCGCGGCGGTTGTATCGGGGTTGGGGGAGAAGGGGAGGGGGTGAGCATGTTGATGGATGGGGGTGCGAGGGGGGCGTGTGCAGATGCGCCAGTTGCAGAAAAAAAAAAGAGAAAGAGAGAGAGAGGAGGGCAGAGAGGCGTTCAAATCGTCCATCGTCTCCCACCCAGTCCATGGACCCCCAGCCAGGGTTCCCAGAGTACGAAGCAGGTACTTGCGCGTACTTGGAGCGGAAGAGTCCACAACCGCAACCCAAGTATCTTTTCCTTCCCTCCTCTCACCCACTCACTCACTCCCGTCTTTCCCTCTCTCTCACTGAGTGAGTGAGTGAGTGAGTGAGTGCGCACGTCTGTGTGTGTCTCTGGTGCTGCCACCACCCTGCTTGCCTCCCAGCTGCGTCTGCCGCCGCCGCTACTACTGCAACTACGTCTTCGCCTGCTGCTGCTGCTGCTGCTGCTGCTGCTGCTGCCTCTTGTCTCCAACACTGGCTGGTTTGACGACCGGCTAGGCATGGGCTGGGGCCCTGGTGGGTGCAGGTGCAAATGGGGCCCAGAGGCTGGCTTTTGTGGCACCGTGTTGGGACGACGCTTCTTTAGCAAGCATCAAGATAGCCTGCAGTGGGCAGGCAATCGTCTTCCCATGGACGCATCGCACCGATTGGCATCAGCACTTGCGAACAGTAGTGCTGCGATATGTCCTCGCATTGCATCGTTTCCCATCGCACCTCGACGGCCGTCCTTCGGCGCGCCGTCGACGGAGAAGTGTCAAGGAACGGGAAACATGATTTGGGGCCATCCGGTCTGATGCCCTACAGGCTACCCTGCTCTCTCGCCTTGTCTTACTTCCTTGTTGATGTCTGTCTGACCTGCAACAGCAGTAAGGTAGTTCCGAGAATGGAGGTGACTGCTGGAGTCAACCAAGGAACACGGACCATAATAATCGTCGAGGACCCTCGAACCTCGACCCTTGAAGCGAAACAACACGATAGGGACATAGTAGTAAGAGGCGGCTGGAGTTGAGGATACTGGCTGGCTGGTCCCTGCCCTCTCCTCCCCCCCTCCCCTCCTCTTCTTGGCCCCATCACGCTATGAATGGCGACTGGGGAAACGCGAATCACAGGGCGGAGGCGATCTGGTGGGGAGGGGAGCGAAACGACACGGCAGCCTGTGGAGGCTGTATGAGGGCATAGCTTGAAGAAACAGAGAGGGGGACGAGGAATATGAGAGGCGACGAGAAGCGACAAGACTCACAAGAGAGGTTAGCACATTATTTTTATTTTGTTCTTTTATCTTTTCGGGATGGGTACTCTGTAGTACTACTGTATAGTAAGACTGGCAAGCCGCAAGAGCCTAGTGTAGCGCGCGAATAACGCCATACCCTGCGCACTAGAGAGGGTCTGCTCGCCTTGGTTGGTTGCCGTACTCCATTCTCCATGGTTGAGCGGCTAGTTGATGTGGAAAATGGCAGCACGGCGAGATTTGGAGATCCACTTTTTGGGTGGGCAGATTCCATCATTCGTTTGAGTACGACCGGGCATCTGCACATCCAGAGACAAAAGGTGGAGAGCTTCTGGAGGAGCTGCTGGCGACAAGGACCAGGAACAGAGCCTTTCCGTCAATGGTCTCGATTCTTGACCTGAAAAGTTGCAGCAGACCGAGGGTAATGACCAGGGCCTGGCGGAACAACTTTAGGCGAGGTCGAATCAACGGCCCGGTAATGAGATGGCTCAATACCTGAGAAAGCTGGGGGAAATCATGGGAAGAGGAACCTTGGAGACAAGAGAATGGATTTCGAAATGACCGACCCGGCCTGCCCATCAGCAGCAACCTGAAGACAGCATCAGCAGTATCCGTAGGCCGTAGGAAATAGTAACCTCATAGGCAGAGCAACTTAGCCGCAGACAGACTCTCGCAATGCCCGGGAGGGGTAAAATCCTGAAAAATTGGAGAAAAGCAGCCTCTAGTCGCTAGGCATGAGAAAAACGCCGGCTCGCCATCTGTACGCACTGACAAACCCCCCGGCATGGCCTGGGCCGTTGTAGAGTCTCCAGTTTTCGCATCTGACAAACGGACGGCCGGCGTGGAGTCTCATTGAGCGGATGAACAAGCATTCGTGCTGCTTATTATGGATACCCGTCCTTTCTCTGGCCCATTATGAAGCAGAGACCGGACCAGACTTGGATGAGCGTACGAAGCCAGACAAGAGTTAAATCCGGCTCTGCCTGCTACGGCTTCTGTGTCTTGACCATGCCTCTGCCGCATACTGGGGCTCTCGAATGGTACCGAGGACATTATCTCTCGGGCCTGCAGGTCCCTCAACTGACCCTTCGTGAGATATCCGTATATCGCTCGTCTTTGTCACTCTTCAGTCCGTCGAACTCCTTGTTCCTTTCCCCACCCGTCGGTTGGTGGTCAAGGACCGAGGAAGAGGGTGCATACGATTGTGTACAAATAGGCATACGCCAGGCTAGGTGACGCCAGGTTTGCTCGAATGCTGCTTTTTCAGAGCACACAATGAAGAGTCTGACTCTTGATGGAGGGCCATTGTCGCTTTGGAGATTCTGATATCTGATGGATGATGCAGCCAGGACCGTGACAGACGCAGTGCCGTCGCTTTTGCACTCACATTCTTCAGTCTGACCTGCCACATTGCGATGACCGGACCGACAGGGTTGACGTTCCATGATGCTCCTGATCCTTGCCTGACTTGGCCGGGGCGGATGCTGTTTTCGTGATGATAACGGCCCCGGGGTTCGTCCTCGCAAAGAGGCGCGAATATTTCCCGTAGTTTGTAGATCGCTTGGCTTGGGGTTGGATGAATTGACCAGACAGAACGTGCACAGGCTGGGCCGAACAAGCGAAAGAGCCACTGGCCCCCATGCTGCGTTGTCCTGTGCTCTACTGAGCTGCGGAGTGCGTGCTGGGGTGGTGGAGATTTGGCGGATGGTATCCATCAATCATCAGCAGGCTTCAGTCGGTCTCCCGTCCCCATTCCTGGTGGCCGACGGGAGGAGGAAGTGGAAGGCCAGGAACCCATTCTTTGCCAGAGACCGGACCGGATGGGATGCACTGATACTGGATTGGCACACCCGCCGCGACCGCTTCCGTGCCGGCCGAGCAGCAGGGCGTAGCCAAACCGTTTTGCGTGAAAGAACATGTGCGTAGCGACATATGACATTTATTGCTGGTAAATATGAAGAAAGGCAGCACTTCATGCAAACAGGTCGTATGCGGCGCTGCATCTGGCTTGTGCCGGCCGCTATCTCGGGGTCCTTGACATTCAAGTCTTTCTTGAGTCTAGTAGAGGCAGGCCACATCAGGCCGGACCGTCGTGCTGCAGGCTGCAAGCCATGAAGCCGCGAACCTGATTTTGACCCTAGAATTGATAAAAGTTGCGAATTACTTGCATTTGCGTGAGACATTGATCAGTCCATCCTTCAAAATTTCGGGCCTGACATCAGAAAGCACTCGCATGGTGTATGTAGGAGACGACAAGGACGAGGCAGCATGTGGATGGACATATTAGGTGTGGTGTGCGAGAGCATGTAGATGCTTTATGTCTGACTGTCGTGATCTCGATTGAACACGAGCCGAAGAAGAAGAGACGAAGACTAGCCGCATCAGGACGGGAGGACGTCGTGCCTGTTTCCTAGAGAAGATGGGTATCCGTAATCGCATGCTCTTTGGGATGGTATGGCGTGGGCCCGGAGTTGCCTCGCAGACATTGAGGGCAGACGGGTGACGGGGGCTGGAGGTGGCAGCCGGATCGGCCGTTCGGCAACGGCTTCCACATTCGGGTGCCCTGTTTGGTGAAGCCGTTGAGGATTGTGCGGGTGCAGTGCAGCTCGTCAATGAGCCATGATCAGATCCCGAGTCTGTCAATCTGTTCAATCGACCTGGGGGGGGGGGATGCTAGACAAGCAAGTAAGGTATTGCAGGTACCTTGAGAGCGACGCATTAGTGAAGAAAAGGAAACTGATGGACGATGAGGGGGGGAAAGTAAAGGAGGGGAAAAGAAGATGGATTGCATATTGGCAGAGTCGATCCTCCGTTGTGGTTGGGGGAGGCGGCGGAGCGGCGGAGAGACATTCCATCAAGGCGGGCGGGAAGATGGAGATAGTGTGATAGACGCAACTGCAGGCCGGACCTTAGTATCAGGATTAGCATCTTTAGTTTGTGACAAAAGACCGGGAAAAGTCTGAAGAGTACCTCAGCATACCAAGTGTTGTATAGTATATACACTCTACGGATACAGATGTGAGATTTGAGATGGCAAGATTGCCTGCCGTGTGTAGGCGTGACTGTGAGTGGCTCCGGCTGGGCATGGAGTGCTTGAGTGGCTCTTTGGAGCGACTTGCCGGGACATGTCTCAGTCTATTTTGGCACCTCATGATTGAATGTCTTGGATGGAGACGGTTGAGAGAAGGCCGGGCCTTAGCGGCTCCAGTGACGACTAGGTAGAGATGCCAATGATAAACGAGTGTGAGGGCGGGACGGAACAAGGTGGAATGTGACGTGAGGCAAGTGAACAGTTGACTCGGCGTGAGGGGTGGCCTGGACCACAGCCGGTGGTGTCCATATCTGAGGATGGGACTGAGGATGGTCATCCATTGTCCATCCCATGGATGGGCAAACAAACTGGGTGTGTTCGTATGTAAGGTATGTGATGTGAGATGAGGAAGTGTGTGTGCAAGAGCGGGTGCGTGTGGTGAGGTGGCTCAGGTCCCAACCACGATTGCGTGGTTATCTTCCATTTTCTTTTCCATCGTGAGGAAAGAGGTGAGGCAGGCAAGGCAGGTAGGTACGGAAGGCAGGCAAGGTACCTTGGGGGAGGTTCCCATGGAAGTCGAGGCAAGGTAGGTGAGGTACCTTTGGGAGGCACGCACGTAGGGAAGGAAGCTTCATCGACAAGCTCACCTCAGAGTGGCTACCTTCCTTACCTTGCCTCGACAATCGGATCCCAAGGCGGGCAAGTGTCTGTCCGTCTTCCCCGGTCTTGCCTTGCTCCTCCTGCCTTGCACGGTGCACCTCCCTTCCATAAGGTAAGGTAGTACGTTCCTACCCCGGATTCCGAGCCTGCCCTTGCCTCAATCTTTCCCTCATGTGTCCATGAATCCGAGTAGGTACCTGCCTGCCTTAGGTAAGCTACATGAGGCTCTCGCCATTCTATACCATCTTAGAGTACCTAGGTAGGAAGATGAGGTGTCAACAAGAATGGCTCAGGTACGGATATTGAAGAAATATAGCCACAAGAACGAATGTCTGTCGACCCAAAGGGACCTTTGACGTACTCTCAAAATACTAGCCTCTTGGCCACGCAATGTATCAATCGTTTGCTTCTGTGCCGCGGATGCCAATTTCTTTCGGCTGCTGCGAGGGACATTGCGCCTGCCGCTAAATGAGTGATGCATGGGCTTCCTCCCGCCCCCCAAGCCCAAGTTGATTTGATGCATACATCATTCGCCCGTCGACTATCTTCAGAGCGATCTGTCACTTCCCTTCTCTCAGGAGATGCGCCTTGGCTGCTCATTTGTACAGAGGTGGTAGATTGTTCCTTTACACTGCTGCTCTCTAGCTAAGGTAACTCAACACAGGTTGCTCAGCTACCTTGCTTACCTAGAATCCTCTCTGGTCTGTCTCACAGTTTACAAGCCATCTCCCACCAGGCATGATTTTTGCCGCTTACCTATCTGTCAGACAACACCATTCGCTATGGTACTTCGTCCATCAGCCAGCCCTTGCTAGCCTTCGACCTGACAAAATGAGCATCGGACGACAGCGAGCGAGGTGACGCCTGGTGCCCCTCCACGCTCGGCTGAGATACGGATGCAAGAGGCATGGATGTCTTCAACCTCGCAGGCGGCAGCATACTCTATTTCTCCCACGGTCGGTCACTGCTGCAATTTCCAGATCTTGCCTCGCCTCGCCTCGGCCTCCTGTCCCGTACGCAATGGAACCGGCGGCCGCATGCGCCGTTCGGCAACAAGCCCCTCGAAATGAACCACCCCCGGAACGTCCCATCTTCCTTGCCTCTGGCGAGCCCGGCCGTGGACGGATGCCAGTCAGTCAATGTCCGCTCCTGGCTAACCCATTATCCGTATACGAGTACTACTACTACCGTACCACGATACTCCTCCGGTCCTCGACCATCGTGCAACAAGCTACGGATACAATCAAGCGTATCCATCTTCTGTCCGCTTACGGATTAATCATGCCATCTTCACCACGACCAGCCGCCGCCGCCGCCTTCGTTCAAGCCGCAGCTTCCGTCAGAGAGAATACCTTGCTCTTTCCATTGCTCGACAATCTACAAAGTATCCCGTCTTTGCCTCGTCGCAACGGGGCCGTTGAGCGCCAGCTTGAAAACAGCACGGGCGTGTGTCAACAAAGTACCTTGCTGTGCCTCTTGGGAGCTACTGTGCCTACTTTGGATGATTACGCCCTCCGACGATCACCATCAACCAGCATCGAGTAGAGGAGGGACATGGTGCGCTGCATCTGGCCCCATCGGGAACTTGCTAAGAGCCCACCACAGATCACCGTCGCAGGGAAGCTCGCCGTTAGCTCGACATTACGACGTCCTTGGGCGTTGGTTCAATGGCTCGCCGCACCCTCCGGTACGATGCTGGTCGGCTACGACGCCTTGGCTGGCATCTGATTCCACCACTTTGTCAACCACATGCCGTCACCCAATGCCTCTGCTTCCAATTCCATGCACTACCGAGCCAATGGATGCCATCCCGGCTTCTGTGCAGTCATACCAAACGCCACTACGCCAGTCGCAACACTGTCGCTGTTCGTCGTCCGCGTTGGATTCCAGAAGCATGAATGGGCCCGAATCTGGGTCCGAGCCTTTGGTCTTCCATCACATTCCGCCATCAGCATCCTTAGAAATTAGGGCAATTGGAGTGATTGAATCTCGCATGGCAGAGCTGCCGTCGATGCTTCACAATCGCCACTGTTACTGTACTGCCGAGACTTGTCTGCAGGACCACCGTCAATGGAGACCCGCACCTGTTGATGTACGTCGAACTGCATTGGCCCTTTGGACGGCAATTAAAACGACCCATCGTACGGATACAAATAATCCACTAGCCAACTTGTCGGCCACAGCATGACTTGACACAGAAAAGTCGTCAAGTAAACAGGTTGGGGCTCAGTGGCCACTGCGAGTCATGGCTTCTCGTGCGATTCTGGGCAGCCTGCGACTCCGGCTGATTGCGGGATAAGCCCCTCGTCAACCTTTCCGCAGTCCGCACGCCTCCAGGCCGAGCCGACATGAGCGGGACCTCCGTCCTCGAGACATGCGACCCAGGATCAAGTTTGTGGACGAGGGGTACCTACATCGGTGCATGCATTCAGCCCCCCTCTCTAATCGCCAGCCTGCCCAGCCTCGCTATCTTTTCCCGCACCGCAGCCAGGTTCTTTCTGCAAGAGGGCGAACGCTCCGGCGCAGAGAGGTACGAAAGATTGATTGCTTGTTCTCTGTCTTCGTGCTACGGATACGTATGAGCCATAGCAAGTTTGATCGAGTCCTTTGCCTCTAGGCCACAAGCATGTTGGAGCGGTCTTAGCTATATCACCAATACTGTGTTCGAGGGATGCATCGGAGCCATGGATAAACGGATCATGGTCGACCACAAAAAGAGGCCTTACGTGCCCTATTATACGCATCGTCGCCCGCCCTTAGTCAACCTCAAAGGGTCGAGGCTCACGGAGACGTTATGCCCGGGGCAGCAGATCGTCGCTTTCCCTTGTTAATTTAGAGCGCAAATCGCGACTGATACTCTGGGGCAGAGACCAGGGATCTCCCCAGAATATTTTAGCTCCTTCGGACAACAATCCATGTACTTCTCCTGGCGTGCTTGAAGAATACCACGGCCACCCGGTTCGGATGACACACGGACCTTAGCACGGTGCAGGCGTCAACTGAGAAACGTCTGAAAATCAAGACCCCGGAAACTGTCCGCACAACTAGCAGCCGCAAATTCGCAACAGCTTGTACGAATAAACAAGGCAGCTGTTCGAAACAGAGCTCCGTACCAAGAGGATCCTGTTCCTGGACAGAGCATGCTCTTGCTGGGTTCTACGCGCTACTATGGTCTGGAGAAGAACTTGAAACCCCAGAAAGACCTCTGCAAAATCGAGCCGGCAAACGGACGGATCTCCCCCTCTGGATTTGAGGCAGAGGAAGGATGTGACACAACCTCACTCATCGCTCTACTCCGTCGGACGGTTTCTTCAGGGTCCACTGTCTTGCCTATGCTCACACACTCCCTCGACGGGGACTGGAACGAAGCTTGAACCCACTCGGAAAACTCTGCATAGAGTCGCGGCATGAATATGCACACTGTCATATCGTCTGGCGACTTCATTCCTGCCTCTGAGAGGGTGGCTTTCTGTCACTTTGTGAGCTGTCATGTATTTACAGAACAGTCGCAGGTGCCGTCCGTATTGCAAATACACATCTATTTTGAACGTGCTTACAAGCTCCTCGTACAGAATCCTATCAATGACGCACCCTAGAACCGCGACATGCTCAGCGCGAGACGAAGATGAAGTCAAGTCAACCTTCGAAACTCAGTATCCTGATTTCATAGGGCGCAATGCTATCTTGTGGCCTGATTAGATCGCGATCTGATGCGACCAAAACCAAGGGAAGATCAGAGCTGGCATGAACACCTCACATCTCAGCGGTTCGCCGACTCCACAGTGTCAAGGTCCCTGCACTATGCAGTGTAATATACACAACTGTCGGGCTTGCCATCATTGATACCGGCTCTGCAGTCAACCCTCATGGTGGCCAACATCGGAACTGCGGGCAAGTTGCGCCGGCAGACCGGATGCGCTACAAGCCGGCATTCGTCAATATCTGGGCCAAGAAGCGAGATAGAACACCGTTTCCTTCTGAAAGAGGCGCCCCAACCGCTCCCAAGCCACCGGATCCCCATGACCTGATGCCAGTAGAAGAGTTGCATTACAAGAATTTCAGCTTGATGAATTTCTCGTAACTTGCGGGCACCCTTCACCCCTCGGAGTAAACGTTCTATCTGGATGTAGCCAAGAACCCGTATGTTCTAATCGTTTCTGGGTGTTGTGGTGGTCACAGACTTCTTGTCGACCATGAGATGCCGTATTTTGGTCCACTTCTCGTTCACCCTCACGTCTCATAGCATCATCTTAGCGACTACCGTCTCTCCCCGACATTTCTGCGCAGCCCTCTTGGGCCTCTGCGGCTTATGTGATTCTCTTTAACCGTTTCTCCGTCATCGTACATCAGGCCCCAGTCGTTTGGGTGCCGCAAAGGACGCTCGAGGTATGACCCTCATGGAAGGCTACCTAGACAGGCTTCAATTCCATATCCGGATGATCCATACACCCACGCGGCCTGCGATGGATCCAGGCCCTGATGACAGCGCATGGTGGTATGGGTGGAATCGTGCGGGAAGCGTGTCCCGGGGAAGCAGGCAAGCACGTTCCGGAGGAGTCGATCTTGGATGATGCGCATCCAACCTCCCAGTTTCATGCAATCCCGTTGCTGTTTTGTCTGGATAAAATCCTATTGCAGCTCCAACCGTGCCTGGTGAGCCACACAGACGCCGCCGTATGGGCATGCAGCCGCCAAGGAAGACTACTCTTGTGAGCAACTTCCCCCATTCTATCTCCGCTCTGTCATAATGAACTCAACCATTTGCTACGCCAGACGCACAAGGTGCATGTATGGCAGCGTAATGAGTTGTCCAATTTCTGACGCATGTCTCACAGGTTGCAAGGACCCGGGGTCGATGCGACATCGTCAATTTGGCAGTATCAGTACTGAAGATGAGCTGTCGTCTTTTCTATCCTGGACAGTTTCCAACGGCTTCTAGACACTATGGAATTGTTCAAAACAACTTCAAGGGGAACGCAAACTTCACTCTTATACGGTAAGTCAGCAGTGTAACACACGACGCCTCCGATGGTGTCGTACACGCAGCGGCACGGCAACCAGGGCCAAACCCTCGCACAATTCTACGAGATTCTGCTAGCTGTGCAAATGGGCGGCACACCAGGAGGAGCAGGAGAGCCTTTTGAAAGCTGGGTTCTGGAACCCTTAGATTTCGAGTCACACACGGGAGTATGCATGGTGACCTACGTGCCATCATGCGACATGACTGTTGAGGGCGATCGGACAACCGTCCGTAGGGCTGCGATTTCCTTCAACCTCTTGTTATTCTGAATATTTCGATATATCGTGGACTCATCAAGGCGTCATTCTCATCACACAATATCCATGATGATGTGCCATTGAGTCTGGTTGCTACGCCAAGGATAGAATTCTTTTCCAGGATAGTAACGATAGGAGCTGCATGGAAGGACTCAGCCATCGACCTGGACATGCCTAGGGCTCGCCCCTTTTGCCCCAGGTCAGTCAAACCTCCACATTGAGGCTCTCTTTCGTCAGGAACGAGTAGCTCGACACGCCTCGGGGACTTTCTTCCAGGCTGTCTCAGCCTATCTTCTGCGGCCCTAGAGTTCGACAGCCATGGGATCTAAGCGATTCGTGTCCTGGAGGCACGGCAGGGCGATCCAGCCGCTGGTAGGCTCGTTCAAGAACATGGGATACTTGTCAAGTGACTCTGGCGTCCTGCTCTTTCCTAAATCGACCCTTCACGCTATCTCGAGCCCTGTCCACCTCGTGAGGTGTACTCGAGATCACCGCCAACCTTTTCCACTCTCGCCACCCCTTCCCCGCAGCCCAGAGTCGTTCTCACGATGATTACTGGCGAGGTCCTCGGACCATCGACCCCGATTCCTCGAAGTGCTTACCGGATTCGTCTCGGGTACACTGGCGGGCATGCCGTGGATTCTGGGATGAAGGATCCGGATCTGCAAGAGCCAGCTTCGAAGACGACTTCGAGGGGCTACAGGAGACTACCTCGGGGGTACATCTTTCACCCTGGAGCCCTATTCAAACCCCAACTCTCACGCGAATAGCCCGTGTACTAAGACAAGGTTATATGCTCCGTCTACACGGGGTGTCTCTGCAAGTGCGTCCCGTCCTGGTGCCAGACTGGGACCGCCAGGAGACCACCTGCACCCATGGTAGTTTATCGGTTTCTGGGGGCCGAGAAAGCCCCCTCGTACGATGATTCTGGACTTGGTGAAAACGTCGTTTGTTTTGAGCGGCAGATAACGACGCCCCGAGTTTACACGTGGGTCCAGTGAGCGTCGTTGTAAGTCTGTCTTTTCAAGTGAAGGTGGGCCTTGCGTGAAACGGGCTTTGGCACCCTCGCCGAAGGGGGGGGGGTTCTTTGAAAGGCGAGCCATGAAGGGAAAACAATGGCCGGCTTCAGCTATGGCAAAGATGACGCGCCGTCCTTTGTCAAAGAGGAGTCAGTCCACTGTGAGCACGACGTACGAGGGTGGTTGCTGGTGCTCGCCGAGGGTACATATGTGCCCGAGATATGACAAGTGTCGAACGAATTGCTATTCTTATTCGTAGTTGACAGGCTCACTTTCGAAGCAAGGCAGGAGTTATGCGTGGGACCTGTCATATCGTTGGCCATATGGCGAGATCAACGTTCGAAGAGTCGTCGTGCGCCTTTCAGATAGGAGGTGGCGAAGACAAGACAAGGCGGGCCCCGCGGATGGACGGCGCTCGATGCTGAGAGTCGGACGGACGGACGGACGGTCAGCTTCTTGCTTGCTTGCCCCCTGGGAGGAGTTGCTGCTCTGCGGCTGATGATTGTCAGGACGGATGCCGGCGAGGCATCGGGCGGGAGGAGGAGCGGCTCGGAGTCGGTTGGCTACACGGCTTGCGGCTCGTCGTATGCGTGGCTCGGGGATGGGATAGGCGACGTCGTCGAGGATTCGGTGTGGCCATTAGTTCCAGCTGTGCCGAGGTTCCCACGGCGTCTTAACAGACGTCAGGTCGAAAGATGCTCCCCCGTACATGGCTCTCTAGACTTCATATATGGTCGGCTTGGTGGTTCGAGTACTCTGTTTCGAGGCGAGGTGCTTCGAGACTAGGACCTGTCTGATATACCGCCCTAGGGCTGTTCCCTGTGCTATCCATGAAAGCTAGTCAAGCTATATCGAGAAGGCAGGCGGTAGTCGGGCGAGTTCGATGGTGAGTTAAGAACCGGTGGAAACTGCCCGTGAGGGACATAGCTCGAGGTCAGCATTCCGGTATTTCGGCACGAAGAAGATTGAAGAGAAAACACAAAGTCGGATACTTGAACTTGAAGTTGGGCGCACCATAGTATTTAGAGAGAGAAACTCTGTCATCATTCATATATAACAATACATATCCCACTCGGTCAGACGACCGCATTCCCTTATCAAAAGTCAGCTCACCGGGAGGGGGGAGGGGGAGGGGGGGCAAAAGTTGGCTCACTCCATCCCCCCAGCGGGTACACTTTTTTGGGCTTGACCGGTATGCTGGAATAGGCAACATCGGTGAAGGCTGTATGCCATCGAAAAGCGAATGGTGCCATGTATCCGTACGGGACGACAGTCAGAGGGGAGGGGATGGGGTGGGAAGGGGGGAAGCGAAGCGAGCAGCAAGCCGCAAGCCGTAAAAGCGTGGGGTTGTTTCTCCGGGCTGTTTTTGCTGGTTTCTCACTGCGGTTCGGCTTAGCCGAGCGAAAAGCCAACAGCCCACCACCACCACCACCACCCCCGCGTTTCGACCCCTACTCACCGATGTAAGCCCCTTCCCACCCATCCGTCGGCTGTGGTGAGGAAAACACATGACGGCCTTTTTTCTTGTGGCATGTCGAGTTCGTCATTTATCAGTGATGTGCTCCTCACCGGTGTGGATATCGCTTGGGGTTGAGGGGGATGGAGAAGGGTGCTTGTCGAGGATGGAGATGGACTTGTATCATTTACGTAGGGGCGGGCGGCTGGGCATTGTTGTGTTGACTGATATATCGAATATAGACGGAGGCTTACGTGTGTAGTAACTGATATCCAGGAGCTGCATCTCTGCGCATTCTCTTTTCCCTTCTTGTGGACCAAATACTCTGTGTTGCATAGCAATATGTAATACACTTACAGCATCTACTAGTTGCTGCCACCCACTTTTATGATAGACGTATATACTTTCTCTGGCTTCAACTCTCTTGGGTATATGGATGACACCTCTGATCGCAGCTCCTTGCTTTCTCCACGTGACGTGAACCAAGCGAAGGCGAATAGTGGCAGTTCGCCCTCTCACTTGCAATGGCACAGACATAGGGGCCGAGAGGGCAGTCCAACTCAGGCCGTTCACACCAGAAGCCTTGAGCTTCATGTTTACGCCGCATACGACAGATACGCAAATCTAGTGACTGACAGCATACAACATGATCCCGGGGTGTGTGTTGGAGCTATGATCATGCTTTCGTACCTAGTCAACGTGGGTGATCTGATGTCTAAGGCCAGCTCCATTAGTAAGGCCGACGGAAACCTGAAGCTTCATTCGGGATATAGCCCCTTCGAAAGAGAGCAGAAGAACGATAGATTACGATCAACCGGAGTACTTTAGGCTTACTAGACCATACTGCCGGCAGGTCACGGGCTGAAGAGAGACCTCCCCTGTGGAAAGAGGTACTTCAGGAGTATAGAGTCCAGAGATGAATAGAAGCCCAGATTTACCCTCCGGCATTTCGTATTCCAAGAAGGTAACACGAGCGGTCAGAGGCTGGTCAAGCTTGGCAGGCAAATTCCCGCGTCATGCGAAAGACACAGGCAGGCTTTCGTCTTTTGAGGAAGTCGGAAGAGATTCAGTAGAGGCACAAATTTTTGACTTACACGAGTATCTAGGTGACCTTTATCTTGAGGATTCAGCCCGGGCTGGTGAATCATTCATCTTGCCACTACCACTATGGTGGAAGGAGCGAGGTGCATAGGTCGACCACCTCACCTACCCGGTGAATCATCACGTGTACCGTATATTCACCACAATACACCACAACCACAAGCCCATATAGACCCCCTCAACTCCATTCCCGTCACCAGCCAGGAGGCGCCCCTCTAGGTCGGGGGGTCAGGACAAACTAGCTAGGTGGTGGAGTGGTTCATGGTCAACAATCGATTATACGCCCACGAGCCTACTCGACGACAGGCTCCCGAGTTCGAGTCCCAGCATGTGCACCAAGAGAAGTAGCCACACCGGTGGTGAACTCTTTTTTTATGCGCATTTCTATTAGATAGTACGATAATGATTTAGCTCACCTGTGCCCGGGTAGGGTAACATCTTCTTCTGCCTCGCCAAGTCAGTATATAAACAGTTTCCCAACGCCCATCACTTTAGCTGTGAGGTGTCATCGAATACCGCCGTCCCAGCCTTTTTTGAACGGGTTTCCTCCCCTATTCGATCACAGACTACCACTCATGCTGCATCGTGGCAAGGTTTAATGTTAGCAGTGGCATCTGTGTGAACACCAGCAGCCCGACGATACTCGTCAGAGTGAAGCATAGACGTCTCGAGACCGCCGATCCTAGAGAAAAGGCGCAAGACATTGACATCACGAACCGCACGACGCTGCCTTAATCCAGTATTACAATCGAATAATTCGCAAGTCTAAGGAAGGAAACTCGAATGGCACAGGCTCAATCCTCTGTAGAGAAGCCCCGTGTCATCAATTCGTCGTGGAAAACAAGATGCCGACTTGTCACCGTCGCATGTCAGACACGACGACTTCACGCAAGACAGACGTAATAAGAATACCATGCCATCAAAATAACCAGAGACACTCGCGAGAAAACCACCGAATGCCAGGATCACTAAGCTCGCGCAGGTCCATCATGGCATACGAAATTCAAGCAAACCAATGTTTTGGAACGTCGTTCTAACGATCTGCATAACCAAACCCATCACTGTACTATCTTTGGTTCGCCCTAAATTATCAACGCATAAACAGTCTCTCCCTGAGCTAGCATCATATCATGCCTAAATATGTAAGGTTATAAAGGCATATGAACGAAACAGGAATGCCTAGCGGTGTTTCGAAAAGGAAAAAGGGTCAGAGAGCCATTGGGTTGATCTCTATGGGGACTGTGTGATGTTGACACAAAAGGCCTAGGATCCAGTATACATCCCCCTCGTTTCCCCGCAATACACTTTCGTTCTAAGCTACTATATTCACGCATAACGGTGATGATAAAACTTCTTCCAGCCGTCGGGATCAACAGCTGAGCTCTGTCGTCCTGAAGTCTACAGCAATTTGGACAAACGATGGTACTCATTATTCCCTAACGAACCTAACTAAAAAAAAAAAGGGGCAACATATGTGAGGCAAAAATATGAGCTTTTCTTAGGATGTTTTTAATGCCAAGACATCCTAGCCTTTGTAGTAGGTACTCGTTCCGGTCCGGGGAAACTGATCATCAGGGACCAACCAGCTAGCGACAGTAACAGCAATACTTAGGTAGCAGCAGTACGGACACTTAGGAAGCGATGTCGATCGTTACACCAAAAGAAACAAGAGCAAGGAACATCCCGTGGACCGAGGGCCGAACTAGCTGAGACCAAGATCTTCTCAAGATAGCACATTAGTGGGTGAAGAAAAGAAAAAAAATCTTCATCTCTGCTATGCCAAGTTTGTCATCCAGGTGCAGTCGACGGATTCAGCTGGATCTGGGCAACTAAGCATATGGATGTTGGTACAAGTGCCACTTCTTCATGCCCAGATAACCCATTCCGATGAACCGCTTTACGACCTAAAAGCGATGAAGACTGGAATAACCGAAACAATCCGTTTGGTCCGATACCTTGATATACTCGGCTAAAAAAAAAGAAAAGCTCAACTATGCCGGAGCTGGGACCAACGCCGCCGCCGGACGTACCCGTACCCCGTCGGGGCAGGGGACTTTGGGGGAAGAGCAATGTAGCGGCGGCTGGGGCTATTTTCAGATATTCTCACACTGCGGGCTGGCAGATAGTCCCCGTACGTACATACGCCGACATGCACGTATGTTCATCGAGAAGAGGGGGGATAGGCCCCTGTAAGCAAGCCAAGGACTGCAATAGACGAAGGGGTCGCAGAACCAACATTTGTCTCCTGCCTTGTCGGTGGGTTTCAGCATCCAGTCATTGGATCAGAAGCCTTGCGGTGACTGCTGTCTTCAGACTGTCACCCTGCATTATCATATTCACTCTCGGTGCTAGGCATGGAATTCCGATGAGAAGGAGGCTGGTCGAGACCGGTCGAAGGCCCATAATGTCACGGTTCGGAAATCTTTGACCACTCAGGATCCGGGGTTTCCCTCGAGTCCGAGCGAGGTTGGTCGCAACATCTGTGCAGTTGGTCGAAACATGGTTCGAAGATGCAACTCAAGATTGAGTTCAGATGGGCATTGTCGGGGAGAGGGACCGGGTCGGAGGAGAGTGGGGCAAAGACCAGCGCCGTAAAGCCATCAAAATGGTGAGAGTTTTACGGATGTGTGGCCGCGGGTATCGCCCGCCTTGCTATTCGATTGGTCTTTTTCTTCTTCACTGGATTTGACGCTGTTAAATGCCTCTGGGCTTCATGTTTGCGACTGCGGCGCATCTGTGGCTACCTGTGCCAGCGGAGGACTACTGCCAATACGCAGTGATGACGTTGGATGGGAGTACCGGAAGAATCCCAGTTTCCAAACTTATTCTGGCGATGGTTAAGCGAGTATGCACAAAGACCGGGCGGGTTCTGTTTTTGGAATTCCAGGAGGATTCGACATTTATCTGCAAGGCGTCTCGGTGGCGGGGTAAACATGCCACAGAGTCCGAGCAGGAAGGGTTGTGGTTGGTGGTGGCCCTACAGTCGCTTCACCTTGCTGAGCTGGCCGAGCGACTTGATTCGTGCAACTGCAGGTTGGTATTGTGCGGGGAGCAGCCTGTCAGAGAACAGAGCTGGAATGCCAGCAAAACAGGAATTTCGTTGACGCTGGCGTTGGCGTTGGCGTTGGAGTTGCTAGAGGTAGGTAGGTAGTGGTGGTGGTGGTGGTGGTGGTGGCAGCATCAATGATCCAGCCCACATATCGAGAAAACAATACGTACGAAGGCTGCTGAATCGTCGATGTTGCTGACCGATACTGGGCGTATCATGTCCTAATGCTAGTCCTGGGCGAGATTGTATGCTGCTGCTGCCACCAAGCGGCCCGAGGCTCGTCATCGTCATCGGATGTCTCTTGAAGTTTTGCCATGTCAAGGAAGTGCCTTTGGCAACGAACAAGGCATGGGGTGCTAGATTGAATCCAGACTCAAGAGGGAAATAATTCTGAACTTTTGACTTTGGTCTGGGCGACCATTGACGTTGACAGCAGATATAATAAGCATACGAGAGGCAAGCTTTGTCCTGCAACACTGGGACACAATATTGGACCATTGGTGGTGAGGCACTTGGCGATGGTGATTGGGGGAAAGCAAGCGTCATCTCTAAAGGATGCAGGATTGTGGGGGTGTGGGTGAGCCTGGCATTCGGGCCGGAGATTCATGTTGATTCATGAGAGTCTGGCGTTTGCAAGTGGTGGGTGATGGACAGTGACGGTGAAGATGATTTGCCGGAGAGAGCACTTTGCCCCGTTTCCTTCTCGTCGCCCTCGTTCGCATGTGGAGGACATCCCGTGAACCACGAACCCGACTAGGAATGGGCTGCAGACGGTGAGTGGACAAGCGCATGAGGAATTGAGGATTATTGAAGGAGGGGGGGGGGGGGGGGGGGGGCTGGGGATGGGTGCCGGGACGTGGGATTTGGAGCGTTTTCATTCGCAGAGTGTAGCCTTTTACCTTGATGCAGCTCTGTTTCAATTCGAGAACGATGGGGTCGACTTTGTGTCCCAGACGGCCTGTGTCTCGCGGCATTCTTCTTTGAAGCATGTCGTTTTCTGCTTCGTCTTGTTCTCTCTGTGGCCGGGGCCGCTGTGCCTTGCATCCGCAAACAGATGTTCCTGAAAGCTTTCTTGTTGTTCGAGGTTCTGGTTTCGCCACGCGCGAAATACCGGTAGGTAGGTATTCTATTGGGAAATTGCAATCGGCGAGTTGGGTGTTTAGATGAGACCGACCCGAAGCAGGACAAGGTGAGGGTGACCTGCCAACCGCCGTGTGTCTCTCACACAGTTGGGGTTGGTGGTGTAAGGTTGTGCTAGTCAGTGTGTGCGCGAGAAGCCGTTTGTTGGTGCCGTTACTGCAGAGCAAGGCCGTCGACGGGGAGACTGGGTTTCTCGTCCTTCACAGTCTTAACCCACGACGTCCATCCCATCTCATCCCATCTCATCCCATCAATCTCTGACCGTTATTTGGTCCGCTGTTCCATTCCTGCTTCGGCCTTGGCTGGGCGTAAGGTAACGTGGGATTGCTAGACGCAGTACTTGCGTTTGCGCGCGTGCTTGTGTGCGGCGGTGCGCCCGGAGACTGAGGGGATAGTCTTGTTCGTGTATGTAGGTCACGTTCTCCTTTGGACTGCGCTCGGCGTTGAACAGAAAGCTCAGCAGAGGCAACCAATGCCAATGCCAATGCCACCACTGCCACTGCCTCTGCCTCTCTGCCAACGCGAGAACACCACCAGTGCCAATGCCGTGCTCTCCACCATACACAGTAGTAGTCCTCGGCGCGGTGGCCGTAGATTCGCAGGCCCCCTTCACACCATCGCTTGCACGGCTTCGCTTTGCCCTGCTTCTTTGCCATCGCCGACGTCAAATCCCCGTCTGTTCCACCCGGTCGACACCGGAACCGGACCCAGATAATATTCACTAGTTCTGATTCTCCAGTCTCCATCCTCACCTCTCCAGGCCCTCTCATTCGGTCACCTGAGGCCCACGAGCCCGCCTTTTCTCTCACCTCACCGGTAACGCCTTGTTCGGGGACAGACCCTGGGAAAAAGCCGCAACATCAACAAAACATATCCGCTTCGTTGTAAACAAACCCAACCCAGTCAGCCAGCCAGAGATATAGCGAGAAGAAACTTATCTCGACCGCGCTCCCTGAGGCAAGACACTCCGGAAGCAACCTTTGGAACGCTGAGCCGTCTGGGCCTGTCCTGAGAGCCCGTAACCTTAAAAACCCGGCGGGCTAAAAGTTCCAAACGACGCCACACCACTGCTTCCGCTTTAGAAGGGTAACCCCTCCTTCTTCCATGTCAAAGTCTCGCGCTCCAGCTCGGTGCCCTCAATCCTTCTCCGGGCGCATTTCTTGGTCTCCCCCACGTGCTCCATGCCAGTTGGGAAAGGAATGAGGCTGATTCAGGCGTAGCCAAGCGGGTTGCGGATGCTCGGCGCACTTTTTGGCGGTGGCCTGGGCTCGCTGTTCCCTGGTGCCGATGCGGACGGTCGGTGTTGGCCCTTGTACAACTTGACTTGCTTGGGAGGTGTCTTGTCACTCTTGTGTCTCGTTTCCCCATTTGCGTTTTCCCTCCCCTCATCTTGTTTCTCCGCTGGAGCAGGTAGACCGTAGCTGTCGTCCACTGCCCAAGGAACACTGCCATTTGCAGCACTACGAAGACGACGTAGCAACAGCGTTAGTAGGTGAAGAAGAGTGACGACAACGACGACAACGGCGAAGTCGACGGCAACGACAGTCGCTCTTGGCCTACCCTCACTCGGGTTGAGCCGACGACCTCTTGGCCTTGCCGTCGCTGAATCAGTTCTGCGTGGGCAGTGTCTGCTGAAAACGACAAGGTGAGGCAGGCCGAGACGACCGCCACACACTCTTCTCCATCGCTCATCCTATCCCGTCCCATCCCATCCCATCCGCCTGGGGACTCCGCCCATTCCGCTGCGTCAGCCTGTCGCTCCCACCTTTCATCTCGCCCAGATAACCCCCCCCCGGCGCCGCTCATCTCGCTCCCCCTCCCATCTGGGTCCAAGTCTCACCGTATGTTGGATGACATGACTGCCGCTTCTTCGCCTCGGTGGATTTAAATTTGCTTACAGTCCTTACCAGACACATCGCGTCGTCTTTGGCATCGAACCATAGCAGCCGTTGTCGCCGCTGCCGTCGCCTTTGTCGCCATTGCGTATCTCCATTGCCCGATCCATGCATCGCGTCCGGTGATCATCGTCGCTGTAAAGAGAGTCGTCTCTGAGAGACTGGGGTGTCGGTCTGCGGCCCCGGCCTGCATGGTGAAGGACTCGTCCCGGTCTGGCAGTCTGGCAGTCTGGCCATCGCCATCACCAGTTGGTCGAGAGAAAAAGCTTGATCCGCCAAGCAAGCCGCCGCCGCGATCGACAGAGGCAGCACGCGACGTTGCCAGTAGTAGAGCGTAGGAAAGGACAAGAACCAAAGAGGAAGAACCCTGTGCATGAGGTTGCAGCCTGCCTGTAAACAACGTCAGCAACGATGACTTCGTACACAGATGTAACGGGCGCAGCGGTGCCGGGCAAATTGTCCAAGTCGCGAAGCAAACCAGTGGTGAAGCCGATACTGAAAAAGCTGTCGCACTCGGAAAAGAACTCGTTGGATTTGGATCGTGGTTGGGATGAGCAGCAGACGATGTTTGGAAACTATGGGAGCAGTTTGGGTGGTGGCAGCCTGGGACGAGAGAGGGAAGGATCTTTTGGAGGAAGGGACGTCAGCTTCAGCATCTCGGCCACCGAACTTCACCACAGCGGCAGCATCAACAACGGAAGGAGCAAATTTTCCCACGCTCGATCGACCAGCGGCACCTCCCACGTTAGTGTTGCTACAAGTGGCAGTGGCCAGCGAAACGGCAGCTTCGTTCATCCTTTCCAACAAACACCGCGTACCTCAACACCACCTCTCTCATACGCCAATTCTCTCGCCAGCATCGAACACGCCAACAGCAACAGCAATACAAACATCTCTGCCGCCATTCCTGCTCCCCGCGACTACTCCCCGACAATAACAGAAGACGACGACGATCTGCTGGAACAGCATTATTTACATCATCGCAGCAATTACCACCCGCCATTACCCACATCTTCTGCAATCCCCATCACCAGCAATCCTTCCTCTTCCTCTTACCCCAGGCGACCCTCACTGGCAAGCCGCACTTCCTCTCTATCTGATATCAACAACCATACTGGTCCTCCATCATTGCGCATCAACACCAGTCGCACAAACTCAAACACTACCTCATCACGACTAGTCCACGTATGTAGTCACTCGGATATCAACATCTCAGCAGGCAGACTATCAGAGTCAGCTGCCCCCAGTAGTACTGCACCTGTACTTTCACCTTTATCCTCAGCTTCACCCTCAACTTCAGTCACTGCCATGTCACCCCTTCGCACCTCCATTGAGGGCTTTCGCCTTCGCTCTCGTTCTGAGCTTGACTCCAACTATCACCAGGAGCGCATCCGACAGGAGCGCCGCCGCTGGGAGGAGAAGGAGCGGGCCAAGAGTGAGAAGAAAGACAAGAAGGACATGCGCGACCGAGAGCGTGCCGATGTCAAAGAGGCCATGCGCTATGAGCGTGAGCAGCACCAGATGATGAAGAGAGAGGCAAAGGAGGCCGCCCGAAAGCAGAGCTTCTCCCACAGCACCCGCAACAGCTCCAGCGACATTATCCGCCCTTCCATCAGTCGCAAGAAGACTGGTCCCGATGCCAAGAAGGCCACTACCGATGCTGAGAAGTTGGCCATGGGAGCCCAGGGCGATGTCGGATTTGCCAGCCGCAACTACGAGAGCACCGACCAGGGCCAAGCGCCTGTTGCTGATGAGCTCATGTTTGAAGGACCCCGTCGCTCCCAGACTGCCAAGCGCAAGACGCAGGGTGCCTGGACCAGCTTCGTTCTTTGGTTCCGGACTAGAATTCTGCGACTCCAAACCAACATGGTCAAGAAATAAAGGGTTCTTCGCGGAAGAAAGAAGTCAGATACTCGCTGTCTGCACCTGCCGTCTTCACCCTTTGTCCAGCGCTATCTTGGGGCTCACTGCCCAGTCTGCATTCTCCCACAACATCACACAACATGGTACACACAACACCCAGCATGAATGAGACAGATCCTTTCATCATGGCAACGGGCGGGCAGGCAGCCCTTGTCCAATTGCATTTTACCTTTCATCATATACCCCCACACCCCAAAACTACCCCATCAACAAAACCGCTCTGCCTCTTTTCACGACACCACCAGATGCCCTTGCAGAGGCCAGGGCTTCTTTGAACATTTTTACGCTCTCAACAAACACCCACGATTATGACCAGCATTCAGACGAATTTCCGGACATGGGCAGACGAGCAAGAAGAAAAAGAAAAACGGATTTCACTTCCGGTTTTTTTTACGGACTCGGACAGGCATGGCGTTTGGGATTTTTCAGTTCTTTGTATCTCTTTATTTTTCCCTCTCTCTCTGGTATGACACTCCTCAGGAAACATGGGGGAATCACTCGTTTGGCAGCCGTGGGAGACGGCATGGACATAGGGATTGGGAAGCAACCTTGGGCCTCGTAGGCTTCTTGGAGGAAACTTCTCGATCAAGGGAACGGCGTCTTGGTTCCGAGCGAGCGAGCGAGCGAGCGAAATGGGCATCTGGCCAGAAGCAGCTTGATTCCCACGGGAACAGCGCGGCCGTATGTAGAAGTACAGAGTCAAAAATGGGAATGGCTCCTTTCCTCGTCACTACCTCTCATGAACCGTGAAATTGTGTGAGAAATCTTGTGATAAATCCTGTACTAAATTGTAGTCAAGCTTCATGGACCACTGCATGAGCTCAAATTGAGCATGTGGAGAAAGACTCATGCACTGGCTTGACAGCCTAGTCCATGCCTCGCCAATTCGGGAATGCATGTGAAGTTCAATTTTCTGGAATCATTTCTTCGACGGCATCCTACTAGTGGCGGGATGGCGGGGTTAGAAATGTGCCAAAAACAACTGCTTCCCCCTAGCGCCCCCGGGGCTGTGGCGATCGTGCCATCGTGGGAATGTGCAAATCATGGGATCCTGGGGTAAAGATCATGGGACAAGATTCGATGGCGCGTTTTCAATCATTTTGCGATTCGAGGCGCTCTTGAGACAATTTATATAATATACAAATATAACTTGAACAGGACCCTGCATGCAGATTAAAAAAGTAACTATTTTACCTTACCTTAAGGTAAGGTAGCTTTTCTTTTTTCTTTTCCCCAAACCAGAGAAAAATCCCCGCGGATGTATCCGTAGTCGGGACTCGGAAGGCGCCAACGATTTTTTTTTAATTTTTTTTTTCGTTCTTTAGGTCGGTCGCGTGCGCCTCGAGTGTGTCTTGACCGACGGACGGGAGATCGGCTTGCGTGTGGGGTATGGGAAAGGTGGGACCCAACGCGACTGCGACGCTGCACGCACCGAGGTTTGTCTTATCTCTCTGTATCTCTCTGTCTTATCGATACGGGTTCTCCGGTGCTGACTCCGGTAAGGAAGCGATAAGATACGGTGAGGAACCCCGTCACTACCTTGGGTAGGTAAGGGAGGCCCCCAGACCGCTTCTTTGCGTCTCTCACACTGACAGAGAAGCAACCCTGCAAACTTGGACCATTCTAGTGCTCGATTTGATCCTTCAGGGCTATTACGAGTTGAAGAAACTAGTCTGACATCTGGTATCTACCGGCAGTGCTCCAGCTGGATGGCATAAGGCACCCTACTTTTCGTCTTACGTGATGTTCTTTCGGATCCTGGCGGGGTATCTCTCTCGCTGGCCAGCGAATAAGACGAGTCAATTGGGACCTGCCCCCGAACGGCGCGGCCAATTGCAACACCGATTCTCGACGGGAATGTCACCAAAGCACGAGATAGGCAGCGCGCCGTCCATCGCCCCCCCCCCCCCTTTGGCACCAGAACCCGACGAGAGATGCCGAAGCATCAAGCTGCTCGTGACGTCTACGCCTTACCCTCAACCATCAGAGGGGCAGGGAAGGTCGCTCGACTTGCGATACCTTGGCAAGTGTAGCCCCAAGACCTCCTGGGAAAATGGGGCTTTCAGCTGCTGGGAACCCTCCATCAGAGAAGAGAGGAGAGAGAGAGAGAGAGAGAGAGAGAGAGAGAGAGCTTGCACCGCACCACGTTGATCCGAGTTCCCGCGCGGGTCCCGAAACTGAGGTGAAAGGGCTTTCTCGCTGTACTTTGCATGTTTGATGGATTCTCAGCAACACATCATCACCACAGACATCTGAGCTAAGGTAAGACGAGCTAACGCAAGGGAGTCCTCCACACCTACCCTCCTTACCTTAGTCCGACGTGATTACGGAGTAGAAGGGAAAAGAAAACACAGTAGTCCGAACAGAGTACTTCCATTTGCTCCGCTTCGCTTATCCGTTTCGTTTCAACTATTTGCTCGCTCTCAACCTCCAAAATCGTCCGAGGGTCGGCTCCTGAGAAGCTACAACCTACAGCCTACTCCATACTCCGTACTCTGAGGCCAAAGCTCCCTCTCCGTCCTTCTTCAAGTAACAACCCCCCTGAAACTCTAAATTCACTCAGCCGAGCTCGACCTTCCCCCAAAAAGGGTCCCCTCAACGTCCCTTCCCAACAGCTTCTGATCCTGCTATCCAGGTCTTGAGACTTTTTCTTGGTTCACATTTCTCTGCTTCAACTTTTTCGTATAGCTCCCATTCCTCTTCCTTCATAATACGCCGGCTGGTCCAATAGACACCCATCCTTGACCAACTGCCTCGGGGTCCTTGTCAATCGCGGTCCACGACGTTAAGACACCAAATTACCGACGGGGGGCAACTTCAGTCAGACAAAATTCGCAATGGCTCCGAACCGTAAATATGCCAATTACCCCGGTGCCCGCCAGGCGCCGGCGCAAGTGAACACAGAGACCCAGAAGGAGGACCAGAACCCGGTCCTCCGCGGCTGGCCTCTCGTGGCGGGTGCAACAGCGTACGTCTAGAGTCTCACTCACACGCTCTCACCGAACCCAAAGCTCATGAGCTGACCCACCCTACATAGACTCGCGAGCTCCGGCGTCATCCAGCGCTTCTTCTGGCGCAACGCCAAGTTCGGCTCCATCAGAGATCTGCCCGGCCTCGTTGATTACAGATACCGCTTCCAGGTCCGTCCCATTCTCAAATCTCTGCTCACTACTTGAGTTTCACTCCCACTCGCAATCTGACTCCACGCCGCTAACACTCATCGCCCAGCCCGACGTCCTCGTCCTCTCCGAGACGGGATCCCACCCGGAAACCCTCGCGCTCACCAAGGACCTGACCACCCCGGCACCGCAAGACCAGCCGGGCCGCTACCTCTCCAGCGCCGATTACCAAGCCCTCTACGCCTCAGGAGCCGTCACTCCGCTGGACGTGGTCCAGTCTCTGCTGCCCCTGATCCGCCGCGCCGAGGGCCACCCCCCGCCCGAGACGGGGCCCTACGCAAACGCCTGGGTGGCCTCCCACGGCCGCGAGGATCTTGCCATCGACGCTGCCCGTGCCTCCACTGAGCGGTGGAAGCAGGGAAAACCTCTGGGGCCGCTCGACGGAGTCCCCATCGGTGTCAAGGACGACTGCGACGTCAAGGGCTACGTCAGCCACAATGGCATGCAGTACCGCCCCGACCTGCCGTGGTTCAAGGCCGCTGACAAGACGATATGGCCCGTTCAGCAGCTTGAGGCTGCCGGTGCCATCGTCTTGGGCAAAAATGCCATGCATGAGCTAGGAGGAGGTGCGTAATGCCGTTCCCTATGACAACTTACAAGAACAAGCTGACAAGAGACTCTGCAGATACCAACGGTTGCAACGTGAGTGAAGAAAACGAAACGGAATTCACGTAATTTCTTGTGTGAATAAACTGACTTTTTTTTTTTTTTTTTTTTTACAACAGCCCCGTTGGGGAACCCCCACAAACTGGCACAACAAGTCCTACTACCCCGGCGGTTCATCCTCCGGAGCCGGCTCCGCCCTTGGCGCCGGCATCGTCCCCATCGCAATCGGCACCGACGCCGGCGGCTCCATCCGCATCCCGAGCGCTTTCAACTCCGTCTACGGCCTGAAACCCTCCCACCACCGCACAATGGCAATGAACTCGTCCGTCTGCGTCGTCGGCCCCCTCGCCGCCACCGTCGCCGACCTCACAATCGCCTACCGCCTCATGTCCCGCCCCAACCCAGACGACCCCATCCAGGGCCTCTACACGCCCTCCCCCGCGCTCTCCCCCTCCGCCCCGAAAGTCATCGGCATCGACGAGGCGTGGTGGTCCCGCGCAGACCCCTCCGTCGCCGCCGTCTGCCGCCGCGCCGTAGACCACTTCAAATCCCAGGGGTACGCAATCGTCCCCATCAAGATCCCCTACCTCCGCGAGATCCAGCTCATGCACTCGGCGACCTGCGTCACCGACATGCAGGACCTCGCCCGCCACCGCCACCCGGACCCGGAACAGTGGCAGTCCATCATCAACCACGCCAACAAAATCACAATGTCCGTCGGCACGCAGACGCCCGCGGGGGATTACATGAAGTACGCCCAGCTGCGCGACCTCCTCATGAAGCACGTCGCCTGGCTCTACGAGCAGAACCCGGGCATGCTCATCGTCACGCCGACCACCCCGCTGCCCGGTTGGCCCCGCCAGCCCGGCGACGACGCCTACGGCGTCTCGGATGCGAATACCACCATTGCCAACATGAGTTACGTCTACGTCGCCAACGTGAGCGGGTGTCCCGCCGTCACGGCGCCCGTGGGCTACGTCGATCCCGTGCAGGGCGAGGGTAAGGTCCCCATCGGGCTGATGGCCATGGCGGAGTGGGGGTGCGAGGAGCAGCTTCTCGGCTGGGCGAAGGAAGCCGAGACGTATTTGAGCGAAGAAGGGCGGCAGAGGCCCGAAGGGTGGGTGGATGTCGTCGAGGTTGCCAAGAATGGCGGCCTCGAGGCGAAGAAGAATATCTAAAGCCAAAGGCAGTGCGTACCAAAAAGAACAGAGGGCAACATGTCGTCCAGTTCAAGAGTATCAGAAAGCAATGTACTCGTATCTCAAAATGCTTCTAGCTTGAAGAATCGAATCATTATGAATCAAGAGCAGAGCAGAGCAGAGCAGAGCAAAGGCGTAGAGTCAATTCTGTCATCCAGTCATTTGCTTTCATTCATTGTCATACTCCTAGGTATCCTTGGGAACACACATGCTCATTGTGTCTCTTCCCCCTAATCGCTAACCAACACACCTCCCCTCTCTATTTCATAAACTTGGACGCCAGGCCCATGATACCGCCCTGCTGCTGCCCCTGACTCTTGAAGTACATCTTGAGCGCCATCTCGCCCGCCTGCTGGATCGCAGACTCCTTGCTCGTGCCGTCGGCGACCTTGCCCTGGGACTGGCGCTGGTCAAAGAGCTGTTTGGGGAGAGAGTAAAGCGTGTTAGTCATGTACCACCAACTATGTCTATCTCTCATCCTTTATCGGGGGAGAGGGGGAGAAGGAATCGGTGTTGATTGGGAGATAGGTGGTGAAGAGAAAAAGTGTAGATGGAGATGTAGAGAGAGAACCCACCCGACTGGCCTCCGCCATGGCGAGACCGGCAAACCCGCCCTGGGACTGCTTCTGTCCGCCCGTCTGCCCGCTCGAGAACATCTTGAGAGCCTGCATCGCGGCCGCGGCGCCGAGGCCCTTGTCGTTTGCCTTTTCGTCGTCGTCATCGTCGTCGCCAAAGTACTTCTTGTGCTTGTTGACCGCCTCTGTTTGATGGGAGTTTACGGAATTAGCACTGGGGCTGATCAAATTGTAGAGTATCCCCTCCTCTCCCCTGCTCCTTCCTCCCTCTTTCTCAGTTACCCTGGCTCTTCATGACCACACGAGCCTGGGAGCCATAAAACGTAGGAAGGAGAACCAGCATGGTAAGTAGTCTGAAGGGGAAAAAAAGACAAGAGACGAACGCACCATCCTCATCGATATCCTCATTCCTCAACTGTCCCTTCTTCTGCGTCAACGCGCCCAACACACTCGAAAACAGATCCGTGTCGCCGTGTGATCCCGCATGGCGAGAGGCCTCGTTGGCAGCGTGGCGGTAATCGTCTTCATCGTCGTCATCGGCAAAGGCTCCGGCGCCTGCGGGGTAGTTACCTCCGTGGGACTCTGTTTTTACAACGCGTGGTTAGCTACGACGTTGAACTCTTTCTCTCCAGACTTAGGTATGACGCAGGTAATCAAATCCAAATAAGTTGACCCCCCCCCCCGCCCCCCAATTTGACGGGAAATCGGTCCGATTTAAAGACATGAGATGAGGTTTTTCAAATAAACGAGAAGGAAAGAAAAAAAAACTTACTGTCGCCGCCGGGAAGGGGTTGGCCTAGATTTCCAGCAAGAGGTATCACAATCAGTCAAAAATCTTCTTCTTCTTCTTCGTCCCTCACTCTCTCTCGCACTCTTGGTTGATATTCAGGGGCGGGCGCGGGGTCAGGTAAGGATAGCGGGGTACTTTGACAGAAAGGGGGCAACCAGAAAAGCTTGTCAGAAGATATGAGAGCACACGTACCGTAGCCCTGCTGCTGCTGGTGCTGCTTGGGCTTATCGTCGTCCTTGGCGAGGTACTCCTGCGCGGCGTTCATGAGCTTATCCATTGTGAAGAAGGGCGTGTTGTTGCTCGATGATGATGATGATAATGGTAATGATGTAATAGTGGGGGAGAGATCCGTGGAATAGAGTACGCTTAGTCTTGCGAGAAGTGAAGAAAAAGAGAAGAGATGAAAAGATGAGAGGAAAGAAGACGCGAAGGAGAAACTAAAGAGTAAGGTAAGGCAAACCCCCAGGTGTTGATAGCTCTTGTAAATGGCAACAGGCGAGCCACGTCTCCGCATCACCAAGCGGGCGATCAATTGTCTCAGGAGCCCTGAGCTGGTCATGCATCCATCATTGCATGCCCCCTCCAAAAAAAAAAAAAAAAAAAAAAATTTTTTTAAAATTCGAATCAGGATCGAACGGCGTCCAATGAACTTGTGGCAGACTGTTGATTTGGTCGGATAGGCCTCCCGGTTCACAGCCACAATCATCAACCTGAGCAGCACAAGCCGTATAATGGAACCACCAAGACCACATCATGTATGGAGCGAGCTAGCTGTACATGGTGAGGGACCACAAATGCCCCCGGGCCGTCCACAAGCTATTCATGTCGGTAGTGCACTTCAAATGATGCAGCTCGATGCTTGCACACGTCGGGGGCAGCACAAAGTGCACAGCCGTGGAGAACGGGCTGGGCCAGATGTTTTCCTGAGGTGAGGTGTCTGGGCTTCATGGCATGGGCGGTGCCTTGGCATCCTCAGTTGGACCCTGAAGTAGCCCCTCACCAAGGTACCCCTCCACAGCTGATCCGCCCCGACAGCGGGGTCCTTTCTGCGAGAGCCCCTTGACGATCAACAGGACCTAGCAGCTTAGGTTCCTGTGTCGCACCCACAAAAGCAAGCTCTGCACACCCTCCCAAGCCAGCACGCCAGTAGGCATTCGGAGTGGCTGCAATCCATCTGCGCGGGGATTGCCTGAGTTGCTCTCGATGCAAGGACGAAGCCTGCCCAGCTGTCTGTGCAGAGCTCCAGGGCTAACGACATGTTTCAGGAAACCCCCGGGCTTACATGTGTCAACACCAGTCGACAGTACAGCCAGCCATGGATGCGTGAATGAGGCGAGTTCGGGTCTAGAACGGATGTAATACTCTGTAGACAATACAGATCCCGAGCGTGGCAGCCCGTATTCGCCGTACATCTGCCGACAGAAGCACGCTGGGGAGGGCCAGCTGTGGCTGAGGTAACCTCTCTATGCAAAATGCGCATCCGCTTCGGAACATCACGCACGATGCGATGCCTGCCGCCCGCCGACAGACAGGCTATACAGCTCCTAGCTGGTGCTGGGGTCGAATGTTGACCGCCGGCCGAACTGCGATAAACAGGACCGCACGTCCGCTAGGTCCCGCCCGAGCCGCCGCGGACATCAACTGCCTCTGACTCGCCTGACCGGACGATCGCTCCGCCCATTGAAGCAACATGGCTTGGAATAGATTCTGCTGTTGGAAACTGCTCTTGCCAAAACTACGCTCTTCCTCCGTCCCATGACCCCAATCGTCTTCAGGTATCTTGCTTGGTTGCTGTAAAAATAACAAAAGCTGCTGGAAACATGGCAAACAGCTGCATGTCCGTCTCAAAGTGATAACCTGCGCCGTGCCGTCTTCCAGACGCCAACTCCGGTGCATATGGAATGACCACGCCCAGGGCAGCCCTCGTGGGCACTTGCCGGCCAATGCGCCAGTGGTGACTCGTTAAAACTTAACCTCCGCCATGCTCAACTTGCAACGATCCTGAGTGATGGGTGCTGTTGTTGCCATGTCGATTCTTCTTTTCCTTCTTGGCCCATCTGAGGCCGCACGCGTTGCATAACGTTTTGGGTCCACTCGGGCCTTTGCGCCATTCCGGAGAATCCAGGGTACCTGATCAGATATCATCATCGTTAGCCGGCGTGCTGCTACGTGCATCTCGCCATACCAAGCGAATTGCATGTCGGATCCAAGTCGGAGCTTACCACAGTCCGTGCAGACATATTCCTCCGAAGTCTTGAGCTTCTTTTTCTTGTCACCTGTCCGAGGGTCCCGGTCCTGTGGAATCGCAATGCCCGCGTCTCCCTTGACCAAGGTCGGACTCGCGTTTCCTGTCGTGATGCCGCGGCTCCTCTCGCCCTCGATGTATCTCAGTCCGGTCAACATCTCAATGGTATCAGTGTGGGAGTTCCCTTCGTATCTGGCCATCTTGTCCTTCAATGAATCCGGGCGGCTCCCCGCGACACCCTCCAGTGCCTCACGTGTAAGCGCAACGTTGAGGGCCGATGACCTGTCGCCTCCGTCACCGGCCCGAGATATGGCGCTAGGGGCAGATGTCATTGTGGTTTCCGATGGTGTTACGTCCGACCTGCCTTCCTGGCTTTGGAGCCACTGCCTCTGCGACTCTTCATTCTCCATCTCTTCCTCCTTGCGCAGCTCAGCGATGCGCCTCCTCAAACGTTCGTTCTCAATCTTGTGTTCCAGGAATGAGTCCAGTAAACCTGCGTTTTTTGTTGGATACGGGCGCGACATCATGAACACGGCTTGGCAAAAGGGCGTTTGATTGTGCGGGTTCGGCGCAAACTTGGACGCGGCGATGTGGGCGTGGCCGACCGACTCGAAAATAGCGTATTTACCGTCCTTTTTCTTTAGCCTGAAGAACATGCGTAGCGAGTTTCCTGATGCTATAGATTCGTTTAGCTCGGCGACGTAGACACCCTGGTCGTCGGGGTGGACAAGGTCCTTGAGGAATGTGTCGAGGATATCGTCGGCGGTGTAACCGGTAAGATTGAGAATGCTTGGGGAGACGAAGCGTATGCGACCATGGGCGTCGAGTATGTTGAGGAAATCTTTCAGCTCTTCGACGACCTTTGCTGGCCAGTTGCGTCTCTTTGTGAATTCGGTGAGGGTGCTCCCGGCTTGCTGCAGAGCCTGCGAATTGAAGCCGCTCGAGGGCATAGGGCCCCCACCAACTACGCTGGAGGCATCGTCGCCATTATTGGAATAATTGTTATTCATGAAAGGGGTATCGTCGGGGAGACCGTCGGGCATTGGTGTATTGCCGACAAAGTTGAAGGTGGACATGGCGTTGTCGTCGTTTGGGTTGTCGACGCTCATGGACATGGCGTCAAAGCTTCCGGAGACTGTCGAGTCCAGGAGAGACGACATGATGTTGGGGTCGGCTTCCGCCATCTGCATTGCGTCAGCGCGTTGTTGGGAGCGGTTTGTAGCGAATTGTGGTTATGGGGAGGGGCTCCTAAAAGCAATGCGCCGGGGGTCAGGCGGGTCGGAGGTCGGAGAGAGAGGGACAGAGAGGAGAGGCAAGCGAGGCGGTCGAGGGAAAGAAAGTGAGTTATCAGATCAGGAGGAGCAAGGTAAGGAAAGCGGGCGGGACGAACAGCTTCAAAGGCGGAATAGGCGTCTTGGGGCCCAAAGCCAAGAAAGTTGGTTGGAGGCTGAGGTGGTCCGTGAGACATGGTTGCGGTACTGTTCCGATACTGGGCCTGACGGCTTCTAACAAAGGCATTGGCGACTTGGGGAGGCTGATTTGATACCGATGCGCGGGAAGGTTTCCCGGGGGGCCAGAATGCGGTCCCGTTACGTTGCGGCCAATGTGCGGCGGTACTGCAAATCGGCTGGGTCTATTCGTAAGGTAGGTACCGTCTGTTGGCAACTCAAAGTGCGATAAGATGGTTGCTTGCACCTGCGGCTGGAGCGAGGACCAGGTTCAAACTGGGGCCAATGCCAGTGGAGGTTACAACAACGAGCACCTTTACTGGACCTGCAACAACGATGAGCTGCGTAGGCGGGAGAGAGTGAGCTTGAGAGTCTAAGTCGCGGGTCGTATGGGCATGGGCAGATGCGGGGAGTAGGAAGTGGTGATCCGGAGAGGCCTAGAACGCGAATAGATCAAGATAGAATGTAAGGCGCAAGCCGGTACGGGGCTTTGTGCATCGAGTAGTGGGCTTAGCCTCGCATGTATGTCCCTTTGGCTAGAACGTCTATTTTGTCTTTTTTTTTTGTCGAAAAGCGTGCCAAAGAATGGGAGTCGAAGAAGACGACGTCAGAGTGCGTGTGGCCGATGCAACGAAACGAGGGGATCGAGAGAAAGAAACGGACGGCAACCAGATAAGGTCGACGGGGGTGGTGGTGGTGGTGGTGGAGGATTGTTTCTCTGTGAAATGTTTCCAAGCGACGGGGTCTCGTAGCAATTAATAAAAAAAACAAAGGCCGGATGGGTTGCTGCGAATGAGTACAGAGGCTGACTATGCCTGTCTAGTTCGTCGCGGTGCAAATGGAAGCGAGGGTTCGGGAAGGCGTGGGTACGAAGTAGTGGCAGCAGTACCTAGCAGTACACGGCGCCAGTTGTCGAGGGAGTGGGTGCGTGGGTGAGTGAGAGTCGAGGTTTGAGTCGAGGGTCGAGATCAGAGGCCCAGATCAAGTAGGAGTTGCAGCGGTGAGTTGGAGAGCCCGTGGCTGCGGACCTTGTCTTGGCTGCTGTGAGACGGTTTGCGAGGGCTGGATTGGGTTCCGTCAGGTTGGCACGCGGAGCATGAGGTGAGGTCGAGTCGCGGCCTGGCCAGCGATGCAGGGTGGCGGGAGGGCGAGGGACGATCAGAAGCTGCGTCGTCGGACGGGGGGGAGTGAAAATGGGATGAGATGGAATGGAAGAGGAGACGGCGTGGAGGGGGGGGGAAGAAGGGGAAAAAAAGGTTGAGACTTGTGAGAGAGAGAGAGAGAGAGAGAGAGAGAGAGAGAGGGCGAAGCGCACGAAAGTGCAGTGCAGAAAAGAAGAGAGAAAATAAGGTCAACTCGTCACCATCCAAAAATCTGGCAGGGACAGAATGCCCAGGTTAAGGTAAGCTGGGATGAGGTGCAGAAGGGGTGCAGAGCTGCGAGCAAATCCAATACGGATGGATAGAGAGAAAAAAGAAAAAAAAAGGGAAGCGGAAGCGGTAGCGGAAGCGGTAGCGGAAGCAGCAAGAAAGCATAGAAGCAGGGACCTGAGGTGGGAAAAAAAGGATGGGAAACTGCAAAATGGAAACGGAGCACATGGCAATTCTGGCCATGGACTTTTCCCAACTTCCACCTCCCGTCAGTCCAAGCACCGCTCGCTGTACCACTGCACCGCTGGTCCGCTGCACCCCTCTACGGATACCTAGGTAGGTAGGTACTGTCGCAGGCAGGTACCTCATCATCGTGTCCGACCCTGCCTTCCTTGCATACTATACTCCGTAGGTTGGGTCACTTGGCCATTCACATTGGGCGCCCAGTGTGTGTTCACTGTTAGTTCCTTCCCACCTAAGTTTCCACCCAATTAGTTCCCTCCAACATCCCCCCCTCTTCCCCTCCCCTCCCCTCTGGCACACAGGTTAGGTACCTTGCTCCATAGCCGTAGCCGTACCTTCCACTTTCCCCCTCCCAATTCCAGACCTCCATCCTTTGAACCCCGCCGAAAACTCTCCAAGTCCCATGGATCCAATCCATGGATATCTCATGGGAAGCCGCACACTCACCTTGGCTGACCTTACCCGCTAGCCAGACCTTGTTGTGAAGCAGGACATTGCAGGCATTAGCCCCCATGGCATCATCATCTACCTCTGAACTCACTACGTGCCTACCTACTTTATCTTGGCTCACCTTTGAGATCATTCCTACCTGACCTAACCTCACCTTACCTTAATGTATGCCTTGGGCACCATAGGTCATGCGTTCGGCATGCACGGCCCACGCCCAGCTGCTCCATCAAAATAGTTCCAAGGCTGATGCCCTGGGAAACTCAACACAGCGATAATCCCCTCACAGCTCCTAGGCAGTCCTGACAGGCCAAGTGACGGGCCAACCTGGGATAGCGCTGCCCGGAGCAAATGCCCCGACACAGAGGCATTTGTGACACCGTCTTGCACAGCAATTTGAGCGGTCAAAGGCTTGCACCGACCCCAGTGGGGCTGCCTTAGAGGCTCGTGGCTTGTTTGGTATTATCCAAGTATCGAACCATAAAGTACCCGGTATCCGTCTCACGCCTCACGCCCCGCGCTTCACGTGTGGGCTGTGGCTGTCACTCGGCGGCTGTCTCTTGAGGTGAATAAAGCATCAGCTCACATAATCCCCGATACGCTATCCTTACAGGACCTGCAATATTTGCATTAAATCTGTTAGGGCTCGTCGTCATTTACCTCCCGTTGAACAGACGAAAGCCATGATTACTGGGAACCCAAGTCAGAACATCAAGTACGGATTGCTAACCTAATACGGATACTTCTTCTATCAAGTTCTGTTCCTGAAGACTTCTTGTCGAGCGGGGACTGAGCGCTTACTCCAACTTGCTGCTTGTTCGATCGCTCTAGGCCTTGGCTCGAGTAATGTTCCCTGCATTCCGCCAGAAAGGTCTACGGATATGGCGTATTCGCATTGTGTAGCATTGCAAAACTCCATCTGATATTCGACGGGATCTGCTAAACCACCTTAGAACAAAACCCTGCTTGATAGTACCGTTAGTACCTACCTATCCCTTCGATACCCAATACTTTACGCAGTGATGTAATTGAGCAACAGCATCGGCTGCGCAAATGCCTCGGAAACATGCAGTCCCACAAGCAGCTGAAAGATGAAGCGTTCCCATGCACCTGACTAAGGAAACCTGTCTTGCCATATAGATATGGTGTTGACGGATACTGACAAAGGAATAAGCCCAAGTTGTCTCAATGACGTTATGCGCCGTGCCTACCTGGCACCTGGGAGCTCTCCCAAAGTAGTCTGATCTTAGCGCCCCAGCCGAGGAAGTAGCTTGGGCTGTACGAAGACTTTCAGAGCCCACCCCACTTGGAATTGCTCTGCCAGGACGCACACGAGTGATGGAATACCTTTTCTAGAGATGGTTTTCATCCCAACTCTTACTTTGCTGTATTAAGTGTTCCTATACTAAGGGGTTAGAGGTAGGCAAAAAGGGAAAAGGTAAATAAGTTGAGGTACGAGTTGGGATAATCAGAGAATCGATTGTATTAATGATTATTCTATGATATTGTGGGAAAGTGTAGTCTATATATAATATATAAATATCACATGTAATTACATGTGATGCTTAAGTTCAAGCATTTATTATTAAGTTTATACGGGCATATGTGCCTGCCGGCGCTTTAATATGCATATGTAAAGCGTATTTACGTACGGGCTGTACGTGCGTACAAAGCGTTGTATCTCAGTAGATACGTACTTTAGTTAAGCCTCTTATTACTATATAACTTCTTAAGCACGTAACTCCTATAGTATCTATATTTATAAATTATAAATACATCATTGAAATTGTAGAAAATTAATGAGTCTCAATATATTTATGAAACATCTGTAGCCCTTATATTCATTAAAATATTAATATATATTTCTTATATTATAGAGTACTAGTTTTAGGGTACTAATCAGGTATAAGTTTTAAAACTTTAGTAAATATTCTAAGTTTTATTAATATTAAATTAATTAATAATTTAATTATTAAATTATTAAAAGTTTAAATATAATTATATAAGCTGGTTATAAAGGCTAAAATATAATAAAATTTAAATAAGCAACTTATATAAATTAAAGTTGTTATAAAAATCAAAAAAAAAATTATGATATATTTTTAATGTTCAATAAATAACTAGTTATAGACAATAAAAAGTTTAAGAAATAAATATTTTATTTTAATATATTTTAAATTTAAATTTAATAAAGTTATAATATTAATTATTAAATTGAAGTAAGAAAGTCTAGTATTTAACGTTTTTAAAAAGTGGCCGAATTAGGTGATCCGTCGTGTGGAGTGGGGTCTTAGTAGAGCTTCTGCAGTGAGTGTTGCTTAGCGAAGTCACCGGCAGCTTCCATAAACATGGATGCGAGGTCACGCTTTTTCGCACCTCAATCAACGCGTGCCTGGCTGCTGGGAAGGCGCGTCCTCTTCGGGTGCACGTCCCCTACATCTTTCATCCCACCCAAGCACCCAAGGCACCTCCGCCTCTGCGCCGACCTCATTGGAGCCTGGACGGCGACGACAAGTCAAACTCAGGAGCACCTTTCCAATCGCCAAGACAAAAAGGGCTGCTTTTCTCGCGAGATTCTCCCATCGATCCCAGTTTTCTTTGTCAACGTCTTCTCAAACTGCAGCTCATCGATCTGCCCAATTCCGCCTCATCACATGGCATTGAACCCAAGTCACCATGTCTAAGATCGACAAGCTTTCCATCCAGGGCATCCGCTCCTTTGGTGGCAGCAGGGAGACGATTTCCTTCTACACTCCCCTGACCCTCATCGTCGGTTACAACGGTTCGGGTAAGACGACCATCATCGAGTGTCTCAAGTATGCGACCACCGGCGAGCAGCCTCCGAACAGCAAAGGCGGTGCTTTTGTCCATGACCCCAAGGTTTGCGCCTCATCCTTCCGTCAAATTTATCTAGGGAGACTAACATGTACTAGCTATGCGGAGAGAAGGAAGTCTTGGCCCAAGTCAAGCTTGCATTCACATCGACAAGCAGCCACAAATGCGTTGCGACACGAAGCCTTCAGTTAACCGTCAAGAAAACCACCCGATCACTCAAGACTCTCGAAGGATCATTGGTGTACAATAACAATGGCGAGCGTACTGTCATATCGTCTAGGGTCGCCCAGATGGACGAGTTCATCCCAAGAGAATTGGGCGTTTCCAGAGCAATCCTCGACTACGTCATCTTCTGCCATCAGGACGAATCTCTCTGGCCCATGAGTGAGCCTTCGGCCCTGAAGAAACAGTTCGACCAGATCTTCGAAGCGATGCGATACACCAAAGCCATTGACAACCTAAAGGTTCTCAGAAAGAAACAGGGCGAAGAGCTAGCTAAGCTCAAGATCTTTGAGGAACAAGACCGAATCAATAAGGAGAAGGGCGATCGTGCCGAGAAGCGATCTATGGCATTGCAGAACGATATCGAGAGCTCCCGGGATAAGTGCAATGCCCTCACGGAGGAGATGGAGGAACTCCAGGAGCAAATCCGCGAGAAGCACGAGCAGGCCAACAGCTGCCTGAGCATCGTCAATGACCTCAAGTTCAAGAGAGATCAGCTCAGCTACCGCGAAGGATCTATCGCGGATATCAAGATGACCCTTGAAGAGCTTACCGAGACTGACGAATACCTGGAAGACGCACTAGCGCAGTACGAAGAGCGCATGGGTCGGTACCAAGAGGAAGCAGACCAGAACAAGGCCCAGTATTCGGAGCTGCAACGGGATCTTACCCAGTCTCGTCAACAACATTCAGCAAAGCTCGCCGAGCAAGGAAAACACCAGTCTGACAAGGACAAGTACGAACGGCAACTCCAGTCTCGAATGCAATTGGTTCGAGATGCAGCAGAACTCCACAGTTTCCGCGGCTACGATGGCGACTTGAAGGACAGCCAAATCAAGGCTTTTAACGAGCGCATCCAGAAGCTACTGGCTGAGAAGAAGCGAGATCTTGATCGTCTACAGAAGGAGAATGCGCGGGAGCTAGACGAAGCCACAAAGGTCATTACTGAGCTGGAGGGTCGCAAGGCAACCACAACACAAAACCGTGTGTTCGCCAAGCAACGAATGACTGCCATTGAAAAGCGGACCAATGTCCTCCAAATGGATATTAACCGTCTGGACATCGACGAGGGCGCTAAGGCCATCTTAGACAGCCAATTTGAAGATGTCGAAGGCAGGTTGAAGACGGCTCAGGAGTCTCTGAGCAGTGCCGATTACGATTCTCAGCTCAAATCGGAAAACGAGAAGCTGTGGCAACTTGAGAGCGAAACGGAGAAACTTGGGCGCGAATTGATTGAGTGCACAAGACTTGCCTCAGAGCGTGCGCAGCTTGACTTGAGAAAGAAGGAGCTGGTAGATCGCAAGCGAAAATTGGACACCCTCACCAGCACGTGGAAGCCTAAGCTAGACACGCATATTGGCTGCAATTGGGAAGCCGACACCCTCGAAGCCCGATTCCACGATTCTCTGAAACGTCAGAACAAGGTTGTTGCCGAAGCTCGCCAGAAACGGGATGCTGCGAGGGACAAGCAACAGAAGGTCGATTTTAGACTCAAGAGCGCCAAAGACATTGGCTCGCGGAAGACCGATGAAGCACAACGTTGTCGGAATGCGGTCGTCAGCGCTCTGCAGTCGGTGCGAGACGGTGCAACAATCGAGGATTATGAAGAAGAAGTCAAGATGCACGAGGAAGACGTGGAAACATACGCCACTGACATCAGCCTCCTTGACGCCTTGGCGGACTACTACCGCGGTTGCCAAAAGACCCTGCAGGACAAGAACAAATGTCGGCTGTGCGACCGCAACTTTGACGACAAGTCTAATGTGTCAAAGTCTCGATTCTCAGACAAGTTGGTCAAGTTCCTCGATCCCAACAAGAAAGAGAAGGCAGAGGAAGACCTCGCCAACTCTAATGCCCTTCTTGGCTCGCTGCGTAAGGTCAAGACGCAGTACGAAACGTACCAGAGGCTGACGTCGGAGCTGCCTCCTCTCAAGGAAGAGGCTGCTTCTTTCGAGGCCGAGTGTGAAACTTTGGGTCGGCAGCTTGAGGAGCATGACGCCGCTGTCAGCACCGAGGAAGGCAGACTGAACGACATAGAGTCCCTCAACAAGACTGTCATCAATATCACACAAGTTCTGAAGGACATCAAGGACTCTGAAGCACAGGTTGAGAGGATCATGTCTCAGCAATCGTCCGGTAACGTCAGCAGGAGCGCTGATGAAATACACGAGCTTCAGGCCTCATGCAATGAACAGATTCGAACGATGAAGGGCAAGATCGCAAAGACAACGACGGATTGGCAGCGGATGAGGGACCAGGTGAACTCTCTCGAACTGGAGAAGAGCGAGCTCCGGAACAAATTGAGCAAGGCCTTGAACCAGCTTGAGCGCAAGAAGGACTTCCTGAACCAGATCCAGACTCTGAAGGAGGACCAGGCCCACCAACGAGAATTGATCAGCACCGCCGATCAGGAGTTGGAAACTATTGAACCTGAAATCGCCGATGCCAGATCAGTCCGGGACGAAACCTTGCAACGCGGTCGTGGCAAGGAACAGGCTATTGCCGAGGAGCGCGACAAGGTTGCCGACTCTGTCACTGAGTTCAAGATGGTCGAGAGTGATATTCAGGAATATATAGACCGTGGCGGCCCTTCTAACCTGGCAGCAAACCAGCGCGCTATCGCTAGTCTCGAGAAGTCGATTGCTGGTCTGGAGAAGGAGATTTCAGACTTGACGGTGCGGACGAACAAGTTGAAGCAGGACATTGATAATGGCGATCGCAAGAAGCAGAATATCAGCAACAACCTGAAGTACCGCCAGAACCTGCAGCAGCTCGACATTCTCCGCCGAGACATTACTGAGCTAGAATCTCGTGATGCTGACGAGGATTACAAATCGCTGATCTCTGAAGCGAAGCACCTGGAGAACCGCCATAACCGGCTTGTCGCCGACCGCGGTTCTATCATGGGGCAGATGAAGACCAAAGATGAGGAGCTTGAACGAATCTTGGAAGAGTGGCAACAGGAGTACAAGAACTCTTCCAGAAAGTACCGTGAGTCGCACATCAAGGTTGAGACGACCAAAGCTGCCATTGAGGACTTGGGCCGGTACATTTCGGCGCTGGACACGGCCATTATGCGGTACCACAGCCTCAAGATGGAGGAGATCAACCGCATCGCCGGCGAATTATGGCAGAGCACGTATCAGGGTACCGACATTGACACCATCCTCATTCGTTCCGACAACGAGAACGCGACGACGGGCCGCCGTTCGTACAACTACCGCGTCTGCATGGTCAAGCAGGACACGGAGATGGACATGCGTGGACGCTGTTCAGCGGGTCAAAAGGTCCTCGCCAGCATCATCATCCGCCTCGCCCTCGCTGAGAGCTTCGGCGTCAACTGCGGCCTCATCGCCCTCGACGAGCCGACGACCAATCTCGACAAGGACAACATCAAGAGTCTCGCCGAGAGTCTGCACGCCATTATCAAGGCGCGCCAGGCGCAGAGTAACTTCCAGCTCATTGTCATCACGCACGACGAAGAGTTTTTGCGGCACATGCGCTGCAGTGACTTCTGCGACAGTTTCTTCCGCGTTCGGCGGGACGATAAGCAGAACAGTGTCATTACGAAGGAGAGCATTACCAGAGTCTTGTAATGAGATTCATCTGTTCATATGGCGTTTGGATGGGAATGTGGTGGGAATCCGGGGTTGCTTCACAGTGGACCATGGAATAGCGCATGGCGTTTAGGAGGTTTACGTTTTCTACTTCTTTGCCCATGTATTCAGAGAGCTACACGAATACTACCTTGCCACTTGAGTTGGCAATGCTATGGTCGAGGATCCTGCTTCACCCACCCGTGCATTCTGTGATGTTACCTCTCTTGTCTTGGGATTGATTTAGCCCATCGTCAGAATTTCATGTCTGACTTGGAAGAAATCACATGTGAATATTGACGCGCCAACTCAAACCAAACACGACGATACGTCAAATCTCGAATCACAAGAATAAATAAACGTGGGGTTTGGTGAATACGGTTTCTTGGTATCATATAATCATCCGCAACACAGCTCACTCACTGAGCGAAAGCTCCTTCCGTTCTCTCCTAACCGCCGCCGGCTTTGGTGGCCGTCTCAGCATCTGCCTTCGCCTTTGCCTTCGCCTTTGCCGCAGCCTCCGCCGCACTCTCGTCCTTCTCATCATCCTCCTTGGTCTCAGTCTCCTCATCTTTGCCCTCCCCAGCCTTGGACTCGCCGGACTCAGCCGTCTTCACATCCTCCTCCTTGGTGCCGTCCTCCTTCGGCGATGTGACTGTAGCATCCGTTGCCTCGCCCGCAACGTCACCCTCATGCTCCTTGACCTTCTTGCTCGCAAGACCATCGAGCTCCTCATCAGCATCACGCTTAGGATGCGACGTGACACTCGTGTCGGATGCCGCATCGTCAACAACCGCATCCGCCGTCGCATCCTCCGCCGCGGCATCCCCGTCCTTTGCGTCCTCGGGAGGAGGCGTGGCATGAGTCTGTTCGGCTTTCCGGCCCACCGCAGCCTCGACATCAATGCCTTGCATGTCAAGACCGGGACCACCGCCCACAAAGCTCGTCGTCTCGCTTTGAGGGCCGAGGTCACCAACACCAATCTCCTCGGGACCGCGAGCGTGCGGCGCCTCGTTCTCGTCTTCAGCAGCGGCAGCAGCAGCAGCGGCAGTTTCTTGCTGCTCATCATCTTGCTGCTGCTTCTCGGGGCTACTGGCTCTGCCGCCGTCTCCGCTTCGCAGGGCGGCGGCGTGTTGTGCTTCTTCTGCTTGTCGCACGAGTTGGTTGACTGGAACGACGCCCTGCTCCTGCTCTTGTCGCAGTAACTCACCTTGTGTTATCGCGCGGCTGCTGCTGGCACCCATAGACGGTATGCCGTTGACGCTAACGCTGACGGTTTCGATACTTCCGACGCCATTAGGGCCGTCAATGGTCTCCGTCGACTCGGTACGAATTTCGGCCGGTCCGCCGCCGTTTGAGGACGCTGGCGAGGATGAGCCAGGGCTCGGCCGGCGTGTGAGCCACGGAATCGGGGTTAGTAGAGCGCCGCCGAGGGCCTCGTCCGTGCCGACGGTTGAGGCGACCGAGTTTGTCGAGTTGCTCCAGGCGACCGAGGCCGCTGGGTTGTTAACCTCCTGGCCGTTTGCGCTGCCATTGGAGAGCAGTGTCATGGTGGACATGTCGGGTATGGCTGGCGGAAGAGGGTAGGTGTTTGCGCCGCTGGTGACATGGACGACGCGGTCGACGGCATGGAGGTACGATGCCAGATGGCGGTAATGGCGTCGCGGCTCGAGGACGAGCTCGGCAAGGCGCTGGATCGTGTGCGGTGGGTACTTTGGGAAGCTGGCCAAGACGGCGTTGATCTCGTTCAGCATGGCTTCGATCTGCGCGGGCAGCGATCCCGAAGCGGTGGCGTGGGGTGCGTCGTCGACAGCTGCGTCGGCATCAGGGGCGCTTTCGACCGGGGCCTTGGATGGTGAGGCATCTTTGGGCTGGCTGTTCTCCTTGTCGGCATCCTGTGATGACGGCTGGCTGCTGCCGGGATCGATGGAGGACGAGGGGAGCGGCGAGAAGAGTCGTGGTTGTTGGCCTGACGCGTTAATGGGTTGAGGAGGGGTGGGTAGGTTCGGAATAGGGAACTCGTTGTGGGCGATCTAGACATTCGCGATGCGAACTGGTGAGCGCGCCCTACCGAGGAGATTTCGTCTTGCAAAGATGTACGATGGTGGGATTTTCCGGCCGAAGCCTGACCTGGGGGCGGACGTACCTTATCTAGCCTCGAGATTATTCCTTGCGACAGGGCGGGCCATAGACCGCTGATGATGCGCCGTACAATTAGCAGCTAAACAGGAAATGGATAGGAAAGACAGGGAGTTGACTTACTAGTCCATTTCGCCACCTGTCGCGACCGTCCGCAAGAGATCTTCATCGACCTCGATCTCCATTCTGGCGGGTGTGAGGTGTTGGGCGAAGTGAGTGGTGGTTGAAAGGTTGAGCCTCCCACTGACGTCGCGTGCTTGTGGAAAAGCGCGACTCTGGCTGGAGAGCTTGGGGGCTCTTGGGGTAGGTAAGGTACGGAGTAGGTCGCAGCTGGGTGGCACATTTTGCCGTTAAAACTTTCGGCTTCCTCACGGCTTTCCTCATCACTGTCGCTGCTGTCACAATTGTTTCTATCATTATGACTACTATTGTCATTGCACTTCCTGGCTGTTTGTATTTCTTTCGCCATATTCTTGTTCGCCATATTCGTGGTGGAGTACAGTTGTACCTGTGCCATTAGGAGAGAGCCCAAGGTAAAATGCGTGTACTGAGTGTGCTGCACTTTCCTACACAAGGTTAAGCTTCAAAGCTGAACATCAAAGATTAAAAAAGGACGGATGGTGCGCCTTCCTTCCTTGACCACTGCTCCTGCCTGATAAAAGGGATTTCGCAACACCAAAACTGAACACCATGCCTGAGTATTCAAGACAAAATGCAAAAGTTGATGCTTATGATCGATGCAGGGATCGAACCTGCGATCTTCTGCGATATAGATGATTCAGAATTGAATGATCGTGTAAAGCAGACGCCGTAACCGCTAGGCCAATCGACCATCGTTTGTTGTTGAAAATTTCACGCGGGTTGGCGAATAAGGACCCCTGTTGATGGAGCCGAGCCCACCCACCAAGCTCCGTACGTCACATACAACGGTACAAAATTGTGAGAGCTTCCGTCTACCAGCTTGTAACACAAACATCAGCGCATAACGACACCATGAGAGGACTCAGAGCCCCCAATTCGCTCCTTAGAGGCGCCAATGGCATCCTCCCAGCTTCGCAAAGGTGATTGCCCATACCCGCTCAATCCAAGCAACTTCAATTGACCCAGAGACATCAGCGCAATCCAGGCGCCGCTCGCAGCTCGCCTGATGATAACCTCAAACCTCCGCCCGCAAGCCAACACCGCCGCCGCCGTCACCCCCGCGACGATCCGTCCCTTCTCCCAATCAACAACCCTCCAAAAGAAGAAGAAGAACGAGCCCAAGTACCCCACGGCCGACTCCCCCGCCGTCGTCTCCCGCACCTCCCACACAGCAGACGAAGCCGACACAGACGACCTCCCGGGCTCAAAGCACCCGAAACCAGACCCGACCGACCCCCTCAACTTCGCCGACGTCGCCTCCCGCTTCGCCTCCCTCTCCTCCCACCATACCGAGATCCTCAAAAAGCTCCAATCCGGCGACCGCTTCTCGCCCGACGCCATCGGCGCCCTCGCGATCCAGCCCGACCGCAAGGACCCGTCCACAACCTACCCCCTCCGCGAGCTCGCCGAGATCGTGCCCCGGCCGGGGGGCCGCACCGTCAGCCTCCTGCTGCACGACAAGGACTACGTCAAGCCCGTCATGGCCGCCGTCCAGGCCTCGCCCGACTTCAACCAGCAGCCGCAGCGCGACCCGGACAACGAGTTCGAGCTCGTGCTCAAAGTCGAGGCGACGAACAAGGATGTCGTCGTGCGCAGGGCAAAGGACGCTGCCCAGGCGTGGCGGGACAAGATGCGCGTCGCGACGGAAAAGAGGAAGAAGCTGCACGCCAAGTGGGAGAAGGAGAAGAGCATCGTGCCGGATCTGAAGAGGAGGGCCGACAAGGAGCTGCAAAAGGTGCAGGATAAGGAGATGAAGGTTGTCGATGCTGCTGAGCAGCAGACAGTCAAGAAGTTGCAGGCCTAAAGTTCTTGGACAGCCAGGAGTTATTAAAATGAGTCTGAGATGAAAAAGATTCAATTGTACAGTAGAAGAGACTTTCGGATCTAGTTGTACAATATGTATTTTGTTGGCAGTACCAAACCTCCCCATCTCTATAATCCTACAATGAACCCCCGTCTGATTTTTCACCCTCACTCTTCCCCGTACGTGTACCGTCCTTGTTGATATTACAATCTCTTGAAAGACGCAAGCTCCAATCAAGCCCTCGCAGCCTTGCCTCCCTTGGCAGCAGCAGCAGCACCCTTCTTCGCAACAAGCGCCGCAATCTTATCGTCAAACTTCTTCATATCCCCCGCCACATACGTCTCGTTATGCAGATGCGACTCCCTCGCCATGTTGACCGGATCCCGGCTGCCACTAGGAACAAACGTGGGACCGACGTGCTGGCCCTTGACGGCCCGCTCGAGGATATACTCCCGCACGGCCTTGCTCGCGCCCTCCTCGAGCTTCATCTCCCGCACGGCGTGGACGTGGACCTCGTTGTCACCCACGACAGCGCCGTCGGGGTTCTTCGCCGCCTCGTCCGCCCGCTCCTTAAGCGCCTCGGCAAACACCTTCTTCTCCTCGGCGTCGACGAAAAAGTACACGCCCCGATTCTTGGCATCCGCCAGCGTCTCGGCCGTGTGCCGCAAATCACCCCACCGCTCGGGCGTGTAATCCGCCGCGCCGGCAACGTCCCTCAGCGAACTCAACACCGTCGCCGCCTGCACGGGAGGGGCCGCCGAGGAGAGGGGCATAGCGGGCCGGAAGCCCAGCAGATCGTTGACGCTGAGGCTGGGGGTGAACTCGTAAGGACCGTCGCGCTTCGCAATGTAGGCGTGCTCCTCGGCCGTCTCGGGCCGCCAAAACCTCTCCAAGCTGGCCTTCATGTCCATTCTTGGTGGAGGCGCCTTCTTCTCGCCGTCTTCGTCGCCCTTGCGTCCGCCCCGGCGACCTCCACGGCCTCCGCGTCCTCCGCGTCCTCCGCGTCCACCTCGACCGCCACGGTCACCGCCACCACGACCTCTGAAGCCTCCGCCTCCGCGTCCTCTGAACCCGCCTCCTCCCTCGCCTCCTCCACGGCCAGCGAATCCGCCGGCACCTCCACGTCCTCCACGAGCGCCGAAGCCTGCGCCGAGACCAGCACCACCACCGCGGCCCCGTCCGAATCCAATGGGCGCCTTAACAAACTTCACCGCGCCTCCAGGTCCAGAAGGCCCATCAAGACCACCCCTAGGCTTCTCGTCAAGACCACGAGGCCTCTCATCGAGTCCCCTAGGCTGAGCTCCAGCACCACCACCGGAAGCACCAGCAGCAGCATTCACCGGCCCGCCACGCAGAAGCTGTCCAATCTCGCTAGCCGCGGCGCGGGAGCGCTCTCGTCCGGTGAGTGTAGGTCTGTTATAGGCTCGCGAGGAAGGTTTGTCGCCGTCATTCTTGTTATTGCTGTTGTTTCTGTTCGAGTTCGATTCGTCTGCGGGACGCAATTGCGTCGTGGAAAAGGTTCGGATGCAGGTCTTGATGGCGACCACGTCGGGCCTTATGCGGCTGCTTGCCGATCGCAGCGCCGATTGATGCATTTTCGGGGCGGGCGCGGGTTGAGATTTCGCGATCAATGTCTGTCAAAAGTGGTGAGCTTCGTCCCTGACTTCGTGGTAGATCTTGCCAGGAGCTTGCTCTGGCAGAAAAATCTTCGTTACGTAAGCACAGTGCATGGTCCGTGCTTTGGTTAAGTTAAGCTTGGATCAATCACGCACATGGAAGGCGACGACTGTAGGTGACCTCGCAACGACTCTGGACAGGAAATAACTGTATAGTGACACAAGATCAAGCTTCACGCACGCGCGCAGAATTATTTTAAACATGTTAATACGGGTATCTTTGCATTACAATACTCCGAGTCAGGAATATCAAAAAAAAAAAAAAAAAAAAAAAAAAAAAGATACGCTAAAGATATTCATCAGTAGGATCTGTTGCCCACTTAGATTCCATATGCCCGTGACTCGTCCTCGGATCATGTGCGTTACCGCCCTCAATACTCCAAGTCTCGCGCTTCCGAATGCCTTGCTCCTCTGAAATGCAATTCTTATGCACACTGAAACAAACCAATACCTTCTCCCAAGTCTTTTTGGTCAGTTGCCCCTCCTGGAACGCCCCCGGCCTGTCCTCTAGCATTACTACACCTCTCTGGTGCAATAGCGAGTCTTGGCGAAAAACGGAGAAAAATGAAAAATGCAAGGACCCAATTCGAAATATGAGTAAAACAGAGATCCAACTCCAACGGCCTCCTGTTCTCGCTTTGGACAGGACCGCATGCGGTTGACAGGCTTCATGCGAACGCAGCCTCTATGGGTGTTGTTCCACTCAAGCCGAGGGCACGGCCTCGGTGGTAGGTGGTGCGTTGTACATCGTAACCAATTCCTTCACCTTGGGCAGCAAGTCTGGTATTCTGAAAGGCTTCGAAATCACGTCGTCCTGTGTCATCATATTAGTCAAGTTCGGGGTGTGTAATTCGGGACCAACTTACGATACCGGCGGCTTTCGCGCTCTCAATCTGCTCTGGCCGCGCGTAAGCTGTGATAGCGATGATGGGTATATGCCTAGTCAGAGTGCCTGCCCTCTCCAGTTCGCGAATACGTTTCGTACACGTAATTCCATCCATGACCGGCATCTCCAGGTCCATGAGAATGACGCTGAGATCGAAGCCCTCAGCCTCGTTGCCAGCCCAGAAACGGGACTTCTTGAGCTGTTCGAGGGCCTCGCCTCCGTGATTAGCGACGTATGTGTTGTTGCCGCAGGCTGTGAGTTGCTTCCGTAGGACCCTCTGATTGATAATGTTGTCCTCCACAATCAAGACATCGTACAGCGGTGTCGTAGTGACGATAGGCTTCTTGATGGAAGCCCTTCTAGGCAGGGTTGTGAGGGAGGGAGTCGATGGTGTGGAGGTAGGCTCGCTCTTGATCGGTTGCGCCAAGTTGAGCGCCGAGAGAGACGGTGACTCTAGACTAGGCGACTCCGTCTTGCGACACTTGACATAGAACGCAAAAGTACTGCCTATACCCTTCTCTGAGACAACACCAATTTGCCCACCCTGTAGCTCAGCAAGCATACGCGAGATGAAGAGACCGAGTCCTGATCCACCGTATTGTACGTGGGTGCGAGGCGAGGCCTGGGAGAACCGCTGGAAGAGTAGCTTCCTCTCGTCCTCGCGAAGACCAGGGCCCGTGTCTTGCACTGAGAAGTGGAGGTTGATTTCTTCTCCTGTGCCCCAGTCCTGCTCTTGAGTCAAAGCCCGAACGTCCTCCTTCTCTTTACGGGTTGGGAAAAACGAAACTCCCTTTTCGGTAACCTCGGTAATGTTCTTGGATGCGCTCATCTTCATGGTGATTTCGCGCTTCTCACGACCTTGAGTGAACTTGATGGCGTTGGTCATCAGGTTGATCAAAACCTGCCTCAGCCTCGAAGGGTCTAGCCTGACCCAGTCGACAGCGTGGGTGCTGTAAGCTTTGTCTACCGAGAAGTCGAGCTTGATCTCGTGGGTGTTCAATTCCGACTCGAACATCTTGATGACGTGTTTGACTATCGTAATTGGATGGGAGTCGACGGGCGTCACAAGCAGAAGTTGCGAGTCGAGCTTCGAGAGCGTGAGCACGTCGTCGACGATACGTTTCTGATGACTGGCGCATAGGTTGATGGTGCTGGCGGCTTCGGTGCAGCTTTCCAACAGGGTGTCGAGTTGTGTCGGATCCTGCGGCTGAGCGCGGTACTCTGTGATACTGTTGACAATTTCATCAGCACATTGGAGGACCGCACTGAGTGGATTCCGCATTTCGTGGCTCGTAATGTCGATGAAGTTTTCTTGTTGGCGTTTGAGCTCAACCGCCTCTTCCCTGCGTTGCTTCTGGAAGTCCTCGGCCCATTTTTGAGGCGAAATGTCGGTGATGCAACCAAAGATGCTCTTCAGGTTGCCCTCCTCAGTCTGTTCCGGGAAAGCACTCAGCAGGACCCAAGTGTCGATAGTGTTCATTCCGTTCTGGCGGCTGCACTTGAACCTGAACTCAATGGTGATGGCTTCCTTATCTTCAATGAGCTTCCTCCAAGAATTTTCGACGCCCGATCGATCTTCGTCCCTGATACTTTGCATCCATGTGTTGACACTGTCTTCTGTTCTGGGATGCCTCGAAATTTGCCACCACATGTCGTTGGCGAAGTTAATGAGGCCCTTGTCATTAGCAATGAACATGCCGACAGGTGCGAACTCTGCCATTCGTGAGAACTTGTATTCGCTTTCGACTGCCTCTTGTGTTCTCAAGTAGAGCTCCATTTGCAATTCTTGACGATCCATCGCGGCTAAGCGAGCGGCCCTCTGTCCTCGCTTGATCTCCTCTTCGAAAAGCACAACTGATGCCATGGAAGTCGCAAGTTGTCTCGATAAGAGATGGATGAAAAGCTGATAGTCTTCGTCGTACGGTCGACGGGGGTTGGTGCCCAAGACGATGAAGCCAACAACAGACTCGCCGGCTGTAGTAGGGTGGACGGGCAGGATCACGATATTTTTACTAGGATCACCAAAGCCTCTCCACTTCAAACCTTCGAGCAACTTTGTAGGCAAGTTGCCAGCTTCCGACGAGAGAATGATAGGTGCGCCTTGCATCGTCATCGATTGGCGCATATGAGGAGCGAAGCCATCGTCTGATGATTTCAGATCGAGCTGGGGAAGCCCAGCTGGGTGTCCCTCCGGAACGCCCAAGCTGCCTTCGAGGTGTAATAATGGTGGGTGTGCTATGCTTCCAGAGTGCATAGAAGATACTTCACTCTCGCTATTGTCGTCCTTCACGGAGTAGATGAGAGCGAATGGCACGTCCAAGTCGTTGAACTCCAATCCCTCCTTGACCCGTGGCCAGAAACTTCTGACGTCCTTAGCAGCTGCTGTCTTCTCGCCAACCTCTCTCAAAGTCAACATGCGGCGTTCGTTGACCTTGCGGCGGGTGTTTTCGAAAGCCGGATTGTAGAGTCCAACCACCTGGCCATCGGATCCCAGCAATGGAATGATTGACCATGAAAAGAAGGTCTCCTCGAGAAACCCGTGACGGAGGATGAACAGCTGGTTGTCGTTCTTCATGATTGACTGCCCATTTGACCAAGCATTGCTGAACAAAGGTTCAATATCCGACCAGATCTCTTTCCATGCGTCCTGATACCGCATGCCCATCAGTTGTGGATGTTTTTGCCCGGCAAGCTCAATATAGGCCTCGTTGTAGATGGCGACATTGTCCCGTCCCCAGTACATGGCCGCAGGGTGGGGACTACCCATAACCATGTTGGCCATGGCCCTCAATTCTGAACTCCAATGCTCCAACGGGCCCAATGATGTGGAGGCCCAATCAGTGTTGCGACAGAATAGGATGTGTTCACTCAAATCCGGGGTCGTTTGAATGCGGGTCCAGTCGAATGACGGCCTCATCATGGCTGCTTGGAAGACTTGCTGGGTGAACTCGTCTGTGTGGTACTTCTCGCCACTGTCCACCATGACACAGTCGTCGACGACAATTGGTGTGTCATCCATGTCGTGCTGCTCTCCGTCCATATCACCAAAGTAATCGGGTTCGTCATCCATGGGTACAATTGATGGCTGATTTGGTGTCGGCCCTCTACTCCGCTGTTCCAGCACCGCGGACTCCTCGGCCAACGGAACCGGGGAGTCTGCCGGTGCTGATACGGCGCTGGCGTTGCCACTCACGAAGCGAAATCGTTTGCGCAAGGTCGAGCATGTCCATGTAATGCCGCCATAGCTGTGAGAAGGAAGACATACGTTGAGGGATTCATGATTTAAGACAAAGCTCGTGGCCCACGTTTTGAAGTGGATATAGTCGGGGTTCTTGACGACATCGTCACCCTCCACAGAAAGCAGTTCCAAGACACCCACCGACGCCCTGAGTGCCGCATTGGCGTATAGCAAATGCAGTCCCGATTTTTGCGCGTTGACAGGATTTGCCAGATCGATGATGAAAGTCGGACGCTCATCCTGTTCCAAAAGTTCGATCACGCCAACTCCTCTCAAAATTTGCAGTCCTTGAGGAAGATTCTGGCCATTGGGGCTTCTTGACGAGGTAAGAGTGGCGTCTGCAGAAGATAAACTACTGCTCCCCGGCGTACTCCCAGATCTAGTTGATGTGTGAGCGTGGACGGTTCCGCGGGGTAGGCGAACAGTGTGCACGCGGTCTTGGTCCTCCCTCAGACGAGCTAGCAAGACGGCTGCAGCGTCCGAGGGAGGGAGAGCAGCTGGTCGAGGCGGCATCTGTCGTTTATTGTTTGAGGAGAAGAACAAAGGGGAGACGACCCCTTGGTTGTGCCTAGTCAGGATGACTGACGCAGCTGGTTGTTTTGGCAGCTTAATGTGCCCCGGCGGCCCCAACCGAGTTCGTGCCTTCTTCAGAGGTGAAGGGTTCGGTCGTTCGTGTGCGTTTTCGTCGTCGGACAAGCGCTTCCCGTTGGATGTTGAGGGTCTCGACAGATGGGTAGATTCTGTAAACGACCTGATAGTCGGAGAGGTCGGGTCCGACCTGGGGGTCAGGAGCGTTTTAGACGCGGCGTCGAATGAGGGATCGCAAGTAGTGTCGCTATACGTCAAACCATACCGACTAATGTCGGGAGTTGTCCATGACCCTCCGGGACTCAATGTCGTCGAGGTTGGCGAGGCGGGACGGTAACGTGAGATCCTCGACTGTGGCTGTGAACCGGATCGCTTGTGGTTGGCGTTCGTGGTGGAAGAAGAAGATGCGGCGGTAGAAGCCTCGGGTATGGCGGCGGTGTTGGCTACGGCAGCGAACGGGTCCGCCGTCGTCGGTCTGGTCGTCGTCGCCCTCGTCGTCGGGTTCGTTGCCGTGGTCGCGGTTGCGGCGATGTGTTCCGGTGTGTGGTAGGGTCGGTGTGTCGAGGGCAACGGGGGAGCGAGGAGTCGTATGGTGGATTGGGAGAAGCGATCGCCACCCTGCGGCATGAATGCGCGGGGGGAGGGAGTGAAGATGAAGTGCGGCCGAAAGAGTCGGTCCGTTCTAGAAATTTTCGTCTCGGGCCTCCTTCTCTATGGTTGTCTTCCCCTGCCGAAACTAAAATGATTCCTTTTTAGCGACAGCGGAGACGGGAGTGAAGCAAGTGCAGAAGTAAAGGCGCACGGCAAGCACAGACACAATAGACGATGACACGGGGGGTTTGGTGTGTGGTGCTGGCCACGGGTGAGCGAGCGAGCGAGTGCAAGCCTAGGTGTGCCGCGGGAAGGGATGGGCTTAGGCGGGCAACGCTACCTTAGTCAGGTAAGGTAGGTAGGTGAAAGTCGGGTGTTCCCAGAGGAGAGAGAGGGGGCAGTGAGCTAGCGGTAAGAAAAATAGAAGAAGAAAATACCGACAGGGAGATTGCCAGACCAGACGGGCGCTGTGTGCTTTGCTAGCTGCTAACCTTGCCGTGCTTGCTACCGGGGTGCAGGTGGTTGACGAGCGAGGCGGGATTGGGGATCGAGATAGAGCGAGGGTTTGACGGGCCCGGGCCATGAACAGGAAGGGGAAAGGCCTGCAGCAAAAAGAGTCTGGAAGGGACGGACGCCTGGGTTGGGATTCGGGGAAGGGGGATGACCGGGAACATGCGGGCTTGATCGGGGCGCGCCTGAACAGGGTAGGCAAGGTGAGTTAGGTGCAAGTACGGATACAGCCAGCGACTGGGGTGATGTGATGGGGATTGGAGTCGAAGGTTACCTAGGGACTGCCAACTGAATAGGTAAGATTGATCCGGCGCAGTCAATAGAAGACAAGGCAAGCCGCAGAGTAGACAGATGGCAGGCAGGGCTGTACGGATAAAGGGGACAATAATGACTTGTTGGACTTGGACGGCGACAATGGGACTGCCACTATCGCAGCCACAGAGACGAGACGGCCGGAGTAGTAGCTCAAAGTTGTGGGATGGTCAACCGGAAAATACTCCGAAAGCGTGTCGTCAATCCAAGTCTGGCAGTCCGAACTTTGGGAGGGTGCCACCACTAAGGCACCCGCCGTTAGGAGTGTCATAATGCATAAGGGACGGCAGAAGCAAACGGTCAAGTGCCGTGACTAGAAGGGAGTAGAAGGAAAGAGATGAAGTTACCAGGATGAGGTTGAATGCGATCCAGGGTGTACCTGCAATCTACACCACACACGAGGTGCGGTGTAAGAAATGGCACGGACGAGTGTGATGGTTCGGAGGCTACTGGATGGACCTTGAGCACAACGACGGGAACTGATGCTGTGAGGCGTAGCTGCGAAGGTGCCTTCAAACGTGAATCGGACAGGAGAGGTCAGGTCCGCTTCAAGCCGCAAGACGAGAAAGCAAGGTCAGGCCCGTAGAGGTCGGAGCGGTAAAGGCAGGCAGGCAGGTAGGAGGCCCGTTGAGGACTCGAGGTGTGAGTGAGGCGTAAGGCGAGAGCGGCTGACGATGAGATGGCTTTGCAGTGTGGTCTGGTGCTGGTGGTCCTGCTGGTGGTACTGGACTGCTCTGCGATGCTGCGGGAAGGTGATTGCCTTTCCGATGGTTGGAGCGGTGGGTAGGTAAGAAGATGTACGCGGAGATCGAAGGCGCAGGATGGAATCGAGAGATGGTACAGAAGGCGGAATGGGAATCTCGATGTCGAAAGAGGAGTCAGTGCGAGGGCACGGCGTGTATTGGTTAATGTTTGGGGAAGCGTCTGTCCTCTTCTTCTCTCCTGGTTTGGTCCGGTTTAGGACCTTTGGGACTTGGACCGGTTTGGAATGGTCTCGCGAAAAAAGCTGCGATATGGCGCCGGGGGGAGGAGTCGGTACTAGTAACTAGTAACTATTACTGTAGGTAGGTGGGCGGGCATGATTATGCGAATGGATCTAAGAGTGTGAGGTGGGAGTCTAGAAGACTAACATACTGCAGAGGAACCTTGCAGAAGGACGTACGCACATCGACTCCTTTTTTTTTTTGTGGCAGCTGGCAGTGACAGAAACGGGATGATATGCAACTGGGGGTCTGGTCAGGCTATGAGTAGGTATCCGTACTTCAGTCGAGAGGGCCGAGGCGGTATGGCGCTTTTGGGGGTTCGGGGTCTGCGGGAGGGACCAGAAAAAGAAAAGAAAAACGACGTGGGAGTCTGGGACTGGGAGTGAGTGAATTGGACAGGAATTGGAAATGCATGAGATTGCGGGAGCCATGAGGTGGAATTATTAGACAAATGGGAAGTGTACCCTTCGTGCTTCGTACCTTCCTTCCACCGGGGCTGTTCCGCTACGGAACTCCTTCCTCTTCGTTCATTCTTGCCAACCCGTTCTCTCCTTCCTTCCCTTTGCTTTCTCTCTTGATACCTACTCCGTACCTAAGGTACGGTAGGGCAGGTGCGAACGGCATCGTGTACTTCCGTATCTCAGCTACGTTACTACCAAAGCCACCAAAATTGATATATCCGATAATCCTCTATGCCTGAGGTGGCCTCATGACACTTCCTTCCTTCTATATCTCACCTTACTTGACACTGTCACTTCCTACCCTTCCATACATCTCATCTAGTCCTCCTTCTTGAGTAGCCCTGTCGACAACAGCACCGACGGAAGCATCAGTAGAGTTGAAGAATGAAGGCTCCTCGCGCCCAAGGGACTAGCGGGCCACACAGAGATGACAAGATATGAGTTGTGTGCCGGTGTAGGTATATGCAAGCTCGCCCGTTACGCTCACGAGGCAGCCCCCTCTGCACATGTGAGGAACAACCTAAAATGGGTGTGAGGAACAAAAAAGGGCGGATGGGATGAAGGCTCAGGCGGAGTACTGGGACTGGGGGCGGAGCTACAGCCCATGGACCGTGGTCCTCCCACTGCAGGCACAGCTGGGCCCTGGGGGTGGCATTGTGGAATCGTGGATGGACGGCAGCGTGGTATTTTGGACCCGGGTCTGGATTCTCTGGATTTCTTGGGTTCTGCGCCTTGGCCAAGACATTGCTCCCAGTCCAGCCTTGGCCTTGCTGCTTCCAGACATGGATACTCCCAGTTCCACACCAGGCATCAGACGGCCTAGCCAATTTTATCTGCTTTACCTTATGCCAACCCGTCGACATACTCACCAAGAGTACCATTGGAACTTTGCAATTATCAGACTCGACAAAGTCTGTTCGGGCACCGGCAGTGTCCAACTTTTACTACCTACCTTGCGCAGCAAGACAAGTACAAGTCAACATGGAAACCTTGGTTAAATCTGCAGCCCTCGTATCCATCTCCACGGCCCTAAAGTATCGCTGTCCACACAAAGGCCCAAGCTTGGCCCACCTCAGTTTGTTAATCCGCGTATGGAGAATTGGACATTTACAACACCTTCACAGATACTTCACCCGTACGGAGTACACAGGTCCTGGTCTCTTGTATAGGTCTCTGATCCCTCGGCATACAGATGTTTGCAATGCAATTTCAAGGCAACATGCGCCGGCCAGATTGCCTTCTTTCTCTTCCAACAAGGCCGGGCATCGGTTCGCGTATCTCGCTCTTTCTATCCACAGGAATGCATCCTAGTAGGTAGGCGCAGCTTCTTTTGAGTCATCTGGAAACGAAACGGGAAGCAATGACAAGAAAGAAACCAACACCCGCCGTGATGGCGCACATTTCAAAAGTAAACAGACCGAGCCTCCGTCCGCTTCTGTCTTCGCGGCTTCTCGCTTCGCCCCGTGGTCTACGGCCTGCCTGCATATCCCGCGCAACTGCCATGCCTTGCCGTTATTCCCTGCCATTACCCATTCAGTAAGGTAGGTAGGTATTGGGTGACGCGAGAAAGAATGAGAGCTGCAGACGGCGACCAACGCTTGAATTAAGATACTTGTCAAGTGACAAGCCAGGTACCCGCCGAGCTTTCCGTGACGCCCGGCACTTGGTAGAGAGCATACGTCACTCCGAGTCAAATTGGTGCGTGCCCACGATAAACCGTGTGTCTGCTTGTCTCTCGCATTCGTTCAAAGAAGAGGACTTTTTACATTCCACAAGCGTAGCCGAAAAGTTGCGCCGTCGTCAGCAACGGCGAAGATGCAGCAAAGCGAACCCGACGGATGGCTTCGAAATGTCCGGATGGGAAAGAGCCAACAAGCCAAGCATTGACCCACTCCACAAAAGGTACCTAGGTACGAATAACTGTGGATCATGGTAGGGTAGGGTTCCACCCCGTGGGCCCGCGGTGTACCAGAAGGGAAGGGCCCTGGTCGTCCGCTCTCCCCTGTCGGTCTCGAACTGGCGCGGTCCAGACCGTGGTCGCCCCCACCCCGAGCTCGCCGATCAATGATCGTCACCTGCCATTCCCATTGGCCCCAATCCGGCAGCTCTTGTAACTGTCAGGTTTGTCAGGAAGCAGTCACTCACTGGTCAGCATTTCCCTTTTGTCAACTTCCACGTCGTTGAGTTGCAGACGCAGACGCATACCCGTTCAGTTGTCAACTTGTCGTTTCTTTTCTGCGGCTCCGTAGCCCCCAGCCTGTTGACTGCAACCCAAGAGTAAGAATTCCCACATTTTGACATGTCAGCATCCAACTACGAATACCTACCTACCTATGAAGACCAATCCGTTGCCCTCTCCAACGCCAGCCCGCAGATCAACATTTAGCAGCTTTGCGACATGGGTCTTTCAACATGTCTCAGTTTCTGTTCGCATCCGGGCATTACTTTCGAAGTTTGATCTCCTTACCCCAGAGACGAGTTGCCAGCTGGCAAAACTAGAAGAAGAAGCACACGATAAAACCTGAAATACGGATACTCTATCAATCTATGCCCCAACCGCCTTCGACCAAGACACCTCGCTCGTCCTCATGCTATACGAAAAGAGGACGAGATAGTAGCGCCTCTGTTCTCTTCATGCCACCTCGCGCCTGGTACTTCTGCTGCGTCCATGGCAGTGACGCCGCTGCCACCCCAAAGCAGTCATCATACGATGACGCCGGCCTACTGCTGTCTGTGCCGGGCTCCGTGCGGAAGACTAGGCCGGCCGGGCTATATGTTTAGTAACTGTCCCGGCACTTGGCCTCGCATTCCGTCATTGCGAAATACTTTCTCGAACCAGACAAGCAGAGATGTGGCTTACATACTCGCGACTGAACCACTGAAGTCTGAACCTACGGATACAGTGTTGATCGCCATGCAGGGTGGTTCAAGGGCTTTACTATCTCCTTGGCGCCAAGAATATCAAAAACCGTGATGCTGTCGCACATTGTTCCCCGGGGGTACGAGGCAACGTTGGATTTCAGACTCTCCAAGTCTCACTTCGGATCCGGACACGACCCCGAGTCGCGACTGTTGGTGAAGGGATACAAAACTGCATTCCCAACCATGGAAAATGCACCATGCGTTCGAACCCGCGCGGGAACCCTTACCTCTCAACATCTCTCACGACCTTGTCTCGGTCAAAGATTCACGGTGACAGATGGTGTCTTTCCTCCATCCATTTCACACGCCTTATTCCCGACCTGTATCCCTGCCACGTCAAGTGTCACTTGCCTCGGTCGGCGCTGCCATTGGGTGTTCCGCCAGGGAAAGGAATGCTTATAAACCTTCCGGATGATTTGTCCCGCTCCACGGTCCGCGATACTCGCTCAATGACCAACCAATTGCTCATGTCCACGAGTTGCTCGCAAAACTACGAGACAACGAGGTTCGTTTCTAGTCTTTGGATTGTGTTGTTCAAAGGAGTCGAATATCGGTGTTACCGTTGTCTTCCGATCCTCAACAACGCATGCCACGAATCCAATGGCACTTTTTGCAACCTTATCATCCAGGGAAAACAGGCCAGTCATTTTTGGCTCCGTGTTTGACAGTCGCGAGAAGCAAATACTTTCTCCAATGTCTTATCAAACGGCTTCGTTCTGCTGGTCATGACGCAAGGAGAAACGGTATCACGGTCTCAATTACCTCTCAATGCCAGTCAGAGTTGCGGGGATCACAATCCCGGTGTGAGATACGCAGCATTCCTCGCATCTTCTTCCCTCGATGCGCTCTGGTCCATCGCGAGGAACATTGTCTTGCTTCAGACCTCCCTCTGTACGCATGGGTTTCTCATTTCCGATCCAGCGACGAGGCGCCATCGGCTCCGGCCGAACATAGTCTCACGGATAATCCGTTTCTCTATCTACCTATGACGCAGATAGGTGATGGTGATGGACGCAGTATCTATGGCAGGCCTGACTCTGTTGCCAGGTGTACGGATGGCCGCAGTCAAAGCTGCAGAGACCCGGCATTTGAGGCTGTTGATCAGAGTTGAGCGGCCCGCACCAGTTCGTCCGAATGATCTGCGTGCACGCTTGTCACGTCTAGTTTGACAGCTCAAACTCTACTCAAGGCTGGAGTCTAAGTCAAACGGCACGATCGACGTTGATGGACAGTGGCGATATACGTTAGCAGCCAAGGTTGAAGAAACATGACGGCTTCAAATCGCATTTTCTCGTGACATTTTCTCGTGGGACTTTCCCATCCTTCTCCTCTGCCCCCTCTATTAATATCTTTGACAACCGCATCCTTCTTCACTGCCGGCAGACCAGATCGTCGCTCACATCAGCTTAAGAAAGCCCGCAAGCGTGGGATGCACCCACTCGTGCGACTGCACTTCAGCCTGTCTTACACTCCTCCGGCCATCACCAGAGACAGACCAGAGGCTTATTTTTGGTCGACCAGCACACCGGCTGAACAAGCGAATGCACGTAGTATGTAGTGCATACTGCCTGCTTGGTGTTTCGCCACACTTGCAGAAATGGCCATCAGGATGCAGGCCTGCTCGGATTGATGGTTAATCCAGCCGAATACCTCCTGCCCGTATCTGGTATCAGGCCACTTCTCAAAGTCGGCGGGGATCGGCGGGTGCCCATCACTGTGCCGGCTTCTCGGATCCGGATATCGTGGGAAGATCTCCCCAACGGGCGCTTATAATCACGAACCCCATGCGCAGTTCAAGCATCACAATCACGTTGTTGGTTTCAATTTCCGGGATATGAAGCACCCATCACTCGTGCATCAATTGCAGAGTGGCAGACAATTTGCTGACTTTTCTCTCTCTGGTATCCTGTCGCATCTGCTGTTGCATCGCACCAGCATGGTACGAACAAGCTGATCTCACCTTGCTCACCCACCTGCGTGCAATCCAACATTGCCAACCAACCCCCCATTCGCCGGCCAATCCCATTGGCAATCATTACTGCAACAGCAGTGGCCCCCGAAGCCCCCCCCCCCTGCTCTCATCGAGGCGGGTATTGTGCGCAAGGTCGCATCTTGCCGCCCCTATTGGCTCTTCCCCTCGGGGGCCGACCAATTGAACGGCCCCTCTCGAACCCGGCGCTTAGCATCCCTCGTCACCTCCGCTCCTCATTGGACCTCCCCGTTGTGACGGCGCACCGTCGGTCAACCACGGCACATGCAGCTCAGCGGCCCTTCACAAGTTCAACCCCCATTGCTTGCCCTGAGCTTACCCGGCCACCCGCCGCCTGGCCCCCCTCCCCTCTTTGGACAGTGAATGGCGATGAATGAATGGAGCAAACGGGCGGCGGCGAATAGGTTGACCTGCAGAAGGGAGGGAGATATGGCCCTTAAACTGCCACCCTGCCCCCATCCGACCCATTGAGAGGCTCATTCTCTCTTCTTGGTCCTTTTCTCACTCTTCACTCTCACTGAAGATTCGACCTCCTGTCGAAACGGCGAAGACGACAGTAAAACTCGAATCCCGCAACTTGGGACCGCGCGGCTTCTTCTCATTGCGTTCGAGTGCTGGGTGCTTGGCCGATGTGAAGTCCCATTGTTTGCTTTGTCGAACAACTGCGCCTCGGAATAAAAGGAACTCACCTTTAAACTCCAAAAAAAAGTCTTGGCAAAGAGAGAGAGAAGGAAGACGCCCAGCCGAAGGCTCATTAAGTGGGAGACTGAGCCGCCTTGAACCCCCCAAGGCGACACAAGCATCGACATACACATACACGATAAGGGACGAAGGAGAGAGAGAGAGAGAGAGAAGGCAAAAAAGATGGCGTACAAGATCTTGCACAGGAAATGGCTGCTGCGGCCATGGATGTGGACGCTCATGCCGCTCGAGCTCGCCGGCCTCGTCCCGCTCCTCGTCCTCTTCGGCATCGCGCAGCCGGACCTCTACCGGACGAAGCTCTGGGAGGTCGGGCACGCCTACGGCTTCAACTCGAATCCCAAGATGATTCTCTACGCCTACGCAAACTACGAGCCGTATCCCAAGGTCCCCTTTGTATGGACACGAACGTGAGTTTTTACATCCACCCCCATACATACGATCCATCAAAAGAAAGGCAACATGTTCACTAACGTATTCGACCAACACAGACTCACAGACTTCAACGTCGCCGTCTCGGTCATAACCCTCTTCCTCCTCCTCACCAAACTCGTCGCCTTCATCATGAAATTCTGGTTCCCCCTTCTCGCCGCCGTCATCAACATCGCCATGGTCGCCCTCTACACCGTCTCCGTCTACGGCCAAATGGGCCCCGACCACGCCGACCCGCGCTACCCGTCTTCCGTCGCCTGGTACATTTCCAAATCGTGCGACTACGCGCGCCCCTTTAGCGCCTACAAGAGCTGCCAGCTCGCCAAAGGCACCTTCGCCGTGACGGTCTACATGCTCGCGCTCTACGTCGCCAACTTGGGTATCGCGCTGTACGTGTTGTGGCCGAATGCGAGTGACAAAGTGGATGGTGACGAGGACGAGGATGGAAAGGGGAGCGATGGCAGCTCGCCGGTGGATTATGCGAAAGAGGGACGGGAGTGGGAGATGAGGGATTGGCATGCCAAGGGGGGACCTGCGAGTCCGCGGGTCGGGGTTGTGCCGTATACGCCACGGACGCAGGCTTTTCATACGCTTGATAGGAAGTTGCCTTTGAGGCAGCAGTATGGTTAAAGGGGGGAGTATATATTGGAGGGGGTGAACGGGGGGAGTTGAAAGATTTGTGGCGTGATGGAAAGATATCAAATGATGGATGATGGTGGCTGAATCCCTTCTTTTTTTTGCCTCTACAATTCTACAGAAGGCGCTGGCGTGGTTATTACTTTACTATTTTATTGTTTATTTATTCCAACTTCTTCCTGTTGATATCCTACCCATCGGATGAAGTTACCAATTCGAGTAACAAGGAAACCAAACTCATGGCTTCGAGTTTACAGGGCTTTCAGCTAATCAACCAAAACCGATCACAAGCAAAGAGTCTGATACTTTTACTCATTCTCCCTTAACAATGACGTGTTTTTGTCTTCTTTCCTGCCCGAGTAACACGATCTCTTGAGCAAACTCAATCGTGTAAATGGAGCTTTCTCGACAGTACATTCACCGAATAGCCAACGGATGAACTTGATCCATCTCTCATGTCCACCTGAAAATGAACCACAAGTTTCCGTTCTCATCTGATTACCTTCTAGCTCGCCTTCAAACAACGCCTTTCTTGGCCTCACGCCTCGACTCGAGCTTGTTCCACGCTACATGGCTGGGATCATTTCGACATGAGAGGGCTTAGAGGGCCTCACTTACCTCAGCTACCAGTCCACGTCAATAGCAGCATACACCAACATGAATCTCTCTGTCCAAATAAGTTAAAACAAAGCTTTTATTTTCCAACGCCTTCTTTTAAGACGGGAGCCCTCCCTCAGTCATCAATACCACCCCACTCCCCAGCCTCATCATCACCCACCCTCCTCGCATTCTTTATCCGAATCTTATTCGCGGCCGTAGCCCCCTCCCGATTCGCATCCCGCCGCCTCTCCCACTTACTCTTTGACGAAATCATCGCCGCCCCATGGCTCCGCCTCGCCTCGACGCCCTTTTCCCGAATCTTCTTCTTGTCCTCCTTACTGACATTCGGCAGCGCGTCGAGCAGCCACTTTTGCACATTCGCCTCCTCGCCCTTCTTGCCCGCCTGCCTCTCGCTCGCGGCAATGACGTTGGCGACCATCTTGACGAAGGGGATATCGTCCGTCGTATAAAAAGTGACAGCGACGCCGCCCTCGCGGCCCGCGCGGCCCGTACGTCCGGCGCGGTGAACGTACGCGGCGCTGGAGCCGGGCACGTCGTAGTTCACGACGCCGTTGACGCCGGCGAAATCCACGCCGCGCGCGAGAACGTCCGTCGTGATGAGGATCCAGACCTCGCCGGCGCGGAAGCGGCGCATGATGCTCGCGCGGGCTTTGTCGGTGAGGCCGCTGTGCAGGGCGGCGATTCTGGTGGGGCCGCCGGCGGCGAGGGGGATGTCGTATTTGAGTTCCTCTTCCAGGGCTGTGGCGCGCTCGATGGTCTGGGTGAAGACTAGGAAGGGAGGTCGGAGGGGTGGTCCTGAATCCTCTCCTGCTGTGGGGTGAAGGAGCTGGCGGAGACCAAGTAGCTTTCCCTTCTCACTTGCGGTGTAGATCAACTTGTGTGTGACGTTGGGGACGGCTGTGTCCTTGAGGCCGACTACCAAGCGAATCAATGGTTTAGATGCCGGTCTTGCCAGCTGTGCCTCTGTCACCAAAGTCTCGATGTTGGAACCGAAAGTCGCAGACCAGAACGTAGTTCTCAGCTCCGGGTTGGGACAGGCGGACCAGATCGCCATGGTTTGTTCGCGGAACAGGGGGTCCAACAGCACATCCGCCTCGTCGAGAATCAAAGATGTGACAGTCGGGACTTTGCGATCCGTCTTTGACGCCGCCGTAAGGAAGTTGTAGAAAAGCGCAGGTGTTGTGACGAGGATATCAGCCTTCACGACGGACTTTGGCTTGACCGGCTCGGTCTCGCTGTCCTCGTCCTCGTCAGACTCCTCGTCAGACTCCTCACTCTCTTCCTCTTCCTCATCTTCGCTCTCGGCCTTGTCTTCCTCCTCAACCGCGAAGCGCATGCCCTTCTTCATGCCCGCGATCTTGATGCCAGAGTTCAAGGCCAGCTTGCGTCCCTCGTTCACAATCTGGAAGACCAGCTCTCTTGTCGGCGCAATGATGATCGCAGAGAGATCGTGTCTATCCTTGTCCTCGCTAGACTCCCTCTTGTGCATGATGGAGTTGATCGCGGGGATCAGGAAGCTGATCGTCTTTCCGCTGCCCGTCGGCGCAACGGCGAGGAAATCCACACCCTTTGAGACATCTCCAAGCTCTTCGTTTTGCGGCACCTCCTTCAATGCCAATTCTGGTTTGAGGAGCAGGGGTAAAGCACCCAGCTGCACCTCGGTCGGCACCTTGTATCCCTGATGCGCGAGGTTGTCCGCCAGCAGCGGCGCAATATTGTAGTTCGTCCGAAGCTCGTAGAAAGAAGTCAAGGGCTGAGGGTGAAGCTGGTTCGTCTCCTTCTCGACCTCGACGGCAACCTTCTTCTTTTTGCTCTTGGTGACCTTGGAGGCCTTCTTGTGGCGCTCGGAGAGGAGCGTGAGCTTCAGTCGGTGGGAGCGAAGGATCTGTCGGCACTCGTCCTCGGGGAGTAGAGTCGGCTTTACAGTAGACGCCTTGTCAGCCTTTTTGGCTTTGGCAGCGGGCTGCTTGACATTTTCGGGTTCTTTGGGGGTTTCGGACTTGGGCGCGAAGAAATCGACCTCGGGCAGTTGCTCCTCTTCCTTCTCCTCGACCTCTTCTTTGCCTCGCTTCCTCTTGTTGCCCCGCGCTGAAGACACCTCGTCGTGGAAAAGTTGGGGGTTCGTTCGATTGCCGGCGGATGGCAGGTTTACCGCTCCTTTGTTTGCGTTCTTGGCGCCTTTCGCAGGCTGCTTGATGCCGCGCGACAATACTTTGAGGATATCCATGGTTGATCTTGTAGTCCCCAAGTAAAGAAGGTCCAAGGTCTGTCTGGCGGCTTTACTGCAGATGCGCCTGGCATGGAAATTTTAAAGTGGAGATGCGGACCGTTCCCGCACAGTGTTTGTGCTGTGCGGAAGCTTCGACTTTCGAGTTGGTCAACCTCACCTCATGAACGTCAAGTTCAACGGTGACTATGATTAACCGCTTGTGAATGGGTTTAAGCATTAGTATTACAGTGCGATAGCTAATCTTTCCTGAAGAAATATGGGTCGCTCTTTTCGCTCTTTTCGCTCCTCTCGCCTTTTTCTTCCTCCCTCTCTCTCTCTTAGAGTATCCCAGCCTGATGAAGTGAATTGAGCTTTATTTCGTACTTGTCTACACGTAGTCGGGTTGGAACCTCAGATGTAATGTCAGACGTCGACTAATTTCGGGTGAAAGAGGACCTTCCTTTGAGTCCAACAGTCTCTACAATGTGCCTTAGATCATTTTGTCTTGTTCAGTAGCATTCGACAGGCTCTAGATCACGCAGCTTGACATGGTTTCAGGAAGGCTGTTCCTGTGTTGCTGCTGTTTCACTAGAACATAGATAAATCTGCGGCAATTTAGATATTATTGCGAATCAAAGGCTCGCAGATAGAGCAGGTCGTTGCTGGAGATTGCATCTCACAGCAAAACCACGGAGATGCAATTCCAATCAGCTCCTGATTCGACTAGTACAGTCAAGCCCTGCAGAATAAGAGGAGAACGCGAGTACCGACGAGGTTCCTATAGCTCACCAGCTCTTCGGTGCCTAAGATCGAAAGAAGCTCACATTTTAGGGTGCTTCAATGAGTTGAGCTCCATGGTCAAGTGGATGGAATGCCTGTTCGGTGAATCTTCCAGGTCTTGAGTAGCCAGTAGTCCTCGAGACTTCGGTGTCAGATGATTAATTATTGGCTAGCAAACTCAAGTGAAGATTGTTATAATTACTCATAATGGGCACAAGGTTCTCTCGACGCCAGCGTTGCCAACCTCCAAAGGACTAGAGGGCAAATTCTAGTTCATCCTAGTTCAAACCTTCTTCATTGGCTAAGTGCCTTGGAAACATGCGTGCTGTTCCTTGAGCTTTTCCCTGGCTTCGTTCAATGCGGTGACCAAGGACAAGAAGAAATCTTTCCATATCGTAGAGCACGACGGTCTTGACCCTTCCACAACCCCCCTCGGCTTGATGGCTTACCCAAAACTGTAAGTCGATGATTCCCTTTTAGCAGGCTCGCAGCAGCTAAATTCACAATCATTTCCCTACATTGAAAATCCCCGTATCTCATTGTGAAGTCTTCTACTATGAGCGGGGTTAAAGCCGTGACTCCGTGACACACCAAGTTGTATGCCAAATGACGTTCTTACTGATAGTAGCGTGTGGAGGTCAAGACTAGAGACCTCAGCTTAGAGCCAGTTTCCTGCACGGAACTCAGTATTCAAGTTCAAACAAACGTCCCTCCAAGAATAGTCTTCTTCTCGGCGATGTAGCTGGAGAGGTTCTTCTTGTCTACTATGTTAGTCTATTCGACGTTGAGCATCAGTCTTTTTGTGTTACTCGTGTCCCTTTGTACTAAAATACCAAAGCTGAACTTTGGCCGACGGTCAGCCTCTCCATCACGCTAGACGTATTCGTACACAATTAACAACAAGCCATGGTCAGTTTTGAACGAGAGAAGGTTGCTAGTCGCCTATCATTGCCTGGCGTTACCTGGCATTGCCTCAAATCTTCGAGGTCGAGAAATTGGGCGGTACCAAGGCAAAGAAATCCCCCAACTGCGAGAAACTCATGGATTTCGTACAGTGACACGATCATCTGCAATGTCATGAGAAACGGCAGATTACAAAGGATAATAACCATAACGACTACTACCAGCAACGGGCGTTCACCCCTGAGAACGATAGGAAAGTGCGCATGACTCTCTTATTGCCTCGAACGGGACTGCATCCGCATCGACTCACGCATCGCTAACAACTTGCCCGAGCTGCCATGACTGCCGCTCTGTCGGCCGGCTATGAGCAACAGGGGTCTGCGACATGTTTCTCCTGTTGCGACTGACAATCAGAAGATCAATTTGAGGTGCTCTCCTCCAGTCTAGGAGATGGCCAACATTTCACTTGGATGTATGAGCCACGTCCAAAGGAAGTCGAAACTCAAGTGAAGCAATGAAGCGCGTTCTTTCCGAAGACAAGCAAAACTACACCAAGGCTTCTGGGGGCGAACCCGATTCCCATTACCAAGGCCTTGGGGTTCATGTATAAGTCCAAAATCGGTTGCTACTGTCACCAGTTGAAGGCAAAGTGCTGAGAGGCCAGAGTGGTCACTAGCCCTCTTTCCCCATGCCCAACTTCGCTGAAGTAAAAAGGTTCGGGCCTGACCCTGTCTTTTGCCATTTGCTGTGATTTTGCTTTCCCTTCTCAACCTACCTATCAGCCTCAAGGCATGCCGTCTAAGACGACTTCGTGCTTTCGAGCTCTCATAGCGAGAGCAGAACATGGCTCTCCCTCCCCTAAAGTTCCGAATACTCACCATCACCATCATGTTTCTCACAGTGACCATCGACCACGATCTTGATATTTTCATCCTCGCAATCTCCCTTGAACACCTCAAAACCGGACCTTCTTCCGTCGTCTCCTTCAAATACATCATCTCTTTCTCCACCACAGAAACACGCTCACATACTTACTCGCCTTATCCACACCTGCAAACAGGATTTAAAGGTTCAAGATAAAGTGGGAAAGCAAAAAACCCACACAGCTTCTCCACCATTATCAAAAGTCTTGAATAGAGTCTAGACCTGCATGTACGGACATCGATCGACCCGCTCTAGTGATGTGGATCGCAAAGATTCGCGCCGACTTTTACATCCAACTTCAAACCCTCGGCATCCCGGCCCGTCGTAACTTTTCCTAATCTCAGTATGCAAGTCATTATCTCACGATCCACGGGGATCGATCACAGATTTTTGAAAGAAATTCCCTTAGACGGATGATGATTGGTTGAGGCATTTGAGCATGCCACGCCGGCCTAGGGTACATCATCCCAAGACGCAGATAGACTAGCGGAGGAGGTTCATCCATCTTACCTTGGACTGTAGCCCTTGCCGTACATACCGTACCGTTTTGGAGACCAAAAAAATGTCTACTAGTCCCTGTCATAGCAAATGCTCAAGTTCAAATAAGTACGTAAAAATCGTCTCTCACAAAGCAGGCGTCGAGATGAACTTGATCATAGCACCAGCTTCCCGTGAACTCACAAGACACACGACGAACCAACCGTCAGAGCAAAGGAAAAAGCCAACGTAAGAACGACGAACACAGAGCGGGCAGCACAAACCCACCGTTCGTCCGTCTCCCTCAGCTTCTCCGGTCCATCCTCATCTAATGCCCTCCGAGCAATGTCCCAGAGGAAGTCCGATATCAAAGCTCTCCTCGAGCTTCGCGACTCATAGAAGGAGTTATTCTCACACAACAAACGCACGAGGGACAGTCCTAAGCCCCCTCCCTCCTCATTCCTAGGACCTAGCTCATGATCCTCGGAGTCATGGACCTTCAACTCAGTCACCCTCAGGACACTCTCCCAGGCCACACAAAAGGTCCAAGGCCTCGAGAATAGAACGCTGTACCGAAGAAGCTTAAATCATCCAAGCCCCATGTCATGGCCTTACACCATCCTCGTCGCAACGCTGGGTCGCATCAGTCAAACACGCGAGAACGAACCCCATACATACTCACCCCGTGACCTGCACCCTCAAATACGAAGGGAAGGGGGGGGGGCAAAGTGGACATGGGGCTCCGGATTCCAAGGCTCGTCCACACGAACGCACAAGAGGGTCGGACGAACCTGAGGCGCATGCGCGGCCACTGCGAGCGTGATCCATCCGTCCGTTTCGCTTTCCCAAAAGACAAGACGCTGTGCTTTCGACACGAGGACACGAGGCCAGACGAAGAGGAGGAAGACGCACGCTTCTCGCCTTTTGCGCCGTCAACTTTCCGACCGACTAACCGTGTGCCCGTCCGTGACTTTGCTTGACTGACTTGTGTGCTTGACTCCTCCTTCGCATCGCATCCCATCTCAACCTTTACCTGCGCGTCCTGACTCCTGCGAGTCCTCACTGTAACCCCACCTCATGTGATGCAAGCAAAAATACGCAAGGCAACTCTCGATCCAATCTGCCTTGCCATGTCATACTTCTGACGCAAATCAGAAACCCGGGGTACATGGACGGTTGAGTCGGTGAAGCCATAAACCGTAGCGTTGCATCCGTTTCACGCTTGTTGACCCCCTTCTGGAATAACAAAGTCGACAATCCCCTCGATCCGGACGGAGCTCGCGTGGTGCAAAGGATAGGGTACGGAGTCGAGTAAGCTTGGACCTGCCATGCTTAGACAGAACGACTGACCGTTATCAAAACTAGACTTATATGTCAAAACGTCGAGGATGCGGACAGACATGACTTACGTGTGTACACGCCATAGCGCCCAAGACCGAGCCCAGAAACTGACTCACTTGTCACGAGTGTCACAGATGGAAGCGGAACATACGGACAATTCTAGACAACACGCAACGAGCTTCTATTAAGTATTATGTGAATGCGAACAAGCTGACACCGGCCCTAGTGGCCAGCACAGACGGTTCCATGCAGTCTTTTTCCACCAACAGCATCTCCAAACTCAAATCTGACGATTCCTGACCCTAGCCCGATATGAACCAACACCAAGAGGTCCCGTCCATGTTGTCGGACCAAGGCACTTCGAATTTTTTGTCGTGGGTATTTTCTTTTCGTATTCTTGTCTGGAGCGACGGGTATAACTGGGTATCAAAGCATCAAAGCAGGATACTTGTGAAAAAAACAAATCAAAACAAAAAAAACAATGGCAGAAATGACTTCGAAACGACTGAAAGTGGAACGGAATCACCTCCCGCCAGTTTTCGCCTTCCGATGCGTGTGCTGTGTAAAGAGGGAAATAGGAAAGGGTATCAGGTAGAACCAGTCTTGACGGGGTATCTTGAAATGCAGATCCGATTCCCGAACAAACCCATCCAAGTGAAATGAGTTGTCACGTGATGTTGCTCTTCCTCCGAATCTCGATCCGATGCGTGCGCACTTTTATTTTGTAGAGGTTTTGTGTGTTTTTTGCTTCATTCAGTTGATCGTGACGACCGAAGCTGCCCCTTGCGACGAAGGGACAGCGAAACCCATTTCGCATTCTATGCGGCGGCGGTGACAGGGGCAGGAGTGGAAGAAGCGACGTTCTCAGGCTTGTTCTCGGGCTCCTCAGTGGCCTTGGAGGTCTCGGCAGCGGGAGTCTCAGTGGCGACGGCGGGGGTCTCCTCGGGCTTCTCCTCAGTCTTCTCGAGCTTGTCGGCAGGCTTCTCAGTCTTTCCACGGCCCTTGATGGTAGCGCGGAGCTTGGAGAAGGCGCTGGTCTTCTCCTGCTTCTCAGGCTCCTCGTTGTCGGAGTGGGCAGGAGACTTGGCGGGAGACTTGTCGCGCTTGCCGAAGCCGAAGGGAAGGGAAGACTTGCGCTTCTCCTTCAGGTCGGGACGGGGCTCGCCGTTGGTGGCGGGGGTAATCTCTTTGTTCTCAACGGGAACGGTGCCGGGGTTGGCAACGTCGACGGCGAGGGGAGTCGTGGCCTCAACGGGAGGGATGACGGGGGCGGTCTCAGCAGCGGGGGTGACCTCAGTCTCCTTGGCCGCGGCGGGGGTCTCGGCCTCAGCAGCGGCGGCAGCCTTCTTCTCCTTCTTGCCGAAGACACCGAAGATGCTGTTGCGCTTGGTGGGAAGGGGCTTCTTCTCCTCCTTGGCGGCCTCTACGGGCTTGTCCTCAGCAGCGGTCTCAGTGGCAGCGGCGACAGGAGTCTCAGCAGCGGGAGTGACGGGAGCCTCGACGGCGGGGACCTCAGCGACGGGGGTCTCAGTGGCAGCAGGGATAACGGGGGTCTCCTCCTTGGGAGTCTCGGCGACAGCGGGGACGGCGGTCTCCTCCTTCTCCTCCTTCTTAGACTCCTCCTTCTTGCCGAGCAGGCTGCCGAAGATAGAGGCACGCTTGCGGCTAGCAGAGCGACGCTTAGGCTCCTCCTTCTTGACCTCCTCCTCCTTGGGGGTCTCGGCAACGGCCTCCTCAGTAGCGGGGACAGCGGCGGTCTCAGCAGCAGGGGTCTCGGTGGCGGCAACGGCCTCAGTAGCGGGGGCCTCGACGGCCTTCTCCTCCTTCTTGGCGGGCTTGAAGGCCTCGAGGGCAGTCTTGTAGGCCTCGGTCTCGGTAACGGTGGAAGCGAGCTCCTTGGCCTCAGCAACCTTGAGCTTCAGCTGGGAGATCCAGTTGTCACGGTCCTCGGCGTTGGCAGCCTTGAAGGTGTGCTTGTGGCCCTTGGCGGTGAAGTGGAACTTGTTGGAGCCATCGGTGGAGGGCTCAGAGGCATCGGCCTAGAGGACAATCGTTAGTACAACAGTTTTGGTCTAAGCCAGATACAGTAACATACCAAGTTGATGACACCCTGGGGGGCGGTCTTGTCGCCAAAGAAGAGAAGACCCTTGCCGGTGTGGGAGGCCCAGGCGGCGTTGTGGTGAGCAGTCTCGGTAGACTTCTCGCTCTTCAGGTAGGAAGAGAGGTTCTTGGACTCGACGGCATCGGATCCGAACCAGAAGAACTCCTTGGAGTAGATGAAGTTCCTGCGAAATAGCTGTTAGCGCATGCGACAAAAGCTTCTTGATGCGCGCACTCTGACTTACTTGGGGAAGTTGATGCCCTTGTGCTCGAGGGTGCCCTCCTCGACGGGGACGACCTCCTTCTTGGCCTCCTCAACGGGGGCAGCAGCCTCAGTGGCAGCGGCCTCAGCAGGTGTCTCGGTGGTGGTGGCCGGGGTCTCGGTGGCAGTCTCGGCAGCGACAGGGGCGACGGCGGGAGTCTCCGTGGTCTCGACGGGCTTCGTCTCGGCGGCGGGGGCCTCAGCGGTGGTGGTGGCAGGGACAGTCTCCTTGGGGACCTCGACGGGCTTCTGTTCTTCGGCCATTGTGTATGATGTGTGGTGTTGAGAAAGGGGAGTTGGGTATCAAAAAGTCAGGCGGTAGACTTGGGTATCACAATGAAAAAAGTCTTGAAAAAGCACTACTAAAAGTACTGTATTGGTCGTGTCGAGGGGTTGGTTTGAGCTCTTGGGTGTATAAAAGAGTTCAAGAATAGAACCTCTTTTGGGGAATAATGGCAGAAAAAAAAGAAGACCTGTAAGTGGTGGCAGAGGAAAGACGGGAAAGGGAGAGAAGAAAAACGGGAGGTAGAGCGGGACGCTGGGGGTACTTATTTGCGAGAGGGTGACGAGAAGAGGCTTTGCCCTTGCCAGGAGGCCCGGTTGATGGAGGCTCACACGGTCCAGTCAGTCCCTTGCGAAGGAAAAATAAAGAGGCGTGGGCCCGGCGTGAGTGGCTACCCCCGGGTATGAGAGAGGTACCTTGGAGAGAGAGTGTGTGTGTGTACGAAGTACTTGAGGAAGGAGGGAGGGAGGCGTGGGTATCTGGGTAGACAGAGACAGAGACAGAGAGAGAGAGACGGATGAGTGGAAGTGTGTCAGTGTCAGTCTAGACGGTGGCACTGGCGTGGGAGGTTGATGAGCGGTAGCTTGGAAGAGAACGGTGGGAATGCGATACGGTGTAAGGTATCCGTAGACGGTGGATACGGGAGTACCTTACGATGAGACCGTAACGCGAGAGAGAGAGAGAGGGAGAGAGAAGGGGTTGCAAAGGGCCAGCCAGAGTGGTCGTCTGAGCTTGATGAGAAAGCGCAAGCAAGTGCGACGAGGATGGGAGGTCTGCTGGTCTGCTGGAGAGCTTGGGCGCAAAGGAAACTGACGAGGACGAGAGAGGTCCAAGGTGTGTGAGTGGTGAGTCGCGAGGATGGTGTGTGTGAGGTTCAACAAGCAAGGTGCGATGAAGGACAGGGGTCCGGGAAAGAAGCCGTTCCAAATGGATACTTTTTAGTGGGGTTACTTTCCCTCGCTGTCGCGGCCCTGTCACCAACGTACCTGTCTTCTTAGCACTACACCCATCATTCAGTGTCAACCAGCACACTGACCTTGCGCATCGCTCGTGAGGTGGAACTGGCTTTTCTTTTTCTGGTATACTTTTTTTTTTTTTTTTTGCAAAAAAAAAAAACTCAAAATTCCGTAGAAAACTACAGCCTCGTTTCTTTCGCACCTCTCTACGTCTAGTCAGTATACGCGGTTTACCTGGTCTCCTATGTTGGGTTGCTACTCCGTACTGATGATTGAGGTGCGTATCTCGGGAATTGGAAATAGAATACAATGGAGGCTCGAGTTGAGGTACGAAAAGCCCTGGTCTAGCGAGAAAATAGATACTTGTGATCTCGCCAGGTCTCAGCACTATGGTCATGTACCTTATTGTTTGCGACAAGGTACACTTACTTGTACCTTAAAATGGGAGGTGGGGCATGGCATTTGGTAGCTCCTCCCCTGTCGCTATGATTCATTGGTGTGTCGCCCGCTCAGTTGCGTTGCCCAGAGAGTCAGAGGAGAGAACTGGACGTCGCGTGCTGGCCCGTGCTGCGCGCAAGCGAGTGGGACGAAATTTGCCAGACCCGTACGGAATACCTCGCCGTACCTTTGGTTGCATGTGCTTGGGAACTACGTGCTGCGAGCTGCGCGCTGCGCGTTGCGTTCTACTGCTGGCTGCTGCGTGTCGTATCGTGTGTGCAAGACGAGAGAGAGAGAGAGAGACTGAGGGAAACCGTATCAGCAGAGACACAGTCACATGTAGCGGTACGTATCCTAGATACATGGGGGCCCAGAAAGAAAGAGAGTGCAGGACGAGCAAGATGCAGAGACGGACAGGGGGGTCAGGACGAGCCTTTCCACACTTTGGACAGCGTCAGGGGTGTGGTAGCCCATCCATGCCTTGCCATGCCTGCCTGGACCCTGCTGCTTTGCCGGGAACATGCCATGGATGACCCACTCCCGCCGCCATTCCCAGACGTTAGTGGCTGTCCTAATTCACTTTTTAATCTTTTTTCTCTCTCTGAATCTTTTTCTTTGCTTCTTCTCTCTAATACGCAGCTACGCAGCAACGCGCGCCCAGAGAGGTAGACAGAGAGAGAGAGAGAGAAAGTCGTTCGCCGGTTGCCCCTCCGATGCCACGACGCTACTATCCGTACAGGATAAGGTACGGATACTTGTAACCACATGTCCCATTGTATCCGTACCTTTGTTAGAAGAAAGAGAAAGAAAGAAAGAGAACAAGAGAACCGTCGTCGAAACATCGTAGCCGCCGCAGACTCCCGCTTCCCTTCTTTACGCCGCCGCCGCTGCCTGCCTCGGACGGCCCAGCAACGGGTTTTACTCTTTTTTCTGCTTGACCTTTTCGTGTCGTACGCGACCAACAAATTATTTAAAATTCACGGGTGGACCACAACGAGATGGCCGGGTGATTTCGATACGCGCTGAACCCGGGCCTGGAACCTAGCAACCCGGCCGGTCCTTTTCTGAGTCCAGCAAACGTCTCCATCCAGTCAGATAAGGTAGAAAGGAAACGAAAAAGGGGTGTGCCCCGCGGCGGCCGTCCGTCCACCTTCGAACTTCGCAGCAAGACGTCGCAGTTTCCGCTAGAAATACTATTAGTTGACTCTGGCTCTAGGCTGGACTCCTGGAGAGGCTTCGCTCGGGCTCCTGTCACCGGCGGTATGTGTCTGTGATAAAGTCTCTTTCTAGACTTCTAGAGTGACTCATGTCGCACTGTAATCTTCGGTCCAGGCTTCTTCAGACTTCTCCTGATACCGCTACTTTCTCCCTGGACCTGTGACTGCCACTGCCCTCACTCCGTTTCTGGCTCACCGTCCGTTCAAGTATTGAAAGTATCCGTGGAGTATTAGGTACCGTTACATTCGATGGCCAGAACTCGACGCCGCGACGATGACGATCGCAAAAGTGGATGGGGGATGTTGAAAGCTGGCTGGCCTGACGAATTACAGGATACGATGCTTTTGCAGTACCAAACTCTGGACTGTTTCGTTCCTCACCGTTCCCACACTGGCACACATTGCTTAGAAACAAAACAACATGAACAATTCAAAATAGAAAGGAGGACACAAAAAGTAGAGGCAGTACGCACATGTTGGCATACTAACAACGCAATCCTAAAACAGAATCACTTCAAAACAGAATCTCGCGTGATGTCCTGCAGCCAGCCCATGACGGACGTCATATTGCGGCCGCCCCCCCTCCCTCGAGGGTGATGCCGTTGAATGCGCTCCATTTTCGTGCATTGCATAGGCAAGCTTTTTGCAGGGCAAAATCGCACACCACCAAAAGTAGAGGTGTCCCACCCTGCAACCACAACGCATCTCCCACCACCTCAGAGAGCGGATAGGTAGCATTACAATGAGACGAGAGCTTCAGGACACTCACTGGTTGGCTACCCCCCCCCCCCCCCCCCCCCTGATACTTGCTCGGTAAAGTACAATACTCGCCGTAGGCACACAAAGGCCGATCGATCGCTCTCTGCCCTCCCACGCTTTGTAAGGTAATCCGTCTACGAGCATGTTCTCGCACGCCGTATGAGCCGGTCCGTACACAAACACATGGGAACGTTGTGACCAGCGGCCAAGTGCCGGCATGGCTGGGCAACCCGTAGCGGTTTCTCTCTCACATCGCCTTTCATATTCCGCCCTCCGTTTTGGAATTCCTCAGTCTTCTCCAACTGTACCTTACTCTCTTCTGTACCACCGTTTCCCGCGCTCTCAGCCCAGCTCAGTGCCCGCCGTTCCTTTAACCTCGCCCACTAGTCCCTTCCATAGCCCATCGCTAGAAGCCCCGATGGTTTGCGTGTCGTTGGAAACTTGGCGCCCTGGGCTGGCAAAACGGGACTCGGAGAAGGAGGGTCTTGCGCTAGTTCCCTCACTATTTTGCGACACGCGCCTTTGTCCTTTCTGTCAGGTTACTTTTTGCAAAGGGGGCGAGACATGGCTGGCCGGTTCCTCGTTAAAAGCAGAAAACCCTTGGGGCCAAAGATCCACATGGTCAAAGAGTGGTGGGCTGCAGGCAAGGGGAGGGAGGGGACAGGACAGCGACAGGAAGAGGAAAGAATAGGAGCCAAGGTGGTCCCCTATTAAAACGACCACGCCATAGGGCCACGATGGAGAAAATGGGAAGGGGGGGGGGGGGGGGGGGGGGGGGCCAGTACGCTTCTTGTCGAGATGTGCCGCTAGTCCTGCTAGCTGCATCCTCTTTAAAACCATGTGACTCAGGCCAGATACCGTCTAAGCAAGATTTATCCAGAGCGGGAGTGTCGATCAGTTTGCGCACCTTATCCCGAGGCTTCATTGGACTCGTCGCACGACGACTGACTGCGCTGATGGAGGAGCATATAACGGTATGGGTGTGAGAGGTGCTGCGTGTGTGTGTCGCGTCTTCCATGGATTCGATTGCGCTCTCGTTCAAAGTTCACCCAGCACTCTCGTGAAGTTGTGAGCCAAGTGAAGCTGGGCAATGAATTGCGGCGGCCAGCCTGAGAGCCTTTGCGCCTGCGCCCTGCGAGACTGTGCAGAGGCGGCGCCATCTATTTCCTCTTGTGTCCGTAGATAGGTGTACTGCGACCTGCCTGTCCTGCCAGTCACCGTTATGGTGTCTCCTATCTCCTATTATCCCAGGCATGCTTCTTGTGCTTCGCGGACATGACAATGCAGGGCAGTTAGCCAAATGTTTCGGACTCTGCCTCCCTCCCGTAACGCGGTCTTGGTCTTGTTCGTCAGATGCGCCAATCTGTATCTCGTAGTTGACTGGTGTCGACGGATATTGTATCTCGACTCTGAAGGCGTGGCGCCACTCGGTAACCGTACGGATACAGGATTCTCCTTTCTGGGGGGCGCCGCGTTACTGTCGTTGTAACGGTAGCGGACCAGAAAAGGAGAAGTCGTTCAAAGAAGACTCGTCTGAGGCCGGCACGATGGATCCACCATAAGAGACGACGAGAGACCATTCTCATGACAATCAGAAACAACAGCCGCCCGACACTGTGCAACTGCCAATCAATCGGAGATCCACAGGCCCTTGACTTGGACCCATTCCGCATATTTGATCCAAACAATCCTAGCTGCCGCCAGGCCTAGTCTTGGTCCTCTTTGGACAACAGACAGGGACTGACGGGGATGTAGGGGGCCGTTCCCCTGCCTCTCATGATCAGAGGTCACCTACGGGAATTTTTTCTTTCCTCTCGAGATTCTCAGGACCACAGCGTAAGAACATGATACATTAAATCCCCTCCACCGTCCGGTCCTGACTGTTGGCCTGGAAATAGGCGCACATTGATGATCCGACGGCCTCCCCAATCAAGTCTTTCAGAAGTCCAGACGCCAAACGACACTCCATCAACAGCTCCGTTTGAGCGCGTGTCCGTCCAGACTCCAGACCTGCCAAGAGGGCTTGCGGCTGACTCCAGCCCGCCCGCTTTCCCAGACCAGACCCTCGAACACAGCATATCCCCAACGAAACGAGGTTTGTATTCGTACAAAGTACCCGCCATCGTTTGGACATTGCTTGCTGCTTGGGTGACCATCCGTGACGGGGACCAGATGCAGATGCGCAGGGACGGCAAATTACGGCCACTGCCGAGCTATAAAAAAAAAAATTTGCTGACGGACACGGCCTTCATTTCAACAAAGAGCCTTGGGCCGTCCGAGTCGGCCACTATTGGCTCCGTGGGGTTCCAGCGCGGCGCTACCATCGCGATCCCATTTAACTACTTGGCCATTCTCGCCTGAAGCGTACCTAGCTTGCAAATTAGGTGATGAATGATTGCGCCCCAACATATCTGTACCTGACATTGAGCAAGCCATGACAGACGACCCGAGCTGGCTGACGGGCGACAGCGGACAGTCCGTCACGGACAACAAGACCGAAATCAGAAAGGCTAATACTCGGAGAGTCATGCTTGATCATTATGCGGTGCCCCTGAACGGCGCGATCATGTGCTAGCATCTAGTCGATCGATATGCCTGATGTCGTTGGAAGGCCACCGGGAGGTCAACCGAGTCCGTCTGCTCGAGGTGGCCGACCGCTCTTTTGATCGGTTTGGAATTCCATGGGTTGGGTTGGCTTGGGATGAAGGGACCACCAGTGGAATGCGATTCGATATCCAGGATGCCCATGAAGTGAAAGTCGAATCAATGTCGATTTATGCCGTCAGATACCACCACCAAGCCCTGTCAAATGCGGGCTGCGCGTACCTCACTCAGAACTGTCCATCAGAACCCTGTTAGCTGATCCCTGGTCCATCTCTGCTTTGGTTTTACTTCCTAGGTTGAGAAGTCGCATTTGCAGCGGATTTTCATATGGCCCCACATAGCAACCAGTCATGCTGGCGGTGGCTCCAGGGAGAGGCCCGGCAGCCGGAGAACAGCTCATTGCTGTGGGACGGAGACTCGGAGCCGGGCGTTCGTTGCCCCTCGAATTGAAGATCCGCGATGGTATCGTTTCTTGTCGCCCAAGTGGGTTTTTGGGCAATGTGGACGATAGCGATCAAGGTTCACCTGGATCCCATAACACTCCAAATTACCATTCCTAGGCATTGTCTTGACCGAGGTGAAATAGAGTTGGCGGATGAAGTCCTCGGCAGACAGCGAATGCGTTCATCAGACCACGTATGTACGGATAGACTAATACAGCCCTGCTTGGCTAGATGGCGAAATCGTCATCTCCCCAATCTCGCTGCAGGGCGCAGGCCACCTCGCCATCTGCCTGATCTCTTGACGAACTGCAGCATCGAGCAACCGAACGCCCTGGTTTAAAACGGGGCCGTGGATGCAGTCTCAGATACACATGACCGGAGGCGGAGGGGCACGGAAGGTGGAAGGTTCTGGTGGCCTGGCTCGGAATGGTGTCGATGATGGATGGTATCGTATCGGATTGCCTGGCGTGAATCCTACTAGGAGTTTCGCGGGTGGGCGCTGTCGAATCAGATTGCTCTGAGTTGGTAACTTGAGGGATGTATTTGATGTATCCGTATCCGTACTTGTATGTTAATGGCTCGAGATGGCCGGTTTGGTTGGGCCTTAGAAGTTATCGATGATGATGTTGTCCCTCGTCGAATTCCGGTCAGGATCGTGATTGACGTCCATCTTCGCTGGCAGGGACGTTACGTAAGACAGAATAAGTCGACGGTGAAGGCAAGCACACTGTGATGTACCTTACCTTATGGAATTGTATATGGAACAAGACGGGAAGGTCCAGTACGTGTAAACGGCCACCGGGGAAGATATCTACCGGTCTTCCATCAGGCGTCAGGAAGTAGATACATCATCCCACCCTCGTTCCTTCCAGTTCCATATTGTAACTTCAGGCCAAGGCAAGCACCAAGTACCCAAGGCAAGGCAGATTGCGCCTTCCAAGCTCACGGCGACGGATCAGAACAGGTTTTCTCTGGTTCTAAGGTACCTCAGGCAAGTGCTCAAGTACCTTACTTTGCTTTGCAACCTTCATTAATCGATAAGGTACCAATACCGAACGTTGCAATATCACCACCACCTTATTCGCCTATACCCCTCAATCCCGTTCAAGGCAAACCTGCCCACCGTCACCCAGCATCGTCACGACGAACCCAGATGGATCCGTATCGACAATGACTTCCTATTCTTGACCTTCTCGTCCTGTACTCCGTACCTCATTCGGGGCTGCGTAGGCAGTGGCTGAAAGACATGCCAACGACAATCGATAGATCATCCCCCCCCTGGTCTGCTTTGCGAATGCGCATGATTGTACTTTATTTCCTTTCCAAGCAGTGGAGATCCATCGACCGTTTGAAATGCCGTCTCGGTCCGGCCATTTTACGTCATCTGCCATCTTGCAACCTATCTTTACTGCAACCAGGCGGCACGATACAATCCGTTGCGTCCATGAGTTTGCCAAACGTACAAGGCTATAGGCATTTACTGACCAGAGTCAGCCGTCTTCATGAGCACACGGACATGACATCTTGCACCCAGATAACATACCTACCTATCCCGCTGTTTCGATGAGCCGCTCATGCCGTCGTCTACCATCTGAGACAGACGGCCTGGGGGGTAGCTTACAACGGCTTTGCAGAGTGAAACATTGACACACCGCGGAAAACTGCAACCACCACCGCGACACGGCACCCACGGCTCGCACTACCTGAATCTCCAATACCTAATCTCACCGGCCGATATAACGGTGTATTAGAATACGCCAACGATTTGGACACACTACGCCGGCTCGCCCGGCTTGCTTCGCCTTCAGCGGTCTTGCATCCCACCCGTTTGGGATGAAGATTCTCGACAATTGATATACATCCCCGCGGTTCAACTCGTGTGACGTTGATCACCCGAGTATCAGATTCAGCTTTGACAGCGCTGTCCCGGACTGCGGGCCCACGGGGCCTTGCAAACGGGACCGGCCGGAGTATATCGACTTCCCTCCCGTCTCAGCCCACGCATTCAGTCGCCACGATTACACAGTTCATCGGAGCTTGATCGGATGGGCCAGTACTGATGCTATGGTGTGCACGGTATTACTGAGCACACCAGTTTAAACGCAAAAACCCGGCCACTCAGGCGCATTATAGGACGCCCATCAGTAGCTCAGCTGGTGCTTGCTGATCCACGAAGCCCGCAGGTGAAACAAACCCGTCTCTCGTTTGATGCAGGTGGGGGCTAGATTGAGACACGCGAAGAAGAGCAAGCATTCCGCCGCAGTAAAGCGATGAGGCCGCCAGGTTCAACTAGAGGAGGCATTTGAGATGAGTCCGCTCCTTTTGCTGGCAAGGTGACCCAGGTCAAGTAAAGCACCTGTGCTTCGACCTCATCCTTTCCCCAGCCTGAGATGGCTTGCCGTCGGTCAGAGTTCCAGTCACAGTTGAGGGGCAACATCGAATAAAGGGTAATAATCCGATGTTTGCTAGACCCGGATATTTACCACTGTCGACGATAAATGAGGCGGTAAACGGGACTGTCGATGCCCAGACTTTCCGCATTCCTGAGTTTGTCCCGTGGACCGACTGAGTTTACCGTTGGCCGCTTCGGGCTTGATTTTCGGTCTCCTCGCCCATAACGAATTTGCGGTGACGGTCTCCGATACTGCTCCGCCTTGGGGTTGTGTGGCTCGTACACCACCATTCATGTGTTGATCCTCGTTGCCTTCACACCATGGGCTGGCAAAGCCCGGCACACAGAATAAAACGTTCATGCAAGCCCCGCCGTTGGCATGCACATGATGCATTTAGCTTCTCGGCTTGTCTCCCCTCACCACGTTCTAGATCCCCGCGTACCATTGCCAATGTCTCGCACCACGACGAGTCAAGTGGCCCGCCATCAAGCAAGTCGGAGGGGTCGCGCAGGTCGCATTCCTTAGACGCCATCCAACCGTGCCATCCGGCCTAGTGGCCATTTTTGGAGTCATCTGTGAGATGTACTGGCTCGGTGGTTCATGCGGTACTTCCAATAAGGGATGCAGCTCTTATCACACCGCATATGAGAGGTGTGAAGTGTCAAGCCACATTCTGAGGCAGACTGTCAAGTCAAGATACTTTTGTGGCTTTTGAAGGCCCTCATCCTTGGAAGTTTTATGTCTGCATGTCGTAGGCTTTATGTCGGCCGAGTTTGACTTTCAAGGGAAGTTCTGCGGAGTTCCTTGCAGCTCTTTCATGCTTCGAGTCTCACGTCGCTTATCAGAGTAGGTAGGCCTAGGGTCTCGACTCGGCTCGAAACTGTGTTTGTTATTGCGTCGCTTTTCAAACTGGAGTCTCGGGTTGAGACTTGATCATGCTTATTGCTCGCCAATATCCCGTTTGGTCGTAGAAGCCGGGCACGTGATCGTAACCAACGACATCTGATGCAGCTCACTGCCTACCCTCTTGCGTGCTCGTGAGAAACAACAGATCTGTCCCTGTGTAAGGTCATTCGAAGCTCCGCAGCAAGCTTCTTGATGGGATTTGACCGTTCCCTAGTGACGAAATAATGGAGGTCAAATTGTCTGCATAGTGACGATGATAGGGAATGCTGGTCGCCAGATGTAGTAGGCATGTGCCCGTCGGTGCATATGGTGTCATGGCCATATTCAATTAGTTGATCATACCACTGGGAACCATTGAGGTGCTATTCTCTGCGCATCTATCCAATATGCTTGCATCTGCCCAGCTTTATCAATCATCAAAGATGAACAGGAACACAAATAAATAACTGAAGGTGTCCACGGATAGCAGACGTTGATCTCGTCGGCTTCAACCCGATATTCAGCTTGCTGCACTACTCAACGCACAGCTGTGGAATCGCCTTGTAGAGAGGACCGGCACTGTTCTTTGTATAGTCTGTGACTCGGGGCCTGCTCTATTCTTTGGTCAGTTGATATCCCGAGGTCGCATGAGAACCAAGTGCGACATGATCGAATAACCAGCTTTAGCGAAGGACTAGATATCAATGGAATAAAACACAGCTGATATTTGAAGGTTCTTCCTAATCGCAGCCTTATGCGTAAAGCTGGAAGTACTGCTCCTTCGGAGGCGTGAACTCGAATGAGGCCAACACCAAGGGCCGTTTTGGGGGGGATTTGCTCTCCCTGTATGGTTTTATAAATCTCAAATGAGCCCACGATCACTTGTCGTGGGCTGCGTTGTTTCGATGGCACGCTGCCCTCGTCAATTCACTAGTAGCTTTTGTGTTCGTAGGCTCTTTGTGCACCGCGGTAAAGACTCTATTCGTTGGGTCGCCTGTCTCTCGGAGGGAGCCATCTCTCGGGGCATCCGTTATTATGAAGCGCAGCCGTCGCCGTACTCATTCAGGTGTAGCTGCGAAGATGAAATGAAGTAAGCAAGATGGTCCAGCTCTAGGGATGATGGGGCAATGTGTATCAAACTTCGCTCTCTCGAACGTTATGGCTTTCAGGCGAAGCCTCGTGGCTAAGTGACTTTCCTCTTGTGATGAAGAAGCTCAAGAGTCATAAAAATGATGTCTTTTTAGTGTAGATGGGTAGTAGAAGCCTTCTCTGTTTGGGCCCATGGAAATCGTAAAGCTTAGAAGCAAAAGATACCGCAAGGTTCATGGAGACCGGGCCTCGAGGTTCAGAGCGATGAGAGCAGGCTCTGGCCGACTGGGAAAGGTTTTTGGGGTAGACCCTTCCCAGACTGTGGCTGTACTGTCTTGTGTACCAGCAACAAGCTGAACCATATCGCCATGAGATATCAAGTCACTTACCATGCCACTTATAATCGGCGCCGTCAGCGTTGAAAGCAAGAAATCTGACCAGGATAGTAGAGCAAATTCCATGATATGATCATCTGTTGTACACGCAGCCTCAGCCTTCCTATGTATAGTCCCCAGCTCTTTCCCCATGGGACAAGTGAGTCTATGTTTCTTAGCTCTGAGACTCGACATCGAACTTGATGAACACATTTGAATCAGAACAGCAGACGGATAGAGCTTACAAGGGATAACATGAGTCTTTGTGACCCGTAAACAGCTTCAGATCCATCTAGACAACCTCTTTGTATTTCTGGAAGCCATTACCTCTGCCACCTGCCTCCTCTGCACGTTCCATCTCCCATCCTCAAGGTGAACTCCCATCCCATCTCCCCAGCAACTCCCACAACTTCACATCCGTCACCTGACCGTACGACTGCAAATTACCATACTAAGCCTGGAGGGGATAGTGAATGGGAAAGGAAGGAGCCCAATTCAAGCTTTCTTCCCTGGGATGTGCAGTCTTTAGTCTCGTTATTATCTTCACCTTGGTTCACTATCTCTTTGGGCCATCCCTCTCACTCCCACCTCCACTTGGGTCAACTTCACCTTTTGGTCACATACCTATCTCCGTTACCTTTCAACCTTCACAGCCATACGCCTTGCTTCCCGGAAGCAAACCTAAAAGCATTTCTTCTCCCTCAACACTTCATCCTGCCAACCTATATATTCTCCTCCACGACAGGCAGTAGAGGACCCAAACCACTTGGACTTCAACTCAAAATAATTGTCCTAACTCTCAAATTCCTAATCAGTTGCGTTCTTGGTCATTGGTACTCCTACAATTCATTCATATCGTTCTTTACTCTCACCTTCCTCAAGTTGGTCAGGGCCAACAAAGGCGAGCACAACCCCTAAGCATTACCTTCCTTCAGTTCCCAAAGACTAGGACCAAGCACAACAAAATGGTTCCTCGCCGACCTCTCCCTTCCAGCAAGATGGAACTCACAATTCCCGACGGCAAGCTCCATAAAGTCGTCGGCCACACTTTGGAGGAGCAGGAGACACACCAGCTTAAGCTCGTCACAAAGCTTCTGGTCGGTCCCAATGGCTCTTTGCCTGACTTGCCTGCTGACTCCGCCCCCAAACCCGCATTCTGGGACGATCTTCGCCAGCAATTCCTCACTGCCGGGGTTCGTCAAGATAACCCTGGAAAGTCGACTTCTGGAGCAGGTCCTGACAAGGAAGCCACATCCCAGGCAGGCCAGACCAATACTCTGGAAACCCTCCTGAAGGTGGTGCCCATTGGCAGTGAGATCATTGCCCATTTGTGGCTTGTCGACACTGCAGCCGTTGGAAAGTTGGCCTCCATTTCGAAGGGCTGCTTCGACGCCGTTGCGATCCACATGGTAAGTAAACACTCCAGACAAGTTTACCCAAGTACCCGAAGCTTACGCTGCTATAGTCTAAATTCGACCTGCCTGCGGGCGAGTATCGGGACTGCGAGTGGCTTCCAGAGGAGCTGGCTCGCATGAACGATGCTGACCGGGCAATCATTGACATCGGTGGCATTGGACGTAATCTACTCATTCGTGGCAAGGCCCTGAATAATGACCCGTGTGCCGGACACATCGTCAAGGGTATTCCGCGATTCTGGTCCAGCCTCCAGCAGCGAGATGAGTTGTGGGCTATCTCGGAGGTAATGTGCGAGGCCAATCCTGACTACGTCGATGACTTTGCTCCCTTCCACTACGGCGAGAACAAGCTCCTCGAGGTTGAAGATCGCTGGAGGCGTCGTCTTCAGGAGATGGGCTTGCCTTCTTCGACAACGGACGCGGACGAGCGCGACAACCTCTACGTGGCTGAGATGAGCTACAACATTCCGATGCGTAAGTCCTCCGAAGCATGGTCATGGTGCTCACAGAGCTAACAAAAAAACAGTGCGATCTCTGTTCCAGTTTGGAGGAGCACTCACTGCGCTGCAGTTGCATGAGGTTCCCATGATGGACATACGCATTCTTGAGCTGATCCTTTCGGCTTGCCCTGTACTCGAGATACTGGGAATCGTTAAGTGCGAACTTCTTCATGTCGCGCACATCAATCAAATTCTCGACCTTGTCTTCCAACGCGCCACGAAGACCGGCAAGAAGCTGAGAAGCCTTCAATTTTATCCTCGCTCTTACACCGAGCCGGCCCACAACCGCACCGGCACCCACGTTCTTTCTTGGAATCCGCTCAAGACCAACGTTAAGACGAGCCTCTTCGTCACACTCTTCTTGGCCATCCTTAAGGCCGTTCCAATGGGCATTGACCTCGTGTCTGAAGGTCAATCATTCCGCCGGTTCCTCGATCTGGTGCCGATGAAGCCCGGCCAAATGGCTCTCTTCCTGCACCACGTCCATAAGTGGCTTGACGCAGCAAAGACTCCTAAAGTCTATGACTGGCTCACCGAGGAAAATAGTCCCCAGGGCCAGTACCGCGACCCTCGCCTACTGATGCTCGAGGATCAAGTTCTCCTCAGCATGCTCCAGGGCACCAAGGAGGGGAAAACTATGGAGAAGCATCGGCGACCGATTTATTACCACGAGAAGTACGAATGCTGCGGATGCGGATGCCAGATGCTCGCGGTCCTCTTCCGCAGGGAGATGAAGTCACGCTCAGCCGATCATCGCTTCTGCCGCATCTGTGACCTTCGGGGTGAGCTCAACGCAGAGAGCCACCATCGTCTCCACGACAAGAGAACGATGGTGAACAGCTTCCTCTACTCCCCCAAAGATACTGAGGACAAGGCGGATCCAACCAACGCTGAGCTCCGGAGCGTCTGGGCTCCCCCTCATCGAAACCCCTTCATCGAAGGGCCGATTATCAACGGACCCCATCGTGAAGAGGCCGTTCTCCAGCACCGAAACCTCCCCAAAGTTCAAGTTCTTATGCACGAATCTAGACACTTCGACATTCTCAACGCTGCGGGACAGGCTGCAATTCTCGATGCCATGGAAACGGGCTGCTGGAAAGCTGGGGTCTTCAACGACCACCCTGCCTTGACCGAACAGACTCCATATACGAAGATGAGAGTCCCCAACCAGAAGATGCTTCGCAAGCAGGCCTGGGAGTATGTCATTTGGAAGACCTACTATAAGGACGCTGGTTTGGCCGAGCAGCAGGCGGCGGCGATAGCAGCCGGACACGAACCTCCCAAGCCAGCCGGCTTTTGGTGAAAAAGAGCTTTCGAGAGCTCCGCACGACAATCCCTAAAGTGTCCGCAGACTTACAGCATGTCTTGGAGGCATACATCAACAACATTACTATCAAACATCATTATCATTGGCAGATCTGGCGCGACCAGTCTCAATCCACCACTCCGACACAATTCTTCTTATCCGAAACCCCTCAAAATCTTCTCCCACCCCGGAACACGACGAGACGATAATGGATTTGGAAAGTGGAAGATATTGCATGGTACAAATTGAATTGGAAAGAGACGAGCTTCTGCGCTGCTGCGTCATACACTATTAGACGGCGTTGAGCGCTTTCTATCGAGAGCACGGCAAGATGAGTTCAGAAGAAGCGAGCAATTTCGTGTTGCTTCACGATACTACATCAGACAGCGATGGCCACTGCTTATCGCGAAGTCAGCGCCACACACCTCCAGAGTAGAGGCAGAAGGATAGACGACCCTCTCCATACGCACGATTATGGCGGCAAATAAGAGAAAGGGATAATGGTTCGATAGTTGTCTGGCTTGGTTCTTCTCATTTGCTTCGATTGGTTTGCTCATTTGGTCCGGTTGGTTTTGCTCTTTCAGATTTCCTTTTCATTCGGCATTGCAGCCTGTTATCTCATAATACCCACTGCTCGAGGGATAGGCAGGACTAGCTTAGACAGTCCATAGAGGCAATAGCAATTCTCACTCTTACGTCCTTGTGGTATGCTCTGTGATCTCTCACGTGAATGCAGCTCTCGATGCTCTGCATGTTGTCGAACCGTGTCTTGTTCTACAATGTGATATATCTATGAGTCTCTGATGTTGTACAAAGAATATTACACGCTGCCCATGCGTCCCAACTCCATCTAACATTACAAGGCCAATGTAAACAACGGTTTTGACCGAGAAAAACAAACATGCTGCTCAAGAAGCAGACTCCTTCGACTGGTCAGAAACAATTTCTTCCGCCTGGCTAGAAGATGACTCCTCCGTCTGGTTCTGCGGCCCCTCCGTCGACAACCCAACCACATTCCTCAACGTGCCAAAGCTCAAACAATCGCTGATCCGGCTGGCGCCAGAGAACAACATCACAAGCCTCTCAACACCACAACCCCAGCCACCCGTAGGCGGCAACCCGGCCTCGAGCGCCCGGATATAGCTCTTGTCGAGCGGCGCGTCCCTCAGCGGGTGCGGATCATCCGCCTCGAGCGGCGCAGCATCCTTACCGGTACCGAAAAAGCGGTGCTCCGCGAGCTTGCGCGCCTGCGCGGCCGGGTCGTTCTCCTCCTCGTACATGTTGGCCAGCTCGCGGCCATTGACGAACAGCTCCGTCCGCGCCGACACGAGCTGCATCGTCTTGGGGCAGACGAAGCTCTTTGCGAGCGGGGACATGCAGGTCGGGTGGTGCGTGATGAATAAGGGGCCCTCAAAGGACTTGGGCTCGAGGTAGACGGCGGCCAGGCGGTCGAGGAGTTTCGGCATGGTGGGCGGAACGCCGCCGGGTACCTCGATCTTGCTGAGGGCCAGCACGGCGACGAGCTCCGAGTAGGCGTCCTTGCCGGTCAACTTGGGGAAGCGGAAGCCGATAGCCTCCTCGAGGGCCGGGATGAACTCGAGCTGGCGGAAGGGGCGGACGAACCTGGAGAGGTCGACGGGTTGGAGGGAGGTCAGTTTTGTGTCGATGAGTTCCCGGCAGTGGTGCGCCAGGCCGGAGAGGAGCTCCTCGGTGCGGTCGATGAGCTCGGGGAGGTTGGTGTAGGCGCTGTAGAACTCGCACATTGTGAACTCGGGGTTGTGCGTGCCATCGATGCCCTCGTTGCGGAAGGCCGGGCCGATCTCAAACACCTTGTGGACGCCGCCGACGACGAGGCGCTTGAGCCAGAGCTCCGGGGCGATGCGGAGGGAGAGCTCCTTGGAAGGGAACTCGGTGGCCTGGGTGGTGAAGGAGCGGGCGACGGCGCCGCCTGCGTTCTCGGCGAGGATGGGCGTCTGGAACTCGAGGAAGGACTTGTCATGGAAGTAGTCGCGCATGTACTTTGTGATGTGGGACCGCATGCGCAGGACGTCGGCGACTTCGGGGTTGACCATCATGTCGACGTGACGTTTCGCGGCCTTAGTTGCCGGGTCCGTCAGGGTCTGGGGGATCTGCTCCATCGCGGGGGAGAGCAGCTCCGGGAGGACGACGGCCTGGAGCGTGAGCTCGCCGGTGCTTGTGCGCGTGGGCTTGCCGGTGATGGCTTCAATTGTAGTCTTAGCATCATGTCACCAAGCTGACGTAGGGCAGTAGCAAGTGGGCTTACAGATGTGATCGCCCTTCTCAATCAGCCGGGCAAAGAGCTTAAACGTATCAATGTTCATGTCAGGCGAGTGGGCGCCTAGGTTGCGATAGTTGATCATGCCCTGGATCTTTTCGAACTCATTGACAATGGTGACGAAGACGAGCTTGTTCCCGTGGAGGCGAACGGATTGGACTCGGCCTGTGGCCTGTCAGCGAAAGGCCGATGGTGGTTAGGGATGCCGCCGCCGGCCACAAGCTGCTGCGGCTTTTGCTGCTGCTCTTGTGGAACGACGACTTGTATTTCATTCTGCGTACCATACAGGGTGACGACCTCGGCGTTGCTGGGGTCATTCAACTCCTCCTTCTTCTCCCACACCTTCCTAAAGGCAGGGACAGACATGGGCTTCTTGCGATGGACCAGCCGCGGGTGCGTCTCCTTAATCACGCCCTTTTCGCGCACCTCCTCCAGCGCCTGGAGGCGCATCTTTTTGAACTCTGATATCCTAACCGCCTCACTCTGCGCTGACGTGTCCTGCTGATGCTGCTCTGCGCCCTTGACTACCCTATCCTTCTTCTGCCTCTTCCCTCCGGACCCATCCTGAACGCTGGCGCCACTTGGTCGACCGACGTGGAAGGACTGAGCCAGTCTGGCAACATGTGGTGTGCGTGTTGCCGGCCGCAAAAGCCGTAGGCTCTGAATTAAAGTCATCGCGTCTGATTGTTTCCTGTTAGCTTCGTTGTTCTTCAATGATCAATGTGCTAATGAGATTGGAAACAGGGCAAAGAATAGGATGTCAGATAATAGGCGGTTTAAATCAACCACAACAAAAGAGCTGTGTAAGTCGCAGCGGTTCTGAATTGCTTGCAATCATCATATGAAGGAGGATAGAGAGAAAGAAATGGGAGAGCGGAGCTCAAGACTTACCACCATAGTTGCCCAAGAAGATTCTGGCTCTTCTTGGTGTAGCCAGAAAATAGTGTCAGGGTCACTTTGCACAGAAATTTTGCGACGGCGCGTTTTTATCGTGGCCAGAAACGGGTCCTTGACGTTATCGATAAAGATGAGCGGAACAAGCCGGCCCGGGAAAAGAGTTCCCAACGGAGCAGCGACGATTGGGCGGCTGAGCTCCAAAGCGGGGCCGACTCCTGGCTTACCTTGCCTTGGACGAGACGAGCTGAACTGCCCCAGGCGCGCATAGCTGACGCGCGATAAGATAAGGCCAAGGAGCTCTTCGTAAAATCTCGACTCTGCGACGTCAGACAAACGAGCTATCCGCAAATCAATAATCGTTTCTGTCGCATCCCACGAACCTCGCTACCGAACCATCATCACTTCACTCTGTCAGATTTTCTCTAGAAAACCAAACCCCACAAACCGCCAACATGTCTTTCTTCGGAATGGGCCGCCCCAAGCTGTCTTCGGACGAGAAGATCGCCATGGCTGAGCAGGAGATGCGTCTGTTGGCTGATATGCACAACCGGTACGTCACCATCAACAACCTCCATTCTCTGGAACCCCCCTCCCGAGAGAGCATACGCACCTCCGAATCTCGTAATGAAGCTGGCAGATGGGAGGATGACTCTTGAGGAAGAGGGCGTACTATCATTGAGACAGCTGTAACTAACATGCGCGTCCCTAGCCTGACCAAGATCTGCCAAACCAAGTGCCTCCCCGACTACCGCGAGGGCGACCTCAACAAGGGCGAGTCCGTCTGCCTGGACCGCTGCGCCGCCAAGTTCTTTGAGGCGCACATGAAGGCGTCCGAGGTGATGCAGAGCGAGAGCCAGAAGAGAGGCGGCGGCGGCGGTATGGGCGGCGGCATGTTCTAAGTTTGTCGATGGAAGGGGGGACTCCGAAGAAGGGAAGAAGAGCCTGATGAGCCTTGGAACAGGGTCGTGGCTAGAATTACGATAGAACGAGGGAGGGAGACAGAGCATCGACGGAGCGAGGTCGCGCCTCGCGAGGCTGCCTTTGCTCTGTGTAGCATATGCCATGACGCAACAGGATCTCGGGACGAGATGGGGGATGTGGAGGGGCGTCGCGTCGCAACCTTGCACAGAGCTTGGGAAACGCGACGTATCCGAATGTACTTCTGAAGCAGAACCCGTAATCGGGAGCTTCGTGTATAATACAAAGGGGGACTAGAAGCAAGTCCTATCAATGAGAAGAACCACCCTCACAACTTCAGGCTTCACATGGGCAACCCAGAATTGGACGGCCGAATTTTGATTCACAGGGTTTCCCGCGACATAGAAGCCATCCATACTATGAAGATCTGTCTGTTTAGGGCAGCTACGGAGGAGTTGGCCATCAAGCAAACTCAGCGTCCATTGCTCATATCCTGGATCTTTAGTGGTCAGTTTGCGCCACGCACGCATGCCCTCCGTGGTGATGGTCTTGAAAAACATATCCGATGCAGCTGGGAAATTGGAGATCAGTGGAAGAACGTTATAGGGTGTTGTTTCATTACGTCTTTCGACCAAGATCCGATGCCACCGTCACGACTACAGTGAGGGCAGCTGCTCTGCCTATCCGTCCAGGCTTTTGCCTTTTGTTGCTCAGAGTGCATACACAAATGAGATCTCCTTGTCTATTCTATTCTGAGTATTGGCTTTTGGTTATCTTGACAGACGCCAACCTGCCTTCTTAATTCTAGTTGAATTGACAGATAGAATGACTTGTCCAGGACGTCACTGCCATCCGGCGGTACATGATTTCCGGTCCAGGAAAGCCATCATGAACTGCGTCAATGTTGCATGTGATGATACCATAAGGGACATTGGGAGTCACCTATTATGCAACTACAAGCACTCAAAGCTGCAATTGGCGTTGCGAGGATAGGTATTGATCATGGGTGAGCCTCTCTCCAGTACCCCCAACGTAGTTACCGAGTGGATGATGTGTATCGAAGCCAAGGTGACAAACATCCAGCAAAAAATGCCACTAAAACCTAGGAACCGTTAGAAAATAAGAGTACCCGTACCCAGAGCGATTTGATAGGCCACAACGGCAAATCTGGCAAGAGAAAACATCACAAGTGCCAACGCGTCACGGAGTACCAGAGGGCAATCAAACAAAACCCGCGGGTCCCGCCTCCATCCCTTTCATGCGAATCGCAGCCAACATGTCACCAGGTGGTTGGAGCCATTCTTGAAGCATCTTAGTCAACCCTTCCCTGCCATAACAGGCGACAAAAGACTCCCTTTTACTATTTAGTCGAGAGAAAAACGTCCCAAAACGCGTGGCCGTCGTCGTTGTCGCCGGCAATTCGGAGCCGAATGACCATCGGGTCCCGGGATTCGGCCTTGTTTTTTTTTTCTTTTGTCGTGTATCCCACAACTTTCTCAAGTCCTTCTCAGGATTAAAGGGAAGTCTGCCTTGCCTTACTCCGTACTCTGTATTACTAACCTATGTGGGAACTCACGAGGAATACCAGAGGAGCTCGGCGCCGAGGAGCCAAGTTCGGTATATGCTCGGCCCTTAAGGGACACCTCCGAGGGGGCCGTAAGGTAAGGTATCCGTAGTTTCAGAACATCTTGCGTTTGAGTGGTATCCGTTAGTAGTTTCTGCGCGGACTATCTTTCGCACGTGGGCTTTCGTACTGGGGTTTAGGAAGTGGATTCAAGAAGAAGATAGCCCGCCAGATCTCGGATTGCCCGCCGGTCCCACGTGATACCGCGATGGTCTTCAGTCTTCGTGACCGGCGGCCCAAGTTCCGATGACGAGGGTACGGATAGAGTCTGGAGAGTGGTGGACAGAACGCCATTTAGACAGCCTCGTTTGGGGAAACCCCGAGAAGAGCTAGAGCTAAGAGGCAGCCGGCACGAGTCGTTGTCGGTTGCTGCCGTGCCTCGAATAAGCCGGGAATATGTAGTTACGTGCTCAGTGTGTCGTTCGTCAAGCCCCAGTTGATAGACTTCAATTAATCAGCGTGAAATAGATAGAGTAATATCGGCCAAGTTGGTCGGCAGCGATGACCTCGGGAAAGCTAAATAAATCATCCGAAGAATTTGGGAAGATTAGTGTGTCCACAGAAGACAATCTGTGCTCAGCCAGGGGCACGCGCTTCACTGCAGCGACGCAAGAGCCCTTCTCTGGTACCAAGGTGTCTGACGGACGCCGCGGTAGCCAAGTCGAGGGTTTGTCGTCGTACATGACTCTCAGCCGCCAGGGATTCACAACGACTTTTGGGCAGTGGGCAATGGATTGCTGTGAAGTGCGTCAACGTGCCAAGTTGTCGACCGCCTTTCCATGTTACCCCAGAAACCAGGGGGTGTTGAACATAACAAAATGAAGGACTCCTTTCGTAATGTATACGAAAACCGAAGAAACGGGGCTCTTTCCGGGATGTGTTAAACATAGAATTGAGAAAATGAACGAGATTCCCCCGTCCCGCAAACGTTCGTCGGAGGAATCCAGTAGGCGAGATTATCAACTGGGCCTTTCCCGCCCCCAAACCAATCAACAAAGTCTTTTGAAAAGGCAGTCAGGTCTAGACTTTTGGAGTCTGATTTTCTCCTTGCAGAAGAAAGACGCAGAAAATAGAATAGGTCCTTGTTGGAATGCAAATTGCTCTCAACGAGAAAGACCGCGGCTGCGGTAAAGATGGTGGCCGGGGAAGCAATGCCGGTTGATCTACCGCGAGCACCACCACCCGCTGGCATGGAGAGTGATGTAAATCCTCACTCTGTCGAGTAACTCACACCCGAGAACTTGGGACTCTGTTGACTCGTTTAGATCTGCGACAGGGTGAGTTGACGAACAGGCGATGGACGGGCACCGACGGGAATGACCAAGCCAAGGCTTGGCCGTGCTGTCCCGCCCTTGGAAAAGTTGAGCAAACTCAGGGTTTTTGAAGGGAAAAGGGGAGAGGGATGCTGTTTCAATAATTCGGATGAAGACGAGAGAGTTGGCAGGCCTGGCAGTGTGTGTGCTGCGCGGCTCAGCCAGCATGGAGCTTGTTTCGTACGCATTGACGGGAGGACGTCAGCAAAGGTAAGAGGCACATGGGGGTCGTAAGGCAAGGAAGGGTTGAGCGGACGAGACGTTGACAAAATTCCCGTTCTCACTTGGGTCTGGAGAAAGTTTGTGCGTATCAATGTGAGTGTGAGAGAATGTCTTCGCGATGGTGGTTCAGTTGACTGAGCCTCAAACCGTGGTGTCGCGATAGAGTTCCCGGCGTGGCTTAGCGGCTTCCCTTGTGTTTGGCGACTGTCGTCACTGCATTACTATCAGTTCTGCACAAGGCCGATCGTCATCCTCTAGCCTCTGCGCGGGTGCGTAGGTAATCATGGCACATTTCTCAGGGCGGCGCTCACGGACGGGTTCCATTGGAGTTCTGGGATCGGAGGCCGTGGGTCCAGAGATGAGTGTGGGCGTGGGCGTGGGCGGCATTGATGAGGGTGGGAGGGATGTACTCCGTAGCGAGTGCGGGAGTGCAACGGTGGCATGGCGGACGGGTCGTGGAGATGACGGTCTTTGAATTGGGTTGAACTGACGTAGCACGCCTTGAATCTTGAAGACTCTGGTGACCCCGGGAATAAGGGAAGCGGATACATACAAATAGAATATCCGTAGAAGTATGCCTATCTGTTCCTTGGGGAGGCCTCGTCCAAATCGAAAGACAAGATTAGCCGCACTGAGATTGCAAATTCATGTTGGTATCCGTACCTGTGAAGAGGTATCTGTAGCGAGAGCAAAAGAGACGCGTATTCTGCCTTCGCTTATTTAGTGCTTTGCAGAGAATTATTACTTTTTGAAACTCCGTAACGGGGAATCCATAGCGGAAGATGCCGTAAGCTTTGATGGTTGGTTCGGGATACGGACCAGGAATCGGAGTGAGATGAAAGCAAAGTAAAGAGAAGCAAAACAAAACAATGTGATGGTCATAGAATAGAGAAAGCCAAGCCAGCCATATGTATGCACGATGGACATGTGTGATGTTATTTTGGTCGCAAAGCTGGCATGAGCGGTAAGCCTCTTTCCCTTCAGTCCTTTGACAACGGAACGCCGGGAAATCAGCACCTAAGCTTAGGTAAGGTTGCGACTAAGGAAGGGAAGCGCGCCTGGCGTCTGGGACGGTGCGCAGATGAGCCTATCACCCGCCTGAGGGAAGCCACGGCGTGGACCGGCTGGGCAGTCTCGAGGCCGGGAATGATCTAGGACGGTAGGACCAGTGTTGATCAGTCTTGCGTTAAGGACTATCCGTAGAAGTAGAACAAGGAAAAAAAAAAGGTTGGCGAGAACGTGGCTGTGAGCAGGCCTCATCTCATCTTTCCGATCTGTCCAACCAACACGTCTCCATCACGATGGTCATAGATGTCAACAATAGTGCTACTCCTACGGAGTACCCGGAAGATTTCCGGGTCGATATCTACGGAGTACTTCGTTGTCAGTGAACGGTATCAGTACGGAGTAGTGTGACCGTTGCTGGCTGTCAATAAAGTCGTGCATGTTAAGGGGAGAACGGGGAAGAAGCAGCGGGGTCGCGCGTTTTTTCGAGAAAGGGTTGACTTGCAGGTCTGCAGCAAGCGGCCCACCACAGCAAATGGAAGTATCTCACGGTCGTCGAATGTTAGCACGGTCATGAGAAAGAGGCAGCCACCCGGCCCGTCATCCAATGTTGTGTGCAGTGTATCCTCGGTCCTGCACTAACAGAAGTGGACGGTCCACGATACGGTCGATACCCAGCTGTGCCAGACTGCCAGTGATTACGTACGAAGTAGTGCGTACCTAGTGACCCACCACCCCCCTGGGCCGCTGGGCGCACCATCTCCACGGGCAGGTCCTATTCCTGGCGCAGCCCGCTGCAACCTGGAGCCCGGGTTCTCTGCACAGCCCTACTGTCCCTGGAAAAAACCAGCCTCTCTCCTTGGTCGAGGTGGCATTGGATCGGGGGGAAAGCCTGGCAACCTTGGAGTTTCTCTACTGAGGTGTGGACGGGTATCCGTAGTGTACAGTTACTAGCAAAAGTTCGGAGAGATTGAATGAGGGCACTGGCTTTTTGGACCGACATTGGATTAATCGATGGAAGAGATGCACCTAGGTCCTAGGGTCATGTATGAGGATGAGGCCTCTTGCTGCTGTCATATTCCTACTTTATGAATCCTTCACATGCCCGTCCTTCGTTCTCGGTTTGGATCTTTGCCTCGTCTTCAACTCTTGAATCGTCCAACACCAAAACGCTAATTGCTGAACGATACTCAGTTATACACCTCAGTATACGGAGCAGCACTGTCGACCGGTCGACCGTCAGAAAGCACTAATACGAGAAAAGGAAACAGCCGAGTCCTGCAACCACGCAACATAGTACAAACTCCGTAATACCAAGAAAATCTTCCTAGGCAAACCACTCAGTCCGTGTCTGATCGATCCATTATCGGCCAGACCAGACCGCACCGGCGACCCACCCGCCTTACTTGCAGCCTACCTGCGCACGCCGCACGCCTCTCACTCCAAGACAACACCTCACGCTCACCTTTTCGAGTCTCACCTCACCACCTCATCACTGCTGTTGAAGGAGCCAGAGTTGAATCCATCCACCCATTTACTCGACCACCCACAATCCATCACCAGCAGTTGATCGCCCACTTGGACGAATCGAATCCCCCACAGACTTCTTGGAAAGCCCCCGACCCGGCCCTCCTACGCTAAAGGAAGAACCGTCTTACCTCACCGCGCATCTGCGCTACAACGCACGCAGTAATTGGAACAGACATCCGGCATCTGACTTTTTAGAAAGAGCCGCCAAAGCAATCTTCGCCCCTCATTCTTTCTGGGCCTGGAATTTATACGGAAAGGTACATTGACGACAACAACAACACCACCACCACCACTTACACCAAAACTCACATCCACATCTACAACAACCTCCGTCAGTCCACGCCTGACATTGCCGCTCTTTTACCTTATTCACTCGGTCATCAAAACTCACTCGAACCATTGACTGGAACTCTTGCGTCTTTCCCGAAAAGTTGCCAAGGTTGTCATTGCTTCCCGTCTTCCGTCGTCCGCCGCCCACGACCTTTCCCTGCTCAGGTCCATCTTTCCCTCCCCCGTGCCTCCCCCTCCCCTTCTGGTCCTTTTGGGTCCTTCGTCCTTGGTCCACTGCTTAGCGTCTCTTGGGACTCCACCCCCCTCCTCCTTCCCAGCTCACCCTCCAGTGGCTCCTGCACCTGCACCTTGCTTTCCACCTGGCACACCCCCGGTTCACAAACCACTGCCCCCCCCAAAACCCCAAGCCCGTGGTGTTCCGTCCTACCTTTCGGATAGGATAGGTACATAGACTCTCGGCTGTCTCTTGCTGCACAAAAAGGTACCTGTACCTGCTGCCTTCGCCCCCCCCCCCCCCCTCCTGCCAGGTCCCTACCTACGGTTACTACCTACGTATTGCGCCTGTCAAACCCGGAGACAGCGAAGAAGCAGGAGAAGGGGAAAAAAAGGACAAGAGCCCTGTCCGTCTTTGAACAGATCAAACTCCTCATCCCGTTTCAGCTTCGCACCAACAACATCTTCGCATTCTCTCCTTCTCCAACAGCTTTGCCCCTTGCTGTCAACCAAAACCCAAAAACCCCAAAAAACCCTTACCGTCGTTCAGGGAAATTCAAAACTTAATCCCGTCACTTTCCTCTCCCTTTCCTTTGCTTTCCTCCTTTGATTGTTCGCGCCTGATTACCTTTCGAATTTCCCGTCGACGGGGCCCTCCCTCGCTCTCCACTCGCTTTCGACACTACGGTATCCCTTGACCACACGATTGAGACGAGACCACTCTGATTCTCTTACTCCGGCGGTCCCCCCAAAAGAAGGACTTTCATTCGATCCGACCGTCCCTCTACCGCCGCTGACGCCTGCCTGTGTGCCATCTCACACACCAATCGCCAAACCCGACATACGACATCCAGTACCTTCCGGCACGCAAACACGCACCAACCCAGCCTCCCTTCTCATCCGACGCTTTCCCACCACTTTTAAGCATCATCTCATCTCGACTCCTTCCGGGGAGTCGCCAACACCGTCGATCTGGCTACAAGGCTAGACTCCCGCCGTTCTTTGCTCGGCGGTGACCCGAACTTTGCCGGCTTTGACCAAGAACTCGCCGCTCGCCAGTACGCTCAACAGTATCAGCAACAATACCAGCAGCAATACAACCCCCCGCAAACATCAAACAACCAAGGCTACGCTTTTCGCGAAGGTCTCGCTCCATCCACAATGAACGGTTCGCGTCCCAGCAGTGGTGCCAGTGGCCCCCTCGGCTTCGGCTTCTTGGGTGCCAAATGGCCCAGAATCTTCTTCCTCATTACCCTCGTCCAGGCTTTGCTTTGCTTGGGCTTTGAGTGGTAAGCTGACAATCCATCGTCGCTTCGGAATTGATCGATGCTAACCGCCGCACAGTTACGTCTTCTGGAAATTCCAGACTGGTTTGACCGACCAGGACCCTCACCAAAATACAGATACCACGGATGCGACCGACTCACCGAGGCGGACAATCCCGACATTCCTGACGCTCTTCATCTTTGGATTCTTGTACGAATTGGTTATCGTCTGGGATGCGCTCCGGGCAAAGAACACCATTCAGGTTATCGGAGTGTGCATCGCCAACCTCGCTTTAATGGTCTACACTGCCATTCAGGTCGAACAGATTGAGGAGGCTGTACAGCAGCTGAAGGACAACAAAGCCCTCAGGGACCCGACCGACGACATGTGGGCCGATGTCAAGCCTTACCTGGTTGCAAGCCCCTGCGTCCTGGCTTTGGGAACCATCACCATGGCCTTGACTGCCTGGAAGCTCTATCAAGTCTTCGCTTGGGACATTCTGAAGACTATAGGAGCCGACTACAGAATGAAGAAGCGTTTCCTCCACTACCAGGTACGTATCTCTGGACCCCCTGATCGTGGCTCCGACATAGCTGACATGAGATACAGATTTATATCGCACTCCTGAAGTTCGATTTCTTCTTTTTCCTCGGTTTCACGGTTCAGTTCTTGGTTATTGTCAACGCCCGTACCGACGCCGAATTTGGATTGACCATTGCTGCGATTCCGATTACCATCGCCATCTTACTTCTGGCCGCATGGTTCACCAGAATCGAGAATAAGGTCGGCATGGCGACTGTTCTCGTCCTCTACTTTGGCGGCTTGAGCTACTTCATTTTCAAGCTCGTCCGTATCTACCAGCCACACACGGCTGAGCAGTACATGCCGGTGCGGAAATCGCTCACTGCCTTCACCGTCATCACTATCCTCCTCATCATCTGCACCATTGCCAACTGCGTCGTCTGCATGCGCAACTTTGGAGCCGGCCTGAAGACCCACCTGCGGAAGCCGTCTCGCGACCTCGAGAAGAGCCAGGACCTCAACTCGATCAACCTGCAGGATGTCAAGCCACAAATTGCGAGCAGAATGACGATTGATTAAAGAAGGGGTGGAGCTGGCTTGACCCGACGAGGCAATGCACGATCAAAGAGATACCGCTCGATTGTACAAAGAAATGACTTACGAAACAACGCCACCTTTCTTATCCCAACAAAAACCAACTACGGGATCGTAGGTGGACGGAACGGTGGACACGCGGGGCCGGGCGCGTGTCGGACTGATTGAGATTCCCCATCATCGGCTGTTTATTTTTTCTTCACTTTTTCTTGACTTTCTCGTGTGATACACACTGTATGGCGTTGACGATGCTTGATCTCTCTCCACCTAGCGAGGATGAAGAAGACTGGCCCTACATGGCGGAGTTATGGATCTGTTTCTACGTAAAGTCGCACAGGCGGCGAAATCCCGTCTGGGGATATCACGATGGTTCCGGGAGTAGCTGTAAGGCTTTGACTTCCTATACGTTTCTACGTCGCCTTGGGGCCACCGGGCAGCGAGATGCAATAAAATACCTTTCCTTAGTGTAACTTAGCGTTAGCATGAGGTAATTCAAATACCATGACAAAAGCTACTGTCCCATTCAAGCCTGCCCGACTTCTTTCTCGACAATTCTGCATGTACTGAAAAATGGAACAATATCACTAGAAGTTCGCTGCCATCCTGGGCGTCCCGATGCCACTCCCGTCTTTCCGCTCCGGCCGGCTCCTCACTTCAACCTTTCCCAACTTCACCAGGCCGATCCCGGCCCGGTCACCACCGGCCTCGACTATGAAACTTGCGATGCAAACCAATCACCACTGACGCAGAAACTAATCACGTACTTGACATGCGCTTGTATTTGCGCTCGCTCTGTCCTACCTGCTCAAACAATAACCCGGATCGCTGTACCAAACAAGATTGCATCCGAAACCTATCAACGCCACCCAAAAAAAAAAGAAATGACCTGCCCCGCCGTGATTGAGAAGTGCTTTACCCATCGAATCCTGTCCCACAACGCCTGTTGCCCCGGTCCCAGGCCTCGACGTCTCACTTAACAGGCAAGTGTTAACGCAGGCCGTGGCGTATTGAGAGTCTTCCGCCATGAGATGACCAGGTCCTCAATGAGACGCTTGTAATGTTCACATCTATCCTGCAGCTCGAAGCCTAATTCATCCTACAGCTTAATTTCCCGAGCATCTTTGATATGTCCCTCGTTGGGGCAGTATGGACACTTGAAGCGGGAGCCCTTAGTCAGGCGCTGGAGTGACTCTTTGCAGATGACGTGACCGCAGGGCAGCATCATTGGCGGGTTCTGCTCTGTTGTTTGCTCTTTGCTCACGGGGCAGACGAAAATAGGGTGGTAGATCATGCTGCGAGGTAGCGGCGTTTCGAATGCAAGTTCGCTTTCCGTCGTCCATTCAGTGCGCTTAGCTTTTACGTATGTTGTGTACTTGATGAGCTGGGGCAAAGCGATCGCGCCGGCCGTAGCAGCGACATAGAGCGGTGATTCGGCGGAGAGGCCCAGAAGAGAGCAGAACTCGCGCGTGAAGGATAGGGCGACATCGTCAAAAGCGGCAGATGTCTCGAAGATGTTGGCATATGGCGACTGACCGATGTTGGATGCGTAGACCATGGCGCAAGACAGCTGCTGGATCTCCTTGATATGGCGAGTCTGGAAGCGGCCAAAGTGTCTTTGTGCGTAGGCGAGGGCACCTATCCGGCCGTTGCGCTCGTCATCTGGAAGGCCGTTCACTTCGGGGCCCTTGAAGAGCCAGACGAACTGAAGTTTGCTGAGTTCGAATTCGAGGTTTGAACCGCGGGCTTCGAGCTCGTCGCTGTTGCCCCGCGCCCACTCTATAGCTGGAACGAGGTTCCTGTTCTTGAGCTCGTTGAGGATCTTGTACATGCTCGCAAACTTGTCCTGCAGCTCCTGAGACTGAAGAGAGTGTATGTCCGCATCGAGGGCTGTGTTGTTGGCGGAAAGTGGCGGAGGTCGCTCGTGGGCTTCGCGGAGGAAAGTCGAGGCCACGCTGAATTGGCCCTCGCGGAGCATGTGCATCGCTACGGCGCGGTTGATTAAAGAAGGGTACGCAGCCATGGCATCGTAGTCTGTCGAGAGTGGTCGAAGGGGAAAAGACTAAAGAAGCGGGTGTAAGTTGAGGTTCGTTTATAAACAGAGGGTAGTTCTTTAAACACATACCTTATCAAGGGCCTTGCCAAACGTCTTTTGGGCTTTTGAGACCTCTTTCAAGTCGTTATTTATTGCGTCAAACCCCGCGGTGACGGGGTTTTGTAGCTTGGCCATGGTCAAGCCTGCGCGGTGCGGATCTGAGGTGCGATATCACTGTGAGCACACGACCTGTGACGGCATCGTGAAGCGGGGCAAGTGACATACCATTCGCAACTTGCTCCCTCGCCTGAATGAGTAGGTCGAGGAGCTTGTCGGAGTCTTTGACGGCTGAGTTGAGTGTCGCTCTGCGGAAGCGCGAGAGCTCCGCCTGGAGGGTGACCATGGGGTTTTGTTCTGCCATGGTGGTGGCGGGAATGGGGAGGAGAGGAGGGGAGGGTTTATCCGTATGTCGTGATAAGTGAGTGTATGTATAGTATGTTTGCTTGCGTGTAGCTCGAGATTCGGGAGATTATGACGGGAAGATCATGGCTACGGGCTCCCCATGAAAGCTCAGCTTGGTTATGGGAGGACTGCTCTTACTGTTTGTCGGGAGGAGTCGCGGCGCTGGTTTGGTGGTCCGATGCTCCTGCTTTGGGGTTTGAAAGATGAGGTTGAGGTAGGCACAGACTGATCGGTCCGTCACCGATAGTGGAAGCTTCCTCGGCTGGCGGGCTCACTGATAAAGCGTCAGGCGGGCACCCGCGCGCCTTGTGGTACCTAGAAACCTCCATTCCAGTGTGCTGTGCCTGCCAGGCCGCTGCCAGTGTAACAGTGCAGTCATGGTAGCACTGGATCGACCTGCCGGCGAAACAGCGGCCCGGGAATTTGAGCGATGGTTTAGCGAGGGGAGGCCTGAAGGCATGGGGGGGCAGGGGAGGTTAGCTCGGTGGCTCGGCAGATCTGGGTCATTACAGACGTGGAGACGGGGAATGTTAGCGTCTACCGCAGTACCGCTCGATTTCGTGCTACCCTTCTTTCAGTACTGGTCGTACAGCTCCCGGCCCAATCAACCAACGCAAGCCACGACAGCGACGGTAGGACATTGCGTCACATGCCGACCAGCCCTCCGAACAGAAAGAAAGACACAACCTAAACGATCGAAGCGGCAGAACATTCGAAGCACGAACGAAGCGACCCGACGAAGACGCGCCCCTCCAGTCACATACAGAGCACTTGCTGGACATTTCTTTGATTGCGCAGAAACCCCCCTTTAGGCGAGCGATTGCGACGACTATGACTTCTTCGTCTTGGAGATAGTCGCAGGCGCCTCCAAAAGTGTCGTCGATGCACCGAGTTTCACCGCCGCACTCCTGCAAATGGAGATGTCATTCCGCTTTCCCTTCCCCGTCAACGACCCGCGAATGCATCGCGAGGAGGAACTGACTCTGGCGAGAGTCGCTTCTCAGCGAGGCGCCAATGGTCCTTCTCCCCTGGGCACGCCCTTACCGCTTGAGGCGCGAAAGGAGGCCTCTACCGAACCTGCGACACCCTCTCCTTTACCGACCACGAAGAGGAAATGGGTATTTGCCGATCCTGTAGCCTTTAGGTGAGCTCTACTGTCCCGGCTCCGTGACGAGTCATCCATGCTAATCGTCTCTTCACGCAAAAGATACCTTGAGAGCGATCCAGCGGTCACGGTCCTCGAGCGACGAGGAATTTTGCAGGGATACGAGCTATACTTGGTCGAACAATGGGCATGTTCACGCAAATCGCCAACGCTGGTCATCGTCACGTACACGGGAGACCCGAAGCACCAGGTCGTTGTTGGGGTGCTGGCCGTCCCTGCGGACGAGAGCATCTGGTCCGACCGCCTACGATTCTACTTCAAGGCCATCCACCAGTACCATGCGCGGCCGAAGGAAACGCCGTTGGGCGACGTGATGGTCACGAACCTCAGCAGCTTCCCCTCAGCTCTGACAGTCATACCCGTACCCGAGGGTGATATTCGCACCCATCGTCAAGCCTTCATCGTCAACGAGAACCTCAAGCGACTGGGATGCTCTGGGCGATCTGGCATGAATCTTTCAGACCCCACACCTGCAACTCAGGCCAAATTCTACCAGCTGTACAGGACAAGCGAGAAAGTCCCCTTTACCCAGTCGGCGGTGGAGCTTGTCAAATTGTGCCAAGTCTCTCTCTTCATGTTTGGGAAACTGGATATGGAGTACATTGATGGTCTGCTTTGCGACAAAACTGAAGAGTCTATCGGAAACTGGTGGACAGAGATTGGCGCAGAATGCTACAATGTTGAGCCTACAGACGGTATCCTAGGTCCGACGACAACGGCAGCCCTGCTCGGACTACTTATGGGCGCCAGGAATCGACTGCACTACTATGGTGCGCCCGTGTCCAAGGACGTTTTTGATATCGAAAGCACCAAAAGGGGCATTGGGTACTTCCAGAAGGCATACAAACTTGAGCGGACGAGACGACTGGATCGTCCGACAATTCTCAAGCTTCATTCCGTCACAGCGAAAGCTGCTGCTGGTGAAGGCTGGGGTGTGCAGAAGGCTGTCAAGTCCACCGTCGCCGAAATCGGCGGAAAGAGGGGCGAGCTCGTAATTGGCATGGTTGGCGGAAAAGACAAGGCCGGCATAGCTGACATCGAGACGGTAGACATTGACAAGTTCATTGCCCTGGCGTACGGCGAGCGCGCGAAATGGCTCTGGTACGGGAAGCCCAGGAGAGCAGCACCGGAACTACAGGAGAAACCAACAGACGTGGCGCAGCCGCTTTTTGGAAAGGATGAAGTTGCACCGCCATCTAGCAAGCGAACGCAATCATTGCCGCTGGAAGAGGAACTTCAGAGACAAAAGGAAGAGTCACCTGGCGTATACTCAACTCCAGCGCCTGCCTCAGCTGTTAGTGTGGTTGAAGGATCGGGAGAGAAAGACGCGCTTAGAAAGACAGTCTTCAAATCGGTTGCTGGCAGAGTCAGCGATGCCAAGTCTGGCCTTGGACGCATCAAAGATGTCGTCGGTACTGGACTGAGAGGTCACGCGAGTCGTCCTAGTAGAGACGATTTCGGTGAAAATGGCTACCACAGCGCTCCCGGCATCTCGGCTTTGGCGCAGTCTTCGGCAACATTGTCGTCTCCGGTCATGGTTGGTAGGGCCTTCACATGGAAGAATAAGCCAGAGGAGTACATGAATGCCTTTAAGAAAGAGGCCGAAGCTGCCCAGGACTTAAGGGAATCATCACAGGAGCTTGAAATGGTTCCCGTGATTGCTAAACCTACGCGCGAGTCTTCGGACCCGGGCTCGACACATGTCGAGCCGGAGAAGTTCTCAACACCCCCTAATGACCCGGTCAAGGACGAGCATGATCGGATACAAACATCGGTAGCGGGGTCTGTGGTTGATGAAGCCGACCTCCACGGCCCCTTTGAAGCAGAACGAAACGGCAACACGGCTGTCAGCTTCCTCCAGCGGCGGCATAGTGTCGCTGTCTCCAGACTCAGGTATAAGCATCCCTTGAACGAAGCCCGCTGGCCCCGGCGACTGTCATTTGGAGATGCCGAAGAAGCGGTTCTTAGATGGGAGGAAATCACCGAACTGTATGACGACAAGCACTTTTCTACCGCCGACGCGCTGCAGCAGCAGGCCAGTCTGGCTGAGTTCGCCCGAAGCTTGTACGATTCCATCGCCACCATCAAGCGTGAGGTCAACCCGTGGGTGGAATCTAAGGTCAAGGCCGTAGACGCCTTGGATGAGCACTACGGCCGCGAGCAAGAGGACTTGCAGAATCTCTACTACCAGCTCAGCGAGGCCTATCACCGCGTCAAGCAGAGCTCGACGGAGCTCATCGCCGAAGAGCGCGCGCACATCACCGAGGCCATTAAGGAGGTCGAGGTACTTGTGGCACGGCTCGAATACGAAATCAACGGGCTCGTGAGCAAGGTTGACGACGTCGAGGATGGCGTCAGGCTATTTGAGAGACAAGTCGAGGACGTGGAGAAGCGCGCCGAGGAGTTGAAGGCGACGCTTGAGACGGAGAGTTGGGCGCACTGGTTCGTGCGGACGCTGACGGGTATCGGTACGGGGCCGAATATTACGAGGGGCTCGTGAGGGAACAACTAAATCTTGGGCAAGAACGAGAAGGAGAAGAGAGAGAGAGAAAGAGATATGGTGGTCTTTGGGCTGCATAGCGTGGTTCGGGGGGTTTTTTTTTTGGTTCGCATCGGGGAAAATACCCAGCAAGGACTCCTTTTTTTGCATCTTTTTGTTACGGGATAGCTACTCAGATGTTGTATACTTAGGCGCAGGATGACATATAATCGCCGGTTCGAGGTTTACTGTGCTACTAGGAAAATATCAATAATGTCTCTGTCACGTGCGTATCGCGATGCTTGGTGTGCTGCTCTTGGGGGGAGTTAAAATCGCAGTGAACGACGCATCGCTCTTGCAGGACAGCCGGTGCGCACTTGCATGGATTTCAGCAAGAGTGATTGGTTTAATGGTTACACTGCGGCTCGTCACTTATATTTGAAGACGAGGTTTTGATCCGGTTGGCCGTCTGTTCCATCTGAGTGCCTCGTTGAGCATGGTGGCGTCTACGACATTGCCTTGCCCCCGTGCCATGTAATCATGAAGAGCGTTGAGCGCCAAAGGTTAGACCAGACAGATGGCTGACCACGATCCCCTCTTGATTCCTTAACTGAAATGAGGTCAACTTGCAATAGTATGCCCAAGTTGTTGAGACTGACAGCCATGTGAAAGGGGAGCTGCGTTGTTTTCCCGCATCTTCGAAGGGTGCAACAATGAGAAAGAGTCCCTCCAGGGGGGGGGGGGGGCTTCTAGAATACGACTACTCAAAGTCGTTCTTGCGTCTTATATCATCGGTTCTTTTGCCATCAGTATGATTATCTCGAGATTCGCAAGGCCTTTCCTTTGCGGTTTTGCCAGTCTTATGCAAGCTTTTGTGCTTCTGATATCTAGTTGCCATCTAAATAGTCTCTCTCTATCCTCGACGTTCTCTCGTGTCGCTTCCCCAGTTTCGACTCCTTTTATCACCGTTGCTACGATATTGTGACATCGTGAAGAAATTAGAAATGCGGGATTTTGTGGCATTAGAAGTGTTAATTCAAAATGAAAACTAATTGAGGCGGCGGAGAACACAATTTATGAAAAACGTTTTGATTCAAACCAAGCCCCGGGGCGTGATTCCAGATTTCGTGGAGACCATCACGTTGAAAATGAATACCACCACCTCCCCAGCGACAAAGATAAGAACACGTCTTAGAATTCTTGATGGACTTCTTCGACTACTCAAAGTCCATCTGCTATAGCTCGCCAAAGAGTGGGCATGCCAGGTACGACTGGTACCGGCAGGATTAAACGGCACTAAATGACGGCGCTCGTTATCAGGCTTCCATGAACATACCTGTGCGAATATTAAGATCTGGAGGGAAGTAGAAAGAGACGATGCTTTATAGATATAGAATTGAAATGCTCGAGCGGTTGCCCTGCTCCCAAAAAGCTTCATGGCACCTCTTTCAGCGTGTCCCACCCCAAGCTTAATCGGCGGCTTGCCTTCCAAGGTACGAAAGCTCGTCAAACCTACATCTCAGACTTATCTACGCAGTCTCCCCTTGGTCGAGATAAACCAATATGAACGTTGAGTGTGCGAGGAGCTTGGATCCTCAGTGACGGAAGGCAAAAGAAACCGTTGTCGTCGTAAGAACTGGGCCGGACCCTAGATGCCGTGTGAGGGAGACAGAACCTACACGATGGCTGCTGCCCCTGTTGTCGTCCTTGCTACTGCGAGTTCATGATAATAGAATCACGAATCAATACACAAGTACCTGCGGCGAAGCAAGGTTTCAGAATAGCTTCATTGTATCAGTAAACCATCATCTACTTCATCTCTATTTTATCTAACCATGTAATGATGCTTTCCCGCCAATCATCCCATCACCCGAGCCCCTTTTTATTTCCCTCACGACCTCCAATCCCAAACCTCGAGCCCAACACCGCCGACAGCAACCTTGCCATCCCCAATAATCTCAACATCGCCGGCATCCGCGACGCCGCTATACTCGTCCGCCAGCAACGTAACCTCCTCCACCCCCTCGCGCCACCCGAGCCGCCACATCTTGACCCGCTGGTCATTACTGACCGTCACAAAGTCCACCCTTCCTCCTGCTTCCATAGACCCTCCGAGGACAGTGAGCCCGTTAATAGCCGCCGCGTGCGCTTTCCTGACCCCGGCTCTCGTCAGGGGCTCGAGACTGCCCTCATTGTTGTCAGAGCTGCTGAGTGTAACGATGCCCAGCGCATTGTCGTCGCCGCCAGTAAGGACCACAACCTCGTCGTCAGATGTGGAATGCACGTCAAGGGCCTTGATACTACTCTGGTGGATCCGCTCCGTATACCGCAGAACGTACTCTGACCCCTCAGATCGCCAAACAGCAAGACACCCGTCCGTCGCGGCCGTAATGACGTCAAACACACCCTCCTGGACCCGGAGGTGCCGCGCTTGCGTCAGGCAGGCGCCGGTATACTGCCCCTTGAAGAGTAACTCGAACCCTTGGCCGGGTGTATACCTATACGTCTTGACAAACGAGTTGGAAAAGGCCATGGTGACGGCGACGCTGCCGTTCTCCCCCATGTCCAGCGCCACGACGTCGAAGCTCGTGATACGGAGGTCCCCGTCCTCGCTCTTATCCGCAAACACGGCCTCGCGCATCAAGCCTAGCCCCCTCTCGCCGAGATCGCACGCCCGCCAGACCATGAACTCTTCGTTGCCGCTGCAGCTGAAGAGGAGATCCTCGCCGAGCCATTTGAGGGACTGTAGACCTGCCGTGTGGACCTTGACGACCTTGACGCAGCGCAGCTCCCACCTTTCAGGCGTGGAAGACCCGGAGGCAGCGGCGGCGGTGTACTTCCAGATGCGAATCGAAGTGTCCTCGGAGCCGGTGGCGATGTAGCGACGCCCAGAGTACGCAATGGCGCGGACCTCGCGGCCGTGGGACCCGCGCTTGAGGGTGCGGTGATGGGTTGCGGCGACGGAGGGGTTGTGCTGGGTGTATACGCCCAAGGTAGCCGCCTTGTTGAAGACGAAGCGCATGCCGTGTTGAGAGAGGTTGTTGTTGTTGTTGTTGTTGTTGTTGTTGTTGTTGCTGCTGCTGCCGCTGCTGTTGTCGTGGCCTCGCCGGGTGTAGGCAAAGGCGCGGTGCGCGCCGCCGCAGTCGACGCGGAGAATCTCCTCGTGCCGCGTCTCGTTCCACACGATGAAGTTCTTGCTGCGGAAGCCGCAGAGGATCAGGTCACCACCGCCACTGCCGCCGTCAGAAAGCCATGCGTCCTCGAGGTTCGGCACCGCTGCGGGCGCCGTCTCGTGGCGCAGGTGGATCGCGGAGGCAGAGGTCTCGTAGACTCGGTAGTTTCCGTCGCGGCTCGTCGTGATGATGTGAGATGCCGCCGCCGCAGCAGAGGCAGAGGAAGTGGGGAAGACGTTGATGGAGGTGATTGCGTCGCCGGAGCGGCGGTCCGGTGCCGGGAACGGGATGAGCTGCTGCTGGTCTCCCTGGGCGCGGCGGAAGACGGACACGTAGCCGTGGCGCGAGCCGAGGACGAGGAGGTCGTTGATCTGGCAGGCGGCCGTGACGACGAATCTGCTGTCGAGCTCGGGGACGGGCACCATGGAGGTGACGGCTGAAGCGTCTAGGTCCAGCGTCAGGATCTGCATGGCGTCTCCGCTGCCCAGCATGGTGACGAGGAACTCGAGCTTCTTCTTCTTCTTCTTCTTCTCCGATCCCTCTGCCGAGGGGTTGTTCAGGGGGAATATGTCTGCCACTTTACCGGGCACTGTGCCGATCTGCTGGACGGTCGAGTCGCGGTAGAGTAGGATCTTCTTGTTGGCCGTGCCTATCAGTGCCAGGTCCGGTGCCGGGCTCTTCAAGCTCGTGCAGGCATTCAGGGCGCGCAACGTCTCTCCGTCGGTCCCGATCTGTGTCCACGTGAGTTCCGGTCTAAAGGAGCCGACGAGAAGACGGCCGGTGGTGCTCGTCGCGACAATAGTGTCCTCGTGAACGAACGCAAAACGCTGGAAGGCCTCTTTCGTCTCTAGGGGAATCGCGAAGTCGGGATTCCGCGGGGGCAGCTTGCTGACCACGTCCCGCATCACCAAAGTCTGCAGTTCGCTCGGCAGTTCCTGCAGCTTGGACGCGGTGCTGCTGCTGCCGCCGCCAGCCGCGCGGTCCGAGAAGAGGTTAATCTTGCTATCCGCGCCGCCCGTGGCGACCAGAATCTGCCCGTCGGCCTTCTCCATGACGGCGGTAGCCCAGATATGTTTCCCGTCGTGGCGGGCATACGTCTCCTTGTACGTGATGCTCCCAGCGACGGGCGCCTCGCCCTCGACCGCCGCCGACTTTGCTCTCCGCCGCCACTCCTCGACGTCGACCTTCAGAGACCAGGCCTGCAGCGTAGAGTCCTCGCCAAAGGAGTACACTGTCGCGGGACGGCCTCGCGCCAGCTCATCGAGCCCTCCAAACGGGAACCTGACGTGCCAGATGCGTGAGATATGGCCCATGACCATAGCCAGGGGCGCACTTGATGCGACCTGTGTTGTAGTGAGGTCTGTGGCAGCAGCCGTCGAAGTCGCAGCAGCAGCAGCAGCAGCAGCACCTCCGAAGCCCGTCTCCCTGGCCTCTCCAAAGGCGTCGTACTGCAGACGCGGCGAGCCCGGTCTCTCGGTGATGTCCCAGATGCGAATCGTCCTATCATCGCTACAGCTAGCGAGCAGCCTCGCCGTGCGTCCCTCGCCGAGGTCGATCTCGTGCGAAATGTCCACGCCAAAAATGGAGCCTTCGTGGCCCGTGAAGACGAAGAGGACCTCGCACCACGGCTTGCCCGCGCTCGCGTCGTCTGTGTCTTCAGCGGCTGCTGTGCCGCCGTCGCCGGAGAAGTGGCACTTCCAGACAATAATCTCGCCAAAGACTGTGCCGCCGGCGACGAGCACGGAGGTCTTTGAGATCCACGTCAGGTTGGCCGAGTACAGGATCGGCCGGGACGGCGACACGATGCGGCCGAATGCAATCGTTTTGCCATCGGTCCCGATGGAGAACTCGAGGACCTCGTTATGCGCCGTGATCAGCACGCCGCGGTCCGCGTCCTCGGGGCAGATGACGCCGTCGTAGATCCAATCCGGCGCCTTGGCCTCGACAACTTCTACCGGTGCCTCCACCGTTCCGTCTTCACCTCCGAGGATGAGCTCTTCAATGATGCCAGCAGAGACGACGGCCACGGCCTGGTTTCCCCAGAGCAGCACATGCCGCCGGCCTTGCCCCGCGGCAGCGGCGACGTGGATGCCGTGGATGGGCTGGGCGTGAAAGATCCCCAGCTGGCAGCGCAGCCGGCCCTCGCCGTCGTACACCTTCAGCTCCGTGTCCTCGCCGGCGAGCAGGTACGTCTCGCCATCCCTGGCGTTGAAGAAGCTGAGGCCGGTGACGGGGGTGAAGTAGTGATCCCTCTGCAGGGGTCCGGCTACGAATTGCTGTTTCTGTTCTTTAGCTTGAAGTACATATTTCAATCCCCTTCTTTCTTTATTAGAGAAACAATATGTGAATACTATTTTAGGAGTCTAGGGGGTGAGAGACAGAGCATGGATTACTAACTGCATGGTGACGGTTCATGAAGGAAGAGCGGGCAGCCGTTCAGACAGGCCTGCCCAAGTCGGGTAATATCTGACTCTTGCGTATCTTCACTTGCTAAGAAAAAAAAAAAGTCTCACTAGAGGGGTTGTCCTAGCGTTTAGAAAAGCGAGGTCTTGGAGCGGTGCGTTTCTTTTGGATGGTGGTTGCCTAAGGTCCCAAGAGCAAGATGCTAGTCTTTTGCGGCTGAGCTGAGCTGGTTGCATTAAGGTCCTTCCTCCGGTCAGCACTTGATGGTGGTTCAGGATGTAATGTGGTGGATCGAGTCATCGTCCACCCCTCTGCGATTTGGTGGAGTTTTTTCTCTCTGGTGTGGTTTTTTTTTTTTTCTGTGAGAAATTCGAGGTAATCCTCTGACAGTGTCAATAGACTCCAAGATGCACGTTGTTTGGGATTTGCCCACCATCTGAGATGCAAGTCACGATTCAATTGTAGGACACACTCTCTCACATGAAACCTACACACTTCACTTGGCCAGACACAGAAAAGTTTGTAAAATTCTGGTATGATTTTCGTAATTGCTCTATGAGCATTGGAATTCTATAGACAATAAAGCCTGGATGGGGGTATCTCCAATCCCGAGCAGTCCACTAAAGGAATCAACTGTCGTCATCCCCCTGACGATCATCTTCGTCCGCATAGCTACTAAACATTCATATCCACCTCCGTGCGTATTCGTCGTTCTCATGATAGTGAGCCGTTACCCAACGCCAACAATGCTGAAATCAAAAGTGCTGTCAAATCGAACGGCTTCCTCGTACAATTAAAAATTACCACCCCGCGCCTTCAAGTGCTGAACTTAAGAGCGGTGGGAGTAAGGCTCGTAGGCAGTCTCACCACGGGCACCGCTGGCGTAGCGGGGAGCACCGTACTGAGTAGCCTGCTGCTGCTTGTAGAAGCCGTTCTCCTCGTGGATGGGCTGGTAGCTGCTGGACTGGGGAAGAAGCTTCTCGCCGTCGCTGTTGAGCTTGCGGTCCTTGCGGGTGTGGCTGGGAGCGCAGCAGCAGACGGTGAACATCCAGAAGAAGCCGGCGCCGAGGGCGAGAGCGGCAGAGATCCAGATGAGAGCGAGGAAGCTGTTGTTGAAGCCAGCAGAGACACCGTAGTACTTGGCAGTGCCCTCAACAGCGCCAACGACGATGACAGACATGGCAGTGGAGAGAGCGGCGGAAGCGCAGACGGCGACGGAAGCGAGGGAGGCGACGAGGAAGGTGATGCAGGACATGACGCGAGTGCAGTTGGCGAAGATGCCGAAGACGATCTCGAGACCAAGGGCGATGAAGGCGATGATGTAGGCAACCTGAGTCCACTTGGTGGCGGTCTTGAAGGTGGAGAGAGCGGTGTTGACCTCATCGGGAAGCTCGATCTTGCGGCCGGCAGCAGTTCCAATGGTCTCGAGGGTAGAGGTGTTCAGGTAGGAGGAAGCCCAGTCGAACTTGGCCTTGGTGCAGGTCTTGTCGCCGTTGGTGTCGGTAGTGCAGTAACCCCAGAGAGCAATGTCGTAGAGGTTGTCGAGGCCAAGGTCGGCGGCGGTGATGTTGCTGGTCTGGGTTGTGGAGTCGGTGGCAGCCTTGGTGATGGCGTTGTCACCATCGCCGGTGAGAAGAGCACGGTCGTGGTATTTGCCAAAGTTGACTGCCTTAACGTCTCTTGAGACTATACTTGATAACGAAGCAGGGTTGATCTCGAGATCGGTGAGGTTGACGCGGAACATGTAAAGGTCCTTGTTGGAAACACCGCCGAGAGCAGCGACCAACAGGAAGATCATGGAACCAACGCTGAGGATGAATGGCAGAGCCACACAGATAACACGGCCGACACCCATCTTTGCTGTTGTGTGGTTGTTGGTTAAAGGCTGGTGTATAAGTTTAGAGTTATAGTGTTTGTAGATAGGCCGATTTCGGTAAGTGGGTCGGCTTGTCGTCAACGAATGTAACTAGGAAAGAAACGATCGTTGGTGGGCGGAAAGTGTGTAAAGAGGAAGTGAGGAGAAAAAGGGAAGAAGAGAAGCCCTTTTTGAGAGTAGTGTGTATGCGAGAGAGAGAGAGAGAGAGAGAGAGAGAGGGGCAAACGGATGTGAGTGTGATGAGTGTAAGAAGTAAGAGGCTGACACAGACGGACGAGCGTTGATGTTTATAAAACAGTAGGAAGGAGGGAGCAGGACCGTAGGTGCAGGCTTGGAAGTGCCGTTACGTATTTTTGCGTAAGGCACAGTACGGCAAGGAAGGCGCAGGGCGAGCAGGTTGGGGCACTTGCACTTTGCTTGGGGGGCACTGGGGGGTGGGCAGGCCGCAGTGGGCAGTGGGCACCGTGGGAAGCGGAACATGGACAGGGACGCGGACGTGGCGCAGTACCGCGAAGTCGCGAACAGTGAACGGCTTTTTCTGGTGGAGATGGGACGGCTACCGGGGGATGATTAGGTAAGGCATCTACGGAGTACTAGGGATTCACTCTTCACCTTCACCTTCACACACCTACGGATACCTAGTAATAGGGACTCCGTAAGGTGCTAAGGCAAAGATTGCGTTGCTGACGGGCTGCACAGTAGCGGGCCAACGACTCAGCCCCCGGCCCTGCTAGGAACACCCATGACCCTTGAGAATCCCTCGACCGAGCAACGGCGTCCCGTCGACAGGACAGCCAGACCCCAGGCTGCCAAATAGCAGGCGGGAGCCGAACCGTCAAGCAAACGAGGTGCGGGAGCGGTGCTATGCTGTGCTGTGGCTCCTCTGTCCTCCACTCTGTCTCCGAGCCTCTCGTCCTGACGTGTGTTGGTGGTGTTCTTTTTCTCGTCCTCGTCCTCCTCCTCCCACATGCCGTGCGAAAACACTGTATCGTACGCGACTCTCGAATCATCATCCATGTCCGCACAATGTCCGCAAGGCATTCACGCATTCATCTTGCCGTCTTGGCCTTTGACGATGAAAATGACCGATGCAGCACCTTCCAAACACTGCTATGTATCCGCTACAGAGGCTCTACTACTCTATTTTCACGGACAGAGAGACACAGACATTGAAGCCGGGGGACAAGATGGGGAAGGCCTGGAATTAGGAATAAGGGTAGATGCTGACAGCCTGACAGGGATGTCCATCCGTAGGACAGATGCCGCGGTGACGCCACAGACGGGTACCTTTCTGGCTATGCTGCCTGCGCACGGGTACTTTCTGACACTGGCGTCAAACTTTGCTCACCTTCACCTTTGCCGTAGCTGTCGAGCCCGGGATTCTGTTCCCTTCAGATCCTGCTGCTTCAGCTAACATACTGCTTCAACAGACTCACCTTCAAATCATCAATGATTCCTCAAAGAGAGAGATATGCAGACTTGAGATGTTTTGGAGCATCTGCATGCCCCATCGCCATCATTAGAATTACGGGATGTGATGCCGGCCTGTATATCGACGAGGCTTGGGACGACTAGGAAGTAACAAGTCCAATCTCACCGTACAGCAAAGCCGCCGCAGATTGATTGAACGTAGAGCCGGGCCAAGACACCATGGAGCTGAGCTTAGAATATGCTATTGTAAAGGTACCTACCTAGACCGAAAGAAGATAAACTACCTCAAGTGAGGATGGGTGGTGGTAAAGCCGATGTGTGAGGTAACTGATTGTTATTCCCGAACGGCGAAAGTCCTCGGAAGTAGGAACGTTTCCACTTGGTGCTCTCATCTCGTCGTACGCGTCCATTGCCTCGAATCTCTCATTCGTCCTTGGCTTCGTGGCCGGTCGGACTCGTGGAAGTTCGGAAAAGATGAGATGGAACGGCGCACCAAGCACCACCACCATCATCATCGCACACTGTGATCACTGTATACAGCTGTGTACAGAGCCTCTCACAAAGTTTGGAGAAACATGAACCCCCGGCCAGCCAACCTCCAGTTTCTTTCCAGATTCCCATGGAGAAGCATGGGAATGAAGTGGTCCTTGTCTGATATCACTGCGGATAACAAGATTCACACGTCAATCACCATCCTTGGGACAGCCGATCGCTCGTGTGTTGCTCAAGGGACAAGTACACTAGCGGCGACCAGAGCAAGAAACAAAAACAGTCCAATAGGTTCAAGATGCTCATCAGAGTCGCATCTACATCAACGATTTGCCTTGATCGGCAGGCAGTCTCGCAGTCTGACACGTCCAAGCTGCTAGTTGGGTTCCATCCGTCCACGCAATTAAAGTGGTCCAGGGGTTCGTCATCCTGCGGAGGCTCAGCTCTGGTTTTTTTTTTTTTTTTTTTTTTTTTTTTTTTTTTTTTTTTTTTTTGCTCCTCCCAAGTTCTCGTCCTTCGAGACTGCGGAAGAGAGAATTACGGCAGCGCAAAAGAAGACTAGTGTGATTTTTGTGACACCTGCACTGCAGCACTTGGTACCGGATTTTCCATTGCCCACGTTCCGAATTCTCTTCTTTTTTACCGTATCAACTGCGCATCTATTCGTACAGCCATCGACATCGGCGTTTTGCTGTATTCATGGTGAAGTGATAGTCAGCTCAGCCCCACGGGACGTGTTTGGTAACAACCGGCTATCGAACTAACTAGGCTGGCTGGCTGGCTGGGCTGAGTGAGGTGGTATTAATGATGGTGGCTGGTCATCTTTTCGGGCTTCGCCAGATCGCCCACTTAGAAGTTGGCCCCGCTCCCCAGTGTCCCCCCCAACCCGTCTTTTTCCCAATTCCCACTAGCACCAGATGGAACCCTCTTTTTTTCTGTGTGTGTGTGTGTCTCTCTCTCTCTCTCTCTACCAGCTAATTTTAGAAACTCCTCCCGTCTCTTTTCTTTTTCCCTCCCACAATTCGTCCAACACCGCCCAACTGCCAACCAAACGGGGACACCAACGCCCGGGTCCAACAACCACTTTCCGGTCGTCGGCGCCGAATCACGCATCGCGAGGCTCGGTTTCAATACGGGGCCCTCCCGAGGGCCCTGAAGCCTGTGGCTCTTTCGAATTTTTAAGGTTGCCGAGCTTTCTCGAAGAACCTAACAAGCGACCTTGAATTCATCGTCATTGGCTGGGCATCACCTCTCGACACCGTGACGAAGCCATCACCGCCACCATTGTCCAGCGCAAACTCCAGGAACAGGGCCTGAAACCGTAGATTAGCTCCCGTGCCGTCCTCGCCTACCTCGGCGAGAATTCAAAGAAACATGAACCCACAACGGATAGACCAGCTTATCAACCTCTGATGCATGCTGCGCGACGGTGACATCTGGCCCTACATCCGAAAGAGGGGCCGTTGATGGCTCTTCTTTGACATGAACTCAAATTCACTACGACCCCCACCAATGTTGCAGTCTCTTTACCCGTCGTGGCAGCTCCCGCAAAATACGTACGACTCGGCCGCGAACACCGTCGTGGCTCGGCCAACCCCAAGCTCTGCGTTTGCATCTCGCGGTGGAGCCTGTGCTGACTAGAGGCTAGAGCTCGGATTTTGGCTCATGGGGTTTGTGGAGAGACGAACTCAGGCCGCTGCAGCCTGCAGCTTTGCGTTGGTTCGTCGCATTATCTGAATCTTGCCATCGTTGCTAACTTGCTGCTGCTGCTTCTCTTGGCAAAAAGGTATGCCACCAGGCCCATTCCCGCCCCACCTCGTGTAAGTTGTTGTCTTCTGCTGCTGTGTTTCTTTGGTGTTTTGTTTGCTTCCTCATTTGGCAGAACTTGGACGATAGATATCCGTATCTCAGGCCTTGGCTGCAACGCTATCCTTTAGGAGCGAATACCTAGTGTAAATGCCCACGGAGATGCTGTGCGGAGTACATCCCGGGAACAGCTGCGCGATCAAGCCTCGAATTTCTCCGTCCCCCACTCACCTCACGCCGCGACTGCAAGAGCCTCGAACGACGTTTTCGAAAAAGTTCAACTCGAGTCGAGATCCGTTTCAGCGGCGAGAGCGAAATTTCGAGAGACCCTGAATCCCAGGCGGGGACATGCCCGGCAGGGGAGGGCCTGCAATAGCGGCCCCCAGATATAGGACCGCAGCCACGCAACCTTCTTTGGCCGGCTTCCGAGTCCTCTCTAATACATAAGACAGCCAGAAAGACGAAAGAGCTGGTTGATGGCTCGGGGTCCATGTCCGGCGGGGCCAGACACAATGCCCCTCCCTCCCGAAGGCGGCGATACCGGCCTGACGCGCGGTGTACGGCGGCGGCATTACAAGACATCTCGCCATCTGCATGAACTCGCTCTCGCGCGGCCGACTTTGTGGCGTGTTCACACCTCGGAGTACCGACTTGGACGAGCCCTACCGACTTATCGAGTCTTGCGCGCGGGTAAGCCTACCTGGGCTCGGTGAAGACTTGTCTGCCTCTGAGTCTTTGGAGGGGGAACAATTCACCTGGCATTTTGGGAAGCCTGTTTGGCTACATGCGTACCCTGGGAACGATACTCACGATTTCACGCATCACATTCGTGGCACTGGGAGACCTACCACGCAAACCTGCAGCCGCATAACCTATCGCGGACCACACACAACGCGGCCTACCGTCGCACGTCGCAGCTACCTATTCCAGATTCCTGTTTGTTGGATTCGCCGGCAACGTGGGAGCCAAAAACCGCTTCCCCCGCCATTTTTGAGGCCCTCAACCACCGTTGCACGGCAGCCAGGTGCAGCACGTGCTCGTGTGGACGCGGGGACAACGCACCGAAGGAATGTGTGACACTTTTTTCTGGAATGGAATGTCAGCATTGGGATCCTCAATTCATCCAACCTTTTCTCGATTCACTCGTCCTGCTTCTTTTCGGCAGGTGGCTGTGTGGGGTTTTGTCAATCAGTGTCTCTCTTACACCGCTGCACCGAAGCCGGAAGTTTGAAGGTTTTGAGACAGTTGGAACCGCATTCGTGGATTCGAGAGCGGTTCCAAGTGGTGATGAGAGACTTACTATCAAATTGACATGCACAAGTGTGTGTGGATGGATTTCCAACTATCAACGAAACCTCTGCTGATCGTCAACCACAGAGCCCATTACTGAAAGCACTTGATACGTTCAGAGGAAAGAAAAGGCATTGAAGAAAGCTGGACTGAGTGAATAACCACACAAGTCTCTACAAGGTGATCCGAAAGGCTATTGATCGCACGATGGTCACTTCTCAACATCCTCCCGTGCTTTCCACCCACCTTCACACACACACACACACACACACACTTTCCCTCTTTGGCCTCCTCCCCTCCCCTCCCCTCTCCTCTCGTCTCATCTCGGCTTGTTCTGCCTCCTCCCCTCTCCGCCCGGCTACCACACCCAAACTCGAACGCGCATACGAATAGCTGGGGAGTACCTAGAAGTTGCTGCAGATTCTATAATGCAATAACAGCAGTTGACCACGCGTCGGGGCGCTTCACAATCTGGTCTGGTATAGAATCAGCGCAAGAGGCCGAGTGGTTTTCTACACGGCGGTAACGCGTAGAAGAAAGAGCCCGCTAAGACACGTTGGACAAGAACTACTCGGCACCAACTGTCGTCACTGGGGAGAGGCGGTCCAAATCTGACCGAGCGGGAGCGGGACGGTGGAGGAGGGGAGGAGGGGGAGGAGGGGAGGAGGGGAGGAGGGGAATGGGTGGCAAGACTCTAGAGGGAACATCTCCTCACTCGATACAAGCGGTTGGTGCCATCGTGGTGGTGGTGGTGGTGGTGCGGCGGAGGAGGTCCAGGCCCCCGGGCTATCTGCTGGCGGAGAACTTCTCCCACCTAGTCGGCGCTCTGATTGGCACCGGGCCTGGTCCTTTTCAAGCAGGACGAGCTACAGCAGTTGGAGACTTGTTGGAATGGATTACCTATGGATGAAAGTGATTCAATCCTGAGGCCTGACCACTCGGCTTGTCTTGCGCTGAGCCTTAAGGCATCTGGTGTGACTGGCTACCAAGGTTGAAATGGGGAACAACAAGCAGCAACAGGAGCAATGAGGGGCTACTACAAGGTAGGCTTAGGTGCCGACATGCAGACCACATCGTCCACAAAGTCAATGTGTGTAATTGGGGAATATGGTGCGATTCCTCTCTTCAATGTGTGGAGGACAGGATGAAACTTGGCTTCAGTCTTGGGAATATCCCTCCTGTGTCAACGTATGCTTACTGACTGCCAACGTGATGTATGTTCTGGATGTGTATGGATATTCTTGCTTTGCAGTATGAGTGTCTTGCCGGGACGCTTGTCTTCGTCTCAACCTTTGTCTCTGCAACATCGACACAGGGGTTGGAGCTCCAAAAAAGGGATCAATCACCCAAGCGCTTTTACACTTTGTGGCTACCTTACTTCATCCCAGCATAATTATTTATCTGGCTGGGCCATTTGGATTGTCAACTCAATACCTTACGGATAGTCTATGCGCAGAGGCAATCAAGATCCGGCTTCTCTCGTGAGGGTCAATCAAGGTTATCAGAGATAAGCACCCAACATTGAACAGGCGCACGCCTTAGCCCGATATGTCCCACACATTCTCACCTCCCTTGTCACTCTAGATTAATTCCATTGCAAAGCAAGGCAATGTGATGGAAGCTGAGCAGGCGTGACAGGGCAGAGCAAGGTAAATAGATTTACGAGCGGTGCAGCACAGAGTGTCACAGACAAGCTGCAGAAGAGAGAGTACCACCTTACCTTACCTTACTTCGTAGACAGCCCCCCAGGTGGTGAGGTCAGGTCAGGTCAGCCCAGCCCAGCCCAGTCGAACTAACCCACGGGTTTCAGGCGCCGTAGAACAGGGAAAACACCTAGCAGGGAAGAAAGTGATCCAACTCCATCTTTGGATCCTTGGCAGGCGCACCATAGCACCACAGCACCCGGCCGCCAACCAAGAACTTGGGACCTTGATCTTGGGACTCTTGGGTGTGCCACTGGTGCTTTGGAGCAACCGGGCACACAGCTGGAATACTGGGAATTCTGGGAATTGGGTTGAATCGGAGACTGGACTTGTCCTCTCGTTTGGTAGCATCTGATGGCAGTACTAACTTTCTCACCACCACCCACCTCACCTCACTTCACCTCTGCTCACCACTCAAACCCCCCCTTCCCGCCACACACAAACACAATAACTTGATCCTCCCATGCTTTGTTCACAATATTGTCCATACTCCGTACACAACCACCACACCGGCTGCTGTCCCGATAACTTTGTGCATTGCGTGCGCCTCGAACAACCTTAGCCCACCTCAGTCACAGTTGCTCTCTATCCTTCCAAGGTTCCCCAATTTATCTCTCCACCTGTCTTACCTGAGCAACAACAACACACGCACGCTGCACGCCCAGCACAAAGGACCCCCTCGCCGTCTTTTCCGCTGCCAATTGCTGTTCTTCCGCCTCTTCTATCCGTACCTTGCCAATTCCCTTACTCTACCAGACAACCTACCACCACTACCAAGGTACTAACTACTATTACTGCTTCCACCACCACTTGGTAACTTGCTGGCTCCATCCGTCATAAATCCCCCCCCCCCCGCATTCCATTGAATCTGCGCCTTCCTTAGCACACCTCAGGTATCCCGTAGCCTTTCCACAGAAGGTGCCTCTTAGTCTCTCTATCCATCGAGGTACGGAGCCCAAACCTAATACCCGCCCGCTCTGTCCCCATGCCTGTCGCCTAGAACAATCCCGCCCGTCCTGCATCCGTCCCTCCTTGTACCTTCTCCTCCCGTACATACTCACCAACAACACCTCGGATTCTTCGCCTTATCTCCAGACTCCAGCCCACACGATCCGAACAAGGCTGACCAAAATCTCCTCACACGCAGTCGTCGACGACAAATGCCTCCATAGCTCCATTCCATCCGCGCCTGCCGACTTCGTTCGAGTCTTCTATCCCGTCGCTTCTTTGACCCGACACAACCGCCGCCCGCGAGCCACGTATACGTCACTCGCCCGTTTCCTCGCTTACTTACGACCCTCCTCCTCCTCCCCATCTCCAGCGATCGATCAAAGGCAATCGCCTTAACGCGCCCAAAACGGACATCTCAAGTGGACGCCGCTCTCCCTCCCGCATCCGCTTCCTGTCCATCCTCGATCGTCTATTCCATCCTCCCTAGGACCCCCTACTGCGACACAACATTACATTTTCCCATCTCGAGCCCCTGCCAGATCCGGGCTGTTGCGGCGAGACGTCTAGGCCAGCCACACATCAGACGAAGACGAGGCCAGCCCACGCGCACAACCCGACATACGACACCTACAACAATCGTCGTTCCTTCTGCATCGGCATACGAGCTACATCATGGGAAACCAGCCATCCAAGGAGGGTGGCCACGCTTCCACCAAAGGCCCTGGTGGCGACGGCACCGCTGAACCCCTCAAGTCCTACCCTTCCTTTGGCAGATCCGACACCAAGGACTCCTCCCGCTCCTTCAAGGCCCTGAGGTCCAAGATTCCCGGCTCGAGCAAGACGGACAGCCCGAGAAACTCAGTCATTACGTCTCCTACCGAGGAAAAATCCGACGCTGCTTCGGTCAAGTCGGGAAAAAGCGTAAAGTCCGGTGTCCCCCGAAGCCGCAGTGACTCCGCCACGTCGCCGACGTCCCCCTCTACTGACATTGAACCCCCGCTCGATGACTCTCAGCCGCCGCCATCCCCGACCCAGTCCAGCACCATCAAGAGCGGCATTCATGACGTGAGCGCAGCGCAAGCATCAGGAGAGGTCGACCATGTATCCGACCAACCCCCTTGTGCCGGAGGCAGTCTCAATACCCATATGCAGCAGCCGGGCAAGTCTATCCTGGCCACCAAGAACGCAGACGGCGCTGCCACCCCGGTCGCCAAAACCTCGTCGACAAACTCGGGAGACAGACACGAGGGAGGCGTCGCCATGAGCGAGATCAAGGACATCGACCTCGACGACTTCATCAAGCGTCTTCTGGATGCGGGCTACGCTGGCAAGGTCACAAAGAGCGTATGCTTGAAGAATGCCGAAATTGTCGCAATCTGCCAACGAGCTCGCGAAGTGTTCCTCTCCCAACCCGCCCTTCTGGAGCTTGATGCCCCGGTCAAGATTGTCGGTGACGTCCACGGCCAATACACGGACATCCTCCGCATGTTCGAGATGTGTGGCTTCCCGCCCTCGTCCAATTACCTCTGCCTGGGCGACTACGTCGACCGCGGCAAGCAATCTCTCGAGACAATTCTACTGCTGCTCTGCTACAAGCTCAAGTTCCCCGAGAACTTCTTCTTGCTGAGAGGAAACCACGAGTGCGCAAATGTTACGAGAGTGTACGGTTTCTACGACGAGTGCAAGCGTCGCTGCAATGTCAAGATCTGGAAGACATTCATTGACTGCTTCAACACGCTCCCGATTGCTGCCATTGTCGCTGGCAAGATTTTCTGCGTGCACGGAGGCCTCTCCCCTGCTCTCAGCCACATGGACGACATTCGCAACATTGCTCGACCCACCGATGTTCCCGACTACGGCCTGCTGAACGATCTGCTGTGGTCTGATCCAGCCGACATGGAGCAAGACTGGGAAGCCAACGAGAGAGGCGTGAGCTACTGTTTCGGCAAGAGAGTGATATTGGATTTCCTTGCAACCCACGACTTTGACTTGATTTGTCGAGCGCACATGGTGGTTGAGGACGGCTACGAATTCTTCAACGATAGAGTCCTTGTAACAGTCTTCAGTGCCCCCAACGTAAGTCTCTACGGATATTTTTGGACGAGCTCTGCTAACATGTGGCCATAGTACTGCGGCGAGTTCGACAACTGGGGTGCGGTCATGTCCGTTTCGAATGAATTGCTTTGCAGCTTCGAGCTGCTTAAGCCGCTAGACTCGAGTGCGCTGAAGAGCCACATCAAGAAGGGCAGGAACAAGAGGCAGAGCATGCTCAACAGCCCGGTGAGTAGACGCCGTGATTTTCTAAACGCAAAGACAGCGCAGTCACTAACTTCAGTACAGCCTGCACATGTCGAGCCGCGAAGCGTTTGATGAGGAGGCACGCTGGGGAGACGAGGGACAGCAGAGAATCTCCATTCATTGATGGATTATTATGAGTTACAATCAGTCGGGCAACCGGGCAGAACATTTCAGGTCAGAACACAATAGGCGAAACATGCGGCTCCGGCGGCATCACGAATACCCTCGGCAGGTGGAACTCCCCGAAGGACATGAGCACCTACTCGAGTCCGGTCGTACACGGACGATGCCTGCGAAAGGCGTAATAGCCGAGTCGAGTGATGGCCAGGTTGGGATACTTGGCAGGGTCAAACTCTAGCAGGTGCCGTTCGTTATTCGATCTCTACACACGGCTCGGGCAAGAGCAGGACGCAGCTGGGAATCTTGCGGATTTCCTTGATACGATAGGGCGAGAGGGCATGCATCGGTTGCGGCCCTTGGGAACTGGTGGACGATGGTTGAGGAGAACTCTCGATTGGCCAGCCTGTCTTGAACGGTTGCACCGCGAGCTAGAGATACTGCGTACATCCAGTACATTTACGAATGTTCATCGATGAAGGCATCGACTAGCGGGGTTTGTCATCTTTATACATTAAGGTAGTTAAGGTGTGGAACTAGGATTCGATTTTGCACGCTTGGCCCCTCCAATTACCTGGTGAGATTTCGCCGTGACATTCATTTGCCAGTGTTGTAAGGACATTTCACATGTATGTTATGTGTGAACAGGAGACCTCAGCTACCTTAAGCAGCGTGAGGCGAGATGACGCTGAATGCAAGGCACCCTGAGTGTAGTGTAACGGAGTGAGTGCACCGCGCTTGCATCGCGCGCGGGATGTGCCCCTCCATGAAGCGGCCCCACTTACTTACGCCTTGCTTGAGCTCAGCCTGTGACATCAACTTTTTCCCTTCAAGCCGTAACCTCGAGAAAGACAAGCTGCGGGACAGACGAACATTCGAATCCATTATCAATTGCTTTGCACGGCGTATTGAACTAGCTTAGTACGGCTCTTACCTATTGAATTGACCTACCTGCCTCTTCCTGCGGCTGGGTGCGACTTCTCCAGCTCAAGTGGACAGCGGAAAGTAGGTAAAAATTTACCTCTACTGCCCTTTTTCGTCCTCTGTCTCTACCCTCCTCTCACAACCTCACTCGGGACTTTCTTCACTTTGAACCGACCCACATCGTCTCCTTCCCAACCACATCCTTGGCTCATCCTTTTATCTGACTTTCTCTTGCGGAAAGTCCCAATTGCGACGCCTTCTCCATCCATTTAGCACTCAACCAAAAGGAAACTGGAGGCAAAAAATGGAGAACCAGGCACCCCAGATCGACGAGTCTGAGCAACGCGCAGCGAAGCGTCTTAAGGTGGACGATTCCGCGCAGCAGACTGAGGAGGTTGCGAAGCCCGCTGAGGCTCAGGCTGCCGAGGAACGTGTTGCAGTCGATGAGGCTACCAAGCGCGTGGAGCCTGTCCCTGCCGCTGGCAACGGCGAGAAGGCTGATGTCTCGATGAGCGAGGCACCTGCTGTCGAAAAGCCGGCCGACGGGGAGTCTGCACAGCCGAAGCAAGATGCCAGAGACGTAAGGAAGGGCCAGGCCCCCATCAAGGCTGAGTGAGTTTGCCTCGGGACGTGCAACAGACTCATGAGAGATTGACGTGTGAGTTTAGGTTTCTCATTCACAAGGAGGGTCAAGTGAAGGAGCAAGACGAGGTCGTCGACGATGATGCTGCCGAAGGTCGTGACCAGGGCGACGCTCGCGATAGCCGCGATGCTCGTGATAGCCGTGACGGCCGTGACAAGCGCGACAAGAAGAAGCGGGAAAAGGGCCAGAACAAGGAGCGCAGCTTCGGTCACTTTGACGACGCCCTCCGCCTCTGCAACACCCGCGCCTACGCCCCCGAGTTCTCCCCGCGCGAGTGCAAGTTTGGAGAGAGATGCAACATGCTTCACGATCTGCGCAAGTATCTCAAGGAGGGCCGCCGCGAGGACCTCGAGACCTTTGAGGGCAAGTGTCCCGTTTTCGAGCAGTTCGGGGTCTGCTCTTCCGGCTGGAAGTGCCGCTTCGTCAAGAGCCACATGAAGGAGATTGACCACGAGGACGGCCGCAAGGAGCTTGTCCTCGTCGAGGAGCCCAAGGAGGCCAAGAAGACGAGCGGCGAGGCGCCTGAGACTGGTCGCGAAGATCTCCGTTCCGGTGTCTACAACAACACCGAGAACCAGCTCAAGATCGACCTCAGCCGCAAGCGCATCGACTTCACGGAGACCGATAAGTACATCTCCTGGATGAACAAGGAGGCGAAGCTGGGCGATGCTTTCCACCAGCGCCGCAAGGACCAAGTGATTAGCACCCAGGAGGACCTGCGCGCGCAGTTCGTCGACCCGCCGTTGAAGCCGTCCGAGAAGCGCAAGCTGTACTTTGGCAAGGAGACGCCGGCCCTTGCGCCTCTGACCACCCAGGGCAACCTGCCCTTCCGTCGTCTCGCCGTCGAGCTCGGCGCTCAGCTCACCTACTCCGAGATGGCCCTCGGCATGCCCTTGGTCCAAGGAGTCAAGAATGACTGGGCGCTGATGAAGGCCCACGAGACCGAGATCAGCCCGCCCCGTGTCAACCCGGACAGCAACATCGTCCAGGGCTACGGCAACGCGCGCGATCTCAAGTTCGGTGCCCAGATCTCTGGTAGCCAGGCCTGGCACTGCGTCAAGTCGGCCGACCTCCTCAACCGCTACGTGCCCCACCTGCGCCTCATCGACCTCAATTGCGGCTGCCCCATCGACATGGTCTTCAAGTCCGGCGGCGGCTCCGCGCTGCTCGAGGCTCATGGCAAGCTCGAGCGCATGGTCCGCGGCATGAACACCGTGTCCGGCGAGATCCCCATCACGGTCAAGCTCCGCACCGGCGTCAGGCAGAACCGCCCGACGGCAACGACCATCCTCGGCAAGCTCGCCTTCGGCTCCCGCGAGAACCGCGACCGGCTCGGCGCCCCCGGCTGCGCGGCCATCACCCTCCACGGCCGTAGCAGGGAGCAGCGGTACACCAAGAAGGCCGACTGGGGCTACATTGCCGAGTGCGCCGCCATGATCAAGGCCTACAACGAGCAAAAGGACGACATCACCGACACGGTCCGCGAGGCCGACGAGTCCACCCTCCCCAACGCAAAGGACGGCCGCATGTTCTTCCTCGGCAACGGCGACTGCTACTCCCACGTAGAGTACTACGAGCACATTGAAAAGGCCAAAGTCGACACCCTCATGATTGGCCGCGGCGCCCTCGTCAAGCCCTGGCTCTTTGAGGAGATTGAAAAGGGCCAGTACCTCGACAAGTCGGCGACGGAGCGCCTCACGTACGTGGAGAAGTTCTGCCGCTACGGTATGGAGGCCTGGGGCACCGACGAGCTGGGCATCGGCTTCACGCGCCGGTTCCTGCTCGAGTGGCTCAGCTTCTCGCACCGCTACGTGCCCCTCGGCCTGCTGGAGCACCTGCCGCCCGATCTGAATGATCGCCCGCCGGCGTACCGCGGCCGCGACGACCTGGAGACGCTGCTTGCTAGTAAGAACTACAAGGACTGGATCAAGATTAGGTACGTGACGATTGATTTCCTTTGCACTTTGGCATTATCGCTGTATGTCTTTCCGAGAAGATTGTTTTGCTAACTCATCCAACAGCGAGATGTTCCTCGGTCCCGCCCACCCCAACTTTACGTTCCAGCCCAAGCACAAGTCCCATGCCTATGAGGCTGAGGGCTAAGGTTTGAGTTTTAATGAACGACGTCGAAGCGAGCATGAAGTCTTTCCATGGGCCAGACTAGGAGGCCTGCGGGAAAGAAACTGAGGTGGGAGAGGATATCTTTCTTGCTATCTGGAGATGCAGCGCGGAGATATCGCTTTCAGATGTGGTTGAATCCTCAATGAGACTCGAAGTTTGAGGAAACATAAGATACAGCTGGAAGTGAGACAGAGAAGAAAGTCAAAAGTTTTTGTTGCAATCATTTATTTGGGAGAGGGGAAGCCGTTGATGATTCTGGTATCTGCTGGCACTGTGAACCTAGTGACATCTCCCAATGATCTGGCCCCCCTTGCCGTTGGATCAACTCAAACGAAGCGTGTAGCATCGCCAGGAGCTGCTACCCCATGGCTTTCCTGTCCAGCCCAAGTTGCCTCTTTGTTACAACCCCCGCCACCGTGAAAGCAAAGACAAAACCAGAATGCCTCGCATTCTCCGTTGTTCCTGTCCTCCCGTGATCTCATGGAAACCCTTTCTCCTCTCCGCACCAGTACAATTCCTCCACCGTGCTGGGACACCCAGGGCAACAAACGACTTTACGAGCCCACCCTAGCTTCTTCTTTTTCTTCTTCTTCTTCTTCTTCTTCTTCTTCTCAGCCAATTCCTGCCCCCCTCAAATATGTACGAGGTTTCGGAAGCGGCGTCGGTCAACTAAATGACCATCCAGGTGTCGCTGAGAGAAATTCTAGACAGACGCAGCATCACTCGAGATGGGGCCACGGGTAACGACGGGCATGCCGTTCATCTCGGGGACCTTGGGAAGGACCAGACTCTCCTCTCGGTCGGGGACCATCACGGTAGGCACCTGATCGGTGACAGCGGTGACGGTGATGACGGCTGTGGTGGTGTAGTCGCCGCCTTTGGTCGAAGTGTTGTTGAAGACTTCGTTATTGTTCACCTTGGGCGTGTGAGCGAGGGCGACCATGACGAGGATGCCGAAGACGGTCATGGTGGCGATCATGAGGCCTATGGTGACGTTTCGGAAGCGGCCTCTGTTGAGATTTTTGGTTAAAAGTTAGTATTTGTTCTTTTTTGTCTATTGGGTCTGAGATGTTTTTTTTTTCTTTCTCTTTTTGTGAGGAGACGTACGGGTGGTGCAGGCGGATGCGACGAGGTCTAGTAGGTGTGGTCTCGGCTGCTTGATTCTGTTCCATTGTGTGGTATGCAGTCGGCTTCGAGAGGGAGTTTTTTTCGTTTGTAAAGTTGGGATTCCTTTTAAAGCTGCTTGATGAAGCAAAGTCGAAATGGGCCTCTGAAATCGAAGGAGGTGGCAGCGCGGGCTCCGTTTGAATTCTTGGTCCTTCTTATGCGGTGTATGTTCTGGGAAGGCACGAGGGTGATGAAAAGGATAAGTTAAGTCCGGAATTGGGTGGCCGTGAGCCTGGTGAAGTTTGGCTGGCTTGGGAAGGAGACAATATCACCCAGCTCTTGCTTCCCGATGTGTACCTTCCGGCGGACGAGTTATCGATATTACTTTCCTAATCTAAGGGACTTGGTATTGAAGGTCTCTAGCTCTTTTCTAACGATAACAGCCTGATCTGTTATTCGTATGAGTCCTTCCTTACCTTTGCTATGACTCTAGCTTCACTTCACTTTCAATATGAAAGAAAGCTTGATGCTTCAACGTCTGGGTAACTTCCTCTTTTCAATAAGCCCTTGGAAATTATTCGAAGGGTTTTTTGGAATATCTTCTCTTACCTCTTAGAGCTTACTTCCTATTATAGATGTTTTGTACATCTAAGCAAATTATTTTGATTTTTGAAGAAGATGGTAATTCAGGACCCTACGGACATATTCTATCGTGAAGACATGACTATAAACCAAACAAATACATGACTATAAACACATACTGCCAAGGACAACAGTGGAAGTCTAAAGCTTGATGTACTTAACTATATCACATCGACTTGGATCTTCCTCCTTACATGTGGTGTCAGGCCCCACAGAGTTGGGAAAGTTAAATCTACGCAGCGACTCTGGTTCCATGCGTATAAAGACCTTTTGGGCAACCTTTCTGGTCCGTGTATATATATAAGTGGATTCTGCTTGTCTCGAAGTAACCGCCTACTAACGCAGACATCTACTGCTTCAACACTGCATGTAATCTCCAAGATGACAGACGACGCGCCTCCTAGGCTACCCTGCCCCCTAGGTTTTTTTCTGGGCCATTTGCAACGCCTCTTTCAATCCACGTACACCCCCGTTATTCTCGAGGAGACCGAAGAAAACTCACGTGACGATAGTTATCAAGGGAGCGAGTCTTCGATAGTTGAAGACTACGGCGAATCTACCCCCGATCATCTTGTAAGTAGCGTCACTGTCGATGACGGGGATTCCCAAGACCCAGAAAATAGTGTGGGTGAAGAAGAGGCCGTTTGTGACCATACGGGAGTCCCGGATAACCCGAAAATTTCATCTTGGCGACTCGGTGATGTCAACACCCGCCACTCGAGTGCAGCTACATCTCGTAACCCAACGAGAAGAGAGATATTGCGCGCAAATAACACATCGGGACCATTCTGCAGACCTTGCAAAGATAATAGCAAGCGTTCTAGTCAGAAGTATAGAGCGGGAATCTCACCATTATACTGCTCAAGTTGCCGTCGAGACCATCCATCTTCCCTCTTCCCTCTTTTCAGCAAAGCAACGACTCGAGGAGCCCAACAAAGAATCTGCATAGGTCGAGAGGGACACATCAGACTCTGCGAGCATAGGACATTTGGCTGGGACGAGTTTGTGCATATTTCTTCGACAACCAATGCGGACACGAGCATCACATGCAACCATCCAGACCATCTAGGAAGTTCGAACAGTCCAGCCGTAATAGGGACACCCAATGAAGTCAAGGCAACATTCGAGCATGAAAATAACTACGCGTCCTGGGCCAGTGTCATTGGTCTCGACAAGAGGGCCCACGTAAAGATTTCCGCATTCAAGCTAAGAGAACAACCGGGGTCCTTGTTACTTGCCAGCGATCTTCGGCAAGTCCTAGAGGCGCAGCGGAGGCAGGCACCCTGCCTATGGTTACCAGAGGAAGGTCCTCGTCAAATCGATGCCATGGCATGCTTCAAGCCGTTTCGTTGCATCTGCGTAGTCGACGAGAATAAGAGGGGTAGAATCCAGAATGAGTGTGTTGCTGGCCCGTTCAGCTGGAACCCGTTTGCAAACGAGTGCCCTCGTAAGTTCTCCCATTAGGTCAAGATAGAGAGGTGACTACGAGTACTTATTGCAGATTATCATAGAGAGTGTCGTTGGTCAGGAGACAGCACAGCATACATACATACATACCGAGTTCTCGCGCTGTACCAAACACGATGGCTGCATCATCTTATCCCACAGGCGCAAGATAGAGCTACGCTCGTCTAATGCCAGGGCGTTGGAGCCTTACGATTCGCAATGGTACCAGGCTTTGGACCCCGCGTCTCACAATCTAGTCGAAGATATTGAGTTCAAGGATGTAACGTGGTGCGAAGACGCGAGGTGTCGGAATTTCCACAGATTTCGGGACCATGCCAGCGTGGGCACATCGACAAAATGAAAAAAAACTGGCTCCACAGGTTCTTGGGATCATGTACAAGATACTCTAATAAGTCAAATCACTGAGGTGTCACTCCTCTCTCTAGCATTCATCATGTTACCTGCCAAGCAGCAGAATTCAGATGAGCTGTGTGGGCCATTCATCAGGACCTCTGGAGATATCTTATAGACCGTCACTTATTCGGTCTTCCCATACTATGAGTAGGGCATCTCGAGCATTGCTTCGAATTGTCTTCTTCTCAACCTATCTTGACCACACTCAATCCACGAAGAAAGCCCTCTGGAGAACCAAACTTCCCCCGGTCCTCTTATTCATATGAGAATAGCTACACGACACGACGAGATCAAGCCGGGCACCCACCGCCGTTGTAAGGAGTGCAAACAGCCCTGAACCTCTCATCCGGCTGGTTGATGCCCTGGAACGTGTCTCGGCACTGCTGCTCGGTCCACTGGATTCCCGTCTTGCACTATCCGTTGCCATACGTGGTTAGCATTGTCCATCATTGGCCAGCGCGAGAGCCGGAAGAAGGCGGGATTTGCTTGATGTGTGTTGTGTGGATGTGGAAGATTGCAACAGATGATCACTTACAACATTGTAGTTCCCGGCCGAGTTGTAGCAAATTGTCCCGCCGACGGCATCACAGAGTCTGATTGCCGCAATGACGGCGTTTCCGTTGTTGGCCATTTGGCAGTGGCACGAGAACTGGCTTTCTGCGAGCGGCACCCTGGGTTTTACGTCGTTAGTTTTCATCATTGATGGTTGTGATGTATGAAAAGATCATCGGAGGGAGATGTTGGTTACCAGGCTGCAACGGAAATGAGGCTGATGACGTTGAACTTCATCTTGACTGTGAGGAGAGTTGGATTTTGGATGATTTGAGTGAAGATCTGGTGAGAGAAAGATTGACTGGATAAGTGAGGATGATTGATTGTCTATGAGATGGCTGTTCATCCAGGAAGGGGCATCATCAAGCATCTTATATAAGTCATTAGCTATAGTATCTCTTCACCCCTTCTCCTCTTTGGCATCAACTTTCCTCCTCTCATCAAGGCATGATGAACTACCCAGATTCCAAGACTCTCAGAATCATGATTCCAATAACAGAATGCTTGGCCTCGTAAGTCCGACTCTCCGTCACCCAGGGCCGCAATAGGGCGGCCGCTTCCCTTTCGAGCCCTCAACACCAGCAACATGATTCACGATACTTTCAAGCGCCATGCCTTTCATCCCACGCGATTCCGAAATCCACTATACAACGACTCTTATCTTTACTCCGTACGAAGAGATTGTAAAGCCAGAAGCGGGGACAAGTTTCCCGAAATCCCCATTATCCCCATTGATCTGCATAGACTGGGGTCCTATAAGAGGCCATGATCAACCGTGGCGCAATCAAAGTCAACAAAAGTCACCTGTAGTCTTTCCTTTTCTTTAATCAATTATAGTATCAAACTAGTGGACAACTCCTCGGTTCTTTCCCATCGTGCCATTCAACCGCACCTTATAACCTTAATTAGACCCAACTTATCAACCCCATTTGTAAAGGGTGATATTCACCCAAAACTCCATCGCCAAGAGCGTCTAGCAAGCGACAACTCCAGAGTTGACCAGGAACCTGTGTTAGGCACAACTCGACAAAAGCTAATGTCGAGTCGGACTTTACGGAAAGTTTATGACAAGTCAAGTGTCTGTAGATTGGACTACACGAGCGATTGCCGAAATAGGAAAGTTCCAACCTACCACGGTTCGTGTAAGTCGGGGTAAAAGCAGCCAATATACCCGAGGTGTTTCAACTTACACCGCCGTGAATGCCTCATGAGCCCATGATCTATTTCCCAAGCAACTGGACAAGCTCATCTCAATTCGCAACTCTCCCACTGGCACCGTCTGAACACGAGTTCGTGAGCCTGTTCATCGGATCACTGCCAAGTTGCCAAGTCCTCATTGTTGAAGTTACGCATACGATGTTCGTCAGGAAGGATTTGAAGGAATTCGGATTCCGAACAGGAACCTGATCCGTGTCTAACTTCGAGGTGTATTAATACAAGAGGTTGTTCATCACCATCAATACAACTCTTCACCAAGATCCCTCCATCATCCAGCTCACTTCTCCTACCACATTCCAGGCAACCCATACACTTCTCCCTACTCCCCTTCCTCAAAATCTTCAAATCCTCATCTCAACCATGCAGTTCAACATCAACACCGTGACCCTCCTCGCCGCCCTCCTCCCCCTGGCCTCCGCCGTCCCCTCGGAAGTAACCGACAACAGCCTCGCAAAGAGACAGAGACAGTACCAGTGCGAGACCTCAAACAAACTCGGCGCCTGCAACAACGCTGTTGGATCTCTGAGCAGTCGGCAGAAAAGGTGGATCTGGAAGGCGGTATGGGCACTTACAAACGACCCCTTACATACCATTTCTGAGAGGCCGTGGGCTCTGCCCACAACCTCCTCCTTCCACCTCAGGACGCAGCAATAATAGACCATTATTGACACTTCGTTCCAACCGTACGGTTGCCCTGCTGACGTGTATACCAACAAACGCCATTGCCAAGCTGAGAGGTCACGAGGCCAGAGGCTGCGATGTCTGGTGTAAGTCCCTTCTTCTCCAACCCCCCCCTGGAAGAAAAATACATGACTGACAAAAGGGGGTGGAATAGCATGCATCGGTGCCTTTGCGGCCGTGATCCCGGCTTGTGGAGCTGCTGTTGATGAGCTCTTCCTGAGTATGTTACTTCTATGAATTCCTAAAAAAAAGTGGTATGGGGGAACATGGCTGACTTGATGTAGACCTTCTCGCCGATGTGGCTTGCATCGGAGCCGTGGCCAACTTCCAAGGCCCTTGCAAGGGATGTGAGCCTTTCTAGGCTTCGTCGATGAGCGAGCGGCTTTCCACGGATCTTCCCTAGGATGGAACGCCGGCCTCTCAGACAGCCATAGCAATCAGCTCGTCTTTCTGGCTTACGACGACAGTCGATACCCGGATGTGATTTCTTTGTGTTTGGTGCGGAACTTGAAGATATATAGCAGACTGCTCCCCTTGAGAGTGTAGAAGCAACCCGCAATTGCTTCCATTGCGTCGCGGGAGATACCTATAGGGCTGGCAGTGGTCGGAGTGGCTGCGACGTTTGAATGCCTCACGGCATCCTTCATGTTCAATGGAAATAAGGTCATTTATCGAATAGCGTTCCGTGCCAACCTCCGCCGATCTATGTTGATACTGCTGTGAATACCGAAACGATGAGAGCGCCCACCCAGCTTGAGATAACGCTTCAGGAACACGGGGGTAACATGATAAAGTGAAATCGACATGTGCAATTCGTACTCTCAACCGGGTCATCATTTCACCCTCAGGATCGTGAAATCGTCTCATGCCTCCGAAATCGACGTGCCGGGATACCAGTCAGATCTAGCAAGCTGGGGCAAATCAAATTCCCTACCTACTCGGCTCAAGGCCTTTGGGAGAGTAAATGAGTCTAGGAGCATACGGAATGAGATGTGTCAAAAGGAGAAGCTTTATTATAGCTATAGCTTAACGCCATCCAGGCTTCCTACGTACGCCTCTACACCAGTGAAACGGGCCATCGACCCGGAGCTATTCTGTCGCTCGTCCACCAACCCCTTTTTGTGCCGCCGTCAGGCGGCGCTTTCGTTCGTGCAAGCACATTTCATTGAATCGAATATCTGTATCCATTTTGCTGATTTACTGCGCCTTCTTGTCACCCTTGGGCTGAGTGGTGGCGTACTGGTCAGAGAGCTCGTCGTAGCTCTTGTGGAGACCGGCGCTCTGCTTCTTGAGTGTCTCGAGATCGCGGTTCTTCTCCTCGAGCTGCTTGCGGAGCTTAGCGAGCTCACCAGCATCACCGGCAACGGCGAGCTTCTCGCTCTCCTTGGCGCTGCCCTTGGTGCCCTCGTAGCCGCGGACCTTGTCCTCCAGACGCATCACCTCGAGGATCATAACATAGGTGCGGTTGAGGATGAGGGAGAGGAAGAGGGTGAAGCCGCAAAGGTACATGTTGCGCTGGGAGTAGAACTTGCGGGCTTGCACCTCAAGGCGCTCGTGGCCCATGACGGCAGCACTGTACGACAACTTTGTTAGCATTGTGTACAGTAGGGGGTTTGTAGTGTCTGGTGCTGGTGCTGGATCAAGGGAGCGTCTCAGGGGCGCCGTAGATAGGGGCAAGGGAAACATACCCGCTGTTCTGGTTCTCAGTGGCAATCGCCAGCTCGACCTGCACGCGGTAAACGCGGTTGACGCTGTCAATGAACAGAATCAGGATGAAGACAAATGTAATCTTCATCCAATACTGCACTTTTGCAACGATTGGACTCTCGGAGATGAAGCTGTGAAGAGTATGCGTTAGTTACTGGTTCGGTGGTATTGGTGTGATTCGGCAGCAGAGAGGCGGTCGACGAAGGGAGGAACGTACGTGAACAACTTCCGCTTGACGGCGAAGGGAAGGGGCACCAGAAGGAGCATGAAAAGCCCCATCTCCGCCATGAGCAGCATAAACACCTGGGACGCGAAAAGTCAGCACGTTGTCAACGGCTTGACGAGCTATACGTTCCGCCAATATCGAAAGGCGAAAGAAGCTTGAGATCGAGGACAATAGACGTACGAGAGTGTAGTAGAGAGTCATCTTGACTGGTGCGGGGAAAGCTTCAGCTCCCGGAACAGCTAGTTAGGAAAAGAGGATTGTGGTCGTGTGCTCTCCGTAGATACAGGGAGAGATGTGTCGTGCGATGAATACACTCGGAAGCCCAAACTGACTTCTTCGGTGGTGTTGTTGAGAGGTGTCGTTCTTGGCGAGGGGAGATTTTGGTGTCTGGAGCTGTGATTTGTAGAAGCACAATTGACAGGCTGGGCGGAGCTGGCCTTTTGTAGGATGGGTGTGAGGGTGACGATGGGGTCCGGTAATTCTGGTAGGTAAAGGTGGCAGGTACGTGAATAGAAGTACCTTTTACCCTCTTTGACGCCTGCCTGAGCACCTGAAGTGAAGGGGACTCAGTGAGAGGAACCTTACGTAGCCGGGACGGGAGAGGGACCTTGGCGGGAGAACAGGGCTGGGAGCAGCTAGCAAGTGCAGCAAGCAGTGTGCCAGAGCTGCCGTAAAAAAGACGTAAGTCAACAACGTCATCGGTGGCTCGTGCACCCGCCCTCCAAGGGTTTCGGAGGTAGCCACGGAGAGCCACGGGAGAGCTCAGGCACGCAGCTTTTCTATGGTCTTCTTCAGTACCTATGCTGCGGCTTGCGGGCTTTCAGCTAAGCCCGTCGAGTGGCTCTGGTGTCCGCAAATACAAGTATGTACAGAGACAACTTCATCGTCAGCTGTCAACAGATGGGAGTGTGCCTGGCATACCTACGAGTCTGGAGTACAACCCGGAAGAACTGGCTTCTGACGTTTGTCATCCCATGTGACGTCAATCGTGGAAACGTCCAGACATGAAATGATGGGAGTGCAAAAGCGGATAGTCTGACGAACTAACCCGGTCCAGAGCCCGCTCGAGATCTCGCAGATAGAGCCGCAAAGGTGCTGGCTAAGTCACATGTCTTATCTCGTCGCGTTTTGCTGTCCGCAAGATTTCACGATTCTTCTTGCTTCACTATGCAAAGTCACATAAATGGTTTAACAAGGTAGTCAATATTCTGGTCGCTTACACTACCGCTACTCGTGGCTTCGAATTGGGTAATCACACATCAAATTGAGTAGATATCCAAGCGGCCACTCCATCCGCTCCCACTACCAAGGGACGCGATTATGAACCTGAACGCCCAGCTTTTGAGTCCTAACCGGACTGACAAACATCCCAAACGAGTACTGAATCGTACAAAACCTACAAAGAAAAACCCGTCTCTCCGCTCGTCACACCGCTTTATCGTTTTTATCGTTCCTGCCAGGTAGGTCGCCCTTCCTGACGGGTGGTTTGTATGTAGTTTAGTTGTAGAACACGCTCTTCTGGAAGCTCTCGGCCGAGACGTCTCCAATCTTCGTCTTGGTTTCCGGTCCCTTTTCCGGAGCGGCACCGGTGAGCGAGTTGGTTCGGCTGCTATCGCTAGGCGCACCCTTGATGGCGGCGAGAGGCTGGCCAGGTCGCTTGATAACCTCGAGGTAGGTCGACGGCAGGTAGCCCGTACGGCCATCACGAGCACGGCACTTCCACCACTCGCTAGGGTTGCCGATGGGATCACTCTTGGAGAGGACGGCGACGAGGTCACCCTTGCGCACTTCCATATCGACGTCCTTGACGGCGTTGCCGGCCTGAGGAGCATAGTCATACAGCAGCCGGCAGTAGTCAAGCTTGGACGGATCCAAGGGCTGTTGAGCGCCAGCCAAAGCCATGCGGCGACGTTCCTCCTCCTCCGCAGATGCAGCCATGGTGTTAATCATCTTGCGCATCAGGTACGGGAGACCAAAGGCGGCAAGGAGGAAGAAGAAGAGCGGCTTGCGGGAAGCCTTGGGGGGTCCCAGAGGAGCACCGTCGGGGCCGATGGGCGACCGACCTTCGAACTTGGCAAAGGCAGCTGGTGTGAGCGCCGTCGCGTCGGCTGGAGGAGGACGGCCGGTGATCTTAGCGATGAGGGTGCGGATCCAACGCATCAAGGTGAAGATACCGAGTATCGAGCCCAAGGTATCCCTAAGGTTGCTGAATTGCTCTGCTACTGACACCATCGCTGTGATTTTGTTAGTCATGCTTGGCCATCATGTGAAGCAGTTGACATACCGAAAAAGCTTGAGTGCGTGGCCATGTATGTGCTCTCCAACATCTGGGCAAAGCCTCCAAAGGCACCAACGACACCCTCCAACATCTGGAATGTCGTCTGAGTACTGTTGTTGAACCGGTTGGTCAGGCTGTTCGGATCGTTTGGTCCTCCCATGCCTCCCATCCCCATACCGCTGCCGTACATGCCTCCTCCGTACATGCCACCGCCCATCCCCATACCGCCGCCGTACATGCCACCACCGTACATGCCGCCGCCGTAGCCACCGTAGGAACCCATCCTTGAGTATGGGCTGCTGTAAGGAGAAGAGTAGGCACCGCCGCCGTATGAGCCGTAGGGACTGGCGGCCGCACCTAAGCCTGCTCTGCTATAAGCGGCAGCGTTCTGGTCAACCGTGGAGGCGAGGGAGGCAGGTCGTTCGGGAACGGCGGGCGGGATACCACCGGAGAGGGATGTGGCCGGTGTCGGGGTCGCGATAGATGCGGCGGACATGGGTGAGACTGGACTGGTCGTTAGCAAATCTCAACGTCTGGCGACGGTCATGGACCATTTGTGGTGTTCAACGCACTTGAGGCAGCTGTTGTTGGAGCACCGGCCCTTTCCCAGGGCTTTGGAGGGGAAGCCATAATTACTTTTCCCGCGAGGAAGAAGTTTTCCTTGGATACTGTGTGGTGGTGGTCGCTCGCTCGGCGTTATCTCGCAATCCGCCTATCGGGAGCGCAGCCGGTGGCGATTTTCTCGAGTCGTGTTGGTTTGTCGGTTACTGCAGGCAGGGCTCCGGATATGCGCGACGGAGGCTGGCGTTTACCGGCCAAGTCCTCGGACTGGATTGACAATCAACCTCAATCGGCGATGTAATGGAAATGAGGATTCGAACGACGTGCAGCGACGTGTTGGAGAGAGGAGAGGGGAAGATAGAGTCGGGGACGGCCCACGGGTAAGAGAAAGCTGGAGGGTCGCTGGGATGGCGGAAACAAGTTGGACTCGCAGCGCAATGCACTTGAGTAATGGGGGCCGCGGCGGACGGGGGACGGGTACGCAGTCACAGTGCTGAGTGCAGAGCGGCGGGCAAGTGACCCCGGAGGCTCGTGCTTGGCGGTTGGCAATGAGGTGGTGGAGTGAGCCTGTGAGATGAGGAGAGGAGAGGAAACTGGAGACTTTGGTCTTTGGGGAGAGTCAGCGGTTGGAGGCGCAGAATGTCAAAAAATGGGGTCGGGGACGGGCGGGTCCCGCTCCATCTGCGTCCAGTGGCTTCTTGCCTCGGTATCTTTCACGTTAAGTTCCGACCTGGGCGGCCCAGCCCTCGCAACCTTTCGTCCTTCGCCGCCGCCGTGCCGCAGACACGTCCTTGGGCCGAGGTATCTTGCATCCTGGGGGAATTTGTCTTCCCTCCCGTCGCCATTTCGCATTAGCTT